>NC_047112.1:70396983-71039483 GCF_902500255.1 Thalassophryne amazonica | reverse complement strand
AGTGTTATGGCTGCATTGCTGCCGCAAGCCGCTCTTAGTCAAACAGCCAAGGGTCCGGCTGAGATATTCGGCTGCAGCACGGCCGGACTCCCGCCACAGCCCAGCCCACATTTGGCTTGTGAACAGCTGGTGCATCTCAACCATTATTTAAAGAATTTATTAAAGTAAAGACTCACCCCATCCTTAATTTTTATACTCACTGCCTGCCACTCTTTTAAGCCAATTCTCACCAGTGCTCCATTTTACCTATCACCTACTTATCTGGAGCAACCTACATTTACGTTAAGTACTGAAAGCCTTTTCTCCAGTACATGTGAGGTATGGCTGCATTTTACTGGCTGCGCTTTGATGTAATCAACAATACCTCTGCCATGCAAAGAATGAAGGACTGAAATATCTTTAGCTGACACGACCAAATTTTAAAACATTATTCAAATTTCCTGAGAAATTAAGCTCCCCGTTAATTTTCTCTCCTCAGCCCTTTTCCCACTACTAACCTCTAGCTCTCGCCTGCATGCTGGCACCCAAATCGGTATCGCACTCTCTTCTTCCCACCGACACCCCGAACCACCCCAGACCATACGCCCACTCTCTTACCGCACTGAAATCCAGGAGGTCGCTGAGTTCCTTGTCAGTTCCCACTGCAGCCATTCTTTGCTGCTGTTCGTTCATACCCTTCCGTCTCTAATAAACCCTACGAGAGAAATTTGATGATACAGGATTTAATGGCACTACTAAATACAAAGAGAAGTTAAATGTAGCTTTTTTAAAAAACACGGAAAGTAACATTAAAAATTAATTCAAATTAATCAACATTTACTATATTACAAGCTCAGACAAACCATACAGGCAAACTGTTAATCTCTCATTGGCTATTGAAACAGTACTAAATCAGCATTTTTGTTAAGTAAAGCAAACTGTCTTAATATTTCCAAATATATTACATTTGAGACAGCAGTGTATATTTAAATTTTCTGTTCAGGTTCAATACATATTAGGGAGAGGGGGTGGAAATCAATGATCATCCACTAAACTCTTCTCTACACCTCACCAAAATTTTGGGCAATGAGGACTGACAAAACTGGATCACATTACAGACTTGAGGTAGGTCTACCTAGAAATGCTCATTTCTTTCAGCCACCACCATTCCCAGTCAAAGTGGGGGAGGAAAATAAACACCTTATGAATATAGTACCTTCAGTCAAACCACTTCCAAGCAATTGATTTAAAAAAAAAATGGCTTTCATTTTAAGCAATCCCAGCAAATAACACAACTGCATGTCAATCAATGCTACATAACAGAGAATGTAATACATTTACAATTACAGACATAATTGGGACTATTGTTAGCCGAAGGAAATGGGGTGAAAAGCAGAGCTAATGACTGTATGCAAACACGTCATTACCAAATTACCATATGTCAACTAAGAAAGAACCTTGTCAAATGGTAAAGTGAGCATGAATACTGGATTTAGCCTATGTGCTGCATTCCAACATAAGCCCGAGGTTGCTCACTGATGCTGAGCGGTGGTTCTGAAAGTCTCAGGAAACTGGGAGGCGAGGGGACCAAAGAAAAATTAGAGGCACCAACAGGTGGTGTGCTTTTACGGCCTCTTTCGCAATTTAGCATGACTCTATATTGAAGCAATAAAGATAAATAAACAAACAAACAAAATTCTAAACAGAAAATATGAAGCCTACAATGACAAGAAAACATAAACAAAGGGAACTCTGAGAATTTAACATGGATAATTTGTGAAACACGCAAAAATACAATAGTTGCCTACCTTACATACAAGAATGAAAATGTTACTACTCACTTTTGGAGGTTAAAAAGTCTGGAAAACTAAGGCTATTAAAACTAATTTAACCTTGAGACAGAAAAGTCAAAACAACTTTAAACTGTGGCCAGGATGACCAACCTTTCTGCTTCTCCCTTTTTGAAATGGGGGGGCAAAAAAACAACTCATACATGCCAGGAAAATAAACTACCAATCTCAAATATATGGCCACCAAGTTCTACGAAGCAGAACACATGGAGGGGCTTAATGTAGCAAAATGGCACCTTCAGCTACTGCTGGATCAATATTTGAAGAAAGCAGATTAGGGGTCTTTGTCACCCCACACAAGGCAAGGAAGCCAGGTCATTCTGTACAAAAGAGATCCTGCACTTCCACTGAAACAAAACACCAAGCTGAACAGATGCTTTGTTTAGACGATATTTACGTTTATAAACCCAGGTTTGTTTAGACATTCGACCAAGAATGGCACAATTAATAATGGGATAAATTAGGTGAAAAACAAAATAAACAAACAATAACCTGTAATTACTTATGGATTACTGTGCTCATTCTTAAATGCATGTGTTATCCCAATGTTATTCCTGAAGGAACAACTTAAAATTGTTGACTGAAATACTGCCCCCAAACAAAGTGATGTTTACGTCCAAGTAATAGTCAGCTAAGTTGTTTTTAACAAGTATCATAAACATCTCGCACCCCACAATATCTGATCCCATCCACTAAGCCACATCCAGGGCTACTGCTATGTTCCAACAAGGTTGACATCATCCTAAAACTACCAAAACCACAATCTCCAGCTGTCTTCCTGGTGAAAGGGGGTTAAAAAACAAAGCACTGACATTGGAGCTCTAAATTTCATGTCACAAATACTGAGCCCTTTCTTTCACATATTCGGGTTGAAGTCGAGCATTATGAGGGAGTTGAGTGAAGGAGAGTGGGGGTGGGAGCAGGAGGAATTTCCTGCCAAATGTGCAATAAAATAAAGTCTAGCTGGTGGCCAGACATTTCCATAAAGGAATGTTTAAAGGGCGAGCAAAAAAAAGGGGGGGGACTGCTTCAGAGAAAGTTTGTTAGGGGCTCTAATGGAAATACAAGATGTAGGCCTGGACATGACAAAGTTAGGCTAAAACCTTCAAAACGCTAAGATTTCACATTTGCACATACAGTCTGGCGCAAACGGCAGACAAATACGATGGGAATCAAACCGGTGCCCGTTGTGCAGGCTAACATTTGACGTTTTTGTAGAACAAAGGAGTAATTTCCTCCTGTCCGTGAACGCACTCTGGCTCGCCACCTCAAAGCAGACAAAAACTTACATCCCCCGCTTTTAACCACACATTCCCAAAAACTTTTCCAAAAATCGGCGTCAATGAAACCTATTAAAGTCGTGCAATTTTCCCCCCCCCCTCCCGAAAAACAATAGGTGGAAGAGTGTGTGTTTACCTCTCCTGTCCGTGCGTCTGGTATCCAACAGTAAAAAGAAAGGCGAGTGAGAAAAACATAAAAGTTGAGAGAATTTCGACCTCAGTGCATGAAACGCATTGGAGCACAGTGGACGTCTTCCTTTTGTCCAGGAAAACGCGCTCTTCACACGGCGCCCACGTGTTCGCTTTAACCCTAACAAGTCTGTATGCAAACAATTCTATTATAGTAACTAATCTCGCGTCTCCCCCTCTTTTTTTGTTGTTGTTACAACTGAGATGATTTCATTCTTCTCGCAGACATCTTCTCCACCTCCGTCCACATTGTCAGACGCAACAACGTATCCCTCCGCACAAAAGTGAGGGCCCCAACGCCAGCGGTGTCCGATTTCAAACGCCTTTGAGAGACGGGGTATTTTTACATACGAAAAACGCCACGTTAATATCCCGCTGTAGGTAATAGCGACTAATATATTTGATCCCAGCGCTCGCTTTTTTAAAATCTCTCTGTAATCCTCAATTTGCAGAATCGGTTGGAGTACTAGGTCGTCCAGCGGAAGACTATCGCAAGAAAGTTACCTGTGATTACACAGCAGTAGCTTGACGAGATGGCACGATAAATGCGAAAGAGGTTAAGCCAATAGAAAACGGGCACATTTGATTGGCAGTCCCGAGCCCCATTGAACGACTGGAAACACTGTTTGAACCCGCCTTTTTCCTGACGCTCACTTTCCCTGCGTACGCAGGGAGGCTGGCAGAGGGAGGGGGCTCAAACATGGCTGTTGATATAATTTTATTACTTTGGTTGATGTGTCCCCTTTTTTCTTTTTTTCCCCTGAACGTAATTCATTTTAAAACTTTTGTTTGTTTGATTCCAACCGAAAAAAAAAGTTGCACGGCATGTAACATTAGCTACAACATTTTTGATATATCTGTAGGAACTACATGATAATGAAGGGCAAATGTGTTTTAAAATAGTTTACTGACCGATAATATATAAATAATAATAATAATAATTATTATTATTATTATTATTATTATTATTATTATTAAAAAGCAGTGGAGTACACAGAAAAAACATGAAACTATGACCATATTTGAGTTGCTGTAATGGATTTGCACTGTTATGCAGATCTGCATGAAACTGTAAATGTTTCTACACGTTAAAATTCCATATAGATAGATAGATAGATAGATAGATAGATAGATAGATAGATAGATAGATAGATAGATAGATAGATAGATAGATAGATAGATAGATAGATAGATAGATAGATAGATAGATAGATAGATAGATAGATAGATAGATAGATAGATAGATAGGGAGGGAGGGGTCAACAAAAAAAAATAAAATGGGTCGTATTATGCAGATAATATGTCTTAAAATGTATAAGGTGGTGTAGGTCACCAGGTGTCATATAAACTATTAGTAAAGGCTCTTTACCAAAAATACCTTCTATGCACCCTATAAAAGTAATAATATTTATCATCATTATTATCTATGTATTACCATCAGTAGGTTTGAAGTCTCCTGACCATATTACATATTATATTACATTACAATGGACTGACTGGGTGGTGCTGTGGTCCAGCACACATTACACATTTTTGTTGCTTCCCAACAAAACAGTAAAATATAATAATATAATGATTAAAATTGGCTACTTACAATACCATCTGAAGCTATAATGTCAAAAAATCTCATGGATCTTCCTGGAGGGTTATAACTGACCCCACACAAGTTTGGATTATACTTACCACATGGATCGGCTGATCCTTGCAAAATTCCGTGAACAAATGCAGAACAAATAGATTTACAAATTCATGGTTGGAAATGATCCTAACCAATTTGAGAGCAAAACCTGAGTAAAATAAACATTTTGTGTTTCAGGTTCTGAATTCTTTTTCAAATAATTTTCACTGAACATTGATTATCTGTGTGATGCACAGTTTGTGTTGTTGCTTTTTGGCACTTGGTTTCTCACTGACAACTGGAAGACAAACAGGCATAAAATTGGAACCTCCATCCAATTTTGTTGGTGTAGGTAAATCTAGAACAGAAAAGTGAGAGTGATTGAGGGACTTTTGATTGAGATCTAATGCAAAATGTGCACCAAATGGGCTTTTCAATGTTAAATTCAAATGTCCACAAAATCCACAATCCGGCTCAGATCCTGATCAAACATTGTCAGGTAGGTGATAATGAGTGTCAGTCTGCACCTCACTTTCAAATATGAGCATGATTGGGGCACGTTTGTGTCAATTGATAAAGGATACCATCCTACATCATATATGAAAGCGATTCAGTCTTTTTTGACAGAGTTATGAATTTTTGAAAATGCGTCCAATGTTAAAGGATAGGGATTTTTCCAAGCTTTTTCCTGACTTTGACCTTTGACCTATGACTTTGAAAATTGAACCAGTTCTTGTCTATCAGGATATGAATCCTCTGTAAAAAAAAAAAAAAAAATTAAAAAAAAATAAAAAATAAAAATAACATGGAAAATTGTGGGTTCCAGGCTGTTCACAAACAAACAGGAGCGAAAACGTTACCTCCTCAAACTTCGTTGACAGAGGTAATAATAATAATAATAATAATAATAATAATAATAATAATCAATCCCATTTATATAAAAAACACCAGACTGCAGAAGTCTTAGTTTGACTGAGAAACATTTGGATAAAGTTTTGTTTGTTTTTTCAACATCTGACCACACATTACTAGTATTACAGGGGAGTCAAATAATGTTTGAGTCACTGAGTGTAACACTCAAGCTTTTGGTATGAGCAATACTATAAAATTAAGACTTGACAAGTGCAAATTCCACACAGTCTCCTCACATTATTATACACAGTCATGCATCTGTTTATACAGAGACCACGGATGGGAAGTGGGGGTCGCTGCCAATCGAACATATACTTTAGGTAAATAATCCATCGGGAGTCCTGTAGGCATGAGCAGAGCCTCTCCACAGACCGTTAATTGGTTTCATGGACAGTCTTCAGAATGTAATGGGGTTACAGCTCAGAACAAACACACATATGGGACATAAACACCGTCACAAACATACCGTCTGCACGGTGACATACTGTATGAATACAAACATGTATGTACACATAAAACAGACAAACAGTCGTAGCATCAAAAAAATAATCACAGCTATCCAAGAAAGGGCATCTTGACTTATTTTTCCAATGCCTATTTGCAATTCTTTTCACTGAGGAATATATTAATCAAAAGATTAGATTTTAACAGATGGGAACCTCTGTTGAGGAGATGAATTTCTCACAAAAGCAGAAAAAAAATCTCTCATATTTTGTCTTTTTCCAGCAGACATTAGGTTTAGAGTAAGAATAGTGCTGTTGTCAGTGTTAGCAGTGAGGCTTGTAAGCCCTCCAAGTAGTTTGTAGTAACAGCTGGGTCTGACATGGAGAGGGTGCATGAGGGCAGCCAGGGTGGAGAGAGGAAGGGGCCAGAATTTAAAAAATAAATAAAGACTTCAATATAACCAGCACTGAGTACATCTAATGGTGACACAAAGAATTACAACATCAATACATGATGTTTCTCCAAGGAGTCACATTGTAGAAAATCTAATCCAAAATCTGCCTTTTTCCAGACAAATATGGTTGAAGTTTCCAATGAAACATCCTCAGAGTTCCACACGTCTTTGATTGTGCTTTTGCAAATTTCCCTTCTGTCAGCAAACTCATGGTTGAAACATCTCATTTCGACGTCTGTGGCATACGCCACGGAAGAAGACATTTGGACTCCTCTGTGCTCTGAGAAACACGTCTCACCGAGCCAGCCTGTGCTCTGGGCGCTCCTACTGAGAGGGTTATTGATTCTCATGATTTCACTATGTTTAAGTTTGCGATATGAAAATTGATTTTTAAAGTCCAGAATCAATTTAATCCCATTTAATTTGCTTATATACTTCTTCTTTTGGTTGCTCCCATTAGGGGGCACCACAACAAATCGATCATTTCCATCTCACCCTGTCCTTTGTATCTTCCTCTGTCTCACCAACCACCTGCATGTCCTCCCCTCAGCATATCCATAACTCCTATTTGTCCTCCCTCTTCTCCTTCTGGCTGGTGGCTCCATCCTCAGCATCCTTCTCCCTATATACCCTGGGTCCCTCCTCTGCACATGTCCAAGCCATCTCAATCCCACCTCTTTGTCTTTGTCTCCAAACCATACCACCTGAGCTGTCCCTCTGATATGTTCATTCATAATCTTGTCCATCCTCGTCACTCCCAAAGAGAATATCAACATCTTCAGCTCCGCCTTCTGTCTTTTAGTTAGTGTCACCGTCTCTAAGCCATGCAACATAGCTGGTCGCACTACTGTCTTGTAGACTTTCCTCTTCACTCTTGCTGATATTCTTCAGTCACAAATCACTCCTGCCACTTTTCTCCACCCACTCCACCCTGTCTGCACTCTCTTCTTCACCTGTCTACCACACTCTCCATTACTTTGGACAGTTGACCCCAAGTATTTAAACTCATCTACTTTCACCACTTCTACTCCTTATAACTGCACTATTCTACTGGGCTCCCTCTCATTCATACATATGTACTCAGTCTTGCATCTACTGACTTTCATTCCCCTTCTCTCCAGAGCATATCTCCACCTTTCCAGGGACTCAACTTGCTCTCTACTCTCACTAGAGATTACAATGTCATCTGCAAACATCATTGTCCATGGAGACTCCTGTCTGATCTCATCCGTCAACCTGTCCATCACCACTGAAGACAAGACAGGACTCAGAACTGATCTTTGGTGTAATCCCACCTCCACCTTGAATGAGTCATTCCTACTGCACATCTCACTGCTGTCACACTGTCCTTGTACATGTCCTGCACTACCCTCTCATACTTCTCTGCCACTCCGGAGTTCCTCATACAATAACATACAGTAACTCGTCTCTTGACCCAGTCATAAGCTTTCTCTAAATCTGCACATGTAATGCAAATCTGCAATGTAACTCCTTCTGGCCTTCTCTATACTTCATCTGTACTATCAGAGCAAACATTGCATCTGTAGTGCTCCTTCTCAGCATGAAACCACGTTGCTGCTCACAGATCTTCACCTGTTTTCTAAGCCTAGCTTCTACTATTTTTTTTGCATAACTTCATGCTGTGGCTGATCAGGTTTATGCTTCTGTAGTTACTGCAGCTCTGCACATCACCCTTGTTCTTAAAAATAGGAACCAGCACACTTCATCTCCACTCCTCAGGCATCTTTTCATTTTCCAAGATTTTATTAAACAATCTGGTTAGAAACTTCACTGCCATCTTTCCTGGACATTTTCATGCCTCCACTGTAATGTCATCTGGACCAACTGCCTTTCCACCCTTCATCCTCTTCATAGCTGCCCTCACTTCATCCTTCCTAATCTCTTGCGCTTCCTGATTCACTCTCTCCACATCATCCATCCTTTTCTCTCTCTCATTTTCTTCATTCATCAGCCCCTCAAAATATTTCCTCCACATTCTCAACACACTCTTCTCGCTTGTCAGCACATTACCATCTCTGCATCTTTTACCAACCTAACCTGCTGCACATCCTTTCAAGCTCTGTCCCTTTGTCTGGCCAATCCCAACAAGTCCTTTTCTCCTTCATTACTCTTCAGCTCACTGTATGCCTTTTCCTTAGCTTTTGTCACTTTTCTTTTCATCTAATGCTGCATCTTCTTGTACTCCTATGTACTTTCTTCATATCTCTATCCCATTTTTTCCAACTTCTTTATGCATTCCTGGACATCTTTGTTCTACCATCAAGTCTCCTTGTCTTCCTTCCACTGTCCAGATTTCACACCCAGTATCTTCTTAGTTGTCTCCCTCGCCACATTTGCAGTACTTTTTCAGTTGTCCAAAATTGCTTCCCCTCCACCCAGTGCCTCTCTCATCTGCTCACTGAATTTCACACAACAGTCTTCCTCCTTCAGCTTCCACCATCTGACCCTTTGTTGAGCTCTCACTCTCTTCTTCTTCTTCTTTACCTCTAAAGTCATCCTACAAATCACCATCCTATGCTGTCTAGCTACACTCTCTCCTGCCACCACCTTACAGTCTCCAATTTCTTTTATATTGCATCTCCACCTGTGTGCACCTTCCTCCACCCTTATATGTTACCCTGTGCACCTCCCTTTTCGTAAAGTAGGTTTTCACCACAGCCATTTCCATCATTTTTGCAAAATCAACTACCATCTGTCCTTCCACATTCCTGTCCTTGATACCATATCTACCCATTACTTCCTAATCACCTCTGTTCCTTTTCACCAACATGCCCATTGAAGTCTGTCCTATCGTGACTCTTTCATGGTTGGGTTCACTCTCCACCACCCCATCTAACTCACTCCAGAAATCTTCTTTCTCCTTCATCTCACAACCTGCCTGTCAGACATATGCACTGATGATATTCATCACTCCTTCAATTTTCAGCTTCACAATCATCACCCTGTCAGACACTCACTTAACCTCCAATACACTCTTAACATACTCTTCCTTTAAAATGACCCCAACACCATTTCTCTTCCTATTCTCACAACAATACAACAACTTGAACCCACCTCCTATGCTCCTGCTCTTACTTCCCTTCCACTTGGTCTCTTGCACACATAATATGTCCACCTTTCTCCTCTCCATCTTATCAGCCAGCTCTCTCCTTTTACTAGTCATACTGCCAACATTTAAAGTCCTGACTCTCACTTCCACCCATTTAGTTTTCCTCTTCTTCTTTTGTCTCTGGAAATGCTGTCCTTCTCTTCTTCATCTTTGCCCAACAGTAGCCTAATTTCTGCTATCACCTCCCAATTTAGGGGAGGTGATGGTCTAGTGATTAAGCAGGGGTGGTGGCCAAGTGGTTAATGCACTCCATGTAATGTGGAGTTGCATCAGGAACGGCATCCAGCGTAAAACCTGTGCCAATTCAACATGCAGATCCACCTTGGATTTGCTGTGGTGACCCCAAGTGTAAACAAGGGAGCAGCCGAAGGGACTTACTATGGTCTTGTGGTTAAGCGTTGGGCTTGAGACCAGAGGATTCTTGGTTCAAATCCCAGCCTGACTGGAAAATCACTAAGGGCCCATGGGCAAGGTCCTTAATACCCTAGTTGCTTCCGGTGTGTAGTGGGCACCTTGAATGGCAGCACCGTGACATCGGGGTGAATGTGAGGCATTATTTGTAAAAGCGCTTTGAGCGTCTGTGTTGGGAAAGTGTAGTGACACGGACCCACAACAGGGGGCGTAAATGAACGGACAATGGAAGAAGTCAAATTATAACACTTTACTGGTGTGAATGTCACAACCAAACACAGCAGAATCAGAATGTGCAACAGTCAATTAATAAAGGTGTCGTGTGGGCAGGCTCGACGATAGGAGACGCCCGTCAGGAAACGAACCGGAACCACACGATTTCCACCGCCACCTGAACCCGAGGAATACTGGAGCCGCCAAGTCCCGGAGTCCCCAGGTGGCCACCTCTCCGGCGTGTCGGATCTGGTACTGCTGGCAGAAAGCAAAAGACAGTCAAAGGGTGGGTGTGTGAACACCCAGCAACAATGGTGGGAATGCCACCTCCACCTCTCACTCAACACGTTGCAGTGGTCTCAGAGGAAAAGGAGCGCCGTCATGCACAGCCTCCACCAAAACGACCGGTTCTCCTGCAAACACAATCACAGATTTATAAATCTCAAAAAAAAGGCTGAGAGTAGTACCTCCAAATGAAGATGATATCTCGGCAGTTTGGTGGAGGTGTCTTCCTGCTTTTATACCAGATGTATGGATTAGTGACAGCTGTCACAGATGATGGGTGACAGCTGTCACCACGGCTTGTTCCTGAGGCGGCAGCGCCCTCTCGTGCCTGAAGCCCGCACTTCAGGCAGGGCGCCTTCTGGTGGTGGGCCAGCAGTACCTCCTCTTCTGGCGGCCCACACAACAGGACCCCCCCCTCAACGGGCGCCTCCTGGCGCCTGACCAGGCTTGTCCGGGTGGCGACGATAGAAATCGGCCAGGAGGGCCGGGTCCAGGATGAAGCTCCTCTTCACCCAGGAGCGTTCTTCGGGCCCATACCCCTCCCAGTCCACCAAATACTGGAAACCCCGGCCCATGCGGCGGACGTCCAAGAGCCGGCGAACTGTCCAAGCCGGCTCCCCGTCGATAATACGGGCAGGAGGCGGCGCTGGATCGGGTGCACAGAGGGGCGAGGTGTGATGCGGTTTAATCCTGGAGACATGAAAGACCGGATGGATCCGCAGTGAGGCCGGGAGTTGGAGCCTCACTGCGGTAGGACTGAGGACCTTGAGGATGGGGAAGGGTCCAATGAAACGGTCCTTCAATTTGGGGGACTCGACCTGGAGAGGAATGTCCTTGGTGGAAAGCCACACCTCCTGCCCGGGCTGGTAAGTAGGGGCCGGGGACTGTCGACGGTCTGCATGGGCTTTAGCCCTCGTCCGGGCCCTCAACAAGGCCGAACGGGCGGTGCGCCACAGCCGACGGCATCTCCGCAGGTGGGCCTGGACCGAGGGCACACCGACCTCTCCCTCCACCAAAGGAAACAAAGGGGGCTGGTACCCCAGACACACCTCGAATGGGGAGAGGCCGGTGGCAGAGGACACCTGGCTGTTATGAGCGTACTCGATCCAGGCCAGATGTTCACTCCAAGCCGTCGGGTGTGCGGAGGTCATGCACCTGAGGGCCTGCTCCAACTCCTGGTTGGCCCGTTCGACCTGTCCGTTAGTCTGCGGGTGATACCCAGACAAGAGGCTTACAGTGGCCCCCAGTTCCCGGCAGAAACTTCTCCACACCTGCGAGGAGAACTGGGGACCGCGATCCGAAACGATGTCTGTTGGTATCCCATGCAGCCGGACAACATGGTGGACGAGGAGATCCGCCGTCTCCTGGGCCGACGGGAGCTTCAGGAGGGCCACGAAGTGGGCCGCCTTGGAGAAACGGTCCACTATCGTGAGTATGGTGGTGTGTCCCCGGGACGGCGGGAGGCCCGTGACAAAATCCAGACCGATGTGAGACCAGGGGCGGTGAGGCACAGGAAGTGGCTGTAGAAGTCCCTGTGCCTTCTGGTGGTCAGCCTTGCCCCTGGCGCAGGTGGTGCAGGCCTGGATGTAAGCCCGGACATCAGTCTCCAGGGACGCCCACCAGAAGCGCTGCCAGACTACTGCCACGGTCCTACGCACCCCTGGGTGGCAGGAGAGTTTGGACCCATGACAGAAGTCCAGGACGGCAGCCCTGGCCTCTGGTGGGATGTATAGTCTGTTCTTCGGTCCTGTTCCGGGATCCGGGCTCCGTGCCAGGGCCTCCCGGACGGTCTTCTCCACGTCCCAGGTCAGAGCAGCCACGATAGTGGACTCCGGGAGAATGGGTTCCGGTGGATCCGACAGCTCGGTCTTGACTTCCTGTTCATGCACCCGGGACAGGCATCCGATCTTTGGTTTTTGGTCCCGGAGCGGTAGGTGATCCGGAAGTCAAAACGGCCGAAAAACAGTGACCAGCGGGCTTGCCTGGGGTTCAGTCGCTTGGCGGTCCTGATATACTCCAGGTTCCGGTGGTCAGTGAAAACCGTGAAAGGCACAGACGCTCCCTCCAGCAGGTGTCTCCACTCCTCAAGGGCCTCTTTCACCGCAAGGAGCTCTCGATTGCCCACGTCATAGTTCTGCTCTGCTGGGGTCAACCTGCGGGAAAAACAGGCACACGGGTGAAGAACCTTATCGGTTTCTCCGCTCTGGGATAGCACGGCTCCTATCCCTGAGTCAGAGGCGTCCACTTCAACCACAAACTGGCGACCAGGATCGGGCTGCACCAAGACCGGTGCAGTCGAGAACCGGCATTTCAACTCCCTAAACGCGGCTTCGTACCGATCTGACCAGGTGAAGGGAACTTTTGGTGAGGTCAGGGCCGTCAGGGGGCTAACAACCTGACTAAACCCCTTAATGAACCTCCTGTAGAAATTTGCAAAGCCGAGGAACTGTTGCAGCTTCCTACGGCTTGTAGGTTGGGGCCAGTCTCTCACCGCTGCGACCTTGGCCGGATCCGGGGCGACGGAGTCGGAGGAGATGATAAACCCCAGGAAGGACAAAGAAGTGCGGTGAAACTCACACTTCTCGCCCTTCACAAACAACCGGTTCTCCAACAACCGCTGCAGGACCTGACGTACATGCCGTACATGGGTCTCAGGGTCCGGAGAAAAGATGAGTATATCATCCAGATATACGAAGACGAATCGGTGCAGGAAGTCCCGCAAGACGTCATTAACCAAAGCTTGGAACGTCGCGGGGGCGTTAGTGAGGCCGAACGGCATGACCAGGTACTCAAAATGACCTAACGGGGTGTTAAATGCCGTCGTCCATTCGTCTCCCTTCCGGATCCGAACTAGGTGGTATGCGTTCCTAAGATCCAACTTTGTGAAGATTTTGGCTCCATGCAGGGGGGTGAACACTGAATCCAACAAAGGCAACGGGTATCGGTTGCGAACAGTGATCTCGTTCAGCCCCCGATAATCAATGCATGGACGAAGACCGCCATCTTTTTTTCCCACAAAAAAGAAACCCGCTCCCATCGGAGAGGTGGAGTTACGGATCAGCCCGGCAGCTAAGGAGTCCCGGATGTAGGTCTCCATCGATTCGCGCTCAGGTCGGGAGAGGTTGTACAGCCTGCTGGACAGGAACTCCACGCCTGGCAACAAATCGATGGCACAATCATATGGACGGTGCGGGGGAAGAGTGAGTGCCCGATCCTTGCTAAAGACGTCAGCAAGATCGTGGTACTCAACCGGCACCGCCGACAGATTGGGGGGTACTTGGACCTGCTCCTTAGCCTGGGAACCGGGAGGAACCGAGGATCCCAAACACCTCCGATGGCAGGTTTCGCTCCACTGTACCACCACCCCGGACGGCCAATCAATCCGGGGATTGTGTTTCAACATCCAGGGGAACCCCAGAATCACACGGGAGGTAGAAGGAATCACAAAAAACTCAATCTCCTCCCTATGATTCCCTGACACTACCAGAGTTACTGGTGGTGTCTTGTGTGTGAGTAAAGGGAGTAGGGTGCCATCTAGTGCTCGCACCTGCAATGGTGTAGGTAGTGCCACCAGAGGGAGCCCTACCTCCCTGGCCCATCTGCTGTCTAACAGATTCCCTTCTGACCCTGTGTCTACCAGTGCTGGGGCCTGAAGGGTTAAATCCCCACTAAGGATTGTAACTGGGAGTCGTGCGGCAATATGTGTGTGTCCCACGTGAATTTTTTGGCCCACCCTAAGCCCAGTCTCTAGGGGCGGGCGTTGGTGTTTAACCGTTCGGGGCAATCGCTCAATTGATGCTCCATTGAGCCACAAACAAAACACACCCTGCGTGGAAACCTCCTCTGTCTATTAGGTGGTCTAAATGTGGCCCTGCTCGTGTCCATAGCTTCGTCAGCAGGGGGAGCTGTCGCCCCACGGGACGTAGATGCCAGGGAGCGTGGGAAGGGCAGACCTTTCTCAGACCCGGAAGGAAGAGGGACGGCGGGCGCCCGGCCACGTCCTTCGTCTCGTTCCCGACGGCGTTCCTCCAACCGATTGTCTAACCGTATAACGAGATCAATAAGCCCATCTAATTCCCGCGGTTCATCCTTGGCCACTAGGTGCTCCTTTAGGACTGACGACAGTCCGTTTACAAAGGCGGCGCGGAGCGCAGCGTTATTCCAGCCGGACCTCGCAGCCGGGATGCGGAAGTCGACTGCATAAGCGGCTGCGCTCCGGCGTCCCTGTCTCATCGACAGCAGCACGGTTGAAGCGGTCTCTCCCCTGTTAGGGTGATCAAACACAGTTCTGAACTCCCTCACAAACCCAGTGTATGTGTGAAGGAGCCGTGAATTTTGCTCCCAAAGCGCCGTAGCCCAAGCGCATGCCTCTCCCCGAAGCAGAGTGATCACATAAGTTATTTTGCTTGCGTCTGACGCGTACATGACGGGACGTTGTGCGAAGATGAGCGAACACTGCATAAGAAAGTCCGCGCACGTCTCCACACAACCTCCGTACGGCTCATGGTGGGAGGGGTTGTTGGACCACCACTGGAACGTTAATATCTAGCACAGGATCGACAGGAGGAGGAGCTGCAGCAGCGCCCTGAGCGCTCGCCGCCACTTGCGCGGAGAGAGCCTCCACCCTGCGGTTCAGGAGGATGTTTTGCTCGGCTATTTGATCCATTCGAGCCGTAAAGGCGGTGAGAATATGCTGTAGCTCACCAATCACGCCTCCTGCAGATGCCTGCGCTCCCTGCTCTCCCATTGGTTGTTCAACAGCCTGGTGACGCCCCTCGGAGTCCATGACGCTGGCCGAGATATCCTGTTGGGAAAGTGTAGTGACACGGACCCACAACAGGGGGCGTAAATGAACGGACAATGGAAGAAGTCATATTATAACACTTTACTGGTGTGAATGTCACAACCAAACACAGCAGAATCAGAATGTGCAACAGTCAATTAATAAAGGTGGCGTGTGGGCAGGCTCGACGATAGGAGACGCCCGTCAGGAAACGAACCGGAACCACACGATTTCCACCGCCACCTGAACCCGAGGAATACTGGAGCCGCCAAGTCCCGGAGTCCCCAGGTGGCCACCTCTCCGGCGTGTCGGATCTGGTACTGCTGGCAGAAAGCAAAAGACAGTCAAAGGGTGGGTGTGTGAACACCCAGCAACAATGGTGGGAATGCCACCTCCACCTCTCACTCAACACGTTGCAGTGGTCTCAGAGGAAAAGGAGCGCCGTCATGCACAGCCTCCACCAAAACGACCGGTTCTCCTGCAAACACTCACAATCACAGATTTATAAATCTCAAAAAAAAGGCTGAGAGTAGTACCTCCAAATGAAGATGATATCTCGGCAGTTTGGTGGAGGTGTCTTCCTGCTTTTATACCAGATGTATGGATTAGTGACAGCTGTCACAGATGATGGGTGACAGCTGTCACCACGGCTTGTTCCTGAGGCGGCAGCGCCCTCTTGTGCCTGAAGCCCGCACTTCAGGCAGGGCGCCTTCTGGTGGTGGGCCAGCAGTACCTCCTCTTCTGGCGGCCCACACAACAGTCTGAAGCAGATGGAAAAGTGCTATATAAATTTACCATTTATTCTGCCAGCACCCTGTTAGGCAATGGCAGCCAAATGGTTCACAAGGCCGTAGAGATTCTTCTGGAGGAAAACAGCGGGGTGTTTTGACCTTCGGAGGCTGATAAGCCTGCCATGTTTAGGGTTAAGCAGAGAAATACCATTTACAGCTCATCTGTCTGACCAAATCCAATTCATGAGTATTCCCTGGTCTGCGACATCTTCCTTTGCAAGGCAGACATTTGCTCTGAGATGTTTTCTGAGTTCAAGGATTAACGCAGTCTGAGACTGCACCGCCTTGCCCAACTCATTAATCATAGCTTACAGGTGAGGGGTCGTGGTTCTGGTAGCAGCCGTCTCGCCAACTCTCCGGTAGGTCAGGGCAGCACATAAACCAATAAGCACCAGCCCTCCCATGATAAAACCAAATATAAATAAGTCTTTCATATCCTCCACAGAGAGTGGTACCAAGCACACAATGTGCCATTTCTCCCAGGCATCGAGAACATAGGCTGAAGGGTAGGTTCCATCTGGGCACGCAGGGTCCCCCATCCCTGATTTCCTTTCTAAAAAAATAGTGTCAATAGATCTGAGACCAGCTGATCAATTCCATGGTTATTTCAAATATAGTTTGAAGAATTCACAGTCTGGTGAAGTAGGGACTTTGAAGGTTGGAGCAGAGATAGAGGAGGCGATGTGACCGCCCTCGTCGAAGTCACAAGGTGTATTTAGTTCATGCAGTTAAATAGAAGCTTTTTTGTGGTGTTGTCTGGGGGGTTTTTTTTCTTCTTGTTGTTGTTATTTCGTTTTCTTTTCAGATAATTTTCACAGAACATTGGTTATCTCTGCTGTGCACAATGTGTCGTTGCTTTTTGGCACCTGGTTTCCGACTGATAACTGGAAGACAAACAAGCATAAAATTGGAACCTCCATCAAATATTGGTGGTGTAGGTAAATCCAGAACAGAAAAATGAGAGTGACTGAGGCACTTTTGTTTGAGATATAATGCAAAATGTACACCAAATGGGATTTCAATATTAAATTCAAATGTCTACAAAATCCACAATCCAGATCAGATCTGGTTCAAACTTTGTCAGGTGATAGTGAGTGTCAGTCTACACCTTAATTTCATTAAATGGGGTTTTCAATGTGAAATTTAAATGGCCACAAAATCTGAAATCTGGATCAGATCCAGATCAAACTTTTGTCAGTCAATAAAGGATGCCATCCCGCATAACACTCTCAAATATGAAAGAAATGTGATCTTTTTTTGACAGAGTTACAATTTTTTGAAAATTTGCTCAATGTTAAAGATAGGGATTTTCCCATTTTCCACAATTTTTCCTGACTTTGCCCTTTGACCTGTGACCTTGAAAATTAGATCAGTTCTTGCCTATCAAGATATGACTCTTCAGTAAAAATTTTATAATGACATATGAAAAATTGTGGGCACCAGGTAAACAAACAGACAAACAGAGGCGATGCCAAGTCAAATTTAACTATCCTTAACTATATTTAACTTGTATTTTCTGCTCTGATTACTGCACATAGCAAAATTTCCCAACACCTGCTTTGCTTTAGAAAGCTGTAAGAGACTGATTTTCATGCATCTGTTCACAGCTAAGTGAATTCAGTCTGAGACTGGAATTATGCCACACGCACAAGGAATTATGGGTCCCTGAAATAAGGAATTCAGTCATGTACAAGACATATAATAAATGTACAATGATGTTATATTCAGGTTCAATTATATACAGGTCTCTCTTGTAAATGAGACATTAAGTCTCAAGAGATTTTCCTGTCTAAATAAAGGATTAAATAAAAAAATAAATAAATTCAAGCTGGAAGGTAACAGTGTGAGGTTAACAGTAAGATAAGTAAGGTTAGACGTTACTTGTGTGAAGTGCCTTGAGACAACTCTGTTGTGATTTGACACTATATAAATGAAAATAAATTGAAAAAAAAATTGAAATTGAGCACACCCTAATTGTTTCATTGTGGTGGTGTAAAGGACAAAATTATTAAAACTCCGTCACTGTCCAAATACTTATTTACCTGAGTATATATTTTGTTTCATTCACCCATGTTAGTCAAAGCTCTGTACATAGCAAAATGCTTAATGTTCATTCAGCTTCCATAATAATGTTAAAACTCTTAATTGGAGTAAGTGGGTATAGAAAACAGATAGATAATGATGTAAAAAAATTACATTATTCCTGAGTTTATACAATAATTATAGCATCTGAGTTAAAGTTACACTTTCAGTAGTGTGTTAAAATATTAACTCTTTGATAGTGTTCACTTTCTGACACATGCAGTGTTCATTTATGACATATGAACATGTACAGTGAGGAAAATAAGTATTTGAACACCCTGCGCTTTTGCAAGTTCTCCCACTTAGAAATCATAGAGGGGTCTGAAATTTTCATCTTAGGTGCATGTCCACTGTGAGAGACATAATATATATATATATATATAAAAAAAAGAATCCGGAAATCACAATATATGATTTTTTAATAATTTATTTGTATGTTACTGCTGCAAATAAGTATTTGACCCCCTACCAATCAGCAAGAATTCTGGCTCACACAGACCTGTTAATTTTTTTTTAAGAAGCCCTCTTATTCTGTACACTTTGCCTGTATTAATTGCACCTGTTTGAACTTGTTACCTGTATAAAAGACACCTGTTCACACACTCAATCATTCACACTCAAACTTGTCCACCATAGCCAAGACCAAAGAGCTGTCTAAGGACACCAGGGACAAAACTGTAGACCTGTACAAGGCTGGGATGGACTACAGGACAACAGGCAGGCAGCTTGGTAGAAGACAACAACTGTTATGATTATTTATTAGAAAGTGGAAGAAACACAAGATGACTGTCAATCTCCCTCGGTCTGGGATTCCATGCAAGATCTCACTTTGTGGGGTAAGGATGATTCTGAGAAAGCTCAGAACTACACAGGAGGACCTGGTCAATGACCTGAAGAGAGCTGGGACCACAGTCACAAAGATTACATTAGTAACACATGATGCTGTCATGGTTTAAAATCCTGCAGGGCAGCAAGGTCCCCCTGCTCAAGCCAGCACATGTCCAGGCCCATTTGAAGTTCACCAGTGACCACCTGGATGATCCAGAGGAGACATGGGAGAAGGTCATGTGGTCAGATGAGACCAGAATAGAGCTTTTTGGAATCAACTCCACTTACCATGTTTAGAGGATGAGAACAACCCCAAGAAAACCATCTCAACCGTGAAGCATGGGGGTGGAAACATCATACTCTGGGGGTGCTCTTCTGCAAAGGGGACAGGACGACTGCACCGTATTGAAGGGAGGATAGATGGGGTCATGTATTGCGTGATTTTGGCAAACAACCTCCTTCCCTCAGTAAGAGCATTGAAGATGGGTCATGGCTGGGTCTTCCAGCATAACAATGACCCCAAACACACAGCCAGGGCAACTAAGGAGGGGCTCCGTAAGAAGCATTTCAAGGTCCTGGAGTGGCCTGACCAGTCTCCAGACCTGAACTCAATAGAAAATCATTGGAGGGAGCTGAAACTCCAAACCTGAAAGATTTGGAGAAGATCTGTATGGAGGAGTGGACCAAAATCCCTGCTGCAGTGTGTGAAAACCTGGTCAAGAACTACAGGAAACGTTTGACCTCTGTAATTGCAAACAAAGGCTACTGTACCAAATATTAACATTGATTTTCACAGGTGTTCAAATACTTATTTGCAGCAGTAACATACAAATAAATTATTGAAAAATCATACATTGTGATTTCCGCATTTTTTTTTTTTTAATTATGTCTCTCACAGTGGACATGCATCTAAGATGAAAATTTCAGACCCCTCCATGATTTCTAAGTGGGAGAACTTGCAAAATCGCAGGGTGTTCAAATAATTATTTTCCTCACTGTATATTCAACACTACAGAGAGCACTGCAAGGCCACTCGGACATTAAAGAGACATTGTTTTTCTGTTTTGTTTATTGGGACACCAAAGTCAAAGGCTTCAGGTTGGATCTGATTGTAGAATTTCAGCAAACATCACAAGAACTCCTCATTTTTCACTTAACTCTTCGGCAAAATTAAAATTATTCCTTCAAAGAGGTACATTTGACGTGGCCTCTGTGTGTGTGTGTGTGTGTGTGTGTGTGTGTGTGTGTGTGTGTGTGTGTGTGTGTGTGTGTGTGTGTGTGTGTGTGTGTGTGGGTGGGTGTGTGGGTGGGTGTGTGTATGTCTTTGATCACAGAATGACTGTGGAGAGCTGACATTTGCCGTTTGGTATGTTTATGTAATTTGGGTCAAGGATGAATGCTGCCAAAGCGGAACGTTGACAGGACAAATATTTTTGGAGAAACTACGGATAATAGCTAACAACACTGAACAATGGATGTTGATAATTACATTCTGGACTCACACGCCATTCCAGCAGGGGGCGTTAAATCATCTTTATATTAAAAGCGTGAGTCCGTGAGTGTGATTTTATTTAGTAAGTTCAATGTAAGTAGAATATCATTGTAAATACGTTAAAAATAGTGGCTTGCAAAAGTATTCAGCCCCTTCGTATTTCACGCATTTTAATTTGTTTATGCCATTTCAAATATGAAAAATAAATCAGGCTTCTCAATATAAACATTTCTAAAATTATCTTCCTTAGACTCAAACTGAAAGCAAATCTCTACAACTTGATATAAATTAATTACAAATATAAAAACCAAGATGATAGGTTGCATAAGGATTTTATTAAAAAGAAGACCTGAAAGTTCAGCTACAAATTGCCAGAAGGTACATCTGAGGTGCAAGCCTAGATTTGATGTTTTGGTGAAAGAAAACCCTCCTCTATACTACCACATTAGTAACCTCTGTGCTACTCTGTTGGTTTACTGGTGGGAATTAGTAGTTTTTGTGCCGTTAGTTCCGGCCATTTCATTCATTTAATCTGATGTGGCTATGCGTGAGGCCCAAGTTTGACACTGTCTGCTTGATCCCTATCTGAAGGCCCAGATACATACTTACCCATGACTGTTGCACAAATGGATACTGACTGGGACTTTTCCTTTTTGTTTTGCATGTTTCATGACTCTTTGTATTTTATGTTATCTCTGTTACTGTTAGAATGGCCTAAGCAGTGGGTCACCCATCTTAGTCTGGTCTACTTGAGGTTTCTTCCTCAGAAAATGCCAGATGGAGTTTTTTTCGTACCACTGTCACCGATGCGCTTGCGCAGGGAAGTTGGTGAGGATAGACCTTACCCATGTGAAGCATCTTAGGGTGACTTATGTTGTGATTTGGCACAATATGAATAAACTACATTGACGTGAACGTAATTGAAATTAAACAGATGGTTATGAATGCTATATTCCATTTGAGCTAATAAACACACCTAAATCCTACACACTGCAGCTTTAAGAGTTAAAATCAGCTCTAGTGTGATTCTGAGATTTAGCACTCCAATTTTTATTCCAATTAATTGCTGCTTATTGTCAATTCCAAAACTAACAGCCTGTAACATTTATGCTCAGTCATTTCAGTTCATTTTGGTGCATTTGTATCATGGTGTAACTACACGTAGCAACAACTTCACATGTAATACGTGGTGAGACCAAACAAACAATCTCATTGTGTGATGACTGTGTCACTGTTGAAAACAGGACAAGCGTGCAAATAACCAAGTGAGCCATGACAGTTCTGTTTCTGCACAGAACAATATGGTGAGTGATGACAGCCTATTTTGTTGGAACTTCCTGTTATTGGCCTAAAAACCCAAAGAAAGAAAGAAAGAAAGATTTTAACACTGTAAACATACCAGTTCATTGTTCAGATCGATCTAGACCAAGATCATCTCTTTCAGCCAGACCAAAAATTGCCTGTTTGGTCCAGACAGTCAAATGAGGTACTGTTTAGATGCCTCAAATAAACCTGAAAAGTACAAAAATGCCAGCCCACTGAGGGTGGTATAAAAAATAAAAAGATACCCAGCAATAACCAATATTAGCTTGCTGAAAAAAGCTTTCAACAGACCCTTTTAAACCGTTATCTCTCCTTGCGTTATATTGCCATCACACCTATAATTCCTTTGCAGCCAAATTACACTGGCATCACATCCTCATTGGTGCCAAAGGCAACCAGAATGTGATTTTAATATATTATTCCTGATGCTGAGCAATGCAATTTTCCTATTCAAACCAATTAGCTGAGCCCAGGAAATATAAAACTGATATTGCTGATGTCTACTATATTGTTTAGACTTTCAAAATGAACATAGGCAGATAATCCCTAAAAGCAAATTCATGCTAAAATTATGTTCCATTATCCACAGTGGCAGTAAGGTACCATATGAAAGCTTTAAAGCTTTTGTGTCATTATCATATATGAGAAAACAAACAAAAACAAATACAAAATAAAAACCTCACCTGTCATCTCTCCTTTCTCAGCACTGTTGGACGCCAACTGGGAAGTAATGGCATCTTTCTTATTCTTTTGAGCCCTTTCCTCTGTCATAGACAGGGACAGATCTGGGGGGGGGGGGAGTTTAGTGTGTGCCCCCCCCCCATGGGGTAAAAAAAATTAAAATCCCTGCTGATTGCTGCGTCTGAAGCTTTTTTCAGCAAGATACATTTAGACCACGATTCAGCAAAGTGTAGCAAAGGCCTTCACTTTTTTAGCCACAGACATTTCAAATGTTCTCTGTTACTTATCATCATAACATCGCATTCAAGATTGTACAAGTTCAAATTAATAAAAAACAGGTTATGACGTTTCATTTCTCTGTGGTGTATTTTGTGGTAAAATATGCACCAAAATGCAGGAAGTGGAACCTAAAAATTCAAAAATTTATGGGGAGGGGGAAGAGCACCCCCCCCCCCCCGACAATTAGTCCCATTTTACTCATTTCCAAATTCACAACCCCCCCCCCTACAAAATCCTGGATCTGCCCCTGAAATGTGTAATCAACTACATAATGCCCATGTGTGGGCGTTTGTGTTAATAAGAGTGGTGGGTACGCCTCGCCTAGAGTCCCTTTATTATTATTTAGGTTCGCCTAGAGTAAAAGTTATCTTAGATAACATCTAATTCAGGAACTGAAAAGTTAAGTTAGTGATAATGCTAAATGGACAAAATGCTAAAACATGTAGCCGAAGCTACCATGAACTGCTAACTTTTATTATATGAATTTAGCTTTGCTTGCTTGCTTGGGGTTTTTTTTTTATTTTTTTATCCTAAATTCCTGAAAAATTGACCTAAAGAGCTCAAATTTGAATTTGCTGTAGTGTCAACATGGAGGTTCCTGAAAATGTTTTAGTGCCAAGATCAGATTATGATCAAGACATACATAAATTATTAACTCAGCAAAAGAAAATTAAGCAGTAGTTTTAATTCCACATATACCTTAGGCAGTGGATATTCTTCCGTGACTTGAAGAGGACTTACTTTGGCTACTTGTCCGGAACACGCTGTGATTGGTTGAGTGCAAAGATGTCATCATGTGACGGCCCTCTTTAGCAGGTCACTGGGTTTTTAATATTTTCATGATACTGTTTTTTTATTTTGCTATTTCTATCCCCCCGCGTCTCTCTCGTGCACCCGTCACAGCGTGTTCCGGACAAATAGTCAAAGTAAGTCCTCTTTGGGTCACGGAAGAATATCCTCTTTGTATACCTTATTTACAGTACAGGAAGTATTATATGAATAACAAGAAGGACAAATACACATGGAAAATCATTTTAATAATCTAATTAAAATCTTTTCTCAAGCTCGACCTCCTGCACTTCAGTCTCTTTGAGGTGATGCTTCTCGTCTTCGCACAGTTTATCGTTTTTGCTTCCTGGATTAGTGTATGAACTCCAACAGGAACAAACGTATGATTTTACAACCCCAATTCCAAGTTGGGATGTTGTGTAAAATGTAAATAAAACAGAATACAATGATTTGCAAATCCTCTTCAACCTATATTCAATTGAATACACCACAAAGACAAGATATTTAATGTTCAAACTGATAAACTTTATTGTTTTTGTGCAAATATTTGCTCATTTTGAAATGGATGCCTGCAACACATTTCAAAAAAGCTGGGACAGTGGTATGTTTACCACTGTGTTACATCACCTTTCCTTCTAACAACACTTAATAAGCATTTGGGAACTGAGGACACTAATTGTTGAAGCTTTGTAGGTGGAATTCTTTCCCATTCTTGCTTGATGTATGACTTCAGTTGTTCAACAGTCAGGGGTCTCCATTGTCATATTTTATGCTTCATAATGCACCACACGTTTTCATTGGGTGACAGGTCTGGACTGCAGGCAGGCCAGTGTAGTACCTGCACTCTTACTACGAAGCCACACTGTTGCTTGGCATTGTCTTACTGAAATAAGCAGGGATGTCCCTGAAAAAGACGTTGCTTGGATGGCAGCATGTGTTGCTCCAAAACCTGGATGTACCTTTCAGCATTGATGGTGCCGTCACAGATGTGTAAGTTGCCCATGCCATGGGCACTAACACACCCCCATACCATCACAGATGCTGACTTTTGAACTTTGCGCTGGTAACAATCTGGATGGTCTTTTTCCTCTTTTGTCCAGAGGACATGATGTCCATGATTTCCAAAAGCAATTCGAAACGTGGACACATCTGACCACAGCACACTTTTCCACTTTGCATCTGTCCATTTCAAATGAGCTCAGGCCCAGAGAAGGCGGCAGCGTTTCTGGATGTTGTGGATGTATGGCTTTCACTCTGCATGGCAGAGTTTTAACTTGCACTTGTGTGTGTTAACTGTGTTAACTGACAATGGTTTTCTGTAGTGATCCTTTACTCAGTGATGTCAGTTTTTAATGCAGTGCCACCTGAGGGATCGAAGGTCACGGGCATTCAATGTTGGTTTTCGGCCTTGCCGTTTACATGTAGAAACTTCTCCAGATTCTCTGAATCTTCTGATTATATTATGGACTGTAGATGATGAAATCCCTAAATTCCTTGCAATTGAACCTTGAGAAACATTGCCTCATTCATGCAGTTGTTCACAAAGTGGTGATCCTTGCCCCATCGTTGCTTGTGAACGGCTGAGCCTTTTGGGGATGCTCCTTTTATACCCAGTCATGGCACTCACCTGTTTCCAATTAACCTGTTTACCTGTGGAATGTTCCAAACAGGTGTTCTTTGAGCATTGCTGCCACTGTCCCAGCTTTTTTGAAACGTGTTGCAGGCATCCATTTCAAAATGAGCAGATATTTGCACAAAAACAAAAAAGTCTATCAGTTTGAACATTAAATATCTTGTCTTTGTGGTGTATTCAATTGAGTATTGGTTGAAGAGGATTTGCAAATCATTGTATTCTGCTTTTATTTACCTTTCACACAATGTCCCAACTTCATTGGAATTGGGGTTGTATGCTTTACAAACATTTTTGACTGTTAAATGCTTTTTTTAAAACATGTTAGCACACTTGAAGTTAGCAGTACTAAATTCAATGGAAGCTAATTTGTCTGCTAATGGTTATGAATGTTAGCTGAAAAGCTGATTGGCTAATGACAAAGTTAGCTTCACTAATTAGCTGTTAGCTGATTAGCTGTGGTTAACTGGTCAGATACATGTGCATATTGTCAAAGTATTTATGTACGTAGATATATTTAAAATTGTATATGTTTAATCGAGAAATAATATGTACAAATGTGCACTAATTACTCAAATGCCTGTTGTGTTTTTTTTAAACTGGCAATGATTTGTAAGGAGGCAGTTCTGTTGCATGTGCTACCATGTTGAGTCTCTGTATGTCACCGTTGTGTAATCGGGAACTTCCTACTAGTCCTAGAGTCCACTAGTCCTACTACTGAGGAAAGCATGTTGAAGTTGTTTTTACATTTATGGTAGGATTTATGTTGCACTAAAAGTAATGTTACAAAAGTGTGACAATTAAAGAAAAAAAAAACATTAAATTATGGTGAATTACCAGTGTTTGTTGATTTTCAATTCAATTTATAGCCAACAGTACAATTAAAGGTGATTAATGGTGTATGTCAACAGAATCACACGTTTTATTTTTGCAAAAAGAACAAAACTGGATGTGGTTTGTTAGCTATTTGAAAGGTAATGGTCTAGTGGTTAAGCGTTGGGCTTTGGACCAGAGGATCCTTGGTTCAAATCCCAACCTGACCGGAAAATCACTAAGGGCCCTTGCGCAAGGTTCTTAACCCCCTAGTTGCTCCCAGTGAGTAGTACGCGCCTTGTATGGCAGCACCCTCACATCGGTGTGAATGTGAGGCATTATTGTAAAGCACTTTGAGCGTCTGATGCAGATGGAAAAGCGCTATATAAATGCAGTCGATTTACCATTTATTTGTGAACTTTAAAATCAGTTTGGGGTTGTAATATACACCATCAAATAAAGAGGTTAGGACCAGTGGACCCTAGCACCAGTGGACCCTAGCATCAGTGGACCCTAGAACCTTCGGACCCTAGGACCAGTGGACCCTAGAACAAGTGAACCTTAGGACCAGTGGACTCTGGAACCAGTGGACCCTAGACCCAGTGGACCCTAGCACCAGTGGACCCTAGAACCTTCAGACCCTAGGACCAGTGGATCCTAGAACCAGTCAACCCTTGAACCCATTGACCCTAGGAACAGTGGACCCTCTCCGTGTCATCATAGATGTGCTACCTGCACCCTTCACGTGTTAACCCATGCTGTCATCCTGTTTTTGCTCTTAGTAAGTCAGACCACATTAAGGGGTGGTATCACACACACGTGGCGATGAGGCAGTACGGGTGACACATGTATGTGCACTGGTCTTGGCGGCGAGGCGGGCTGCAGCCGCTCGCTGCCTGTAATAGTAGAGGCTTAGGTTTGGTTTGTGTGGGGGAAGGGCAGAGGTGCACAGGTTTGTGATCAGACAAGAAAAGTAGGCCAAGACCGACAATCCCTCAGCTGCTCCTGAAATGCTACAACTTTGTTGCACGGTTGCGACAATCACAAACAAGATGGTGAAGAAAACAAAGCGATTTTGAGGCACAACACGTGTATTTGGAGGCAGAACAGCTTCTCATAGTCGAGCTATGATTCATGCTTCTGTGCCCCTTTGGAAGCGGCCCTCCAATAAGAGTTGGACTCCAGGCTGGGGGTAGGAGCGGATAGATTGATAGTGTTGGCTGAGTGCCCGCGCTCCAAGTCTATCTGTGCTGAAAGGGAGGAGACGGGGGGAATCTATCTGCTGTGCTCCCTGTGCTCGTGATAAACCGACTCCCGTCAAGCTTCTTTCCCCTATTACAGCCGGCTGGCAGAAAACAGCCAAACTCACGCCGACTTTCAGCATGTCAAACAACAATAAAATGTGTGGAGAGAGGGGCGAGCAGCTCAAACAGGGCTGTAATCCACAAGGTTACCCACCCCCACCATCACCGCCGCCGTCAGTGGTAGTCTGGTGAAACACGGCGGCATATCTTGTTGAATTCAAACAAAGCTTCATAACAGCTGAAGTTCGAGGGACACAAGGCTTCACATAATCACAAACGGGGCCATCGGCAGCAGAAAACACCATTTTTTTTTCTTTATCCGAACACTGTAATTCCGACAGAGCTCCGCAGCGGGAAAGAAAATGAGTTTGAAGGATTGTCTGTGACGTTAATCCTCTCCAAATGCTACAGTTCCAGACAGGATGTAATATTGAAAATCAACAATCGAAAAGGAAAAACAAGATCAACAATCCACTCTCCTGTCTCATTCTCACACTATTTGTTCTCTTTTGTGATTTTTAACCTGTGCTCTGGCAATACCGCCAGGTGTTGTACTCGCCCATGTGCGTCTGTGTAGAAAGTAACTAGGAAACGAGTAGGCAGATTTTCACCAAACGAGGTAGGTACTACACCTTGGGTGAGTGTATTTAGATGGTTAGCTTTGGAGCTTTACAGACGATGCAAAGTTTATATCAATCTGTAAATCATTTGAAATTAAGTGGTGTTAGCGATGTTATGATGTCACAAAGATGATGTCATAATTGTTTGTTCCACTATATATATATATATATATATATATATATATATATATATATATATATATATATATATATATATATATATATACACTCAACAAAAATATAAACGCAACACTTTTGGTTTTGCTCCCATATTTTGTATGAGATGAACTCAAAGATCTAAAACTTTTTCCACATACACAATATCACCATTTCCCTCAAATACTGTTCACAAACCAGTCTAAATCTGTGATAGTGAGCACTTCTCCTTTGCTGAGATAATCCATCCCACCTCACAGGTGTGCCATACCAAGATGCTGATTAGACACCATGATTAGTGCACAGGTGTGCCTTAGACTGTCCACAATAAAAGGCCACTCTGAAAGGTGCAGTTTTGTTTTATTGGGGGGGGATACCAGTCAGTATCTGGTGTGACCACCATTTGCCTCATGCAGTGCAACACATCTCCTTCGCATAGAGTTGATCAGGTTGTCAGTTGTGGCCTGTGGAATGTTGGTCCACTCCTCTTCAATGGCTGTGCGAAGTTGCTGGATATTGGCAGGAACTGGTACACGCTGTTGTATACGCCGGTCCAGAGCATCCCAAACATGCTCAATGGGTGACATGTCCGGTGGGTATGCCGGCCATGCAAGAACTGGGACATTTTCAGCTTCCAAGAATTGTGTACAGATCCTTGCAACATGGGGCCGTGCATTATCCTGCTGCAACATGAGGTGATGTTCTTGGATGTATGGCACAACAATGGGCCCACCGCCACCATGGGCCACTCGATCCACAACACTGACATCAGAAAACCGCTCACCCACACGACGCCACACATGCTGTCTGCCATCTGCCCTGAACAGTGTAAACCGGGATTCATCCGTGAAGAGAACACCTCTCCAACGTGCCAAACGCCAGCGAATGTGAGCATTTGCCCACTCAAGTCGGTTACGACGACGAACTGGAGTGAGGTTGAGACCCCGATGAGGACGACTAGCATGCAGATGAGCTTCCCTGAGACGGTTTCTGACAGTTTGTGCAGAAATTCTTTGGTTATGCAAACCGATTGTTTCAGCAGCTGTCCAAGTGGCTGGTCTCAGACGATCTTGGAGGTGAATATACTGGATGTGGAGGTCCTGGACTGGTGTGGTTACACGTGGTCTGCGGTTGTGACGCTGGTTGGATGTACTGCCAAATTCTCTGAAACGCCTTTGGAGACGGCTTATGGTAGAGAAATGAACATTTAATACACGAGCAACAGCTCTGGTTGACATTCCTGCTGTCAGCATGCCAACTGCACGCTCCCTCAAATCTTGCGACATCTGTGGCATTGTGCTGTGTGATAAAACTGCACCTTTCAGAGTGGCCTTTTATTGTGGGCAGTCTAAGGCACACCTGTGCACTAATCATGGTGTCTAATCAGCATCTTGATATGGCACACCTGTGAGGTGGGATGGATTATCTCAGCAAAGGAGAAGTGCTCACTATCACAGATTTAGACTGGTTTGTGAACAATATTTGAGGGACCTAGCCAACCGAATGTTTTCTGTAATGATCGGTGATTTAGCTTCCTCCGTTGCGCCTTTGTTTTGCGGTGTGCCTCAAGGCTCGATTCTTGGCCCTTTATTATTTTCATTGTACATGTTGCCACTGGGATCTATTGTAGCCAGGCACAATCTTGCTTTTCACTGTTATGCAGACGATCTACAGATTTATTTGCCTGTGATCCAGATCACAGCAGGTGCTCTTCAAGCCCTCATTAACTGTATTGCAGATATAAAGTTATGGCTAGGTCAAAATTTTCTCCATTTAAATGAGGAGAAGACAGAATGTATTTTATTTGGCGATTGCGCCACTGATTTTAACCACCTGCCTGCTAAACTGAAAGCCACTGTAAAAAACCTTGGAGTCACCTTTGACAGTGGCTTCAGATTTGATAAGCAGATTGATAGTGTGGTCAGGACCAGTTTTTATCAGTTGCGTCTCTTCCATTCACGCTTTTATCAGCTCGAGGATCGATTATTGCAATGCACTTTATGTTGGGATTTCCCTGTCGTCTCTCAAACGGCTTCAATTGGTTCAAAATGCAGCTGCACGTTTTTTAACAAACACTTCCCATGTCCAACATATCACTCCAGTTCTTTATTCTCTTCAATGGCTCCCCGTTTCTTTTAGAATTTATTTTAAAATTTTGCTCTTTGTTTTTAAAGCTCTTAATGGTCTTGCCCCTTCTTACCTTTCCGAACTGTTGTGTATTCGTAACACAACCAGGGCCTTAAGGTCTACAGACCAGCTTTTACTGGAAGTCTGAAGAACCAGGTATAAGCACTGGGGTGATCGAGCTTTTTCTGTTGCTGGGCCTAGACTCGGAACAAACTTCCCCCTGACATGAGAACCATGACAGACTTTGATCTTTTTAAAGCTCGACTCAAAACTCGTTTGTTCAGGCTGGCTTTTGATACTTATTAAGCAGTGATGGTGTATTTATTTATTTATTTTATTTTATTTTTTGCATTTTATTTTTTGAATGATAACTGTTTATGCACACTGTTTTCCTTGTTTGATTTTAATGTAAAGCACTTTGTGCACCTTGTGTGTTGTAAAAGGGCTCTATAAATAAAAATTTGATTGATTGATTGATAATCTTTTTAAACCAAAATTGGAGCAACTTTAACTTTTGACCCCTGTACAAACTGAAATTGACCTTTATCACCATTTTTTTTCCTGTTTTACCCCATAATTCCATAGACTTACATTATAGATAGTGTAAACTATACCTTTTTTGGAATTGTCATGATCAGACAAATAATGTGACACAGTTTTCAATATGACTGGAGAATTTTTAGTTATTATTCTGCTTAATTCTTCAGTTGACCCCCGACCTGGCCGCCTATTGAAAATTCAAGTGGCTGGTTGGGTTTTCAAAAGTGTAATGTCTAAGGAGTATTTGTGCTGAATATGGTGCTTGTATCAACAGAATTCCTCTGTATTCTGTTTTCTGCTGCATTAAAACAGTGGTGACCTTGCTGCAGTTTTGAGCAGCTTTTGTCACCATCTAGCTGGCGATATGTGCATTTCAGGGCTTCTGTTGTATTTCCTACTTGAAATCCAAAATTCAGTAAAAAACAAACAAACATTTATTTATAAATGTCAGAAATGCATTTTTTTTTTTTGTTGTTTGTTTGTTTTTTTGGAAGGCAGAGTCTTGACATCCCAGTATTAATGTACTTTTTTTTTTGAGAGAGAGAGAGTTTTACAGTTCTTGAGTTTTAGGACATGGAAGTTTTTGCCGTGCAAGAAGAAAAAAGCCATGGAGAAAAAAAGGACGGCAATTTCTCTTGACAAGCACAACTTAAGAGTTGTGTAAAACACTATTATTTGCGTGCAAAGTATGCAAATTGGCTTCCCGTTATTAGTCTCACAAGCTATTGTAATGGCCAAGTCTGTCTGTCTGTCTGTCTGTCTGTCTTTCTGTGGATGCATCTTCCAAATGTAAACAGCATTTTAAATCAAACCTGTGGCTAAACACAGTGGACCCTCTTGTTGCAACACAGGGTATGTAAAGGTCAGAAGTGGAAAACTCCGGCTTCAGTAAGAAAAAGCCCGACCAACCTGTGCACCTAAAACAGGTGATCTCAATACTGAGCTCATCCACCTGCCTGAAGAGTTGAACTAATTACAATCAGCCGGTTTATTATAGGAAGATGGAACAAATATGTGGTTGGACATTTACTTTCTGAAGCTGGAGTTTTTCCACCTCTGGTAAAGGTCATAGGTCAAAGGTCAAGGTAAAATCAGCGGTCATCATGTGAAACCCACTAGGGACCATATCTTGGAAACTAGATGACATATTGAAAAGTGGTTTTCTGCACTGATTTGTGCTCTGTTGGGGTTAAGAGATGCACCGGGTTTCTGATGTTTCAGAGTCCATCCATCCATCCATCTTCTACCGCTTAGTCCAATTAAGGGTCGCGGGGGGCTAGAGCCTATCCCAGCAGTCATAGGGCGTGAGGCGGGGTACACCCAGGACAGGACGCCAGTCTGTCGCAGGGCCACAAATAGACAAAGAAACACAGACACACCCACATGCACACCTAAGGACAATTGTAAAGATTCCAATCCACCTAACCCGCATGTCTTTGGATGTGGGAGGAAACTGGAGCACCCGGAGGAAACCCACGCAAACACGGGGAGAACATACAAACTCCACACAGAAAGGCCATGGGAATTGAACCCATGACCTTCTTGCTGTCAGGCAACAGTGCTAACCACTAAGCCACCATGCTGCCATGTTTCAGAGTCGACGTGATAAAATCAAGTGAAGTCAAATCAGTATCTGATGGCAACGAGGCACCGCGGTTCTCTTGGTGTGTTCCGATACTGCTGTTGGCTTCACATGAAGCAAACGGCACAGCAGCTTTCTATTTACACTGAGACTGAGCAGAAAAGAGCAGATAGAAGACTTCAGTGGTGGCTGAAGATGAAAGCATGATCTTTGAGTATACTACCCCCCCCCGAAATAAACGACAGGAAAGGTGAACAATGTCTCGAAACAGACAGACTGACAGAGAGAGAGAGAGAGAGAGAGAGAGAGAGAGAGAGAGAGAGAGAGAGAGAGAGAGAGAGAGAGAGAGAGAGAGAGAGAGAGAGAGAAAACGCGCAGAGACAAATCTCAACATAATACAGTAGTTTTATGTTGAGATCAGGGTTGGGGGGGGGGGTGGCTGCAAAAAGTCATATGATAACAATCAGATCAGAAGCCGAATTGGCTCTAAATCAATTGAAGGAGGCATGTCAGGCCTGCGGGGGGTGGGGTGGGATGAGGGGGGGTGTTAGTGAGTGAGATAGATGTGAGGTGGTGTGGGGGAGGGAGGCGGGGATTGTTGGTGTCGTGGGAGCACTGCAATAACAATAACAGCAGTGTGTGTGTGTGTGTGTGTGTGTGTGTGTGTGTGTGTGTGTGTGTGTGGCGGTGAATGAATTGGAGTGGAAGTGGGGACGTGTTATTGCTGGGAAAAAAGTGATGAAATGACATCTCCTTTACTTCAGTGCCCAGCTGCTGCTGCTGCGGTGGCGGTGGTGGCACAGAGAGAGAGAGACGCCGCTCAGATATCTGACCTTCTGTTCTGTGCATGTCCACTGGTCAGAAATGTCTGCTGCCTGTCATGTTGTCCTCTAATGAGCTCCATTCACACCGTGGATCCGTTACAGACACACTTCTTTGGATTTTTCTCATCGGGACTCAAGTTCAGGTGCAATTGATGAAAATCTAAATCCACTTGACATAAAGCGGATCTGTGTGACATTTGAAGCCCGAGGTCACATCACAAAATCTTTTTTTTTTTTTTTTTTTAATAGCCTCAACAAGTCAAAATGACACGTTGGAGGTCAAATGGAGTTGGATGTGAGGAACGCACGGGGCGACCGTGTTCAGGTTGAGAGCTTCTTCTCACTTCTCGTCTTTTTTGTTGTTGTTTTCTCTGTTTCTTTCATCTCTTTTTTCTCCTCCCCTCCCCCCTTTCTTTGCAGATTAGAATTCATTAGCAATCAAAGAGCCTCCAGAGAGCTCCAGCTCTTAATTACCTACTCATTTGCATTTTTGCATATTAATGACTGCAGGGTTTTTTGGTGGGATTTTGCCGCAGTGGTTTAAAGGCACCTCGGTCCTCTGCTCTCCAGGGAGGAGCAGAGATGTCCGGAGGCGAGGCTCCGAGCCTTCTCCCCCCTTCTTCTTCCCCAGCAGTGTTGGACATAGCAAGACAGCGAGGGATGGGAGTATTTGCTGGGGGCATTTGGGACGGCTGGGGAGTTGCAGGGGTGCACAGGTTAAAGGTCAATGTCCCTTATCAACATAAGAAAGAACACGTCTTCTGCACGGCTTAATTATTGTCATATTGAGTGGTTTAAACACCTGATCTGAACAAAATTACACCCCGAGAGAAAGTGGAAACATAGGCCGGATAGATGGCATTCGTAGATTTATTGAGGATGGCAGCTACTTTGGATGAAACTCGTGTCCCGCGGCGTGCAGAGGCACGGGCATCTTACGTCCCCGGAGAAAGGTGTGTGCCGCTGAAAACCAGGCTGCAGCTCTTTGTGAGCTGGAATGACAGTGCTGTTGGTGCACATTTTAAAAGCACACCTTCCCGCATAAGCCTGCGTGGACAAGCACACCGGCGTGCATGTGCACTCGCACAGATTGAGGGAATATCACCACCAGAGACGGTGAACAACAGCTCGCAGGCATCTCACAGCCCCTGAAGTGCTGCAGCATCTCTTATCCAATATGTTTTGACTGCAGCGGTTGATGTGTGAACATGGAGAATAACACCGTACCCCACTGTGTTTTTACATACCTTACAAACATCGCAATTAATGACTCGACTCCAGACATCTGGCCAATGCGTGTCTGGATCTGTACTCTCAAACGCCACAAAGCAGCTTCTATAAACCGAAAGATTTAACAAAACTCACATTTTCATATGATGGACATCACTGTGCTGCATTTATAGTGGAAAGAGAAAGTCTGCACTCCTTTGGTCTTTTACACATTTTAATCATCTCCACCAATGAAGCTGGAGGCGGTCATGTCCTCACCCCTGTTTGTTTGTTTGTTTGTAAACAGTCTGGAGCTCACAATTTTTCCTATGTCATTATGAATTTTTTTCCCTGAAGATTCATATCCTGGTAGGCAAGAACTGATTCAATTTTCAAGGTCATAGGTTAAAGGGCAAAGTCAGGAAAAATCTTGGAAAATTGGAAAAATCCCTATCTGTTACGCCCCTTTCACACCAGGCCAATGTAGAGTTGTGTAATGCCACATACCGACTACGCTGAGTTTACACAACCCTATGTGGCAACACGCTGAGGGACACAAAGGGGTCCGCCAAATGGATGCAAAAAATTAAAGATGTTTAAGCGTAGAGCACTGGACGCAGTGATCCATGCAAATCCACACAACACTCTGCTACTGTACACCTGATCCAGATTACATATTTTGTGGCCATTTAAATTTAACATTGAAAACCCCATTTAATGTATATTTTACATTATATCTTAATCAAATGTGCCCCAGTCACTCCCATATTTGAAACTGAGGTGCAGACTGACACTCATTATCACCTGACAAAGTTTGATCAGGATCTGATCCAGATTCTGGATTTTGTGGACATTTGAAAAGCCCATTTGGTGCACATTTTACATTATATCTCAATCAAAAGTGTCTCAATCACTCTCATTTTTCTGTTCTGGATTTATCTACACCAGCAAAATTGGATGGAGGTTCCAATTTTATGCCTGTTTGTCTTCCAGTTATTAGTCAGAAACCAAGTGCCAAAAAGCAGCGACACATTGTGCACAGCAGAGATAAGCAATGTTCTGTGAAAAATATCTGAAAAAGAATTCAGAAACAGAAAAAAGTAACAAAAAAACAAACAAACAAACAAAAAAATGACAACACCACAAAAACACTTTGATTCAAGTGCATGAACTAAATACATCCTCATGACATTTGGTCACATCTAATTTATCTTATGAAAAGTCACTTCTAAAAGGACTTGGACTTTGAAACATTTTTCCAATGTAAAAATTTGTGGAATTGGAAACTGGTGTTGTTGGGGGTTTGTGGTGCTCCAGTTTTATATGATATTGAACTGGTTTCAGTCTGAGTTTCATGGGGATAATTTTAGAAATTTTAATACAGAGAAGCCTGATTTTTTTTGTGTGTGTGTGTAAATGACAAACGAATGTGTGTGTGTTTGTGTGTGTGTTAATGAGGCGTTCACTGACCTCTGTCCCCCCGCAGGACGGCCTCAGGGGGACAGACTGAGACAAACAGGGAGACAGGCGGCTGACAAACAGCCTGTTGTTCCACCAGCCACCGACTTTTCTGACAAATCAGGTTTGTATGTTAAAAAGTATGTTAACCACAGAACAAAGTATTTATCTGTAGGAAGGAAAGAAATACGAGCTTGACAATAACTGATGTGTTTGCTAAAGAAAGGAGGAGCAAAAGATTAAATGTAAAGGAGAGAGAGAGAGAGAGAGAGAGAGAGAGAGAGAGAGAGAGAGAGAGAGAGAGACTAATCCAAAGCAGGGGTAACACTGCCACCTTGTGGCTGATTTAGAAAACATGCGCCAAATCCATGTGTTTCTCCCCAAATTGTTGGATTAAAAAAATACTCATCTTCAACATCTTGCTCCAGTTAAGGGTCACAGGGGGTCAGGAGTCTATCCCAGGAGTCAGAGGAGAGAGACGGGTTCACCCCGGACAGGATGCCAGTCTGTCACAGGGTCACATACAGACAGACAAACACACTCATTCACACCTGCGGATAATTTCAAGTTTCCAGTCCATCTAACCTGCATGTCTTTGGACGTGGGAGGAAGCCGGAGCACCCGGAGGGAACCCACACAAACACGGGGAGAACATGCAAACTCCACACAGAAAGGCCACAGGCGGGAATCGATCTCATGACCTTCTTGCTGTGAAGCAACAGTGCTAAGCACTAAGCCACCGTGGTGCCGAGAAAAAAAAAAAAAAAAAGCATTCAAAAACTGCAGCCCTGCAGGAAGAGCACAAACCTTTTCAAATGCTAGTTTCCAATTTCACAAATTTTTACCTGGGAAAAAATTTAAGGTCAAAGTCCTTTTAAAAGTGACTTCTCATAAGATAAAATATAATACAAAAATATATATATATCAAAAGGGCTTTTCAATGTTAATATCAAATATCTGTTAACTCTGTAATCTGGATCAGATCCGGATCAAACTTTGTCAGTCAATAAAAGATACATCCTACATAATGCTGTCGAATATGAAAGAAATCTGATCTTGTTTGGCAGAGTTATGAATTTTTGAATGCTGGTTCAATGTTCAAAATAGGGATTGTTCCAATTTTCCAAGATTTTCACTGAATTTAACCTTGAAAATTGAACCAGTTGTTGCCTATCAGCAGAGGTGGAACAAAGTCACTAATCTGCAAGTCCCAAGTCATAATGACCTGCAATTGTTTGCAAGATGACTTGAGACTTGACTTGGGACTTGCAGATTCGTGACTTGACAGTGATTTTGTCCCACCTCTGCCTATCAGGACATGAATCTTTATTAAAAAAAAATCATAATGATATATGAAAAATTGTGGGCTCCAGGCTGTTCACAAACAAACAGACAAAAATGTAACCTCCTCCATTTATTAATAATTAATAAATAACTAATAGCAATAACATCAGTCTCAGTAGGTTCTGCTGTGATACTCAGATGAAGTGTTATTTTAACTCTAAAGTTGCTGTTTGAGAGTTAAGAAGATCTGGTTGTTTGGTTGATTTTAAGAATCTTAATACTTTTGTACAATACAAACTTAGAATACCATTAAAATAAGATCATTTTACAGAAATGTCATTTTAAATTTGATCAGAATGGTTGCTGTGTTTGGACGGTAAAGAACTCAGTTCTTTTCCCGTGCCTTTTCTGTGGAATCGTTAATTCCGACTCAAAGCTACAGTTGTGTCAGTTTTAGCTGCGATTATTCGCAGAAATGCAGGACAGCGTTTATAAATATCTGTTCATGAGTGTATAAGTCATTTCCTGCTACAAGTCCATCAGGAGTTTGCAAGGAGCCCTTCATACCTACGTGGGATCAGCTCCCCACTCATGGAGGTTCCCACTCATCAAGACCGCCATGTTGCACCACCATGATGCATTTTGCAGTGCAGCTGGAAAGCTGAAGAAGAGGAATCTGGGGTTGTTCCCCTCGACGCTGTCTGCTTGTGCTGGTTAAGAAGTTTGAGAAGTTTTATTTTTGTGAAATGGAGGATCACACACAGGGGGTGAGTCCCCATCAACAACAAAGCAAAAACGTGCCTTCACCAACCCAGGACCAGACTCTCCACCATGGGAGACAGGGCCTTCCAGGCAGTGGCCCCTCGGCTCTGGAACTCCCTCCCAGAGACCCTGAGGGCCCCACAAAGTGTGGAGGCCTTTAAAAAAAGGCCTAAAGACATTATTTCAAAAGGCCTTTTAGATATCTTATCGTTTGAAATGGTTTCTACAAAATCTGTTTTAATTCTGTTTTTAAATCCTTGCTGTAGCACTTTGAGATTTCTTTGAAATGTAAGGTGCAATACAAATAAAATGTACTATTATTATTATTATTAAGGGAAGCAGTGTAGGCATGGATTCAGTCCAGTCATCGATTTGATGGATTGTAAAGCTTCACATTTTATTCAGAGTTGGATTCCATACGACCAAAACACACTACAATTAGAAAAGCTATTAAATGAGAATTAAAGGACCCTGGACTCTCTGGTGATGGTGGCAGAGAACACTGGACAAACTGCTGGCCATTATGGACGATGCCAGTCACCCTCTGTACACCGTCATCAGCAACCAGAGGAGCCTCTTCAGCCACAGACTGCTCCTTCCCAAGTGCAGGACCAACAGACTGAGAAGCTCCTTTGTCCCTCAGGTCATCAGACTGTACAACTCCTCACTCAGGGGGAGGAGGAGTAACAGGAAGACAGAGGACAGAAAAGAGAGCAACAATAGTAGCCAGTAAACCAGTATTGATCAGTATGTCTGGTATTTATATTTGCAAACCATTTTTATTACTTTCACTTTTGATGTTCTGTGTGCTTCTTACCGTGTGCTGCTCTACAATGCTGCTGGAACCTCAATTTCCCTGAAGGAGTTTTCTCAAGTCATCACCAGTGTTCTATCTAATCTAAAATAATCTCTAAAGATTTCATCATACGTTTGAGCAGAGACAGAGCTGTCCAGAGGTGCCAACATGACATCATCTGCATGATCATAATTTTGAATTTTCAAAATAGGATTCATTTCATCATAATATTGATTGATGACTTTTGAGAATGTTGAAGTTGGATTTCAAACTATCAACCCATTAATCAATGCATTTTTGCCACTATTAGTAAATGGTGAGTTTTTCCACAGGTGTGGAGCAGCAGCGCCACGGCACTGCTGTTTTTTGGATTTGTTTTTTTTTTTTTCCCTGTGCCCATTGGATACATTAAATCCAATTTGGACCAAAGTTGGTGGAGTGTTTGAGGGTCAGCCAAGGGCAATGTGATTATATTTTTTGGGGGGGAGGATAATAAAGATTATAGGCCATGGCAGGTCTTGGCCCAATATTCAGTACATACAGGTACATGTGTGTGTATAGGTGATACTTAGAAAGGCTATTCCGAGGAACTGGTTACATATGTCAATACTATTAAACACTAATATGACATCATATGCCACCTTTGTGTTAGTCACATGACTTTTGAACTTGGATGACCTTGAACAGTGAAATTAAAGGTCATAATTGCTTATTGCAAATGGTTTGGAGCCATGATTGAATAAACACTGTGGAGGGGTTGTGTTGGTCCAAGTTTCATTGTGGACGGAACTGGTCACATGTTAAAACCACATGAATCAGTGTCAAGCATATAAGACACGGGTTTGCATCCTCTGAGTGCCACTTCTTAATGTTTGAAATCTGTATGTTGGTTTTTTTTATGTTGTTTGTTTTTAAAACTTTTACCTTTTTGACTATACTTTTTTCATTTTATTGTCTTTTATTACGTCCACCAAGGATGTACTAAAATCATTGGTGTTTATTTGTCTGCTTGCTAGCACGATTCCGTCAAAACTACTGCACAGATTTTGACGGAATTTTCACCACAGACAGATATTAGACCATGGAAGACTCTACTGAATTTTGTAGGTGATCAGGATCCGGATGGCAGAAATCTCTGATTGCTCGTTGTGGATTATAATGTGAAGTACTTCAATACGTACAAGTATCTTCATCAATGATAATTTTATGTGTACAGCACATTCACATAAAATTATTATTCTCAAAATTGGTGATAATAATTATGTGTATAACACATTCAATGATAATTTATCATTTTTACAGGCTGGGCATATTTTGCCCATTGGGTATTGCAAAGACTTTGCATCTGTCTGCCTGTGTTCAATATAAGTCCAGTCCTCTTACTACCAGTCTTCAAATTCACAGGGAACATTCTTGGGACACAGACATTGGACAAGTTCAAAGATGGGCAACCTTGACCTATTCTAAGGGGTCAAAAGGTCACATTTCTCATTGATTTTATGCTCATACGGTCCAGGTTATTGCTCTGTATTTATATATTCCACAGTCCTTATATACCAGCCAGACGACTCCAGCAAAATGATGTTGTGTTTAGAAAGTTATGATTGGACTTTAAATTAACCACACAAAACTTTGCAACCATTGTTTTTAATAGAAAGACTTTATACTCTTTAAACCAGATGCCAGACATTTTTGGATATATTAGAAAAAACAAAAACAAATATTGAACCCACAAAAATAAAGACAAAAAATTAAAATAAAATAAAAGGACAAAATGGAATTATATGGTTTAGCCTGTATGGATTTAGTGGTCTTATACACAATACAATTTGTTTTTGTCACCAGAAAAGTGCAAATTCTCCAAAATCACCCACATTCTTCCCTGCAGCTTCCAATACGCACGTGACACACAACACACACACAAACTAATCTTTGAGAAGTCAAAGGACTTCTTTGAAAAGGTAAAAGCGCTGAGTCACATGAGGAAATAAACTGCTGCTGCACTCTGAGGGTTCGACCTTTGAGTGGTGACGTTTACAGCCCGCACGTGTTGGGGGCGTGGCCACGCATGCAGTTTGTTTTTGTCTGATCTGACTCAGATTAAGCTGTAGAAATGGAACATATTCTGCCACTTAATGTACAACAGAAAAGCTTTAAACCTCTGTTAAGTATTATCAAAATAATCAGCTACAATATCATAAATATTCGTTGTCTCCCAAATTAACAATTTACAGAACTATATAGAGTTATCTTCAAACTCCACTGCAATAACGCGATGACCAGCTTAAAGCCACAGTGTGTAGGATTTAGTTTATTAGCAGAAATGGAATATAGTATCAATAACCCTCTGTTCATTAGTGTATAATTACCTGCAACAACTATCTGATCTGTTTTCATGAGGTTAGACTGAACCCTTCATCTATATGTGGGTGCAGGACCCCTCGCGGGGGCGGCCATCTTAATACAGTAAGTCCAAAAAGGAAATACTTTCTCCGCCTTTTGCGTATTGCAGCATGGACGGAAGACTGAAGCAAAAACAAGAGGAAAAAGTGGTGTCTTCCCTATACACTGTCTGCTGGTTGCTAGTGCAGGCTAACAAGTTTATGAAACCTCATTTTTGTGGAGGATAATATCTGCTGTTTATCAAAAGAGAAGTAAGAGAGCGTGACTTCTCATAACCAAAGAAGCAAAAACGTGATGGGAAACAAAATTTGGATCTGCGATAGTGTAATGCAATATGCAACCTCACCACCAGATGACACTAAATTCTACACACTGTAGCTTTAAGGCGGAGAAATTTATGGACTGACCTGTAGTTTGTAGTGTAATCTAGCTAGTCCATCTGTCTTTTACAATCATATAAATAATATATGATCCATATGGATACCAGATCCAGACAGGGCATTACTGCAGACACAGATTCTACAGCGGATAATGCCGCTGCAGGTTGAACATTCAGCACAGCTAGCCTTCTCAGAAAGCTTCTACGGGTTACTTTTTATTCCCCCCCCCAAAAAAAATCAGATCAGATGACCTTTCTCCCAACAAAATCATAAATATTGAACAGATTGTTGGACGTCCGTGCCGTTCAGACCTCTCGCTGACCGACTCTGCAGTCCAGGAGAACAGGTACGGTGATGAGTTGAAGTCCCAATGGAGCGGCAGCTCGGGCCGCCTTCAATTCAGATACCCAATATTCAAGTTTCCTTTTTTTTTCTCTTTTCATCATATTTGTTTTTCCATTTAAATAATAATTAAACAAATATCAACAGGAACAACAATAACAACCATAAAATTCAGGATGGCCTTTCGCAAAGTGCTTTTGTTACAATCGCAGAAGCTGAAAAAAGGCAGTTGGACAGTGAGACACCGAGGGACTTCTGTCTGTTTGTGACACATTGAAGGACAGCGAGGTTGGACGAACTGACTCCAAATGATAAGCGGCATATTCCAAACACACATCCTTTGCACCCACTGAAATGGGAATCACAGTATGAAGTCATGGAATGTATCCGAAAACTGGTTAAGTGATGGCAAACTGAAACCCTCTTTTCCTCTCGGGCACCTCCCTCCTCGTCTGGCCCCCTGCTGAGGGTGTGTGATCTCTGATCAAAGCCCGGTCTGCAGCAAACGTGTGGACTCGAAAGTCCAGAGAGACTACACAGGGTAACGGGAGGAGAAAGGATGTAGAGCTCACGTCTCCTCTGAGCTTCAACAAGCTACTTTCAGAAATGTTACAGTTTGACTAATAAGACAGACTCTCCAGTGACTTCCTTCCCTCCGATAAACAATTCACCAGATCAATATTAGATGGAGAAATATGCCGGCTGCAGCCACGTGACAATGAAGGAAGGGTTCCTGCTTTCATCTTTCTGGGAATTATTCTGTTAAATATGGCTGTGGACACGAGAAACAGACAGGCAACTGGGGGGGATCAGACATACAAGAGCCGGTGAAACCTGATGCATAGCAGAGTATTTATCCACCTGAGTTCTTAGAGACAAAAGAGATCGGCAACACGGCTCGCGACATGAAATGTGACATCGCCTCCTTTACAATTCTTGTCACACCGCGGCCGTGCAAAGTAAATCCAGCTTTTAGGAGCAGCGCCTCGGCTCCGGCCCTCCCCGAGCACCCGTATTTAGCATTTGCTAACCTTTGCATCCTAAGCAACTGAGAAAGACGCCGAGTGCAAACTGTCCCCGCTTGGCTGAGGGCAGCCAACGGACAGCAGCCCGCCTCTCTGAAGGACCCGGGGCGGTCTGTGGAAGTGCCAAAACCACGCTGTGCCCAGAGCCGGCCTGCATATGCTGCACCCAGCCCGCTGTGCACCAAGAATCTGATGGAAAATATCAAGAAAAATCAGGTGCATTGCAAGCTCCCCCACCGCCCCTTCTGCCAGAGCAGTAACAGTCAGTCGGCCCTCCTTCATTTGATTACTTATCGCAGTGGTTGGTTGTCTTTGTTTTCTAACCTTCTCAGATAGGATTACCCCAAGTGTCTGATAAGAGCACAGCAGAAAAGGTCGAGTTGGGGGAAAAACTTGGACTGTCTCTGTGTTGGTGTGTCCCTGATTGGGGGCTGAAGCTGAGGACAGAGCCATCAGAGAGGCTCAGCCACCTCAGCGTGAACACAATCAACTAGAACAGCAGCTGAAGCGTCACTTTGGATCCCAAGACAGTATGGTCTCAAACTACAGTAGATGCTGTTGCGAAGGGGCGGGGTTAGTGTGAGTGTCCGTTTAAGGCACGCCGTGGCCCCTAATGTGGTTTTGCCCACCGAATCTGACCCCATGCTGCACCATACAGCTGTGTGCACCATTAAAAATAATAAAAAAATTAATTGTTGGTAAGGTTATTTACCCATGTGAAGTGTCTTGGGATGACTTTGTTGTGATTTGGTGCTATATATATATATATATATATATATAGCTGAATTAATAACGAGTTTTGTGTTCAAGCCTCCGGTGTCCTTTAGTTCTCAATTCAACTCAATTCAAATCTTTTTTTCTTCCAAAAATAGACTTCTTTTAAAGTTGAATTAAAAAGGAAACAACGCTTGGCATTAATTAAAAAAAAAAAAAAAATAAATTAAGCTGAACAAATAATGGTGACAGTTTTAGATTCATCTTCTGGCAACTGTTGGATCAGAACAAACAGGTCAAGAATGGCTTTGGAGCGGCCTCGCTATTTTCTATATTTATATATTCGGAATATTTTTGTAATATGAAGACTTGTCGTGATGCCTTTATAGCGCAACCCCCCTCCCCCAAAAAAGCTGCATCCAAAATATCTTTTCAAGAGCCTTCCGATTTGATAAATAGTTTCTCTGAATTGATGTTACTGTATATTCGTATCTTAAAATGTCCAATGACTTGAGTCACTTTTTCTCCTTTGGTATTTGGTGGACGTCCGTCTATCTGTCCAGGATGATTTCTAGAGGGATTGCATGGGTTCTTTGAAAAACCTCTGAGTGTAAACTGCGTCATTTTGTGCTCGTGAAAACGTGCCGGCCTTTTTGAGGTCTCCTGCCCTCCTCACGTAAGCAGGACAAGGACTTTGAACATTAGTGCAAACTTTTGCTCTCTTAGCTAAAGCACCATTTCCAGTGCTATCAGGCTTTTTATCAACAAACCCACCCAAGCACCCTTTACCCCACCGCTTAGGTACCCCACCCAAAACCACGATCCCAACTCACCCACACACACACACACACACACACACACACACACACACACACACAGACAGCCATTTAAAATCATTAAACTAACTGAAGCACAACACGTTACTTAAAGGAATGAACGTAGACAGAAAAAAGCTGAACATCCTTAAATCTCCAACAGGATACAAAGAGTGACAGAACGTGAACTCAAGTAAATATCAGTACGATTCCACACACGTCTCTGAATGATGTATTCAAGAAGTGGGCATTTGTGTAGCTTAGAAAGCAATGCCCTTTGTGGATAAAACATGAACATACGTACTTTCAAAATCTCTGGTCTACAGAGGACTGAGCGAGCAAAAATATCAGAAGAAAAGCTTTGGTTACTCAGCAAACAACGTAAGACTTTTTTTCTGTGGAAATATTAAGCATGTTATAGATGGCTCAAAGTTCTCGACTGGCAGCGTAAAAAGTCAGCCACATGGCAAAAAACGGGGCTTAAAGGGGTCAAAGGGTATTTTTAAAAAATAGTTATTAAAAGTTTGTATTCAAAACGAGCCTCTGACTGAGGTGATGCATAAAAAGAAGTTTTTAAAGCTGTGTTCACATTATCTCAGCCAAATGTATGTTGCATGTGTCTTACATCGGAAATGCAACACACGCAGCAGACGTGCGCCACATTACACAGTACAACATAGGAGAAGCTAACACTAACAACATAAAATAAGGAATTTACACAACTCTGCATTAACTTTTTCTCTTTTTTGTCAAAACTAAAGTAAACAAACAAACAAACTGCATGGGGACTGTTGTCTGATTTCTTGGAAAACAGTATGAAGTCCAAAATAAATACAACTACTGCAGCCAGGCTAATGACATGGTTAATGCTAGCAGTGGTTGGCAATGGAAACAAAACACTAGTATAGCACTGCTGATGGTTCTGGGGTGGCTAAGGCCTGCGTGGACCAATGTGGTGCACAGGGTGTAAGCCTGGACAATGTGAACACATCTTAAGAAAGTACCTGTTTCCTGTTGCCTGAAACAGAAACTAGCTAACGTTAGCTACACCCGTTTCTGCTCAGAGAAACTGTATTTCTGTCTTTCTCTCCCATAGACCATGTGGGTTTATTACATAGAGCGCAGACTGGCTCAGTGGGCATGTGTCATAGATTAAGCAGTAGTCCAGAAATGTTCTGTATGTTACAGAAGTCTGAAACTTTCTGTTTCAGGCCAAAAGTTTTGTTTGCAGCAGGAAAATTTCTGCATGCACAGTTATAGAATTGCATGAGTTTGGGGCTATTTAACATGAAACCTGAACTATATTTAACTGAAAAAGTCAGATATCATCTGATCCTGAGGAATATGACCCCTTTAAGTTGTCCAGACACTATAGTACCACTATAAAGATCATAAACCAGGCAGCCATTTACTTCTAGTTATCTACTTCCTGGAAGTCAAACTGTGCAACAGCGAACTTTATGTCGTATCGTAGCTACAGCCAAGCCCTGACAATGACCAACACAAGTGAAGAAAGTTATGCAAATATGCATCAAGAGACCCGTTAACGAAACAAACAACCGACCGAGTGGCGTTTTACAACACAGCGTGTTGCTTCTGTGGTATCGCGGACCCGGTTCCCTCTGTGGCTCCTCAGAGAGGAGCGGATGAACAGAACGGGTAGACGCAAAGATTTTTTTTCCAAGTTTGTCCTGAGACCCTGCGTTCTGCCAGCCAGCAACACGTGCACACAAAAATCAATGCGCACACATACGTGCACGCACACGCACCCTTTCTCCATGATCCTTCAAGTCAGTACTTTGCATTAAGACACATAGAGACAGACAACTCACTAGATCTCTCTTAACAGCTAAATTCAAGTGCAATCAGTAAATTGGATGAAATGTCTTTCTATGACACGTTTTAGGTCCTCGGATCTGAATCTGCCTGGTTTCTCTTAAGATTCTTGTCAATTTTTGATTTGATTATTTGGCAGCTAGTCATCAAAACCCTGAAGGAAACCAGTGGAAGGAGCTAAACCTGGACAGGGGACAGGAATGCCATCATTAGCAACTGGTTTGTTTCAAAGTACCCGTTTCGCTGACAAAAAGTGTCCTCCTCGGTAACAAAGTGCATTCATAACCAGCCTGCCACCAAGTGAGGTGCACATGACTTAAACTACAGCACTACTGCAAAAATGATGAGGGGGGTAGCAACTCTCTTTACTTTTTAGCTGAGAGACTAAAATGTGCTAGTTTGGAAAATATCCCTGTACTTGGACCATCATCACACAACTTCTATATTTCCAGACTAACAAATCCAGATGTATGGAGTCAGAGGCAATATTCAAACCGATATGTCAGCTCTGGTGTCTTCCCCCCCCCACCACCCGCCTCCTACACAGGATCCCTGGACCCTGTGAGTGCATTTATAAGACAGAGAAAGTGCAGAGGGCCTGGCAGCTCAGAGTGCATGTTTGAACAGGCCGTGGCTGACTCACACAGTGATGATGTGGCCAGAGGGACCCTGGCTACCATGCACACGTGTGCAGGCGCACACACATGCATACGCGCATGCTACACTGCCAGCACCACAGCAACACCAGGCTCTAATATAATAATATCCCCTCTGGTCTGGTTCGGGGGCATTAGAGGACTAGAGAGGCAGAGGGAAGGCCTGATTTGATCCCCTCCTGCCTGGAAACGTGGCTGAGCTGGGGGAGATTATTTTTTGGAATGCAACAGACATTTGTGAGATCCCCCTCCCCTTCCCTTGTTCCCCTCCCCCATCCGCCAGCTGCAGCTGCGCTCCTATTAGACCGTCCGACTTGGACAGGTATTTATTGCTCTCTTCATCGTACAGGTTGCCTCATGGTTGTGTGGTCCCTAGGGCAACCCCCCCCCCCCCCCCCCAAAAAAAGAGAATAAGCATGATACATAAACCTGCTCTCAGTCTCTCACCTACACTAGCCCACTTCCTTTAAATAAGTCTCTTTCTCTCGCTTGCTCGGTTATCTTTAGTAAAGCTGTGCAAACATACAAAAGAAAAAAAGGTGCTCGTCTATCTTTTCTTCGTACTCTTGTTGCTTCCTCGTCGGGGCTCCCTGCCATTCCTTTAACCTGCTGTTGGTTAAATGCTACTACCCGCGCCTTGTCACACAAGGACAGATTCTGAAAAACTGCACAAAGTTAACCAATTTCATTCATACAATCACCTCAACCTTTGGGTAGGAACTATACATATCGAACGTTAGGCTTCAGACAAACAGGTGACTTGGTTTGTTTCTTTTTTTTTGTTATCATCAAACATTCATACACAGCTTGTATCATTCATTCAGAAATATGACATCAAGCCTAAGAGGAAAAAACCCTGTTGGTATCCACATCTCAGCATTAAGAGGGAACCAACGGCTCTCACCACCTTCTGTATGTACATGTATACAAGTATAAAGTGTCAAGTACCCGAAGCAGTCAATTCAAAAAGAAACAATGACAAAAATATTAAGACAACTCAAAAGGGAAATCAAAAATGCAGAAATCATAAGGATGTAAGGGATAAGAACCGAAGTCTTCAAGCCAACACATAAGGTAGTGCTTAAAAAAAAAACCTCCACCTCTCATATTCCCGAGTCCTGCACGTGATGAGCCCCCTTTACGTGGATTCGACTCAACGTGATTTTTCTTTACAAAAAGACAAATAATAGATCCTTAAAATACATTGTTTTGTTGTTTTTTTTTTTAAAGAATGAGAGCAAACAACACTTCAATCAAACCCTTTCCGGCTTCTTTCTGGTGCGTTTTCCAGAGAAAAACTGTTGCATCAAAACCAAGTTTTTCTTTGCATATGCTGTATTGTGGCAATGTTGTTTCTATAGTAACTGTACATTTCAGACCTGCAAAAGAAGTTGTTTTCAGGGTTTGTCCTCATGTCACCTGTGCAGAAGCCCATCATTGCCGGACCGGCACCTTGCTTCGAGCTTAAGGGGCTGTGAGGATCAAACCCATGAAAATCTAAATAAACTGCATAGTTGCACGGTGTTTGTGTCTAGTTTACATTTGACGAACCACAAATGCAAATGTAGAAAAGAAAGAAACGGCCCCAGAAAGCGGACATCACGAGTACATGATTCAAAGCGTTCTTTTCTCTTTAACAGATAAACTGACTTAAGTGCTTGCAAGTCTACTCTATTTTCTAAAGTAAACGGAGAAAGAAATATAAAGATTAGATTTGTGTGACACCCTGATTTGGTTTATAGAGGAATAGTTAGTTTTGTGTTGTGTTTTGTTTGTTTGTTTTTTTTTTAGGTCTGCCTTTGCTTTGTCTTCTCCTCTCTGTTCACCAGCCTGTCTCACAGGCTGCGCAGAGTGACTGTGGTGTCCACCAATGTCCTTGATGTCCCTGCCGTCTCACGGCCCAGCCTCCCCCGCCAGCTCCTGCAGCTGGGGACTGTGTGCGGGGCCCCCGGCGACCTCTTCCACCTCCGTTGCTGAGGCTGCCTCCGAGTTCCGTTGTCCCCTGATGGTACAAAGCCCAGGACTGGTGTCAGGGCTGGGGCTCAGCAGACCCAGGGGGGCCTCGAGAAGCCCGGGCTCTCGCACCCGCGGTTTCCGCCCTCGACGGGACGGGATGCCGTTACAGCCATCCTTCTTGAGGTGGCGGTGTAGGTGGTCCGAGCGCACGAAAGTCTTAAAGCAGCTGGAGCACTGGTAGGGCCGCAGGCCCGTGTGAACGCGCATGTGGTTCTTCAGATCGTAGTTGTGAGCGAAAGCAGCTCCGCACTGCGTACACAGATAAGGCTTCTCTCCTGTGTGCTTCCGCATGTGAACCTTGAGCTTGTCCTGCCTGAGAGGGAGAAAGATAAAGAAGATCACAAGAGGAGAAAAACAAAACAAAACAAAAAACAATGAGAATATCAGCTTGTATTCATTTAAATGTACTCTGTGTCATCAAATACAAGTTCAGTTTACAGCCTGAGGTCGTAAACATAATCATTCAGACGTTGGGCCGGCAGGATCGACTGTGGTTACTTTGTTGGACCTGCCGGTAAACAGTCACCGTTTAGGTCTGGGTGCTGTGAAGAAGCAGCCATAAACATCTTTATCTCCGGACTCGCACACAAGTGAAGACTGACGAGAAAGCTCAATGTTCACTGTGTAAGGCAACATTTTTATGGTTTCTCAACCGACAACAAAAATAATTAGGTCCCACAGCTGCCTGTATGGTGGCTGACAGCGGCCACAACACTTCAAAATAAGACAATACTCGCAAATACAGGAAAAAAAAACTGTATCAATTCTACAATAGGTTAGTTCCATAAAAAATACCAGCAAAAACACAGAAGACATAAACAAATATAACCTGTAGTCCGTGCAACTATTTAATTTGAAGAAGCGTTTACTACAAATTCACACAGTGCACCCAAAGCACAAGGGCTGCAAACATAACAGAAGTATTAGCAAGACAAAAAGAGGTTTCTGCCTACAGGACGACCAGTCAGTCAGATCCGAGGATTATTTACTTTACTTCTGATTTTAAACTTAAACTGGCTATAATTTCAGATAATTTACTTTAACAGTCAAAGTCTGTTAACATCTTGCAGGCAGAAACCTCCATTTGTGTTGTTAGTACAGAGTACCCCAAAAAAAGTGTCACAAAATCATTTGATTCTAATTATTTATTTTTTGTTCCAGACATCAAGATATATGTGAGGAATTTCCTTTGATGTAGTATGAGACTGAACCAATGAGGATGTCGCTTACAATCGAGCCAAAAGGGAAACTGATGGAATTCTACTTTGAGACGAAATCGCTGGTGCAAACACGACAACATCAAAGTCACTTTGCAGTTAGAAAAACTCCAGACAGAAAGAAGTTTCAAACTGACAGAACTATTCACAGTGTTAACAAATACAGATCCGGCTCAACCACAGGAGCCGTGCACATAATGAGCACATCTGAGGTGAAATCCATAGATAAAATTCCCTGAGATATGATTCAAGATGACATATATGACAGATATTGGGATCCAAAAGTGTGGAGATTTCCTACGGCTTTATTTTTGTGGCACTTGTTTTTTGGACACCCTGTACTTCTGCTGTGTTGTGGAGTTTTATAAAGCATTTCTGTGTTTGTGTGTGTGGTCAATTTGCAGCAGATGTGTTATCAAATAAAATTGCTTCATGTGCTGTAGGTTACATTTGTATTCACTATGTCAGTCGTTCTCAATCCGGTGCCGCAGAACGAGCGGTTCCCCCTAAACATGGGTCTGCCCTGCCTCCACTGCGTATGCGTCATTTCAGATCACAGCAGGACGTCTGAGGCAGAAAGCCATCAAATGGATTAATGTGATTATTAACCATCAGATGACAAGGTAAAATCTCTTAAATAATTCCAAACGTCAGTTTTAAGCAGAAACGAGGTGATAATCAGAGAATCTCTACTGACGCTCTGAAATGACATATGTGCAGCAGCACGTCAGCGCTCTGATCACTCCGTCTTTTATGATGAAATAATGCTGAATTTATCAATCAATCAATCAATCAATTTTTTTTTTATATAGCGCCAAATCACAACAAACAGTTGCCCCAAGGCGCTTTATATTGTAAGGCAAGGCCATACAATAATTATGTAAAACCCCAACGGTCAAAACGACCCCCTGTGAGCAAGCACTTGGCTACAGTGGGAAGGAATAACTCCCTTTTAACAGGAAGAAACCATCAGCAGAACCAGGCTCAGGGAGGGGCAGTCTTCTGCTGGGACTGGTTGGGGCTGAGGGAGATTTATGTGGAAATGGTTGTTGTACAAAAGCTTCAGATATCTGTCGCTGAGACAGATGATGACCGGAGTGCAGTTTGAAGCAGAAACAAGGTGATAATCGGTGAACCGCGGCTGATGATGCATGCGCAGTGAAGGCAGGGTGGACTGATTTTGAGGGGGAACCGTTCGGTCTGTGACACTGGTCCTCAAGTACCACCTAATCTACACATTTTCCATCTCTCCCTGCACTGCCACAAGCTCGTTAGCTCATTCAGGTGTGTAAACAACACAGTACTAACATCCATCCATTTTCTATAGCCGCTTACTCCAATTAAGGACGCCAGTCTGTCACAACACCACATATAGACAAACAAACACAGTCACACCAGCACGCCCCTTACCAAAAAGTAGTATATGCAAGTATGTTTGAAGTATACTTCTAGTTTACTTTTTATATACTTATCAGTACTATTTTTTGGTAAGGGGCACACCCACAGACAATTTAAAGTGCTGACTACTAAAAGACACAAAAAATAATGAAGTGTGTGTGTACACGTGTTAACGCTCGCTTTCTGAACACTGCACAGCTTCTAATGCAAACAGATGCAGGCATACAGCTGACTGCAGGTCATTATAAGAACAATGATGATAATAATGATCGTGCACCCTTACACTGGTTCGCCAGTAACTATATGTGACATGGAGAATAGACGCGTGTGTTTTTGTATTTGTAACTGTTTTCTGCATTTGCTGGTGTTGTCTTAATATGGAATTGTTGGTCCCATTGGCCACTATATGCTTGTGTTTAAAAATTAAAGAAAGATAAGTTGTCTTAAACCATACTTTTTTTCTTTTTTTAAAACGACATTTACAATTTTGAATCCTCTTGATTCATCATCAGCCTGTTCAGTGGATTTTTATTTTATTTTTTAGCACTGTTGTCGTGTGTTACCTGTGCTGCTCCACAGCCTGTTCAGTGGATTTTTATTTTATTTTAGCGCTGTTGTCGTGCGTTGCCTGTGCTGCTCCACAGCCTGTCCAGTGGATTTTTATTTTATTTTTAGCACTGTTGTCGTGCGTTACCTGTGCTGCTCCACAGCCTGTTCAGTGGATTTTTATTTTATTTTTTAGCACTGTTGTCGTGCGTTACCTGTGCTGTTCCACAGCCTGTCCAGTGGATTTTTATTTTTTACCACTGTTGTCGTGTGTTACCTGTGCTGCTCCACAGCCTGTCCAGTGGATTTTTATTTTATTTTTTGGCACTGTTGTCGTGTGTTACCTGTGCTGCTCCACAGCCTGTTCAGTGGATTTTTGTTTTGTTTTTTGGCACTGTTGTCGTGCGTTACCTGTGCTGCTCCACAGCCTGTCCAGTGGATTTTTATTTTATTTTTTGGCACTGTTGTCGTGCGTTACCTGTGCTGCTCCACAGCCTGTCCAGTGGATTTTGATTTTTATTTTATTTTTTTTTAGCACTGTTGTCGTGTGTTACCTGTGCTGCTCCACAGCCTGTCCAGTGGATTTTTATTTTATTATTATTATTTTTTTTTATTTTTTTTTTTTAGCACTGTTGTCATGCGTTACCTGTGCTGCTCCACAGCCTGTCCAGTGGATTTTTATTTTATTTTTTACCACTGTTGTCGTGTGTTACCTGTGCTGCTCCACAGCCTGTCCAGTGGATTTTTATTTTATTATTATTATTTTTTTTTATTTTTTTTTTTTAGCACTGTTGTCGTGCGTTACCTGTGCTGCTCCACAGCCTGTCCAGTGGATTTTTATTTTATTTTTTAGCACTGTTGTCGTGCGTTACCTGTGCTGCTCCACAGCCTGTCCAGTGGATTTTTATTTTTATTTTATTTTTTTTTTAGCACTGTTGTCGTGCGTTACCTGTGCTGCTCCACAGCCTGTCTAGTGGATTTTTATTTTATTTTTTACCACTGTTGTCGTGTGTTACCTGTGCTGCTCCACAGCCTGTCCAGTGGATTTTTATTTTATTATTATTATTTTTTTTATTTTTTTTTTTTAGCACTGTTGTCGTGCGTTACCTGTGCTGCTCCACAGCCTGTCCAGTGGATTTTTATTTTATTTTTTAGCACTGTTGTCGTGCGTTACCTGTGCTGCTCCACAGCCTGTCCAGTGGATTTTTATTTTTATTTTATTTTTTTTTTGGCGCTGTTGTCGTGCGTTACCTGTGCTGCTCCACAGCCTGTCCAGTGGATTTTTATTTAGCGCTGTTGTCGTGCGTTACCTGTGCTGCTCCACAGCCTGTCTAGTGGATTTTTATTTTGTTTTAGCACTGTTGTCGTGCGTTGCCTGTGCTGCTCCACAGCCTGTCCAGTGGATTTTTATTTTTATTTTATTTTTTAGCACTGTTGTTGTGCGTTACCTGTGCTGCTCCACAGCCTGTCTAGTGGATTTTTATTTTGTTTTAGCACTGTTGTTGTGCGTTACCTGTGCTGCTCCACAGCCTGTCTAGTGGATTTTTATTTTGTTTTAGCACTGTTGTCGTGCGTTACCTGTGCTGCTCCACAGCCTGTCCAGTGGATTTTTATTTTGTTTTAGCACTGTTGTCGTGCGTTGCCTGTGCTGCTCCACAGCCTGTCCAGTGGATTTTTATTTTTATTTTATTTTTTAGCACTGTTGTCGTGCGTTACCTGTGCTGCTCCACAGCCTGTCTAGTGGATTTTTATTTTGTTTTAGCACTGTTGTCGTGCGTTGCCTGTGCTGCTCCACAGCCTGTCCTGTGGATTTTTATTTTTATTTTATTTTATTTTTTAGCACTGTTGTTGTGCGTTACCTGTGCTGCTCCACAGCCTGTCTAGTGGATTTTTATTTTATTTTAGCACTGTTGTCGTGCGTTACCTGTGCTGCTCCACAGCCTGTCTAGTGTCGGATTCCCTGTTTGGGAATCCGCTAGCTTAGCGTAGCTACTAGCTCTTAGCCGTTTTAGCATGGCGGCTTCTCCTGTCTCTCCCGTACTTTTCTGCTCTGGGTGTGAAATGTTTAGTTATTCCTCGGCCTCTTTTAGCAGTAACGGTACTTGTAATAAGTGCAGCTTATTCGTAGCTTTGGAGGCCAGGCTGGGCGAATTGGAGGCTCGGCTCCGCACCGTGGAAAATTCTACAGCTAGCCAGGCCCCTGTAGTCAGTGCGGACCAAGGTAGCTTAGCCGCCGTTAGTTCCCCCCTGGCAGACCCCGTGCAGTCGGGAAGGCAGGCTGACTGGGTGACTGTGAGGAGGAAGCGTAGCCCTAAACAGAAGCCCCGTGTACACCGTCAACCCGTTCACATCTCTAACCGTTTTTCCCCACTCGACGATACACTCGCCGAGGATCAAACTCTGGTTATTGGCGACTCTGTTTTGAGAAATGTGAAGTTAGCGACACCAGCAACCATTGTCAATTGTCTTCCGGGGGCCAGAGCAGGCGACATCGAAGGACATTTGAAATTGGTGGCTAAGGCTAAGCGTAAATTTGGTAAGATTGTAATTCACGTCAGCAGTAATGACACTCGGTTACGCCAATCGGAGGTCACTAAAATTAACATTGAATCGGTGTGTAACTTTGCAAAAACAATGTCGGACTCTGTTGTTTTCTCTGGGCCCCTCCCCAATCAGACCGGGAGTGACATGTTTAGCCGCATGTTCTCCTTGAATTGCTGGCTGTCTGAGTGGTGTCCAAAAAATGAGGTGGGCTTCACTGATAATTGGCAAAGCTTCTGGGGAAAACCTGGTCTTGTTAGGAGAGACGGCATCCATCCCACTTTAGAGGGAGCAGCTCTCATTTCTAGAAATCTGGCCAATTTTTTGGGATCCTCCAAACTGTGACTGTCTAGCGTTGGGACCAGGAGGCAGAGCTGTGGTCTTATACACCTCTCTGCAGCTTCTCTCCCCCTGCCATCCCCCTATTACCCCATCCCCGTAGAGACGGTGCCTGCTCCCAGACCACCAATAACTAGCAAAAATCTATTTAAGCATAAAAATTCAAAAAGAAAAAATAATATAGCACCTTCAATTGCACCACAGACTAAAACAGTTAAATGTGGTCTATTAAACATTATGTCTCTTTCTTCTAAGTCCCTGTTGGTAAATGATATAATAATTGATCAACGTATTGATTTATTCTGCCTAACAGAAACTTGGTTACAGCAGGATGAATATGTTAGTTTAAATGAGTCAACACCCCCGAGTCACACTAACTGTCAGAATGCTCGTAGCACGGGCCGGGGCGGAGGATTAGCAGCAATCTTCCATTCCAGCTTATTAATTAATCAAAAACCTAGACAGAGCTTTAATTCATTTGAAAGCTTGTCTCTTAGTCTTGTCCATCCAAATTGGAAGTCCCTAAAACCAGTTTTATTTGTTATTATCTATCGTCCACCTGGTCGTTACTGTGAGTTTCTCTGTGAATTTTCAGACCTTTTGTCTGACTTAGTGCTTAGCTCAGATAAGATAATTATAGTGGGCGATTTTAACATCCACACAGATGCTGAGAATGACAGCCTCAACACTGCATTTAATCTATTATTAGACTCTATCGGCTTTGCTCAAAAAGTAAATGAGTCCACCCACCACTTTAATCATATTTTAGATCTTGTTCTGACTTATGGTATGGAAATAGAAGACTTAACAGTATTCCCTGAAAACTCCCTTTTGTCTGATCATTTTTTAATAACATTTACATTTACCCTGATGGACTACCCTGCAGTGGGGAACAAGTTTCATTACACTAGAAGTCTTTCAGAAAGCGCTGTAACTAGGTTTAAGGATATGATTCCTTCTTTATGTTCTCTAATGTCATATACCAACACAGAGCAGAGTAGCTACCTAAACTTTGTAAGGGAGTTAGAGTATCTTGTCAATAGTTTTACATCCTCATTGAAGACAACTTTGGATGCTGTAGCTCCTCTGAAAAAGAGAGCTTTAAATCAGAAGTGTCTGACTCCGTGGTATAACTCACAAACTCGTAGCTTAAAGCTGATAACCCGTAAGTTGGAGAGGAAATGGCGTCTCACTAATTTAGAAGATCTTCACTTAGCCTGGAAAAAGAGTTTGTTGCTCTATAAGAAAGCCCTTCGTGAAGCTAGGACATCTTTCTACTCATCACTAATTGAAGAAAATAAGAACAACCCCAGGTTTCTTTTCAGCACTGTAGCCAGGCTGACAAAGAGTCAGAGCTCTATTGAGCTGAGTATTCCATTAACTTTAACTAGTAATGACTTCATGACTTTCTTTGCTAACAAAATTTTGACTATTAGAGAAAAAATTACTCATAACCATCCCAAAGATGTATCGTTATCTTTGGCTGCTTTCAGTGATGCCGGTATTTGGTTAGACTCTTTCTCTCCGATTGTTCTGTCTGAGTTATTTTCATTAGTTACTTCATCCAAACCATCAACATGCTTATTAGACCCCATTCCTGCCAGGCTGCTCAAGGAAGTCCTACCATTATTTAATGCTTCAATCTTAAATATGATCAATCTATCTTTGTTAGTTGGTTATGTACCACAGGCCTTTAAGGTGGCAGTAATTAAACCATTACTTAAAAAGCCATCACTTGACCCAGCTATCTTAGCTAATTATAGGCCAATCTCCAACCTTCCTTTTCTCTCAAAGATTCTTGAGAGGGTAGTTGTAAAACAGCTAACTGATCACCTGCAGAGGAATGGTCTATTTGAAGAGTTTCAGTCAGGTTTTAGAATTCATCATAGTACAGAAACAGCATTAGTGAAGGTTACAAATGATCTTCTTATGGCTTCGGACAGTGGACATATCTCTGTGCTTGTTCTGTTGGACCTCAGTGCTGCTTTTGATACTGTTGACCATAAAATTTTATTACAGAGATTAGAGCATGTCATAGGTATTAAAGGCATTGCGCTGCGGTGGTTTGAATCATATTTGTCTAATAGATTACAGTTTGTTCATGTAAATGGGGAATCTTCTTCACAGACTAAAGTTAATTATGGAGTTCCACAAGGTTCTGTGCTAGGACCAATTTTATTCACTTTATACATGCTTCCCTTGGGCAGTATTATTAGACGGTATTGCTTAAATTTTCATTGTTACGCAGATGATACCCAGCTTTATCTATCCATGAAGCCAGAGGATACGCACCAATTAGCTAAACTGCAGGATTGTCTTACAGACATAAAGACATGGATGACCTCTAATTTCCTGCTTTTAAACTCAGATAAAACTGAAGTTATTGTACTTGGCCCCACAAATCTTAGAAGCATGGTGTCTAACCAGATCGTTACTCTGGATGGCATTTCCCTGATCTCTAGTAATACTGTGAGAAATCTTGGAGTTATTTTTGATCAGGATATGTCATTCAAAGCGCATATTAAACAAATATGTAGGACTGCCTTTTTGCATTTACGCAATATCTCTAAAATCAGAAAGGTCTTGTCTCAGAGTGATGCTGAAAAACTAATTCATGCATTTATTTCCTCTAGGCTGGACTATTGTAATTCATTATTATCAGGTTGTCCTAAAAGTTCCCTAAAAAGCCTTCAGTTGGTTCAGAATGCTGCAGCTAGAGTACTGACGGGGACTAGCAGGAGAGAGCATATCTCACCCGTGTTGGCCTCCCTTCATTGGCTTCCTGTTAATGCTAGAATAGAATTTAAAATTCTTCTTCTTACTTATAAGGTTTTGAATAATCAGGTCCCATCTTATCTTAGGGACCTCGTAGTACCATATTACCCCATTAGAGCGCTTCGCTCTCAGACTGCGGGCTTACTTGTAGTTCCTAGGGTTTGTAAGAGTAGAATGGGAGGCAGAGCCTTCAGCTTTCAGGCTCCTCTCCTGTGGAACCAGCTCCCAATTCAGATCAGGGAGACAGATACCCTCTCTACTTTTAAGATTAGGCTTAAAACTTTCCTTTTCGCTAAGGCTTATAGTTAGGGCTGGATCGGGTGACCCTGGACCATCCCTTGGTTATGTTGCTTTAGACGTAGACTGTGTTTCATAATTATTGTATGGCCTTGCCTTGCAATGTGGAGCGCCTTGGGGCAACTGTTTGTTGTGATTTGGCGCTATACAAGAAAAAAGTTTATTGATTGATTGATCATCCAGGCAAACAATATCCTCATAAAGAACAGGTGGCAATTTTCATTCAAAGTGATTTAGATTCGGAGCAATAGGAAGACTTCACCAAATCACATCCATATCTCACATCATCACATCCTGGAACACTTTTAACTGTGATGACACACCACCCACCAAACTTTATCAGGCTGCCTTTGACCTTCAGATGACTGCATTCACTGCCTCCTTAAATAATCTAACCCGTCTGCACCCAGGACAGAGGGCTCCTCAACAAACACACACGGAGAGCACAACTCCATATCAGCACGTACACACACACACACACACACACACACACACACACACACACACACACACACACACACACACACACACACACACACACACACACACACACACACACACACACACACACACACACACACACAGCTTTAAGCTCAGTCTTTGTGTGGAATATGTAAAAATCTTTGTGATGTCATAATCAAGGATCTGAAGCGGTTTGTGGAATGAAAATGAAAACTAGAAACTTTATATTTTTTATGTTCCAGAACAGAACAGTTTATTTAAAATGATGGTAACTGGTTAATACCGTTATTTATTTCATTCTTGAAAAGGTTTCTGTTTACAATGAACCGCTGAGGACCTCAGACTCCATTAATGCACCACACCCAAACAGTTGGTGGTAGTAATGCACCGTGTTGGTTTGCAAACTGCCAATAAACACAACAGAAGAAGGAGACGATGACGACGACTTGGCAAGGTTCACTTACACCGTGTTTCACGCTGAGAAATGCAATGGGAGCAGACAAACATCCATGGACTTCTTTAAAAACACTGCATTTATTCAGGTCATTATTATGCTTTTTTGTTTTGGTGGATTAAATAGGATTTATTTTTGCTGTGAGCAGAACGCTGAACATACAGTACTTCAAATGGCAGAACCCTTACGGGAATATATTTCAACTTTAAAATAGCTTATTTTTCTTGTTGATGGGACAAAGCGCTGGAGTTCTCTGGTTCAGGCTGAGAAACACACCCGGAGCAGACAAACACTGAGGAACTGCATTTTTTCAGTAATTTCCACAACAGGAATTAAAGCATTTCCTATTTTCCTTTTAGACAGCTGAACTCTATGAATGGTCGTGTGAGGACTGGAGCTTTAGCTGCAATGGACAGCAGTGAGTTTGCTCAGGCTTCACTGCGACATGGAGCCGTCTTTTAAAAATACAAGAAACACACTGCTTCACTTAAAATACACACTAAGTCTATTTCAGGTGATCAGCGCCAACCCCGTTTCTCTTAAAAGGCTTTATTTTCCTCAGTGTCCCATTTTGAAAAGTTCTAGCTTCTGCTGCCTGCTACTGTATGCTCGCTCTATTGTCGTCTTCTCTGTTTTTCAGGGGATTGTTACAGCAGGTCTGGCATATACAGTGTTTTCAGTGTCCCACAGCTGACAAGGAACATTATTAACCAGTTCAGGAATGATATATTTTTTTTTGTTCTAACCAGTTTGGGAATGTCAATTTTGGGGTGGAACCCAAAACCGGAAATGTAAAAATACCGTTTCTGAAATACCGTCCAGAATTTTTTCCCAACTGGGTCGTTCTGTTCAGAACGACCCAGTTGGGAAAAAATTCTGGTTCAAAGCCCTGATCATAAGGTCACTTCTTCAAGCAGAAGAGATAAACTGATAGAAATTATTAAAACATTTCCAATCTGATCTCTTGAACTATTCCCACATGCAAGACTTAGCTCTCTATGGCAGCTCAAAGCCGTCATTATCTGCTCTTTCATTTGTGGTGTACACAGACAGGCAGCAGGAACCTCTGCCTCTGTCAAAATTGGCCAATAAATCAAATTTCGATTTTAATTACAATTCTGGCTTCCAATGAATATGAAAGTTAATTAAATTGAAATCAAACTATTGTTTTACTGCATTCTGTTTTTCCAATGAAGCTCTCTCATGTGTGATAAATCTAAGTGTGTGTGTGTGTGTGTGTGTGTGTGTGTGTTGGGTGTAAATACTGTTAGCAACAGTCTCTACTAGGTTAGTGAGTAAAGACCCAACTATTTCCTTTCTGAGCATTTTATTCAAAACATAATATGGCTTGCTGTGTGATTACTTGTACTAAGAAACCAGCTAAGAAGTCAGTACTCCAGTATTTCTGTTGAAATTGTATCCATCCATCCATCCATTTTCTTCCGCTTTATCCGGAGTCGGGTCGCGGGGGCAGCAGCTCAAGCAAAGCCGCCCAGACCTCCCGATCCACACACACCTCCTCCAGCTCCTCCGGGGGAACCCCAAGGCGTTCCCAAACCAGCCGAGAAATGTAATCCCTCCAGCGTGTCCTGGGTCTTCCCCGGGGCCTCCTCCCAGTGGGACGTGCCCGGAACACCTCTCCAGCGAGGCGTCCAGGGGACATCCGGAAAAGATGCCCGAGCCACCTCAACTAACTCCTTTCGACGTGGAGGAGCAGCGGCTCAACTCCGAGCTCCTCCCGAGTGACCGAGCTCCTCACCCTATCTCTAAGGGAGCGCCTAGCCACCCTGCGGAGGAAACTCATTTCGGCCGCTTGTACTCGCGATCTCGTTCTTTCGGTCATGAGCCAAATCTCATGACCATAGGTGAGGATCGGAACGTAGATCGATCGGTAAATCGAGAGCTTTGCCCCCCTACTCAGCTCTCTCTTCACCACGACGGTCCGATACAGCGACCGCATCACTGCAGATGCTGCACCGATCCGTCTATCGATCTCACGCGCCATCCGTCCCTCACTCGTGAACAAGACCCCGAGATACTTAAACTCTTCCACTTTTAGGCAAGGACACTCCACCGACAAACTCCTCCCCTTTTAGGCAAGGACACTCCACCGACCTGAAGAGGGCAAAGCACCTTTTTCCGGTCGAGAACCATGGCCTCGGATTTGGAGGTGCTGATTTTCATCCTGGACGCTTCACACTCGGCTGCAAACCGCCCCAGTGCACGCTGAAGGTCCTGATTTGACGAAGCCAACAAAACCACATCGTCCGCAAACAGCAGAGACAAGATTCTGTGGCTCCCAAACCAGACCCCCTCTACACCCTGGCTGCGCCTAGAAATTCTGTCCATAAAAATAATGAACAGAACCGGTGACAAAGGGCAGCCCTGGCGGAGGCCAACGTGCACTGGAAACAGGTTTGACTTACTACCGGCAATGCGAACCAAGCCCCTGCTGCGGTCGTACAGGGACCGGATAGCAAAGGACCCCCGACCCCGTACTCCCGGAGCACTCCCCACAGGGTGCGCCGAGGGACACGGTCGAATGCCTTCTCCAGATCCACAAAACACATGTGGACTGGTTGGGCAAACTCCCATGAACCCTCGAGCACCCGATGGAGCGTGTAGAGCTGGTCCAGTGTGCCGCGACCAGGACGAAAACCACACTGCTCCTCCTGAATCCGAGGTTCAACCATCGGTCAAATTCTCCTCTCCAGTACTCTGGAATAGACCTTACCGGGGAGGCTGAGGAGTGTGATCCCCCTATAGTTGGAACTCACCCTCCGGTAAACAGAGGGACCACCACCCCGGTCTGCCAATCCAGAGGCACTGTCCCCGATCGCCACGCGATGTTGCAGAGGCGTGTCAGCCAAGACAGCCCCACAACATCCAGAGACTTAAGGTACTCAGGACGGATTTCATCCACCCCAGGAGCCTTGCCACCGAGGAGCTTTCTAACCACCTCGGTGACTTCGGCCTGGGTAATGGATGAGTCCTCCTCCGAGTCCCCAGTCTCTGCTTCCTCTTCGGAAGACGTGACGATGGGATTGAGGAGATCCTCGAACTACTCCTTCCACCGCCCGACAACATCCCCAGTCAGGGACAACAGCTCCCCACCCGCACCGTAAACAGTGCTGGTGGAGAGCTGCTTCCCCCTCCTGAGGCGTCGGACGGTTTGCCAGAATCTCTTCGAAGCCGACCAATAGTCCTCCTCCATAACCTCCCCGAACTCCTCCCAGACCCGAGTTTTTGCCTCTGCGACCGCACGGGCTGCGGCACGCTTGGCCTGCCGGTACCTGTCAGCTGCCTCTGGGGTCCCACCTACCAACAAAGATATGTAGGACTCCTTCTTCAGCTTGATGGCATCCCTTACTTCCGGTGTCCACCACCGGGTTTGGGGATTGCCACCGCGACAGGCACCAGAGACCTTGCGACCACAGCTACGAGCAGCCGCATCGACAATGGAGGTGGAGAACATGGTCCACTCGGACTCCATGTCTCCAACCTCCCCCGGGATCTGGGAAAAGCTCTCCCGGAGGTGGGAGTTGAAGACCTCGCTGACAGAGGGTTCCGCCAGTCATTCCCAGCAGACCCTCACGATACATTTGGGCCTGCCAGGTCTTACCGGCTTCCTACCCTCCCAGCGGATCCAACTCACCACCAGGTGGTGATCAGTCGACAGCTCTGCCCCCTCTTCACTTGAGTGTCCGAGACACGTGGCCGAAGGTCAGATGATACGACTACAAAGTCGATCATCGACCTCCGGCTCAGGGTGTCCTGGTGCCACGTGCACTTATGGACACCCTTGTGCTCGAACATGGTGTTTGTGATGGACAAACTGTGACTAGCACAGAAGTCCAACAACTGAACACCACTCGGGTTCAGATCGGGGAAGCCGTGCTTCCCGATCACCCCCCTCCAGGTCTCACTGTCTCCGCCCACGTGGGCGTTGAAATCCCCCAGGAGAACAATGGAGTCCCCAGTCGGAGCGCTATCTAGTACCCCTCCCAGGGACTCCAGGACGGTCGGGTACTCTGCACTGCTGCTCGGCTCGTAGGCCGAGACAATGGTGAGAGACCTGTCCCCGACCCGAAGGCGTAGGGACGCGACCCTCTCGTTCACCGGAGTGAACTCCAACACTTGGCGACTGAGCTGGGGAGCAATAAGCAATGCGACCCCAGCTCGCCGCCTCTCCCCGTGGGCGACGCCAGAAAAATGAAGCGTCCAGCCCCTCTCCAGGAGTTGGGTACCAGAGCCCAAGCTGTGCGTGGAGGTGAGCCCGACTATCTCTAGTCGGTATCTCTCAACCTCCCACACAAGCTCAGGCTCCTTCCCCCCCAGCGAGGTGACATTCCACATCCCAACAGCCAGGGGCTGTGAGCATGGACCGGGCCGCCGGGCCACCCGCCCTCGACCGCCACCCAATCCTCTCTGCACCCGACCCCTATGGCCCCCTCTGCATGTGGTGAACCCACAGGAGGGCGGGCCCACGTCACTCTTTCGGGCTGAGCCTGGCCGGGCCCCATGGGCTAAGGCCCAACCACCAGGCGCACGCGTGCGAGCCCCAACCCCAGGCCTGGCTCCAGGGTGGGACCCCGGCTCCGCCATACCGGGTGACGTCACGGTCCTTGATCCTTGGTCCTGGTCATGGAGGTTCTGAACTGCCCTTAGTCTGACCCGTCACCTAGGACCTGTTTGCCTTGGGAGACCCTACAGGGAGCACAAAGCCCCCGACAACATAGCTCCTAGGATCATCCGGGTACGCAAACTCCCCCACCACGATAAGGTGGCAGCTAGAGGGGGAGATTGTACTATAATTTAATTTGTATGTTAGCAGCATTAGTGTTAAATAGCAGTTATCAATACCATGGTGATGTCAGCTTCACTGACGTTGCCACAGTTACTGAAGCAATGTGTCAGTCACAGTTTTTACTACCCGTACCCAAATCATCCATTATGAAACCAGCACCCAGTCTGCAAAGATATATGCTAATCAAACACGCATTAGCCTTAGCATGTTAGCCTTAGCTTGGCTGGCGGTGTGTTTGGGCTTCATTCATGATGCTAGTCTTGCCAATACTCCATGTCTTTACCCATTTATGGGTTGGCTTGGTTAAATAAATGCAGAATGTTTTAAAAATATTGAGATTTTTGCCCTAACTGAGCAGTTCTTGCCCCAGATCAGTTGGTAGAGGCTTAAAAAATAATGACAGCACTTACAGTTTGCATTAAATGTATCACAAAAGTATAAATTAGCATCAATCAAAATAAACACAAGCGGGTAGACACAGCGTGCACACGTACACAACACATAAGCCAAAACCTTGGAGCTAAGTGGTACACTGACAGAGGTGAATTATTTAAAGGACTGGACTGATTTATTACTGTGTGAGGCGCCCTCTTAACCCCGATCAAATCAGATTAAGATTACAATACCCCCCCACCTACTGCCGGACAAATTTAGCTGGCAGGTAAATTCACTTTGGTCTTCTCTACCTGCTACGCCAGCAAAGGCTCTGGTTATTTCAGGCCCACTGCATCTTCTTCCAGCTCAAGACTCCTGATTAATTCATTAAAGGAGTGATTTCAAGGAAAAGCCACCACTCTTCAATAAAGGAAAAACCGGCGTGCTGGCCAAGCCGCTTGCTGCATGGCCACATTTATCTGAACTGCACGTGGCAGAATTCATTAAAGAGGTACAGGAGTGACACAGCAAGGCATGGCGGGGGCGATGGGCGAGTAGCTAATCAACATAACCACAGATCAAAAGTTCAAATATCTGCACACATAGCGGCGTCCAGGGCCTGTAATCACCCTCTGTGTCAGAACACAGCACTTTATAGCAAGATAACGTGACCACAGCGCAGCCGTCTTTTATGGGACCCTCGTGTTAAAAATAATTCCAGGACTTTGCCACGAAGGCTAAAGGAGAGTAAAAATCCAGCCACACATTTTGAGCAGCATTTGGCGGCAGTTCACTCACACTGCTAAACCTTACAAAACTACAAAATGTCTGGTTGCTGTGGTCGAAGCTGCGCAGTGAAACTACGATGGAGATCAACAGTGAGTTGGACCGCGCTGCCGCCTTAATGCAAAGCTAAGTTGGTTAGTGCTAATACTACTTCTCTTGGCTTAGCGGGGTCTCCCACCACCGCACTGTGTGACTACAGTGCCAAGACTATTAGCTGAACATGTGACATGGGGAAGGCGGCCTATTAAATGAGCTTACCTGGTAAAGCGCACTTTGCAGATGGCGCATTCGTAGGGTTTCTCTCCCGTGTGTGTTCGGATGTGGCGCGGTAGCTTGCCTGCTCCTTGAATGACCTTGGAGCATATGGGACACTTCTGGAAGGCTTTAGATCGCATCTTCCTCTCTCCTCCTCCTCCTCCTCCAACGCTTCTGTCTCCAACCCCTTTCTCTCCCGCCGCTCCTCCCCTGTCTTGGCCTGTACTGCCCCGCGACAACCAGAGCGGTGACAATCCCTGTGTCACAGCGATGGAAACTGCATCCTCCTGCTGCGTGCTGTTAAAATAATTCAAGTAAAATTCCACGTCGGGATCGTCTCCATCCCTGTGCTCCTCCCCTGCCGTTGTGTGCTCCTTCTGTCTCTCTAAGGAGTTCATCATCTGCTGCAAGAGGGCACTGGCTGACCCCCTCTCCCTTGTCGAAACCGATCTTTTGCTCTCCTCCGTTTTATTCTCCAGCCCCTGCCTGGACTCAGCAGGGACATAAAAGTGCCCATTTTGGGATGCAGAGTAGTACGATAACCCATAACGTCCTCCGTTTCCATGTACTGGCTCCTCTTCCTCCTCATCGTCCTCATCTTCTTCTTCTGGCTCTCGCATGGGGGCCTGAGCCAAGGCGAGGGCCAGAGGGGAGTAGTACTCACTGGGAGCACCAGGGACCCCGTTGCTGGCGGGCCCGCTGTTGCCATTGTTAAAGTGCAGGTGTGTGGGGAGGTCCCTGAGCTCTGGCGTGCTGCAGCTGCTGCTCCAGTGCGCCCCCCTCTGGAAGTACTCCAGGTACTCCCGCGCCCGCATCCGATTTCCCTGCTCCCTGCCTCCTCTGCCTTTACCTTCTCCTTCATCGTCATCTCTTCGCTCACTGCCCGCCTGACAAAAGAGAAGGAGCAAAGACAATGAGTGTCAGAAGAAATAAGAGCTAGCACGCTTGTGAGCACAGAAAAGGAGTCACGTAAGGACAGACAGACGTAAGGAAGGAAAGCAGAAAAACAAAATGTGTTTTAATAAATATTAGGGGCGCACGTCTCTGCCTTACAAAACAGGAACGATTCGACTCGATGATCTAAGATGCAAACTGATACAATTTGTTCAATGTAGACATTTATTTTCCATCATTAATTAGAATAAGCCGGAATTGGAATTGCTTACCTCCAAATACATATTTCATGAAAAACCAGGGAGCTTCTTCAGGTTTTTGCAACTGTGCTGCAGCCATTTTTCACCACTGGGGGCAGCAGCACTCATCAGAAAGCACCAGTTGTCGTTAGTGTAGCATATTATCACATAGCATGACAATACTAACCAATTGTGAACTGAATGTACAGTTCAAACAGATGTATTTATTAGTTCTACCAACTATCTATATCTGATGATGCTGGTTTTTTTTTAGGCGTAGTTAAATGTTCCTGTGACCAATCTTATAAGAGTGCTGTGCTGACCTTTGAACTTTTCTGAGCGTTTGAAGACATGGAAGTGCTTAATTAAACCATGATGGTAAAATCGATACACAGACTGGTTCCTTTGATCTATTCAGGGGTCGGTGTATCGGTGTTGTTGTGTCTATGACTTTGAAATGGTATCTGTGAATTGTTCCACCCTTAATAAGTATAATGGAGTGGTTACAGTTACAGTATCTGTAACACTAAATCTTGTGGCTATTCTTACGGCAGCCGCCATAATTGATGTTCTGTGACTCAGTATGCTTTGCTAGCTCCTCGTTAGTAGTGTGTTAAGTTTCTCTGCAGGTCATGCGGGAGACAGGGGTTTGATTATTTGACAGAAGGTTTTTTTTAATTCCCTCCATATCAACCAACATTTTTGTTTCAGTTATTCTTTGAGTTTATGTATCTCTGTAAGACTTGGGTTATTTGAGCTAGTAAGGTTAAGGTTAGGATGTCACACCACACCTAACTGCTGCAGGTAGAAACATCAGCAGCAAATTAAAAGCCAGCTGCAGTGTTAAGTTTATTAACACAAATGGTCACAATATATTTTATGCACGAACAACAATTTTTTTGGGTCAACTTGGGTGACCTTGACTAGGGATGGGTATTGATAAGATTTTATCGATATCGATGCCATTATCGATTCTGCTTATCGATCCGATTCCTTATCGATTCCCTTTTCGATACCTCGTGAATTTTGTACTAAAAGTAGGCTTTACAGGTTTTCTATGTATTTCCTTGAGTCTTAAAGTAAATAAATATGAAATTAGTCACTGTATCCTTGATCTCTGGACATAAATAAAAATAAACAAAATGGTGTTTTGCTTTGAAGTTATTAATTCAGAATGAATTCTATCGTTCTATCTTGACTTGTCAGAGAGCCGCGCAACGTTTGGAGCTGTGTGAACAGAACGGAGGACGATTCTCGTTTCTTTCTCGCAACGAGACAGGAGTCCCAGTTAGTAACTTTAATCCGCACAAAAGTGAATCACAACTCATATTCAGGGATGAAAGTGGTGAAAAACAAAAAAAGCTGAAACCCAAAATTACCCCCAACACCACCTGCACGAAAATGTTTCAAATCTAGAAGCTCTGAAATGCTATCTGGGACTATTCCAGACGATAAACTGGAGTATCCATTTAGGTGAGAAAAAAAAAAAAAAAAAAATACAACTTTCCTTATTCAGATTCATTCCAGTAGTATTCTGCTCTTACTAGGATGCAGCAGTTTTCTAGTTTGGCAGATAGTTCTGGAGGAAATCACTGAAGAAATTAACAAACTGAAAATATGGTTTGACTGAAACAAACTGTCATTAAACTTAAATAAGACAGGGATGAAATGGAGGTGTGAGAGTCACTAGGTGTTCACAGGAAACATGTATTTCTGTATGTATTTATTTATGCACGTTCATTGTTAGTTGTTATTATATATTTTCTGTTGTGTTTCTATTCGGGTTTTTTTGTCTCTTTCTCTAAAACTGTACATAATAATCATTAGATTATTAATATATAAGCAAAAATAAATTTAAGGAATATTACCATTTGAAAACAAATGCACCCGAACGTGACGACGGTGCAATGGCTAAATGCTAACTTTTAACATTGAAAATGCCATAGACATGCTAACGCGTTAGCATCGCTCCCGTTTTTGTTATAAAATACATCTATCAACTGTTTCAGAAGACCATAACAGGTCGGTTTCACACAGAAAATGTAAATAATACTCAGACGTATGCTCTTTAGGGTTTTAGCGGGGGAAAATTAAGCGAAAGAAAGAAATAAACGAAGCAATTGATCGAAGCATTGCTTCAATCTGCGAACCACTGCTTCGATTGGTTCAAGGTTCAAAGCAAAGCCGCGCTGCAGAAAAGCTGATTAAGGACCCGCTGCAGGGTCTGTAATCAATGTAGAGAAATGATCATTTTCCTGACAAACACCCGCCAAAACAACGGCCACTCTGAAGGACCGATAACAGAATCGTTAAGCACAAAGCTTATTGATGTCGGTGGATCGAATCATTCCTTAACGATACCCGAAAGGAACCGGTTCTCGATACCCATCCCTAACCTTGACTGAACTTTTGAAGGCCAAAATCGAATGCCTAGGTCGATCAGAAAGCATCTCCCTAAGAGGAGCAATATGAGCTAAACTGGAGGTTTCTATGGTGAGTTGTTATGAAGTTGTGGCAGATTATACGATTTTCACTTTTTGCGTGACCTTGACCTTGAAACTTGAGCTATGACCTTGAAAAATGAACTCACTCTATTCTAAGATTATCTGAACCGTATGTCCAAATTGTATGACGATAGATGCAGAGCCGTGCCCGTGAGACTATTAACTAACCAACAAACAAACAAATGAACACAGGCGACCACATGACCTCCGTCCAGCTTCGTTGGTAGCGGTGCTAATATAACAGAGCCTTTGTTGTCATTGTACATATACATACATAGAATGAAATTTGTCCTCTGCATTTAACTCATCTTAATTATAGCTAGACACAATAACAGTGTGCCTGCTCGTATACTGTAACAAAAACTACTGCTTGAACTACAGCCTGAACATCTGGCACTTTTTTGCACTAAAGACAACATTTTTTGTCAAACTCAAGCTGAGGTTTCACGTTTTTCTTTTAACAATGTTTTGCTCGGTGCTGCTCTACCAAAAAACTGCGACTGATGAAACAGCATACATTATTGCGTGTTTCTCCAATCACAGCCACACTTTTTTCAGGCTAGTCCACTCTAGGATTATTATTAATTTAGTATTACCTTTGTTACGTTGTCTGATTGTATATTTTGACTTTTGCCGGACCTCAATGGAAACAAGTGTTTTCACTTTCTTGTGCTATCCGTGTATTTTAATGGGCAATTACACATGTATGTTGTGCATTATTATCACTTTACCGAGGCGTTGCTAGGCCGGTATCATAGATTTACGTCGATGCTACCTGGCTATACCCGCTCACTGTGCGTAAACAAATGATGTCATATCGCGCGCAGCCCAAGAACTGTCCGCAGAGGAAAACATAAAAAGGCGAGAAGTGTGTGTGTTGGTCCCAATATGGATATTCCAGATGATTTTCTCATGGATAGTACGAAAATGAACAGCAGCCAAAGCAGCCAGCTTGATGAGGATGCACTGTCGAATTCGGAGAGCGTGTGCCAGCCAACATGACAAAAGTTAAAGTGAGCCAACTTGTTATGTATGCGTTACGTGTTGTGTATCTCAGTTAAGTGATAATAATGCAAATAACATGCTGTTGTCATGTGGTATGTATTTTCAGAGGCCCGATGTTCATGCCGTCACCCGCAATGACAGATATTCGAATAATATCATTTTGGGCGACTGGCCATGGACGTCGGGCCTCTGGAAATGCATACCACACGACAAAAGCATATTATTATATTATTATTAAATAAATTCATTCAAATAATCAATAGGAGATTGACACAGTTCCATACTCTACTTTTAATGGTTTATTTGTGACAGTCAAGTCTCTCATTTGTCTGAAGCCAACTGGCTGTAAAAGTGATGATGTGGTTGTATGATGTTAGATGTAAGTGCTACATAGGCTCTGAGGCCCGTTGGAGGAGCCTCTACGACTCCTGGATGGGACACCAGTCCAACACAGGATGATTCCCCACCAAAAATCAGTATCCATTTACAGCTGGTTGGACTGAGATCATGTAGATTAAGTGTCTTGTCCAAGGATAAAGACAGGTAAAATGAGCAGAATTCAAACCCAGGTCTACATTTTGGCAGGCCAGTGCTTTATCCACCCAGTTACCTGCTTCATAGAATTATACTGCCTGGGGTAACTTAGTAATCATATACTTATATTTTGTTTTGATTGTGGTGTGGAGATTTATTTTCACCTAGAGATTAAAGATCATAATTTAAAATTATTGTCTGAAGAAGCCTAATTTATTTAGATTTTAATTTGTTGTCATAAATCAATAAAAAAAGATGTAAAAAAACAAGTTAGGTGTCTACAAACTCATGAGTGTTACAATTTGAAACCCTGTAAACTGAAACACCCGGAGCCTCATGATGCTTGTTTGGCATCACGGTGAGGACTGTCCAGGTGGAATGTAACGGTGCAGTCTGTGGTCCCAAGGACAACCTGCATCCTCTTGGATGTTCGTGGAATGCGCTTGGAGGTCAGTGATAGCTCAGCATTACATATTCAGAAGCGGCACACGTGTGCACGGCTCCAGCTGATTATGATGAAGAGCAGCTGTGATGTGTCGCTCCTGCAGCTGGTGAAGGAGCACGCTGTCCTTTCATGCACAGTATCGCCTCAGTGTGATTAAGTGTTCAACTAACCCCAAGGCTAACAGTGTGTATTTAGCATAGTTAGAGAGACTGAAAAAGCATATGATGTAATCTTGACTACGCTGACAATTTAATGAAAGGTGGATGAAAGGGCCAGACACCTCATTCCTTAAGTGGCTGGACACAGAGAACTGGATTTAGTGTGGATCAGAAGTATTCCAGTTCCACAACACACCAACTTAGCATGAAGTATATGTTTGATGGTATGTAGTAGATTGCCATAAATTCTAGAGGGGTAACAGTTCACCGTTATGAAGCTGGAATTGATTTTAAAATAAAAGATACACCGATTCCAGAGCAGATCTAAATGTACTGTGAAGTGGTTGGTGGCTTGATTTTAACATTATAAATCGAATGAGTTAAACTGTTTGAAAGTCTTATAAAAGTTCAAAGGTCAGTTCAGGCTAGTCTGCTCTAGAATTGCATTTACAAGTAGTATTGCAAAAATTACTACATTGTAAATGTAGTAATTACTACATTGTAAATGTAGTAATTTTTCTTGTAGCTCTTTGAGTGCCCACTTGAGGCTGGCCCCACATACAGAGCTCTAGACGGGTCACAGGAACGTTAACCTGGTGGGTCTGCAGCAGCGGCGGCTGCACCCTCTTCACTTTGCGAGGTAGAAACCAAATCAACACGTCCCATAGTGTTCGGCAGTACAACAGGTAAATGTACTTGTTTGAACTTCATGATTAGTTCACAGTTTGTCAATGCTGTCACACGGGTTTCAGAATGGGAACGCTATGCTATGCTATGCAAACAAACACTGGTTTTTTGTTCTGGGCTTTCTTGCTTCTGTATGTGATGCTGCCTTCAGTGGTGAACAAAAGGCAAACATTCTGCAGCACAGTAGTAAAACACTGAAAACGATCCTTGGACTTTTATGAAATATGCATATGAAGTTAAGCAATGCCACTTTTGGCTTATTCTGGCAAGGGTGGTGGCCAAGTGCTTAGTGCACTTGGTTTCAGTGTGGAAGGTTCCCGGTTCAAACCCCACCCCTACCACATTCCAGCATGTCATGTGGAGTTACGCCAGGAAGGGCACCCGGGCTTACTTACAAAAAAGGATTGTATCGGACTGCACTGTAACATAACAAATCAGATGGATTTGTAATAAAAAAAAATGTCTTTCCTGAATTGCAGTGTAACCCAGGTATTTAAATATGTATTGTTTGGTTTTATGCCTAATAATGTTTTTAATTTCTAAACGGCTGCTTTTGAAGTCAAACATAATGGCAGAGCAGATCACATCTCATCTTTGCACGTCACATTTAGCTCTATGATGGTGGAGTACCGGCGGGGAGAGCACTTTGGTGTCCAGCAGGTGTGTGCAGACGTCCTGGACCGGTGAGATTTCCAGGAGTTGTGCGGCGGCGAGGATGTCGGCCACACTGCTGTGGCTGACGGTCAGAGTGGCCGTGTAGGCAAAGTCCAGCAGCGCTCCCAGAGCCTCTGCTGCTACGAAGTCGATGGTGTAGACGTTCTGTTGGTCGGCGGCTGCCCCCGAGGTGAAGAGCTTATGGAAGTAGGAGCTGCAGGAGGCCAGAACGGACCGGTGAGCTGGAAACTCCCGGTCCTGAGTGACCAGCAGGACGTCACACAGCAGGCCGCTGAGCCGCTGCTTGTTCAGGCTGCCCAGGATGTCCGCACTGTGCTCGGGGAAGGGGATCCCCACGGGACCTTCCTCTGCCTCTCCGGGCCCTCCTCTCCCTCCGTCACTCGCACTGCTTGCTGTCCCTCTGAGCCGCCTTCCGCCTCTCCCACCGGCTCCTGACGACATCTTCCACCAACCCGCCGCCGAGCCGCCGAGCACAACCCCCACCCGTGTATCCGTCCTGCCGTCTGTCCGTCTGCCTGTCTGCAGAAGAGTTGGATAGAGATGGAGGGCACAGAAAGAGAAGGGCGCAATCGATTAAGACACAGTTCCTGACGTTTTTTTTGTTGGTTTGATTAAAGAGACAGAAATAGTTTAATTGGTTTACCACAATACAGAAGATCAGAATACATGGAGGGAAAAAAAATGACCAAAATATAAATCAAAATAAGTGTGTTAGTGTTGCGTTAAAGACAAAGACAGGGCAGAAAAAACAATTAAAACAGAGTCTGAAATGACCAAATTAATTACAACCACAAAGCACATGGTGGCATGTGAATTATTTTCTGGTTGTCAGCTATAAAATGAGGAACTGGCAGAATCCTGATATGCTTTCAATGCAAAATAAGGCAGCTGACATGGCAAAGAAGCCAAATGATCTGTGCTCTAATTCTAAAATACAAAGTATTTAAGATGCTAAGTCTGATAATCAGTCTCAGAAAGGATGAAAAGTTCTGACAAACACACAGACTGAGATGACACGTTTCATGCAGCGTCTGACCACAAGACATGAGAATTTTACAGGTCTCACTGGATTTACATTGATTTTTTTTGAAAAAAATTACTTCTGTGATCTCAGTTCAGATTTTCACTGTCGCAAACAATAAGCATTAACAATCACACATTCATGGGCCTTAAAAAATATTTAACTGCAATATGTCTGTTGAACTGTGCGTTAATGTCAAGTGGCAACACTCGAGCCTGAATTTTGGCCCTGAAGTGGAAGTAATTTTTCTTGTAGTTCTTCGAGTGACCATACATACTGGCCCCACATACAGAGCACTTTCCCATAGAACTTCATGTTAAAATGTCCAACTTTAGAGCAGAAATAAACGTGTTTACAGCCTGGTACAAAAACAGTTTTGGTCTCTATGGATAGTTTCTGTCTCCATGACTGTGAATTTTTTCTAACTCCTTAGTTTGAGATGTTTTAAGGCATAAAGGTCTGTATAGTTGTGGGTGTGGCTGCTTTGAGTGACAGCTGTTGAGTAAGCCGTTATGAGAACCACTGCACTGTCCCCCAACATACGATTTAATAAACACCCAACCCGAGCTTAGCGTGTTAGCTGGAGGTTCTGACTCTGAGAGAAGGGCGTGTCCAGGCTTCTTTGGTCAAACACACACACACACATATATATATATATATATATATATATATATATATATATATATATATATTCATTCTATGGTTAATGGACAGTCAGGTTCACAAGTATTTGGGCAGTGACCGTTTTTGTATTTTTGTCATTGTACACCACCACAGCGGAGTTGAAATGTAACATTTAAGATATAACTGCAATGTAGATGTTCAACTTTAATTCAAGGTCAGGTCTGGGAGGATGTGATGGTGTTGTGCTTCAGTTCCTGGAAGGCAACCACCAAGGAAGATCCATCACCACCCTTTCGAAAGTAACAATCTATCTGCCATAGCCAGGTGAAATGTGGGCATCCGTTTGGCCTTCTCCAGCCACTGATGTCCTCCACACTAAAGCACCTGCATGCTGAATCACACACACAAGAAATGCACCAAAATTTCATACTTGACAGCCTCTCAGAATGCAACTGATAATCCTCATCTGCTTGTTTGACTCAAAGTCAAAATCCAGATGATGATGCATGGGGTTAAACCCTGCAAAAGGGTGAACAAAAATATCACATTAAGCATTTGGGAATTGTCGTAATATGACCACTGACTTCCATTAAAAATAATCCTCATATTTAGTTGTACAGTTACTTATGGGCGGGACTATGTAAACAAATGGCTGTAATTCAAATGATTAATTAATATTTTTGATAAACCCCTTGAACTACGGCTAAAAGTCTATATTTCACGCCCATCTTAACTGTTTCACACCGTGGTGGTGTACAGAGGCAAAATGACAAAACGTCTGTCACTGTTTAAATACTTATGGACCAGACTGTTATCTAATGCCCACACTCTCATGAGCGCCACTAGCTTAGCTTATGGCAAGCTAAAAGTGGCCACTCTCATTTTGTGTTAGTACGCGCCCGCGGCCAACGTGCTTGATGAATTCCTGCGCAAAAAGTAGTTCCAAGATAACTGTGATATATTCCTGTGAGATAATGTGTATATCTCATCTAAATCAAATCTACAATTTACCAGTAATAAAATTATAAAGATAACTGAAGTTTTAAGAGTGGCCATAATAAATATTTAAGAAACTTAAAGTTTATGTGCAGCTTCACCTGTTATTGCTCAAGCACATTGTAAATAATGACATGATGGAGTTTGATGCGGAAGAGTTCAGAAAGATACGATTGTAATGGTTTGATTACCATTTACAGTTGGTGATGAAAGACTTGGGTGTTAACTTTGTGTTAAAGTCAGAACAAGAAGCTGCACTGAAAGAGATCTATCTGGGAAGAGACACATTCTATGTGTTGTCGCTCCAACAAGAGCGGCACGCTGAGCAGGCGAAAGTAGTCTGGCAAGCTCTAATCTGTGGGTGCGAGCTATCCCACAGTTCCATAACAGAAGAGATGTCGGTCCTATGAGAGCGGTACTCTGAGCAGGGTGTCTAATGCCATTAAAATCCCAAATACTCATTTAACTTTAATATAACGGTAGTAACACTGTAGGTAAATGGAGAGGAGATTAGGATATATTGTGCACAACTTCTCATATCCCGTACGGCTTCATAATTTAGTAAACGCACCACAGCAGACACACCTTTGATGGCTGTGGCCGAGCTCAAACAATTAAATATACTTTATACTGGCTGGCAGCAGAGTCCTAGCGTGCCACTTCCCACTGGCTTCATGTCAACACTAAGATATATTGTCCACAAAGTTACTGAAGCACTCCTCCTCATGTGAGGAATTTACAATCAGGTTTTTCTGCATTGCTCCATGTGACACCACAAGAGCATGATCCATTAATGATATACTGTAACATTAACTACCTCATCATTACTTGTACTTATATTCTTGAAATACGTATTTACATTGTATCTACACTTGAACTCTGGTGTTCGATCCTGCCTGTGTGAGCCAGGTGTTGAGGAGGGTTGTGGGGAACAGCAGCTTAGATGTTTTGGTCAGTGAGGAAAGGTGAACTGTTCTTGCCCTTGCAGATGATGCTGACTGAGTGGTCAGAGTGTCTGAGTTTGCGACTGCCTTGGATTAAGATTATCCAGGCTTTCGATGACTTCCTGGATTTGACCATTAGAACTGCATCCGCGTCGAACTTGGAGAGACATTCACTAATCTCAGCAGAGACCTTCACATCTCTGAGTCTTCTGCCTTTTGAGACTGAGAAACTCCCAGGAAAATCTTACTGAGTCACATGGTCGTTGTACAGAGGTGTTTGAAGATGCCAATACAAACGTTAGGCTCGTGCTGATTCCTGTCTTACTGTTTGGTTGCAAGACTTGGATGCCAACTACGGATCTAAGGCAACATCTAGATGTCTTTGGTACTGGATCACTTCAGAGGATCCAGAGACCATCAGATAAGGAGTACCAGCGCTGTAAGATAACAGACAGCCATGGCATTTTGGATTGTGGAAAACCATGTGACGGTGAACCAATTCCGATTGGACACTCACATTGCGCACGTCATCACACAGCTTCTATGAGGAGTACAAAGATGGCCGATGGCTGGCTCGAAAGTCCGCGGAGTTAACTTTTCAGCAAAAAAAAAAAAAAAAAGTTTCTATCTCATATCATTAAAAAGTTATTTAGAATTTAGTAAAGCTTGGTCTTAGCCATCGTATACGACGGCGTCGGCCCCAGATAGTTAAAGTTATGAGCCACTTATTTTTTTAATAATCATGCATTATGGGACCTACTGGAAGAAGCTACAGACAGCTGCTGAAAATGCTAATGCTGTTAGCATACAATATTAAATCCAATGAGAGTTTCACTCAGTTCAAATACTGCAGCAGACATGCCTTAGATGATCCGTTAAGACGTTTCACCACACAACAAACCAGATTATTCCAGGTGTTTGTAACAAAATACTCCAAAATGACAGAGTCTCCACTATGAGCAGTATCAAGCTAAAAACAAACACCAGCCTGAACCACTGTCACCCATCTCTTTAGAAATAAAGAAGCCTTTCAGATGAGAGATGAAACATCTTCAAGAAACTTAAAGAAGTCCAGTTGCCCTTTTTCAAGCTCCAGAGATGACTATGACCTGGGTGACTGAGCACCTACACACATTCAGGTGGTTGAGCATGTTGTCCACTAATGACAGTGGCTGGTTTGATTCGCAGGTACTCCTATGTACACTGTAGTTTCCTTTAAGCAAGACACTGAATCCCACTACAAACCAACACCTTGCACCTATGCTCCTGGCAGCAGTGAGCAAATGGGTGAATTTGATGCTTAACATTTACAAGATAGGAAGGTTTCTACAGAATAAATGCAGTCCATTTTCTAATTTCTCTTGGCTTCTCCCATTTTTGCTCAGGGTTGCCATAACCCATCTGGTATAGGTCTGCCTGTTGATTTGACAAGTTTTTATGCCGGATGCACTTTCTGATGTAACTCCAGAAGTACACAGAGAACGGGCTCCCAAGGGGATGTGATAGTCTAGTAGGGGAGGTGATGGTCTAGTGGTTAAGGCATTGGGCTTGAGACCAGATGATCATTGGTTCAAATCTCAGCCTGACTGGAAAATCACTAAGGGGCCTTTGGCAAGGTGTTTAATCCCCTATTGCTCCCGGTGTGTAGTGGGCGCCTTGTATGGCAGCACCCTGACATCAGGGTGAATGTGAAAGTAAAGCGCTTTGAGCGTCTGATGCAGATGGAAAAGTGCTATATAAATGCAGTCCATTTAGCATTTATTTACAATTTACTAACTGCCTGCGCCTTCATGCTGCCACAATCCAAGAGAGACAATGCTGAATACATCTGCAGTTAAATTTATGATATGTAGAATTTTAAAAAAAGTTAATCGTTGTCATATTCCATATTTTTACCCTTTTGCAAAATTTTCCACTAAATGCATTTTTTTCCCTTTGCAACAATCAAGTCAGTAGCAGCATGACACAGTCGGTTGACAAAGTTTACCCATTGCCATGTACCCATGTAAGGTATGAACACAATGAGCATGATCTACTGCTGAAACTACATGGGGGGGAACCATAACAACAATCTGAGTTAAAATTAAAATGTTTGGGTGGTATTTTGGTGACATATGTCAAATGACTCATCACATCAATGTAAAGAGGAAATAATGTTCATAACAAGAGAATGTCTGAGAAAACAGGCAGAATTGTGGGACATTCAGGATGTTGAACATTTAACCTCAAAAAGATAAAAAGCTAGATTAAAAACTGGTTTTGCACTATATGGCCTGTATCTGATCAAGACTTGGCACAGTACATAATTGCATGAAATAACAGAAAACCAAAAAAGACACAGAATACTAAATTTTTCAGTATTAACTAAACAGAAAACCTTCTTGCATAAGTCCAAAACTTATTCCATAATGAAGTCCCATCATCCAGTTCCCCTTTCAGTCTGTTGAGCTGGTGTTCCCACAATTGTGTCTAGCCATTCTTTCACAGCTTGGTTGTTTTCCAATGTCTCCAGATGATCCTTAAAGCTGTAATGATACAGTCATACTAACTGAAAGAGTAGACTTTGACAAATTTATCACTTGGGAATTATCCCCTAACAACAACAACAACAAAAAAGACATGGACTCAAAAGAATCCTAGATCCAAACCATCCACTCAGAATGTCCAACAATTCAGTCCAGAATAGTCCAATTCCAGAGCACTGCCAAATACAATGAAGAAAAGTTCTGGGTGCTGTCCAACATTTCCAGCATAAATTATCCGGCATCAGTGTCATTCTATGCAACCTTATTGGTGTATGATAATACCTACAAAGTATTTTGTATTGAGTGAATTTCCCTTTTTCTTCCTTTACATACCTGCCACATTCTACTAGAATAGTCAACCATCTCTCCTGTTCAATTTCCTCTCCAAAACTCTTATCCCAGAGTCTTTTCATATTGGTACCATCAGTGCTCATACAATGACTGGTAATTTTATAAAACTGTGAGGCAGTGTGACACTCCTGTGGCAGACCCAAATACCTAAAGACTACCATTATTAGCAGTTTTACAGCTGGAGATCCCACAATTTCTCATCTGTAGATATCGCCAAAACTTTGCCCTTAAGGCCATAATGTTCAGACAAATCTTCACATGACATAAAAACTCTTTTTAAAGATCCCCGGTAGTGTGTAAGCCACCTGAATGCCACCGCCTCCAGTATACCACTGACCTCCCTATACGAATGTCAGGGTTATTCCATAATGATGAATATTTTTGAATTTGGGGTGACAACTTGTAGATTTTATGAACCTTGACCCAGACATCTCTTGCATGACTAACAATGGATTTTTTATCCCATTTATCTAAATACATTTTTTTTAGCTTTTTGAACAGAGGGCTAAAATTTAATTGAGATATCTCTTCAAAATCCTGTCTTAATCTGATTCCAAGATACTTCATTCCTACTGGAGTTCATCTGAAAAACTATATTCGAAGAGCAAACTTTTGAAATTGGAATGGCCTCTGATTTATTCCAATTAACTATATAACTGGATAGCTTTGAGAAAGATTCGATAGTGTTCATTAAATACAGCAGAGAGGACACCGGATCAGTTACAACTGCCAACATACAGTCGTGTTCAGAATAATAGTAGTTCTATGTGACTAAAAAGATTAATCCAGGTTTTGAGTATATTCCTTATTGTTACTTGGGAAACAAGGTACCAGTAGATTCAGTAGTTTTGAGTTTGTAGCATCAACAGCAGATGCTACCATTATTGTGAACACCCCCTTTTCTACTTTTTTTACTAATAGCCCAATTTCATAGCCTTAAGAATGTGCATATCATGAATGCTTGGTCTTGTTGGATTTTTGAGAATCTACTGAATCTACTGGTACCTTGTTTCCCATGTAACAATAAGAAATATACTCAAAATCTGGATTAATCTTTTTAGTCACATAGCACTACTATTATTCTGAACACTACTGTATCAGCTGCATAAAGCAGTAATTTAGGCTCCTTACTACCACCTTGAATCCCTTGAACATGTGGGTTATTTCTGATGGCAACAGCTAGTACTTCCAAAAAATAATAAAAACTAAAGGACTAAGTGAACAGCCCTGACGTGTTCCTCTGGTAAGACCAAAAACGGTGAAATTATGCCAAAGACTTCATTATCACTGAAGCCTTTGGTTCCTGAATGTTTTCACCCATTTAATAAAGTCTGGCCTGAAACCAAATTGTGTCAAGGTAAAAACCCAGAAATTCCCATTTCACCTTATCAAAGGCCTTTTCAGCATCTAGAGAAATGATAACTACAGGAACCTTCTTTATTTGACTTAACTACATTAAATGTAGCAACGTTGTTACATGATCAGATGACGACCCATTCTTTATAAAACCCACCTGGTTAGGATAAATACCTGTTGCAATCTTAATGCTACGACTTTTATCAATATTTTGTAATCCAAATTGAGCAAGCTTATCGGCCTAAAATTTGAGGGATCAGCTGTGCCTGAATAAAGGTGGGGGGCATCTCCCCTTGCATGAATATTTCTTGGTGCACTTTCCACAGTATTGAAACTATAATATCTATGCATTCTTTATAATATTCGACTGGAAAACCATCATTACCAGGTGATTTACCATTCTTCATTAAGACTGCTTTCCTTCCCTCCATCTCAATTATTGGGGACTCCAGTGCTTCTATCATACTTGGCTGCAAGTTTGGTGTGTCTATATTAGACAGAAACTGTTCCAGCTCCTCTTGATTTGTGTGTATTGACACCACAGATGTGTATAATTTTTTTTATGCTACTCTTGGAAGGTTTTGTTTGTATCGTTCATTCCAGAGATCAGCCTGTCCCCCTGTTTAACTAATGGAATTATATTTGAAACACTTTTTTCCAATCCAATCTTAAATTTTCTTACTGTCTTTTCACCCCTTCAAAAAAAACCTAGTTTTCAATTGATACAATGTATATTCTGCTTTTTTGTTGTTGTTGTAGATACCATGTAACTGGAATTTAAGTTCTTGATACTGTAAATCAGAATACATTTCTGACAACTCACTTTCTTAAATTTTAATTTCATCTTCCAATTTTTTCATTCTATTCAAATGATCTCTTTTCCTTATAGTTGCCTGGGCAATCAGTTTACTTCTAATATATGCTTTTGAGGTTTACCATACTGTTGCAATGGGCGCTGTACTGCTAATATTTATCTCAAAGAAAAACTTAAGATCTTCTCCCAAAGCCTTTTTGAAATTTTTACCTTGTAATAGAGAAATATTCATCCTCCACCTCTCCATCCAAAGTCCCAATCCATGTTTATACCTAAATCTACTTCTGAGTGATCCGTTAGAGCAATTGTATTTATATTACAAATTACAGAATTGTTTATTAGGGATGCTGCACTTAAAAAGAAATCTTTCCTAGAATGTGATTTATGACAATGGGAGAACAACGTATGTTCTCTATTGTTAGGATTTGTCAGCCTCCATATGGCTGTTAGACCCATACTGTATCTTTAGTTAGTATGTGAAATGCTGCCCTGTCTGTACTCATTTGAAAGACCTTAAAATGACTTCTATCCAGAATTGGATCCATCACCTGATTAAAATCTCCTGCAAAAACAATTTTGCCTTTCATCTCTCCTCGTACCTTATTCACCTGGTGTGAAAAACACTAGTTCCGGAATATTAGGAGCGTAAATATTACACAAAACCACCTGCAGACCTTCTAGTGATGCCTTAATACAAATAATTCTTCCTTCTTCATCCTTAAACCCTTTTAGTGGAATGAAGTTTACATTTTTATTCACCAATATCATCACCCCATTACTGCTTAAAGAGCTATGGAAAAACATGACCTATCCATCCTTTTTTAAACTTCGCTTCCTAATTCTCTATGTGGGCTTCCTGAATAAAAATTGTATCTGCCTGTTTGATAAGATTACTAACCTCAAGACCCTTAATAATTTTCAAATTTATGCCTTCCTTAACCCCAAATGACCTGGATTTACACTGTAGCTTAAACATTGCTTAAAAATTAAAAAACACATCCCACGTTAGTTGTGCAGAAAAGTTGAAGTAAAGATATTTTTATGTGGCTCATCAACTGTACTTAGCACAGAACTGTAGTAAAAAACTAAGGCACACTGTAATACTGAGTAAACATTTTTCGTTGTTAAAAAATATTATTAATTATATTATTAGTAGTAGTAGTAGTGCAGTATATGAAAAAAGTGTCTTCGAGTGGACTATTTTATATGGAAAGCACGACCTGACTGGTAGGCAAGAAGATGTTATCCGTGCTTTTATGTTGTGCCATCCTCAGAACAAGATGTTGCATGTATTTAAAGAAAAAAAACAAAACAAAACGCTAAATATAGATATATTTTAAAACTCACCGTGGGTGTTTTTAGTTGCTTTCAGCACCACACTAACAGCCAGATGACATGCACAGACTTTGAAAGAAAAATACGTAATTTTTCTAAAACTTTCCACTGGTGTGCTACTCCTGTTCTTTGCATTGTCACCGCACTATGATACACAGCGAGATGACGCAAACTGTTCTAAAGAACTCAGAGCTGCTGAACAAAACAGCAGACTCACAGCTTACCACATCCAGTGATATGTCAGAAAATACAGGAGGATGGGAATACCGGTGTCGCAGACCCAACTTGTTACACTGGTGCTTGGTTTAGTATGATGACCCAGTACAGGCTCCTACAAGAGACTACTTAAAACACATGTTGTAGTTTAAAACATTAAAAGTGAACACATTTTATTTATTTGCAAATGTTAGATATTGAACAAGTATTTATTTCTGAAGGCGCAGTGAGTAAACCTAAAACATTTCAGCGGTGCCTCTTGTTCTCTGTCTGTGCAGGTAGGCAGGCGCACTCGCCTGCATCCACACCGTCAGTATGCACGCAAGAAAGTAAGCACGGGGTCATGAAGGGCAGATAGACAGAAGGCAGTGAGGATCAGAGTGCATGCTGGGAGCTGAACTCTGTCAGTCAAATGCTGGGAGGGGGGAGGAGCCAGTGAGAGCAGACCCTGTGTGAAAGGAGGAGGAAGAGGACACGCAACAAGCTGCAAGGGAACCGTATTAAATAGGGAGGTTGTCAATCCGGTCTGAGCTGGTTACCCCACCCTGTTCCGTGTGCCAAGTTTCAGGAAAGGCTGTCCCCTCGCTCACGTGTGGGGGAAGATTAAAATGATCAACTGGAGCCTGCACACCGGGAGGGGCGGGGGTTACGACATAACAAATCAACCTCGATTTTTCTTAATACATGTGCACAAGCATGTTCTGCAACAACACGGAGACATCGATAATGCATCAAAAGTGCACGCATGTAAATCCACATATAGGACATGCAGCACTGCCACCCGCCTCATCCATCTGCCATGGAAGCCCAGTAAGAGTGGGGGAGTCGGGGGGTGGGTGGGTGTAGGTACACTCTGGGAGTGCTGGATGGATTCAAAGTGCTGCTGCTCTTTTTGAGGCATTGGAATGACATTCCCTCAGATTAGCCTTCCTGGTGCAGCGTGTTTGTGCGTTACACCCCAGCACCAAACCTGCCCAACCTGGCTGCCTGTCCTTCACCTGTTGTGTTCTTTTCTGTTGGTCTACATTCACGCCCCTGTATCAAACAACGGCTGTCATTTGCCACACCTAGAAGTTTGGCAAAATTTCAGCTCTGCCTACATGTTAATATATTGACAAAATGCTCTGATAAAAGTATTCAAATAAAGGTTTGCACACATCCAGTGTTAAGAGTCCAGTTTTGTTTGATTCAGGGATGAAAGTGGTGAAAAACAAAACCCAAAATTCCTGGTGGGGGGGGTGCTCACACAGAAAATGTTTGAATTCTAGAAGCTCTGAGAGGACAGAGGACACAATCGACAGTCCCCTCGCTTCCCACTAGCTTGGTTTGCACAACACGATGAAGCCAAACCCACCTGAAACGATTCTTCACTGTAGAGTTGATTTCTCTAAGTCGCGAGTCGTCTTTATGGTCCAAAATCCTGTTAGCCAGTCTGCTATATTGCTCTTTGGTGCGAAAAACAACAGAGATGTCTGGTCGTTAACAGCCCGCAGCGCAAAGGCGCTTGCAACCAAACAATTCATACATAGTACAAAAACCGGGTGTGTTACAGACACGATTTCATGACGTCAGACTCCGGTAATGACCCGAAACTAACGCAGACATCACATTATATATATATATATATATATATATGTCCCGTTATGGGAATATGATATGTAGAGAATTGTTAATTTGCTGATCTACTTTGACCGCAGAACTCCGGTCAGAGAGTACACATGGACATGCAGTAAGAGTTCAGAGCCTTTATACATGCAGATTTGTTGCCTAACAGATGAACTTGAATGGCTCAGCTTAACATGCAGGGAGCACAGTAGCTGGAATGAAAAACATCCATAAGGGCCCCTTCACACACAGTGCAAAGTTTGGACAAAGTGCACACTTTGTGCGCATGACGCCTACTAACATAACACCTACTATGTTTGGACAGTCATGGACTAACAACTGTCCACTGTGAGGCGTGTCTGTCTGACTGCTGTAATTACGTGGACATAAATAAAAACATATATCACCGTGGTGGCGACAAGCTGCAGCAAGCGAGCGTGCACACGGAATGGACACTGACAGCCCCCCAGGTTGAAATGGACCGTCACATCAGAACACACAGTGAGCGATCTGACCGTCATGTCACCCGCGTGAGCCCTGTTCCACATGACACGGTGTCTGTGCTGCGGCGCACCATCCCCAAGACACACGTGTCGGGCAGAACACGCGCGCTGCCAACTGGACGCACCTGACCAGTAGTTGTGGACATGATCAGAGCACACTGCTTCTCATTCATGTCATTTCTTGACTGCATGTCAGTGACCATGGGTCATCACCAAAGGAACAGACAGATCATATTTGTATTGCTCACTTGATAAATGCGGTGTTTTTATATGGTGTGGGATTGAAATTTTTTTTTTTGTAATACTTCCATGTCGTTCCTGATATGAGGCAGATTCCCGCAGCTTTGAAAGAACAGCTCCGTAGCTCAGTGGTAAAGTCGCTGACTGGTGATTAGAGCTTTTGGAAGGCGCAGGTTCGCATCTTGGGTGGTGTGTTTTTTTCTTCTCTTTTTTTATTATTCCACATAAGTGGCATGATGTGGTCTCACAGGTACCGGCTGGTTTTTGTTTTTTTATTTATTCCACATAAGCGGCGCGATGTGGTTCCACACGTACCAGCTGGTTTTTATTTCTTCCACATAAGCAGCACCATGTGCTGCACCCGGCACTGTTCCTGCTCAACGGGCACCGGCGCGTGCATGAACTCTCACACCAGGTTCGTGCACGCCTGCCTGTCGGCGCGATATTTCGTGCGCTAATATGAACCGTCTCACGCTGTTTTTCCAAACGCTGTCCAAACTTTGCACTGTGTATGAAGGGAACATAAACGATTGAAAGGTGTGAAAGAATAGTTTGGATGAATGGACGATGACTGCAGTGCTATGTAAGTATAATACGCATAAGATTAGTTGCCCGAATGTACTTAACATAACAAGCAAACATCATCTAAGCAGACAACATAGTGGCTAGTTAGCTAGTCCTTAGCCAATCGTCCAATAATGTCAAATAACTTAAAACATCCCCACTCGGCAGGAATCACTATCAACCCCACACAACATCCATCCCTGATAAAACAGAAAACCCTCTGCAAATAGGTAACTCACCCTCTTCACAAAGGCATTCTACTTTAAAAGCAGTGTCGTCTTTGCCAAAAATAACTCTAGTCCTCCGCTAACGCGACCAAACCTAACAGCGCATTGGGGCTATCCAAATCAATGCCCGACCTAAATAACATAATACAGATACAAGAAGAAGAGCCTTTATTGGCATTGCACACACACACACACACACACACACACACACACACACACACACACACACACACACACACACACACAACATACAACATACAACAACATTCAATCCAACCAATCAACTCTAGATGTAGAGACGGTGCCTTGGTCAGGGGCAGAGAAAGGAGCAGACCCTAAATAAGCATGTTTTGAATGTGGGAGGAAACTGGAGGAAACCCACGCAGACACGGGAAGAACATGCAAAGTCTACATAGAAAGAGCAGGAAGTGAACCCACAACCTTCTTGCTGTGAGGCATCAGTGCACTGATCTCAAAAATAACCCAGGTGACTGGCAAAAAAGCAGAAATCTAACAAAAAGCGGACGTTTTTCATCCTTGTTGATTAATGAATGAATGAATAGGTACCGTAAGTCCCTTCGGCTGATCCCTTGTTTACACTTGGGGTCGCCACAGCAAATCCAAGGTGGATCTGAATGAATGAATGAATTTATTTATCCAGCACACAGATGGGCAACAACAAAGACAGTAACAAAACATAAAAGGAACAATGTAGAGAGAACCTGTGTGGCCGAAAGGGTGAAGGCAAAAGCCAGGCTTATAAGCACCCTCCCCTGATACCATTAAAAATAAAGAATGTATACTATAAACATATATACTCATGACAAGTATACAAAAAAAAGAAAAAAGAAAAAGAAAGTGCATGAAAAATTTAACTTAATCAATCACTGAAATTTTAAAACACAACCAAATAAGTAATATGAGCGAAGTGTTGCAAAGCTCACTCATGGTACAGGGTGTCCTAAACAGGAAGTGCAAACAGGAAGTCAAATCCACAGTAAAACAGGAAATGTTCAAAGTACTAATCCACCTTAGTAGAAGAAGAAAAATGTTTGCTCCAGATTTGAACTGAACACGTCGTTTGAACTATGGAATTCTAATCACATCAAACTTATATTGGTGAGTAAACGACCATATTTTATGACAGAAATGAGGTCCAGGTTGTTAAAAGCAGCATTTCTCCTTTAATTTGGGTGGCTTATTGTTGTTGGCTTATTAGTGCAGCAGATAGCTGAAACAATCCTTCAAATGGTGATACAAGCATGAAATTCAGCACAAATACAGCTGGAGCAAAATTAATGGAGCAACTTTAACTTTTGACCCCTGTACAAGCTGAACTTTGTCACCATTCTTGCTGCTTTTACCTCAGAACTCCAAACATTCAGTCACAGATTGTCCAAACTATACCTTTTTTGGAATCTTTATGATCAGGCAAATAATGTGGTGTAGTTTTCTATATGATTGGAGCATCTTTTAATTTAGACCGGGGTGGGCAACTTGTTCCAGAAAGGGCCAACTGATTCCATCTGCTCAAAGTGATATTAATCAGTGAAATCACCTGGTGGAGTCAGTAGCTGCAAAGAAAAACTGCACCCTTTTGGCCCTTTCTGGAACAAGTTGCCCACTCCTGATTTTGACCCCTGTGTAATTCTTCAATTGACCCCTACCTGGCTGCCTACTGAAAATTCAAGTGACCAATCAGGTTTGTATTAAAGCGTTAATGTCTATGGATTACTTGTGCCAAATTTGATGGTTGTATCACCATTTGCATGATTCCACGCTAAAGATTCTAAAAAATGTATATGAGATGTAAGATGCTGCTCCTCAGTGTTTCTCAATTGCCCTCAAAAGTATTGGAACACTTGGTATTTCACACATTTTATGTTGGGAAGGTGTCGTGACACGGACCCACAACAGGGGGCGCTAAGGAACGGACAATGGATAAGCCAACCAGTAACAATTTAATGTTGTGGAAACACACAACGGAATACAGACAGAGATATGGATTGCCAATGATACACCAGGTGACGTGTGGGCAGGCTCGAAGATAGAAGACCTCTGGCGAGAGAAGAGCTGATTCCCACACAGCTTCCACCACCAGCGGGCCTGAAGAACACCGGAGCTGCCAAGTCCCGAGTCCCCAGGTGGCCTCTGCCTTCGGCTGTCGACCCTGGTACTGCTGGCAGAGAACAGAGAAAATCCAGGTGAGTGTGAATCCGCACACTCAGTAGTCCACTCACAGTCAATGTTCTCCAAGGAGGGAGCACCTCCACCTCCAATCACACACTCGTGCAGCTCCTGTGTAACCACTTATCTGCTACGGAGCGTGATGCAAAGTCGTCGCGGTCACGCCCTTCTCCAGCTCCGATAAGAACACCACAGGGCAAGCGGCTGCAAGGAAGAGTTACGTTAGCAGAGAAATTTACCACAGAGAAGATTACCTCTTGGTTGCTGATTTCTCAGCGGGGAGGTGGAGTTGTAGTCCGGCTTTTATGGTGATGTGGTGGATGAGTGACAGCTGGTGCAGATGATGAATGACAGCTGTCACTCTCCGTTGCTCCGACACCCTCTCGTGCTTGAAGCCCGCACTCCAGGGCGTCATCTGGTGGTGGTGGGCCAGCAGTACCTCCTCTTCTGGCGGCCCACACAACAGGACCCCCCCCCTCAACGGGCGCCTCCTGGCGCCCGACCAGGTTTCTCCGGGTGACGATGGTAGAACTCAGCCAGGAGGGCCGGGTCCAGGATGAAGCTCCTCTTCACCCAGGAGCGTTCTTCGGTTCCGTACCCCTCCCAGTCCACCAGGTATAGGAACCCCCGGCCCTTCCGACGGACGTCCAGGAGCCGACGCACGGTCCATGCCGGCTCCCCATCGATGATCCGGGCAGGAGGCGGTGCAGGTCCAGGGGTGCAACGTGGAGAGGTGTGACGGGGTTTCAAACGGGACACATGGAAGACAGGGTGGATCTTGAGGATGGTGAACGGTCCGATGCAGCAGTCTTTGAGTTTTGGTGATTCGACCTGGAGCGGTATGTCCTTGGTAGATAGCCACATCTCCTGCCCGGGCTGGTACGCAGGGGCCGGGGAACGCCGGTGATCTGCATGGGCCTTGGCCCTCGTCCGAGCCTTCAACAGGGCAGAATGGGCGGTCCGCCACACCCGGCGGCACCTCCTGAGGTGGGCCTGGACCGAGGGCACTCCGACCTCTCCCTCCACAAGCGGGAACAATGGGGGCTGGTACCCCAAACACGCCTCAAACGGGGAGAGGCCGGTAGCAGACGAGACCTGGCTGTTATGGGCATACTCGAACCAGGCCAGATGGTTACTCCAGGCCGCCGGGTGCGCGGAGGTTACGCAGCGAAGGGCCTGCTCCAGCTCCTGGTTAGCCCGTTCTGCCTGGCCGTTTGTCTGGGGGTGGTACCCGGACGAAAGACTCAAGGTGGCCCCCAGCTCCTTACAGAAACTCCTCCAGACCTGCGAGGAGAACTGGGGACCACGATCTGATACGATGTCCGACGGTATCCCATGCAGACGCACGACGTGGTGGACCAGGAGGTCTGCCGTCTCCTGGGCCGTCGGGAGCTTCAAGAGGGCCACGAAGTGGGCCGCCTTGGAGAACCGGTCCACTATCGTGAGGATGACGGTGTTGCCCTGGGACGGCGGGAGGCCCATGATGAAGTCCAGGCCGATGTGGGACCAGGGGCGATGAGGCACCGGCAGGGGCTGGAGGATGCCCGTGGTCCTCCTATGGTCCGCCTTGCCCCTGGCACAGGTGGTACAAGCCTGGACGTAGTCCCGGACGTCGGCTTCCAGGGACGCCCACCAGAAGCGCTGCTGGACAACTGCCACGGTCCTACGCACCCCGGGATGACAGGAGAGCTTGGACCCGTGACAGAAGTCCAAGACGGCAGCTCTGGCTTCTGGTGGGACGTACAATCGGTTCTTAGGGCCGGTCCCCGGGTCCGGGTTTCTTGCCAGGGCCTCCCGGACGGTCTTCTCCACATCCCAGGTGAGGGTGGCCACGACAGTGGACTCGGGGATGATGGTCTTGGTTGGATCCGACAGCTCAGCCTTGGCTTCCTCTTCGTGCACCCGGGACAGTGTGTCCGATCGTTGGTTCTTAGTCCCGGGGCGGTATGTTATCTGGAAGTCAAAGCGCCCGAAGAACAGAGACCAGCGGGCTTGCCTGTGGTTCAGCCGCTTGGCGGTCCGGATGTACTCCAGGTTCCGATGGTCCGTGAAAACCGTGAAGGGCAATGCCGCTCCCTCCAACAGGTGTCTCCACTCTTCAAGAGCCTCCTTCACCGCAAGGAGTTCCCGATTGCCCACGTCATAGTTGCGCTCAGCTGGGGTCAACCTGCGGGAAAAATAGGCACAAGGATGGAGAACCTTATTGGACTCCCCGCTCTGGGACAGCACAGCTCCTATCCCCGAGTCAGAGGCATCCACTTCGACAATAAACTGGCGATCAGGGTCAGGCTGCACCAGAACTGGTGCAGTTGAGAACTGTCGTTTCAACTCCTGAAACGCGGCTTCGCACCGATCCGACCAGGTGAAGGGACTTTAGTGGAGGTCAGGGCAGTCAGGGGGCTAACTACCTGACTGTACCCCTTAATGAACCTCCGGTAAAAATTCGCAAAGCCGAGGAACTGTTGCAGCTTCCTTCGGCTTGTTGGTTGGGGCCAATCTCTCACCGCCGCGACCTTGGCCGGATCAGGGGCGACGGAGTTGGAGGAGATGATGAACCCCAGGAAGGACAAAGAAGTGCAGTGGAACTCACACTTCTCGCCCTTCACGAACAACCGGTTCTCTAACAACCGCTGTAGGACCTGACGTACATGCTGGACATGAGTCTCAGGGTCCGGAGAAAAGATGAGTATATCATCCAGATATACGAAGACAAACCGATGCAGGAAGTCCCGCAAGACGTCATTTACCAAGGCTTGGAACGTCGCGGGGGCGTTAGTGAGGCCGAACTGCATGACCAGGTACTCAAAGTGACCTAACGGGGTGTTAAATGCCGTCTTCCATTCGTCTCCATTCCGGATCCGAACTAGGTGGTACGCATTCCTAAGATCAAGTTTAGTGAAGATTTTGGCTCCATGCAGGGGCGTGAACACCGAATCCAACAGAGGTAACGGGTATCGGTTGCGAACCGTGATCTCGTTCAGCCCTCTGTAATCGATGCATGGACGGAGTCCGCCGTCTTTTTTGCCCACGAAAAAGAAACCCGCACCCATCGGGGATGTGGAGTTCCGGATCAGCCCGGCGGCTAAGGAGTCCCGGATGTAGGTCTCCATTGATTCGCGTTCCGGACGTGAGAGGTTGTACAGCCTGCTGGACGGGTACTCAATGCCCGGGATCAAATCGATGGCACAATCGTACGGTCGGTGCGGGGGAAGAGTGAGTGCCAGATCTTGGCTGAAGACGTCAGCAAAATCGTGGTACTCCTTTGGCACCGCCGATAGATTGGGGGGAACTTTGACCTCCTCAGTAGCCGTCATGCCGGGTGGAACCGAGGATCCTAAGCACTCCCGGTGGCAGGTTTCGTTCCACTGCGTCACAACCCCAGACGGCCAATCAATCCGGGGATTGTGCTTCACCATCCATGGGAACCCTAAAATCACTCGGGAGGTAGAAGGTGAAACACGATCTCCTCCCTGTGATTCCCAGACACAACCAAGGTCACGGGCTGTCTCTGATGTGTGATTAATGGAAGTAGGGTGCCATCTAGTGCCCGCACCTTCAAAGGTGAAGGCAGAGCCACCAGAGCAAGCCCCACTTCCTTTGCCCATCTGCTGTCCAGCAGATTCCCTTCAGATCCCGTGTCTACCAGTGCTGGGGCATGAAGGGTTAAATCCCCACTCAGGATCGTTACTGGGATTCGTGCAGATTTGCGGGGCTTCCCCGCGTGCGTGTTATGGCCCACCCTTAGCCCAGTTTCTAAGGACGGGCGTTGTAGTTTGACCGTTTGGGGCAGTCCTTTTGCATGTGCTCACATGAGCCACAGAAAAAACACTCCCCACGGGCCACCCTCCTTTGTCTGATGTTTACTTTCATTTTGGCCCTGCTCGTGTCCATAGCTTCGTCAGCAGGGGGAGCTGTTGCCACACGGAGCTCTCTGGCAGTGAAGCGTGGGGACGACGACACCCTTTCGGAACTGGAAGGGAGAGGGGCGGCTCGGGCCTGGCCACGCCCCCCGGCCTGCTCCCGACGGTGTTCATTCAAACGGTTGTCTAAGCGTATAACCAAATCGACAAGCCCATCGAAATCCCGCGGTTCCTCCTTAGCCAGCAAATGCTCCTTCAGGACCAGAGACAGTCCGTTTATGAAGGCGGCGCGGAGCGCAACGTTATTCCAGCCGGACCTCGCTGCCGCGATGCGGAGGTCGACTGCATACGCAGCTACACTCCGGCGCCCCTGTCTCATTGACAGCAGCACACTTGAAGCAGTCTCGCCTCTGTTGGGATGATCAAAAACCTGTTTGAACTCCCGCACAAACCCAGCGTAAGACGTTAGGAGCCGTGAGTTCTGCTCCCAGAGCGCTGTAGCCCAGGCGCGTGCCTCTCCTCGAAGCAAATTAATCACATAAGCCACCCGGCTAGCGTTCGACGCGTACATGATTGGACGCTGTGCAAAAACGAGCGAACACTGCATGAGGAAGGTGTCGTGACACGGACCCACAACAGGGGGCGCTAAGGAACGGACAATGGATAAGCCAACCAGTAACAATTTAATGTTGTGGAAACACACAACGGAATACAGACAGAGATATGGATTGCCAATGATACACCAGGTGACGTGTGGGCAGGCTCGAAGATAGAAGACCTCTGGCTAGAGAAGAGCTGATTCCCACACAGCTTCCACCACCAGCGGGCCTGAAGAACACCGGAGCCGCCAAGTCCCGAGTCCCCAGGTGGCCTCTGCCTTCGGCTGTCGACCCTGGTACTGCTGGCAGAGAACAGAGAAAATCCAGGTGAGTGTGAATCCGCACACTCAGTAGTCCACTCACAGTCAATGTTCTCCAAGGAGGGAGCACCTCCACCTCCAATCACACACTCGTGCAGCTCCTGTGTAACCACTTATCTGCTACGGAGCATGATGCGAAGTCGTCGCGGTCACGCCCTTCTCCAGCTCCGATAAGAACACCACAGGGCAAGCGGCTGCAAGGAAGAGTTACGTTAGCAGAGAAATTTACCACAGAGAAGATTACCTCTTGGTTGCTGATTTCTCGGCGGGGAGGTGGAGTTGTAGTCCGGCTTTTATGGTGATGTGGTGAATGAGTGACAGCTGGTGCAGATGATGAATGACAGCTGTCACTCTCCGTTGCTCCAACGCCCTCTCGTGCTTGAAGCCCGCACTCCAAGCAGGGCGCCATCTGGTGGTGGTGGGCCAGCAGTACCTTCTCTTCTGGCGGCCCACACAACATTTTAATTTGTTTATTCCATTTCAAATACATTTTTTTTCTAAAATTATCTTCCTTAACTAAAACTGAAAGCAAATGTCTACAACTTGATATAAATTAAGCCCCCCAGAAGCTAAAAGGTTTTAGTCATACTCATGCGCCCAAGAACCAAAAAAGTCTGAAGGACCTAAAGGACATGGTTAGATGGCGAGGAGCTTTTCCAAGTATGTGAGAGGCAAATAAAGAAAAATGCTTAAAAAGGAGGGGGGTCTGGGGGGGTGGTGGAGGGATTTGCAAAGCTAATGCTCCCCTGAAACCTTTACTCAGAATAAAGTCTGAAGCACCTAAATTACATGGTGAGATGCTGACGAGCTTAGTGAACAATGACAAAAATGGTAAACCTAATCCTTCAAACTATAAAAGGTAAATATGATCTTTTTGTAAAGCCTTTTAAAACCAACCAATGTACCAAGTATTTTAATATTATCAGGACAATTATTCCAAATACTAACACCCCTGACGGAAATACGGCTTTTAACAGTAGTACAGATCTTCAATTTATCAAATAATAATGTTCCTCTCAAACTGTAGTTGGAATCCCTCATTTTAAACAGATCCTGGACATGTGGAGACAAAAGCTTATTTTTGACTTTATACATAAGCTGTATAAAGAAATCAGCTCTACTGTTTTGTCAAATCATGTTTTTCTACTCCATAAGACTCATTCCCAGATAGAGTTAATTTTACTCTATGACAGAACTGATTTAGCACTGTGATAGAGTATATTTAACTCTATTTGGACTGGAACCAAATGTTAGCCCAGCAGAGTATATTTTACTCTTCAAAATTCACTGTGTAAAACATTTAGCAAGCTCTGCGTTTCCACTTGCCCTACTTCTCGTCAAACACGATTCCATTTTGATAGGCAGAATACCACAAAGTGTTGGCAAACACAGCCAGTCTTTCACAAACAGACACAGACAAATTTTACTGTCCGACTCCAGCAATATCAAAGCCAGAGGGAGATAGAAGAAAGAGCACGAGAAAGAGCGACTGCATGGCTACCGGTCGCGTCCTTCACAGGTGGAAACAGATCCCTGTGAGCCCACTCAGCCAGTAACACAGACACACAGCACCGGCATCAGACCAGGCTTCGCTGTGAGCTCCCGTACTTGTTATCCCCACACACATATAATGCTGCTGGCCCTGGGTCACAGCTTTGTGGGGTAAAGACGTTGAGCTGAGAGTAGATAAGACACACAGACACACACGCAACACACACACACACACCACACTCTCCAGTACCACCGAAGCACAGAGGGAGAACTTGGCATGCAGGAGCCACCTGTCCCCAAATAATCAGCAAAGAGCTGGAAAGAGGAAACAGTGCAACGAACCTGATCCTGACACCTCCTCATGGCTTGAGACATTCCTTATCACTAATTCATGTCAGTGGGGTGAAGAAGGCCCACAACCCGGCATAAAGCAGCGCAGCAGCTGTGCGCGTCACTCGCACTCCACTTCCAGGGAAGGGCACACTGTCGATGCCCAAGGCCTGCTTTGCAAGTCAAACAACCACTCTGACACAATTCCCGCCCATCATCGCCATCTTCATTTCCTCCTGAGTGCACCTCCTCTAGACCTTCACATCTGATCTACCGACATGCACCAAAACCACATATGCCATAAAAAAAAAAAATCAAACACTTAAGAAATGAAATAATCAAGTGAATTTTACATTTATTTTTTTTGTCTTGGCTGTATTTTCTCAGTTCTCTGTAGCACCCAAAGGCGACCACACCCACTTTACCCGTCATTCACTGACAAACTGACATCAGATCAAGGTGGCAGTTGTTCATCATAGCTGTATTTTGCACAATTGTGTGTCACTGGAAAGGCGGTACGGCACTTCAGTGTAAGGCTGACACATACTACAGTACTAGCCCCGTGTAACATGATAGACCAGCAAACAAATACTTTTTACTCCAACAAATGTTTTGATGTTGAACCTGTGTCTTATCACAGGTATCTTGTCAGGTCTTCAGGACTCTGTTGGCCTACTTGGGTACTTTTCTCCCTCTCAGATCTAACAGCTTGGAGTCATTTTCTTCCTCTGTACTATTATCCTCATTATTTTGATTAGTTCCTATTACAGAATAGGCAATCTCTCCAACAACACACATTGCTGTATGGAGTTTATAGACAAAACAATATGAGATTGGTGAAGTGGAAGGTAGTTAAAGGTAGGTGAGCAACACAATGACTTCTTGTCTACATTCAACTGGAAACAAATTTACAGTGTGCCATGAAGGGCCACGTTAGAGCCGGTGTGTGTTCCTCACTACCCATCAACTCAACAAGTAGTTTTACAGATGATCAGGACTTTACGTTGAGGGAATTAGTGCAAACCGTTTCATCAAATTTGGTGAAAATCAGTTTTTGAGTCGTTCTGCTAATATCGAGAAAGAAAAATAGAAAGGACGTTCAGAGAGTGCAACACTCAAGTCTTTCCTATTTGACAGCAATTAATGCAATTAATTATTTGTGATTCAGTGTTATCATAATACATGGTTTTTGTGGCCTTGACGTTTCAAATTCTGTCTGAAATTTAACTACTTTATCCTTAAATAAACACACACAACCATAACACTACATTTAGTAAGTAAGTAAGTAAGTAAATTTTATTTATATAGCACCTTTCACAGACAAGAGCCACAAGGTGCTTCACAACATAAAAGCACAGTACACCACACAAAACATCAGACAATGGCCGAGACATAAAAACATAAAACATAACATAGGATAGCAGAGCAGCCCAAAAGCTAAGCAAACACTTGAGTAAAAAAGAAAGTCTTAAGTTGGCTTTTAAAAGTATCGACAGAGTCCAGTGAGCGCAGAGAGAGCGGGAGACCATTCCAAAGCCTGGGAGCAACAGCCTGGAAGGATCGCTCTCCTCTGGTTGCAAAATGGGTGCGAGGAACAATCAACAGATTTTGGTCCACAAACCTCAAAGCCCTGGCAGGGGCATAAGGCTGGATAAGGTCACAGATATAGGGAGGCGCCTGGCCATGTAGAGCTCTAAAAGTTAAAACCAAAATTTTAAAATTGATCCTGATGGACACTGGCAGCCAATGAAGCTCCTTTAAAATTGGGGAAATATGAGTCCTTCTGTTAGCTTGTGTCAGAATTCTTGCTGCAGAGTTCTGTACCAACTGCAGTCGATGAAACTCCTTCTTGTTTAGACATGAAAACAAACTGTTACAATAGTCTAAACATGTTGACACAAAAGCATGAATAATAAGCTCTAAATCATTTCGAGACATCATTTTCCTGAGCTTAGAGATATTTCTTAATTGAAAGAAGCAATTCTTCATCAGCTGTTTATAATGCTGTACCAACGACATGTCTTTGTCAAAAATGACACCCAGGTTTCGAAGACATGATTTAGCAGACTGGCCCAGGTCTCCCAAGTACTGCTGAATACCTGGAATATGGGCATCAGGGGCAATAACCAATGTCTCTGTTTTGTCTGCGTTAAGCTGAAGAAAGTTATTCGTTAGCCATTGTTTAATTTCCGCCAAACAATGGAGGAGGGAATCAAGCCTCTTAATCTCAGATGGCTTAAAGGAGCAGTAAAGCTGGATGTCATCCGCAAATAACTGGTAAGAGACATCAGTAAATCTTTGAATGATCCTACCTAAAGGGATCAAGTACAATAAAAACAAAATGGGGCCCAATACAGAACCCTGAGGGACTCCACATAACAGGTCCGCAGACTCTGACCTTATCTGGTTAGCAAAAACGCTAAAGCTACGCCCAGACAGATATGAAAAAAAATCACCGAAGAACTGACCCCGACAGTCCGACATGATCCCTCAATCTATTCAGCAGGACCTGGTGGTCAACAGTATCAAAGGCAGAGGACAAATCCAAAAGAACCAACACGGTGGATTTCCCAGCATCAGCAGACATCATAATGTCGCTGGACACTTTCAAAACAGCCGTTTCCGTAGAGTGTTGTCTATGAAAACCAGACTGAAACCTGTCATGAATGTTATTCTGATCCAGGAAGAGTGTCAGTTGGTCTGAAACCACCCTCTCGAGGATCTTAGACAGGAATGGGAGCTTAGAAATAGGTCTAAAACTACTTAGCTCCATTTGATTTAAACCTGGTTTTTTCAGTAGAGGCAACACTATGGCATGCTTAAAAGCACTGGGAAACACACCGGTGGACAAAGAAAGATTTACCATTCTAGTAATGCACGGATGTCCAATGAGCAAGAGGAAGGTTTCATCTTGCTCACCAATGCCGAAATATCAGCAAGTGTCACAGCCCTAAATGAAGACCAAATGCTGGGAACAGGCTCAATAACAGTAGAAGTACCACACAGGGAGGGTGGAATTTAACCTTAATCAACTTGATTTTGTCAGTGAAAAAACTCAAAAAAGCATTGCTGTCAGCTTCAGAAAACACAGGAGTAACTGAAGCAGCAGGACATACAAGAGAGTTGATTGTATCAAACAACACTCTTGGATTCTTCTTATTCACAGACACCAGCTGACGTATGTAGACAGAACGGGCACTCTCAGCCATTTTGTTATATGATAAAACCAGCTCCCTGAGATGAAGCCTGTGAACCTCAAGTTTAGAGGATTTCCACAGGCGTTCAGTCCTTCGACACAGTCTCTTAAGACTTAAGAGCTCTTCATTTATCCAAGGGCACTCATTTTTCTGTAAAGACATGTTGTATTTAACAGGAGCCAACTGATCAAGAATAGTATCACAGTGATGGTTAAAACACTGGATAAAATTGTCCACATCAAGAAAATCAGTGAACAAACAAGGATTAAACATAGAAAAAAATCTTTCTGCAGTATCAGCAGTGATGATACACCTCCGAGACTTAGCTTCTAAGGGCTTCTGCTCAGAGCTGAAATGCAGGTCAAATGAAACAAGACTATGGTTGCTCAAGTGGACATCTTTTATAGACATATTTAAAATGTCTAGGCCAAGTGTAAAAACTAAATCTAAAATGTGACCCTTTTGGTGAGTGGGCTCAGAAACATGTTGCACAAAATTAAAAGCTTCAGTCAACGATAAAAGCTCCATAGCAGAGCAAGATAACTTGTCATCAACATGAAGGTTAAAATCTCCAAGAATTAAAACAGATTCCAACGTTATAATAGAGGATAAAAAGTCACTAAAATCCTTAAGAAAGGCAGTAGCAGGGCCTGGGGGGGGGCGATAAACCAACACACAGAAAAATGGGTTTGAGAAACCCACCTTGACCAACTGTGACCAACATTTAATCCATATGGGTTACAAACTGTTTGACTTTTAATGATCACAAATCATGTGACCAATAGAAAGGTGACGTATGACTTAGTGTTTCATAGTAACTATCAGCATGTCTGTAACCCATTCATCAAAACAGTCATTTAAAAAAGGTCATTATACATAAAACAACCGGGCCAACCGGGTCTCTTCTTACACATACATGCTCTTTTACACGTGTGCACACACACACACACACACACACACACACACACACACACACACACACGCTCTTTCATTGGGATACCGTTACCTTTAAATATATTGTCAAATCAATGCAAGTTTCAAAATAAACAGAAATGCAGCAACAAACCCAGAACAGAATTTTGAAAAACCTGTAAATCTGACAAGTCACAGACTTTGTTTGGCCCTTTGCCCTCTTGTCTTAATGTCAGAAGAACACATCGACTGGCTTCTATGGCAACAGATGGGTACAAGCAGCACTGCTACAAGAAAATCACTCTGCTGAGGTCAGGTGGTGAAACCAGACTGAGAGGACATCGGAAGGGAATGAGAATGGGGAGGGGTTCTATCTTTTAAAGAGTAAAAAAGAAGAAGAAGAAAAGAAATACAAAAAAGAAGAAAAGAAATACAGTACATTTTCAACAAGTGCAATGCCAAGTGACTCAGTACCGCCAGCACTGGAAGGAAACCTGATTGGTTACATTGGGAGCATAGCTGGAAGAGGACACGGGCCTGATAAAACTGATGTTGTGAGGGCTGGTCTAAACCTGGCAGCTTTCACTAGAAACTAACTAGGAAGTGCTGCCAAAACAGACACAAAGCCAGAGAAAAGGTACTGCGTGGCACAGGGTGCAGTCATAATGCCTGAGCGTATGGTGACCCATGCAGGAATCCGGCTCGGATGTCAATGATAAACTCAGGCACATCTCATTCAGTGACCTGGCGTAACCCACATCAGTGAAGGAAAGGCAACAACCTACACAACGGACAAAGTTTAACATGAGGACATTAGCAGGGGGTTTATGGCATCCTTATAAAGTTTAGCAATTTGTAACGTTATACAGCCAGGAAATCTGTAACTAGTAACAACTCATAGACTATTGTTCCAATTTGTAGTCTCCTTCTATAGTAGTCAGGTTAACAACTATACTGTAAATAGACTTTCATTTTGAATTTAATTCAGAGGAACTGTGAAATACTGGTCAGTTACTATTAATAATTTATGTGTCCAACCTCGTAGGTTGATCGTTAAAATTAAATTTGTTAGTTCTAAAAGCCATCATAAATATTTATAGGAAAGCATTCTTTTTTTATTTCTCAAACAAATGTTTGGGCCTGAAAACAGGTTTTGATCTTTGGTTTCATTCTATAATACTGGACTTATTTTTCTACTAAGGTTTGAACTTTGAGAGTGTTTACACAGGAGAGAAAAGTGAGAAAATGTGTGTAGTGAGGGGTTTTACAGCCTTAAAACATCTATAATAATTGTAAAAAAATAACGCTGACTACTTCGCGGAATTCATCTATCGCGGGCTATTTTTAGAGCGTAACTCCTGCGATAAACAAGGGACCACTGTAATACCTGTAAATAATCAGTTTAATTTCCAGTTTTAAGACAAGTCAGGGGATGGATACATGAACATTTCCAAGTCACTGAATATGTCTTGATCTTTATTTACATCAGTTACAAAGAAATACAAACAGTATGGCACTCTACGGTAAATCTGTGTGGAGTAGACAGTTCTCAAAAACTGAGTGACTGTGCAAGAAGTAGAAGAGTGAGGAAAGCCACCAAGACACCCAGACAACCCAGAAGAAGTTAAAGGCTTTCATGGCTGTGATTGGAGAAATTGTGCACAGTGCATGTTTTGCATTTTGTATCCCCAGTTATACAGCTTCATGATGAAGTGGCACAGAGGAGGATTTTCTTTAAAAGAAGACCTGAAAGTTTAGCTACAAATTTCCAGAAGGTACATCTGAGATGCAAGCCTAGATTTGATCTGTTCTGAGAAAATCCAAAAGAAAATCCTCCTCTAGATTTTGATTTTTTTTTTTTTTTATGTAGTCTAACGTCAGACAAAAGCACAAGTGTGATAGTGAGCTTCAGTAGCATCTTTAATGATCCAAAGATATTTGATCTTGAACCACCTGAAAAGTGTGGCATGATCGTAATGTTGACACAGAGACGGATAGATGGACAAACAGAAGCTATAGGATACCATAATACTGCTCACGTCCCTTTTGTAGTCGAAAGGTCAAAACTATGTGTGAACTACAAAACCCGTTACTTGTGTGGCCATTATAATTGTGTATTTCGTTGGACATTTGATTTTAAAATTGAGTAAAAAAAAGAAAATCCTTCCTAATAATGTAATAACTACAGATGTGTGAGCAAACTTACAAAATGGTCCACCCACTCTGCCATACCATCTGCCTGCATGTGTTATTAATTGATTGTTTCAAATCTTTTACTATGAAACACTAGAAATTGGCAATCTGGTCAACCTGTGTCCAACTGGCTGGTGGTGGCTATGCAAAATCCAGAGTACGATGGATGTGGCAGCATGTGGTACTGGCACAAGGTTCTGAGACCTGACCTGACCAGCCTCTGTAGTGAAGAGGCCAACCAATATGATAAATACATCAATAAATAAATACACTTCCAATCATCTCCTCTTGAAAAGGTCGGTTTTTAATTACTTTCTGTCATGCACATCGTCACATGATGTGCTACCATTGTGTGATGTGTGTTTGAAACGCACCAACTGGTTTAGCAGGTTACAAGACTCATGGACCAGTGGAAAGACAGATGGACAGACAGGGAGGTTCCAACATACCCCACCCCAAACATTTATTAAGAGTGGGTATAATTACATATCTCATGTCTGACCTCCTGTTAGTTTAACTAACACTGACACTGCCAACTATGAGGTCCCTCAGAACCAAGAAAATATCATAGGACAAGAACTGTTCCTGCAGTATTCTATAACACAGACACCCTTCAAAGCACATGGACCACTGATCTTCAACCACTGCTACAATGTCTCAGAAGAAGACTGCACCATGAGCCTCCAAATATGCCTCGGCAGCCTAGATAAAGTCTGAAACCAGCTACCACACCAGAGGCATTTCAATTTTGGAAACAGGTACAAGTCAGATGGTACAGAACGTGGTGAGTAAGATTATGAAGCCACAGTTAAAAGCCACATTAGGTAACCTGTGGCACACAGACAGGGATATTTGTCAAGTAGCAGTGGAGTGCACGCTCACCACTTTCCATTTCTCTTTGATTTGCTTCTTCTAACTGCCACAATTCTGACAGTTGACAAATGGGCTGATACATGAGTTTGGTTTTCATCTACTGACTTGCATAGGTCCTCTATTACAAGTGAATGAAGACAAAATGAGTTCTTATACTTGAGGCTTTATAATACGTAGCCATACATTGTTCATATTTGAGGATGTACAGTATTTTCCAGAATGTATGCGTAAGTCGCACTGGAGTACAAATCATACCTTTTTATCAGCTCTTTAATTTAGCATTTTTGTGCACTGTTGTAGCATATTTTCATTATTATTGTCGATTCTTTTTTAAAATTTAATTTAGTGCATTGATTCCTGGGAAAGCCCCGTAGTACTATTATTATTATTTTATATGAATGAACACATTTTCAGTATATAAGTCGCAAAACCTCCCATACTAGTGAAGGAAACGCAAAGTATACATGGCTCAACAGTAATGCATGTCCGCTCGACAGTGGCGAGTGAATGGTTCTATCTGACTAGTGCTCCGCGCCCTTCTCTGGTCAGACATGGCAAGTTAATTTTCAGGTGCATTTAGAACGAAATCTGGTCAAATAATATTTCAGTGATGTTCCTGGAGTGGCAGAAGTGTTTTTCTAATTGACTGATTTAGGATGAATGAAACCTGATTGTCTGCTCCTAGTGGTTGGATTGTGTCCATCCATAATTAGGATGAAAAACCAGTGTTTGAAAAGATATATCATTATGTGAGTGGCATAAAATGGTCTTAAAATAATGCTGACAATAATATTGTGATATTATCGATTATTGTGATATTTTCTTCACAAAATATCTATCGTCCAGCAAAATTTGTTATTGTGACAGACGTAGCTTCTGTTAAAGGTGAGTTTTCCTCCCTTAATTCATGGCAGAACTACAACCCTGGCAAAAATTATGGAATCACCGGCCTCGGAGGATGTTCATTCAGTTGTTTAATTTTGTAGAAAAAAAGCAGATCACAGACATGACACAAAACTAAAGTCATTTCAAATGGCAACTTTCTGGCTTTAAGAAACACTATAAGAAATCAAGAAAAAAAGATTGTGGCAGTCAGTAACGGTTACTTTTTAGACCAAGCAGAGGAAAAAAATATGGAATCACTCAATTCTGAGGAATAAATTATGGAATCACCCTGTAAATTTTCATCCCCAAAACTAACACCTGCATCATATCAGATCTGCTCGTTAGTCTGCATCTAAAAAGGAGTGATCACACCTTGGAGAGCTGTTGCACCAAGTGGACTGACATGAATCATGGCTCCAACACAAGAGATGTCAATTGAAACAAAGGAGAGGATTATCAAACTCTTAAAAGAGGGTAAATCATCACGCAATGTTGCAAAAGATGTTGGTTGTTCACAGTCAGCTGTGTCTAAACTCTGGACCAAATACAAACAACATGGGAAGGTTGTTAAAGGCAAACATACTGGTAGACCAAGGAAGACATCAAAGCGTCAAGACAGAAAACTTAAAGCAATAGTCTCAAAAATCGAAAAATGCACAACAAAACAAATGAGGAACGAATGGGAGGAAACTGGAGTCAACGTCTGTGACCGAACTGTAAGAAACCGCCTAAAGGAAATGGGATTTACATACAGAAAAGCTAAACAAAAGCCATCATTAACACCTAAACAGAAAAAAAACAAGGTTACAATGGGCTAAGGAAAAGCAATCGTGGACTGTGGATGACTGGATGAAAGTCATATTCAGTGATGAATCTCGAATCTGCATTGGGCAAGGTGATGATGCTGGAACTTTTGTTTGGTGCCGTTCCAATGAGATTTATAAAGATGACTGCCTGAAGAGAACATGTAAATTTCCACAGTCATTAATGATATGGGGCTGCATGTCAGGTAAAGGCACTGGGGAGATGGCTGTCATTACATCATCAATAAATGCACAAGTTTACGTTGATATTTTGGACAATTGAAAGGATGTTTGGGGATGACTAAATCATTTTTCAAGATGATAATGCATCTTGCCATAGAGCAAAAACTGTGAAAACATTCCTTGCAAAAAGACACATAGGGTCAATGTCATGGCATAGGGTCAATGTCAACGAGCAGATCTGATTTGATGCAGGTGTTAGTTTGGGGGATGAAAATCTACAGGGTGATTCCATAATTTATTCCTCAGAATTGAGTGATTCCATATTTTTTTCCTCTGCTTGGTCTAAAAAAGTAACAGTTACTGATTGTCACAATCTTTTTTTCTTGATTTCTTATAGTGTTTCTTAAAGCCAGAAAGTTGCCATTTGAAATGACTTTAGTTTTGTGTCATGTCTGTGATCTGCTTTTTTTCTACAAAATTAAACAACTGAATGAACATCATCCGAGGCCAGTGATTCCATAATTTTTGCCAGGGGTTGTATTAACTTGTCAAGCATGCGCAATGGACTGATTTTTAATGTGCTTAGAATATGTTTCTGTGTAAGTGTAACCTAGGAAAATCAGCAGACATTCAATATGATAGATATACTTGGATTATTTGGTTATGGGTAGAGCTCCGTTACACTCCAGAACATATGGTGTCCCACCCCCTTTTGTCAGTGAGACTGTCAACTTTCTGAAGGCTCCTTGTGGACCACATATTAAAATCTAACACATGGCTCCAGCTGATTGCAGTGTCATCCAAACAGCACATCTAACGTGTGCTGTCTGCACCACTCTGAGCAGAAGCATCCCAGCAAGGAAAGAGGACTTCCTGAGACCGTGGCCGGCATGTAACATTACCCGCTCCGTTATCAGATGACCAGCTCTCTGTCCCTACTGTCTGACCCCCCCCCCCCTCTCATCTGTCTCTCTCATCTCATCATTGCTCCATCTCTGTCTCAGGCTGCACAGCTCAGTGCCCACCACATCACTCACTTCCCCTTTCCGCTGCTGAGGAGGCACAGCCGTGCAGACCCACCCTTCCTCCAGTGTGTCACGATGCTTTCATGCAAACCCACAACCACCTCTCTCTTCCGTTTCATCCTAAACAAGTTCACTAAATCAACATGCAGCGTTAGACAGACCATTTAGCCCTTCCTTATTAGTTGCTCGTCTTCTTTATTGGTAACTGCAAATTTTAGACGTCGCACTTCAGTGTTTAATGGCTAACATTTTCTGCTGGCAAAAAGGACAACAGTGTGAACATTCAAGCCTAAACTTAACTACAGTCGGCAGATCGAGGCTGTAAGACTTAGAAATTAAGACAACACAAACAAATGCAAAACACAAAAAGCTCACACACACACACTCACATTACATACATATATACACATTATATATATATATATATATATATATATATGCGTATATATATATGTATATATATGCGTATATATATATGTATATATATGCGTATATATATATATGAAGTCTGTTAGAAAAGTATCCGACCTTTTTATTTTTTTCAAAAACCATATGGATTTGAATCACGTGTGATTGCATCAGCCAAGCTTGAATCTTCGTGCGCATGCGTGAGTTTTTTCATGCCTGTCGGTTGCGTCATTCGCCTGTGAGCAGGCTTTGTGTGAGCAGTCATGTCCTGTGAGCAGAACATGTCCTGTGAGGCTTCATCACGGCGTTGCTTTGCGCCATGCGGCACCGCCGCGATGCGCGGAATTCCTCCGCTCCTCTTTCCATGACAAAAACTCCTGTAACAGTGGAATGTGCCGTTCATTTCCAAACTGGACGCTGTGTTTTATCCGGGACGTCGTCTGACTAGCACAGGAATTGCGCAAGACGTGGACATCAGCACTTTTTCGGCACATTGAGACAGACGTGCGGAGGAATTCCGCGCGTCGCGGTGGTGCCGCATGGCGCAAAGCAACGCCGTGATGAAGCCTCACAGGACATGTTCTGGCATGTCCAGGGTCATCCACAATTTCTTGGATAGTCACACGACTGAAAAACCACCGAAAGCCGTCTGAAAGCCATCTGAAAGCCGTCCTGTGAGACCAACACGGGGGTGGTTTTGTGCCGTGCCATGAACGGCTCCGTGGGGTATCCCTCCGCTTCTCTTTCCATGAAAAAAAACTCCTGTAACAGTGGAATGTGCCGAAAAAGTACTGATGTCCACGTCTCCTGCCATTTTTGTGTAAGTCAGACGACGTCCCGGATCAACAAAGCCTTCACGTTGGAAATGATCTGGTTGATTCAGCCTGTCGATCGGCACTCGGAGCGTGGCGTGCTCTCAGCAGCTGTGGGCGGTCTTTAAACCAGCTGGAGCACTCCTTAATCTATGTAATCCCCATAAAATCGTCCCTGAAAGCCATCTGAATTTTCTGAATGGTGTCCACCTGGAGGTCTCTCACAGTTTCTGGAAAAAATTGATGCAGCAAAGCTCCAAATCGTTCAGACATTTATTCGCAATAAAAATCTGATGAGAGGGGTGGACCACTGCTCACAGGCGAATGACGCAACCGACAGGCGTGAAAAAACTCACTCATGCCCACGAAGGTTCAAGCTTGGCTGATGCAATCACACGTGATTCAAATCCATATAGTTTTTGAAAAAAATAAAAAGGTCGGATACTTTTCTAACAGACCTCGTGTGTGTGTATATATATATATATATATATATATATATATATATATATATATATATATATATACACACACACACACAAAATAAAACCTGCAACAATTTAATTTGATAACATGTCTGCTGAAATTTCACACAACATATCCAAAAACACAGATGCTTTGCTTAGCCGCAAAACACAACGGAAGTACTTGCAACACAAAAACATGTTTCTGCCCAAAGGATGTCAACTGATGGATCATTCAGTGCATCATGGTACTCTTTATGTGTACCCGGCCAGTAAGCAAGCCATATTTTCATGATTTACTCTATTTTCAATGTACAGAACAGAGAAGTCAGTTAAAGTCCTCTGGGCAGAAGTCTCTTTTTGTGTTGTGAGTACTTCCATTGTATTGTGGGGCTTTGCGATGCTTTTGGATTTTTGGATGTGTTGTGTGAAATTGTAGTAGACACATTATCAAATTAAACTATTACATGTGTTGAAGGTTATACTTGTATTCTCTACATTTCCAAGTGTTTTTTGATGCAACTACCTCCTGATGAATTGATGTACGAGTAGTGTTTTTTTGTTTTGTTTTGCTACACTGGAAGAAATTTCCATTTTAATTGAGAGCACCATAGTGCCAGCTAGAGTTGCCAGTTGGCTGCCGTTACTCTACAGCGTTACTGTGCCATTACTCTACAGCATAGGTGTCAAACTGATTCCAGAAAGGGCCAAGAAGGTGCAGGTTTTCTTTGTAACCACCAACTCCACCAGGTGATTTCACTGATGAACTCTTCCCATCTGCTCAAAGTGATGTTCATCAGTGAAATCACCTGGTGGAGTTGGTGGTTACAAAGAAAACCTGCACCTTCTTGGCCCTTTCTGGAATCAGTTTGACACCTATGCTCTACAGTGTTGCTGTGCTGTTATTCTACAGTGTTACAGTGGCGTTATTATACAGTGTTACAGTGCCCTTGTTCTACAGCGTGACTGCGCTGTTATTCTACAGTGTTGCTGTGCTGTTATTCTACAGTGTTACAGTGCCGTTATTATACAGTGTTATAGTGCCGTTGTTCTACAGCGTGACTGTGCCATTGTTTTACAGCATTACTTTGACATTATTCTACAGCGTTACTGTGCCGTTACTCTACAGCGTTACTGTGCCATTGTTCTAAGGCGTTACTGTGCCATCGTTCTACGGCGTTACAGTGTCATCATTCTACGGCGTTACAGTGCCGTTATTGTACAGCGTTACTGTGCCTTTATTCTACAGCATTATTGTGCTGTTACTCTACAGCGTTACTGTGCCGTTACTCTACAGCGTTACTGTGCCGTTACTCTACAGCGTCACTGTGCCGTTACTCTACAGCGTTACTGTGTCATCATTCTACGGCGTTACTGTGTCATCATTCTACGGCGTTACAGTGCCGTTATTCTACAGCGTTACTGTGTCATCGTTCTACAGCGTTACTGTGTCATCGTTCTACAGCGTTACTGTGTCATCGTTCTACAGCGTTACTGTGTCATCGTTCTACAGCGTTACTGTGTCATCCTTCTACAGCGTTACTGTGTCATCGTTCTACTGCGTTACAGTGCCGTTATTCTACAGCATTACTGTGCCATTATTCTACAGGGTTACAGTGCCATCATTCTACAGTGTTTCTGTGCTGTTCTGCAGCGTTACTGTGCCGTTATTCTACATGGTTACACACTACACAGTTAAAAAAGTAATAAGCTGTTTAACAGTGTCCTACTGTTAAATTATAGTAAGCAGCTGTGGTTCCAGACTACAGTAAGTCTGCAAAAAAACTAAAGAGATTTCATTTGGCTTCATTCATTTTTCTTAATGTCATCACCAGGGGAGGTTTAGGATTCACAGGTTGATTTGGCTTTTGGAACGTGACTCCAGCTGTACAAGTCAAAGAGGAAACGTGCAGCCTTGAACCAGGGACATTCTGTTTGAGAGGCAGGTGCACCACCGTGCAGTGTGCAACACACTCATACACTGGTCAACTTAACTCATCTGCTTTAGCCTGCAACAGTTTACTCAGCTTTAAAGAGATGTGATATTTTCAGAAGTCTTTATGTTAATATGAGGAATTCAAAAAACATCTCTATTTAGAACTGAGTTGCCGATATCAGAAGAATAAAACAGATCAGTTAACGTGATGAATAGAAGAGTGCACTGCACAGCGCATGGCACACAGTTGGTGTAGTTACCTCCCGAACAGAACATCCCTGATCCAAGGCTGCACATGTTCTGTTCTACTTGTGCAGCTGCAGCTGCATTCAACATGTGAATCCCGAACAAAACCCCTGTGGTGGTGACCCGGAGAAAAATGCAAGGAGCCCATTGTAATCTCATTGATGTGCACACTGCAGAATCACAGTACCCAACTGGCAACTCCAGCTGCCAGTTGGGTACTGTAAATTGAAACAAAAAAATGTAGTAATGCAGTGTTATCTTAATTTGGAAATGTTGTGGCATCTATCAGCCACAGTACTGATCCCCACCCTGAAGAACTCCCTCGTTCTTTTGCACTCTCTAATCCGATCAGGTGGTGTTGGCGTCTCCATAATAAATGTCCCAGAAGAGAACAGAAGAAGCCCCTTTGCTCCCCCTGGACTTCAGCACAACAACAGAAAAACAACAGAGAGGGGTCTGTCTGCCGAGCCAGACTGGAAGCTGTGGTATACTGAGGAGCTGACCAGGGGAACCGAACATACATAAGGGGGAAGTGAAGCTGCATTCAGTCAGGAAGAAGCCAATAAAAAAAACATTGAAACAGTCAAAACATGCTGGAAATTTGGACATAAAACACACATCCTTGTAAATATGGAAAGTCATATCAGCTACAATACATCATTTGGTCGTATCAACAAAATGCTGTGATTCTTCCATGTAGTCTGCTGTATACAACCAAACCTTTACTCCAAAATGAAGTCTTAAATTGTCACTGCAACATCACGCAACCTGCCTTCTCAGTCTGCCTGAACCTGCTCTTTTCAGGCCATAGTGGTGCAGGCACAAACATACAGGAATATCAAACTGCCTTTAGCCTCACCGCCAAATTGATGGGTGGTGTCTTGGACCTGCCCACAGCCACTGAAGTCCCCTGCAATTGCCTTGGAGTGTATTGTTGGTAACACAGGCGTGTGTGCGCGCGCACACACACACACACACACACACACACACACACACACACACACACACACACACACACACACACACACACACACACACACACACACACATATGGCGTCCTAGTTTAACCTCTAAGTGGAATTTACTTGAACTGAAAGTATAGCGTTACTTGTCCTACATAGGAGTACTGAGAGGAAGTAGCACAGAGGGCGGCATCAGGACATGTTTACAGTGACAGCCACCCCCCACCCCCCCACCCCGCCCCCACCAAAAAAAAGTCATCGACCTTGTATGCTCTTTCTGACAAACATTCCAAACAGTTTCCCAGCATTTGGGCGTCTTCGCCGACTGTACCCTCTGTGCCCACACACTTAAAAAACGGGTTCAACAAGTATGCAAAGCCAAAAAAACAAGCATCTGGTTATCAAGCAACACAGTCGGAGCTTCTGATGAGTTTTTTAAGCAAGACGGAGATGACAGGAAAGATTAAGTAAGCAAACTCAAAAACAGTGAGGAAGGTCACCTGGGAAGAATGGAAGACAACCGTGTCACGGGCTCGACCACATTGGGAGAGAAGCTGAAATGATCACAGGTCAAATATTACCGTGGCATTAACTGGAAAAGAGAGAAGGAGGCGACGCCACATGTGAACTCCAGCTGTCATGAGAACTGCCACATCTTCAGCCAGAGAGGTGTCACTTAATGAGGACTCTCAAATTAGCCACCTTTACGATCAGCGAGCACCGGATCCGTGACGAGTTTACATGACAGAGCAGCTTTTTAGGAATTACTCAAACAAACTCCTGAAGAAGAAGAAGAAGCAGCAGCAGCACGGGATATGTGCACCTCTTCATCTTTTTACTTTCTTAATAATAACTGCAGTGTCGTCTAATTACAGCGGTACATGGAAACATGATAAACAGTCCGGTGCATTAAGACAAAAACAGCCTCGATGCAAAAATCAGCCTGTGTGACCATAGTTAATTAGTTAGCCTGCAAACAAGACATTTGTCTGAGCAGCGTTCTGTGCACCACCTCACATTCACTCATGACCTATTTGCAGTTTTCTTCTTTATCCGTAAGTGGGTCAAGAACTCTGAACTCTATCGAGTCCCTCACACAACACTTTGTCTTCACAGTGGAAAGACGTCTCTGGAGCACTTACCAAATAGTCAGAAAATGTTTCCCAGCCCCGTCTGCTGCCCCCTTCAACCCGCCACTCAGCTCTGCTGCCTCCGTCTCTCAGCTGGGCGACAGCTCCACAGGAAACTTGCGAGTGGCCCCGGTCACACAGGCGAGCCCTTGCCTCATCCCACACAAACACACACCTAACCACTCTCTGCCTACCACACCCCCCCACCACCACCCAACACCTCCTCTATTTTCAGCCCACAACTTGCTCCGGATCCCCTCTCCTCATTGGCTTAATAGCTGCTCACTCACCACACCTCCCTGTCGGGATAGGCTGGCAGCTGTTCCCGTTCCTGTATGGCCAAGGGCAAGGAACTCTGGGATATAGAGTTTTGCAGTCCTATTTGACCTGCTTGGCAGGAACGCACTGAGAACTACGAGTCCCAGCACGGCCTGTGTCCTCTCCACCCACCACTATCTCCGAGCCTGTTCTAACGTAAGCACTCGGGGCTGAACTAAACACTACAGTATGTTGCTAGCAGGCTGCCAGGTATTAAAGTACAAACCAGTTGTCAAATGGGGCTGAGCTGCACATGAAAAAAACACACACACACACACCAGCATTAGCTGTCAGTGCGATAACGAACCGTCAGAGGTGGATTCTTGTGTGCTGCCATTTCAGACACACTTAACACTCCTGACCTAAATGATCACTTATTCCAAATATGTACTCTAGAATATACCGTACAACTTTATCTGCAACGAGCATCTCCATCACAACTGTCCTGAAAAGTTGTACCTTCTCCAACAGAATTATTTTTGGACCCTCCTTCCTTTCAGTGTCCCCCACCCGCCTCCTCTTCTCTGTCCTCCTCCTTTAAGTGCTTCCACCTGCCTGAAAAGTTAATGCCTTGAACACGTCCTATGAACTTTATCTCCAGAGTCCCCAGAGGGGGGAAAAAAGAAGCTGTACAGAGGAAGTATTTTAGCATTTAAATAAAAAAAGAGGAACCTTGAGGAGAGGCTGCTGCGACCAACCTCTCCTCTCTGGCCAACCCCCCCCCCACACGGCTCTCCTTTCTGCCCCCTCCCTCAGTCCTCTCCCCTCTCCCCTTTGCTCGACAGGCCCAGGGCAGACGGTGGGGTGTCAGAGTGCCTTTAGCTCACCTGCGATGGCCGTGGTGGTGCTTGTTGTGGGTTAGCTCAGCCCCTCTCCTCTCCGGAGCTCACTTGCGCTCTCTCTCTCTCTCCGTCCCCCTCTCACTGTTGTGCAGCTTAAAGCCCCGTATGCGCTAAACCAAGCAGCAGCAGATCAACTCAATTCCCTTCCTGGTTTCTGGAGGGCAAAGAGGTCCCTCCCTTTCTCTCTCTCTGCTTCCCTCACACGCTCTCCCTCTCTCTTAAAGAAACAGCATGCACCCCCCCCCCCCCCCCAGCTCTGCTGCCTCCCCCCTTTGTAAATCTAAAGTAAAGTGGAAATTTCTTTGCAGTCCATAGTAGACAGTTGTCAAAATTGGAAACGGCAGCGATGCCGTGATGACCTGAATCGTGAACCCGTGTCATCCCGCTCTCCTCCTCCTCCACGCCGAGTGTGACTTAGTGGCTCCCTCTCTGGGCGCTCAAATAAATGGTTTAAGGTTAAACTGGGTTGTAACTCTTTTTTCACCTCTCACAGCTCCTCTCCTTTTCTAAGTAAGTGGAGTCACACCCATCCATCCTGTTGCCTGAGGTCATGGTGTCCCACCCCAAAAACAAGCCTTGGCGCATTCCAGCTCAGGCAGTGGGGGTTGCCAGCCACCCCCTCAGCTCAGCCTGTGTCCCTTTGTATTTTACACTCCGAGCTCTGACAGGTGAGGCATTTCTATGTCAGAAAGTGTCTTATCTGCTGTGGCGGAATGGGTAAGTTCTAATGTATAAACACCGCATACACTCCATGTTGCGCCACTTCCAGCTGCCCACCCACACGCCCCCTCATTGAGCGCACGCCAGCCATTGTGCCACCGAGTGGGATGGAACACAGGATCTATTTCTGCTGCCCAGCAAACCTCAGAATACACCTTCCAGTCATGGATTTATGCATACATGTGAGAGGCCGTACCTTAAAACATCAGGCAGCAGAGTTGGACACGGGTGCTGCATGGATCACTTTGGGTGGGGGTGGGGTGGGGGCTGCTGATCTGGCAGGAGGAGGTAGTGAGGCACCCTCTTCCTAGAGGGTGCTGTTCAGCACAGTCTCTGCAGAAGCATTTGGGTTTGAGCTGTGAAAACATTTGTGACATTATTTTATATTAAGCCAGAAACAGTCATGCTAAAGAAAAATTTAATCTATAGCATTGACATTCGGCATATTATGCCTGACTTTTCACCAGAAAAGTATAAAACTGACATAGGTAGAATCCATTCCACTGAATTCATATGGTGTAATTAAGTTATTTCACTCCTACTGACATAACACTTGAAAGTATCAGCATTTATTGTTTACTTCTTTCAGATGTCACACCTGTAAAAAAAAAAAAAAAAAAAAAAAATGCCTCTTGAAGAGGAAAACCCCATATACAAGTGACACGGGAGAATAAATCACACCTTTTTCTGGATTATCAGTAGTTTCACTTGGGATTTTTATGCATTGTTGTTCTGTACTTTTGATTATTGGTATTTATTCTTTTATTATTGAAGTTTATATTGTTTAGTACTTTGATTCCTGGGAAAGTCCTATATAAACAGTCATCATAAATTATTATTGTTATACATAATAAATAATAAATGCGTGATTTTTCAGGATATAAGTTGCACTGTAGTATGAGTCCCAAACAAGTAAAAAAAATAATAAAATAAAATAAAAAAACAAAAACAACAACAAAAAAGCCTCTACTTATACTCTGGAAAATAAAGTACGAGTTTTTTTAATCCTTCCAGCGTCTTTAAATCATTTCAAATTTCCTCAGAGTCACAAAAGCACCAGCATACACATCACCTACAATCATCTGCACTCATTAAAACATTTCAAGGAATATCTTGTTGGCCCGGTGATGCGAACCACGAAAGCTGACCCTCCGCCACCAAAGTCAACCAACAACTGATGACCCAACAACTGACCAGAGAGGCTGGCAGTACTACATAATTGTGATCCACAAACCTCTGGTTTGGAAGCTACATGCAGCCCCCAGACCACACGTTTGAGACCTCTATAAGTGTAACAGACCGTTTCTTTCTTTTTAGGATTCATAAGACCATTAGAAAAATATGTCCCTTAAATGAGACGTTCCAAAACTTAAGTATTTAGGCCCCACTTTGAAATCTGAAAATTGTTTGGGGCTAAAACATATATTTATACACAACTGTGATTGACACCTGAGATTAAGATGACGTACACACACACTTCTTTCTTCTTCTTCTTGTTTCAGGTGCTCCCATTAGGGGGCGCCACAGCAGATCAATCGTTTCCATCTCACCCTGTCCTCTGTGACTTCCTCTGTCTCACCAACCGCCTACATGTCCTCCCTCAGCACATCCACAAACCTCCTCTTTGGCCTCCCTCTTCTCCTGCATGGTGACTCCATCCTCAGCATCCTTCTCCCTATATACCCTGGGTCCCTCCTCTGCACATGTCCAAACCATCTCAGTCTCACCTCTCTGACTTTGTCTCCAAACTGTCCCACCTGAGCTGTCCCTCTGATATGTTCATTCCTAATCCTGTCCATCCTCGTCACTCACAAAGACAATCTCAAAATCTTCAGCTCCGCCTCCTGTCTTTTTGTTAGTGCCACCATCTCTAAGCCGTCCAACATAGCTGGTCTCACTACTGTCTTGTAAACTTTCCCCTTTACTCTTACAGATATTCTTCGGTTACAAATCACTCCTGCCACCTTTCTCCACCCACTCCACCCTGCCTGCACTCTCTTCTTCATCTCTCTGCCACACTCTCCATTACTTTGGATAGTTGACCCCAAGTATATAAACTCATCTACTTTCACGACTTCTACTCCTTGTAACCGCAGTATTCCACCTGGACTCAGTCTTGCTCCTACTGACTTTCTGCTCTCCAGAGCATATGACCACCTCTCCAGACTAGCCTCGTGCTCTCCACTCTCACTATAGATCACAATGTCATCTGCAAACATCATAGTCCATGGAGATTCCTGTCTGGTCTCATCCATCAACCTGTCCATCACCACTGCAAACAAGAAAGGACTCAGAGCTGATCCTTGGTGTAATTCCACCTCCACCTTGAATGAGTCTGTCATTCCTACTGTGCGTCTCACTGCTGTCACACTGTCCTTGTACATGTCCTGCACTACCCTCACATACTTCTCTGCCACTCCAGCCTTCCTCATACAATACCACAACTCTTCTCTTGGCACCCTGTCATAAGCTTTTCTCTAAATCCACAAACACACACTGGGCCTCATGTATCAAAGTTGCGCACTTGTGGCGTAAATTTACGGTGTAAATTTGAAGTACACCAAAGTTGCTGTGACATGTATCAAGCAGTGCGCACCTGCCCATTTCCAGCGTACGCCCGACGTGACCTTGATAAATGCGGCGGGTGAAAACAATCGTAATTATAATAAACACGCCCATAAATATTCAGACTCCGCTTCAGACACACCCTCATTTTACGACATGGAAGCCAGGATGACGGCAAAGAAAAAGAACTCCACCAATCACGACACACGGCAATAGAGCGTCAAAAGCGGCCATCGTATTAACTGTTTTGTAGTATAATCAAAAAAGTGTTACAGTGGTCCCTCGTTTATCGCGGGAGTTACGTTCTAAAAATAGCCCGTATTACGCGAAATCCGCAACGTAGTCAGCGTTATTTTTTACAATTATTATAGACGTTTTAAGGCTGTAAAACCCCTCACTACACACTTTATACACTTTTCTCAATCAGGCATTAACATTTTCTCACTCTTCTCTTGTGTGTAAACACTCTCAAAGTTCAAACCTAGAAAAATAAGACCAACCTGTTTTCAGGCCCAAACATTTGTTTGAGAAATAAAAACAGAACGTTTTCCTATAAATAATTATGATGGCTTTTAGAACTAACGAATTTAATTTTAACGATCAACCTACGAGGTTGGACACATAAGAAATTATTAATAGTGACTGAGCAGTATTTCACAGTTCCTCTGATCGCGCCTCTTCGTCCTGACACCGCGCCTTTTTCCACTGAGTCAAACCTCGCTGCAGGTGTCTTTTTCCGAGTGAAGAACACAGTTATGAGTAGTTGTTTGTGCTCTTTTTTCTTCTTGGCGAAAAGACTCTTATAAACAGACACGCAGACCACAATGCACTGTAAAAAAAAAAAAGCATGCAAAATTGGACTAAAAAAATCTGCGAAACTGAGAGGCCGCGAAAGGTGAACCGCGTTACAGCGAGGGACCACTGTATTCTCTTTTCACGGCAATAATTCTTGACGTGAATATTTGCTCGCTCAATTAATAAGACACGCCTAATTTTTCAGATTTCTTTTTTTTTTAAATTTATTTATTTATTTTGTGTTAACACACGAATGGAGAAGACAAAACCTGATTGCAGCACGGGCGTAAAGTTGTAATGATCAATTTCATTGTCTAAAACGGTCACACAAAGTTAAGCTCAGCGCTGCTCTGGCTCCAGGCTCGAAGTCTGGAGAAAAAGGCGAGCAGCGCTTTCTTTGCGGTCAGCGCTGTGGCCATGGATCGTGCTCGAGACCAACAATCCCGCAAAAGCGGGATTTGTGTTATTATGTAGTATAATCAAGAAAGTGTTATTTATGTAACATATGCATTGATTTGTATAATGGCACTGTTTATCATGTTGATCATTTTCATTTTTATGTGGATTCCAGTGCTGGTTCATTTTGGCGTATAATTTACACCACCTCTCGACCTGGTGTATATTTTCAGCGCAGCGTACGCCAACGACCACATTGATAAATGCCAAGTAGCGCAGCCATTTTGGCGTACACCCCATATACGCTCAAATATCGCCGTACGCAACGTTGATACATGAGGCCCAATGTAACTCCCTCTGGCCTTCTCTATACTTCTCCAACAGTATTCTCAGAGCAAACATTGCATCTGTAGTGCTCTTTCTTGGCTTGAAACCACATTGCTGCTCACAGATCTTCACCTGTTTTCTAAGCCTAGCTTCTACTATTCTTTCCCATAACTTCATGCTGTGGCTGATCAGGTTGACGCCTCTGTAATTACTGCAGCTCTGCACATCACCCACTTCTCTTTTTGCCTTATGGTGCGTCTCCTTGAACTCCTGCCTACTTTCTTCATGTTGCTGACTATCCCAATTCTGTTTTGCCAACCTCTTTCAGCTTATGCTTTGCTGAACATCTTCGTTACAACACCGTTACAACACCAAGTCTCCTTGTCTTCCTTACTCTGTCCAGATGTCACACCCAGTACCTTCCTAGTTGTCTTCCTCGCCACAGCTGCTGTACTTTTCCAGTTGTCCAAAATCACCTCCCCTCCATCCAGTGCCTCTCTCACCTGCTCACTGAATTTCACAGTCTTCCTCCTTCAGCTTCCACCATCTGATCCTTTGTTGAGCTCTCACGTTCTTCATCTTCTTTACCTCAAAAGCCATTTCCATCCTTTTTGCAAAATCAACTACCATCTGTCCTTCGACGTTCCTGTCCTTGATACCATATGTACCCATTACTTCCTCATCGCCTCAGTTCCCGTCATGAACATGCCCATTGAAGTCCGCTCCAATCACCACTCTTTCATGCTGGGCTTCACTCTCCACCACCTCGTCTAACTCACCTCGCAACCTACTTGTGGGGCATATGCACTGATGATATTCATCATCACTCCTTCAATTTCAAACTTCACACTCATCACACTGTCAGACACTCGCTTAACCTCCAACACACTCTTAACATACTCTTCCTTTAAAATGACCCCAACACCATTTCTTTTCCTGTCCTCACCATGATACTACAACTTGAACCCACTGTCTATGCTCCTGCTCTTACTTCCCTTCCACTTGGTCTCTTGCACACACAATATGTCTACCTTTCTCCTCTCCATCTTATCAGCCAGCTCTGTCCCTTTACCAGTCATAATGCCAATATTCAAAGTCCTGACTCACACTTCCACCCTTCTAGTTCTCCTCCTCTTCTTCATCTAGAAGTAGCCCAATTTTCACCGGCACCCTGTGAGCAATGCCATCGGTGGCGGTCGTTGTTAACCCGGGCCTCGACAAATCCGGTATGGAAAGATAATTTGTACTCTACATCTTTAATTTTGGCTCATTTTATACCAGATACCCTTCCTGACATAACACTTCTCATTTTTTCGACCTTGTGACTGAGTTACACACACACACACACAGAATAATATAAGTAAAGAATAACAACTTAAATGTCAATGCTGTGTTTTTAATTAATTGTTTTGGTAAATTTAAGCTTTATCACAAAACTGAATTTATTTTTTAAATTTACTTTTAATGACCTGCAGCACTTTCACAACCCAGCGTGTTCACAATGCTGGGCATCAAAACCAAATACCTTCATTTCAAGTTTCAGAAACAGACAAAACTCATTTTTCAAAGAAGTTATTTTCCTTATTGTTTTGCCACTGCTCCTAGGAATCTGTCAAGACAAATTCAGGTGGCTGGTGTGTTTAACAGTCCCACAGTGAGCATTAATTGACCCAAAAATATGATGATTTTTCCAAAATAATGTAACATCTTTGATATAATGTAAATTCAGCTGGACAGAAATACGATGTACACCAATTAATCATTAAGAAACATATTTACAGCATCCTTATTGTTTCTAGTTTCAATTGATACAGTAATGTTCAGAATAATAGTACTGCTATGTGACTAAAAACATTAATCCAGGTTTTGACTATATTTCTTATTGTTACATGGGAAACAAGGTACCAGTAGATTCAGTAGATTCTCACAAATCCAACAAGACCAAGCATGCATGATATGCACACTCTTAAGGCTATGAAATTGGGCCATTAGTAAAAAAAAAAAAAGGAGAAAAGGGGGTATTCACAATAATAGTAGCATCTGCTGTTGACGCTACAAACTCAAAACTATTATGTTCAAACTGCTTTTTTAGCAATCCTGTGAATCACTAAACTAGTATTTAGTTGTATAACCACAGTTTTTCATGATTTCTTCACATCTGCGAGGCATTAATTTTGTTGGTTTGGAACCAAGATTTTGCTCATTTACTAGTGTGCTTGGGGTCATTGTCTTGTTGAAACACCCATTTCAAGGGCATATCCTCTTCAGCATAAGGCAACATGACCTCTTCAAGTATTTTGACATATCCAAACTGATCCATGATACCTGGTATGCGATATATAGGCCCAACACCATAGTAGGAGAAACATGCCCATATCATGATGTTTGCACCACCATGCTTCACTGTCTTCATTGTGAACTGTGGCTTGAATTCAGAATTTGGGGGTCATCTCACAAACTGTCTGCGGCCCTTGGATCCAAAAAGAACAATTTTACTCTCATCAGTCCACAAAATATTCCTCCATTTCTCTTTAGGCCAGTTGATGTGTTCTTTGGCAAATTGTAACCTCTTCTGCACATATCTTTTATTTAACAGAGGGATTTTGCGGGGGATTCTTGCAAATAAATTATCTTCACACAGGCATCTTCTAACTGTCACAGCACTTACAGGTAACTCCAGACTGTCTTTGATCATCCTGGAGCTGATCAATGGGTGAGCCTTTGCCATTCTGGTTATTCTTCTATCCATTTTGATGGTTGTTTTCCGTTTTCTTCCACGCATCTCTGTTTTTTTTTTTTTTGCCAATTTTAAAGCATTGGAGATCACTGTAGACGAACAGCCTATAATTTTTTGCACCTGCGTATAGGTTTTCCCCTCTCCAATCAACTTTTTAATCAAACTATGCTGTTCTTCTGAACGTCTTGAACGTCCCATTTTCCTCAGGCTTTCAAAGAGAAAAGCATGTTCAACAGGTGCTGGCTTCATCCTTACATAGGGGACACCTGATTCAAACCTGTTTGTTCCACAAAACTGACGAACTCACTGAATGAATGCCACACTACTATTATTGTGAACACCCCCTTTTCTACTTTTTTTTTTTTTTTACTAATAGCCCAATTTCATAGCCTTAAGAGTGTGCATATCATGAATGCTTGGTCTTATTGGATTTGTGAGAATCTACTGAATCTACTGGTACACCTTGTTTCCCATGTAACAATAAGAAATATACTCAAAACCTGGATTAATCTTTTTAGTCACATAGCACTACTATTATTCTGAACACTACTGTACGAGTATATGGCATGTGGTACTTTCGGGGCAATTACAGCTGGTTCATCCTGTTTTTCTTCAATGAAGCATAATGCAAAACTACCAAAATTTACTGTACACACAGGTCACCTTGCATTTAGTGGATAAAAAACACATGTTAAAACTTGTGGAAGTACCCAAAACACCTATTGGTTGATTGAAAGAGTTGACAAAAATAACAACTTTTCATTAGATTTTTGGAATTTGATACTGTAGTTCTTTTATTTTGGGCATATTTTCTTCCGTCCCACAGTGTCTGTCCATAACGCTACATGTTGCTCCTCACTGTGGGAATAAAAAAAAAAAAATGCTGACCTAAGTGTCATGAAGACGTACCCACAACCATAGTCTATAATGACATCCATGAAAAAAAATCAAGTGGCCAAATCCCCACAATCAATGAACCATTTCCTTTCCACAAAATGTCCGTCCGTCACACATGTGACAGACAAACATGTTGTGGGACATTTTTTCCTTTGGTACTGTACATTATTTGTATGGAAAGGGTATAATTTGTATGTATAATTTTTGCATAGTCACAGTGTTTACAACAGATATTTGTGCATTTTTCAAAATTGCATTTACTTTTGCATGATGACAGATCTCTTAAGGCTCACTGATTTTGTTCTTTTTATGATATTGGAGATAATTTTTCTTCATTCATTGCCAATTTACATAGATGAAGAAGACATTTTTTACTCAAATCAGAATTTGTGAAGATTTATTATTCACACATATTTAACTTTGGGATATTGAAGGTTTCAGAGATGGAAATCAACATTTTGGTGCCAGTGTCCATTCGTCACATGTACAGTCGGGAGCTCAGTCTAATATTATTAATCATTATATAACGGCTGAGTGGATCCTTGTCATTTGATTGGTGCTTTGTATGTCACATGACACGGACTAATTCTTCCCATTTGTATTGCATTGCATTTAGAGTGCAGCTTGGTTCTATTTAGAGTGCAAATTTGGTTTCATACGTTTGGTACCAGTGCACTCTGCATACGCATGCACGCGATTACATGCACGAGTACATGCGCGCCCACATTTGCTTGTGCACGCACACACAAAACAAATCCACTGTGCTGCCTGGAGGCTGTTAGGAGGAAGAGAGAAGAAAAGCTGGACTCATTTCTGACGTGATTTGTTTTTTCGCTGCACTGAGAACGTACACAGTCTTTCTTTGGTAGTACACACACGCACGCACAAGCGACGATCAGATTGCGTGTGTGCATGCGCGTGCGGGGGACAACGAATCTCCCGAGACATAATTTGATTGAGCAATGACACGATGATCTAATTGAGCTAACTAACGCTGCTACACACACACACACACACACACACACACACACACACACACACACACACACACACACACACACACACACACACACACACACACACACACACACACACAAGATCCACTCCACTGTAAGCCGTCTGGATGCATGAAGACCTGTTCACATGAAACACTGATGTGACTTTTTGGCTGGACTGAGGAACTACACAAAGTCTTTTTTTTTTTTAATACAAGTCTGAAGTCAGTGCACAACATCACTGGACTTGTTACAGTGGAACATGTTACAGTGGAACACCAAAATGTAAGTCCCTTTTCTGTTGTTTATAAATTAATAAAATATCAAATGACAAGGATCTATTTTAGCAGTTACATAAAACAAATGAATGTTTTTACATTCTTTCAATGGAACAAATATTTAATTCGGTGAAAGCTAGAACATACCATTCAACTTCGCCTCGTTGAATGGTATGTTCCAGCTTTCACCGAATTAAATATTCGTACCATTGAACTCATAAACAGTCATTATTTGTATATTATAAGTAACCTGTCTTTTAAAGATGAAATTGGTCAAGTACTGATTACATGTTTATGCTTCATTGAATTTAGGACCCCTTAGATTAATTACTTGCAATATATCACTTTAGAATGAAGCAGCAATGCAAGTGCAGAAGCACCAAGTGCAGTTCAATGAGTGCATGCTAAGTGCAATCAGTGTCACAGGGTGCAAGTTGTAAACATGTTTATTTTGGCTTCAGAATCTTTATTTGGACTGGAAATCTTGAACTGTACAGATACAGCCTACTCTATAAAGCTTTCTGAAGGTGAGTCACCATGAGTTTCCTGATTTTCCATCAATTCACATTCTTTCTGTTTGTCAAATTTGACTTTTGATAAGTAAAAAATGCATGTGTCAATTATTCTAGGGTGTGCTGAGGTTGGTTTTAGGATGGTTCCTTTTTATGCGCATCCTGCTATGATTTCCCTTTAAATTCACATCCCACTCTGATAAATCAAGATGGCTACTACATGCATGGTGGCCATATTGATTTTATTTTCTGCCTTATAAATCTTAAAAATGCCCAGTCCTTTTGTTTTCATTTTCTCAGGGTATTAAAAGTATGTTAGGGTGGTAAGGATGTTTCATATAGATTTGTGGCATGCTCCAATAATCAAGATGCCCCCATGGCAGCCATCTTGATTTTGGTTTCCACTAAATAACTCGTTAATATCTTGTCAATTTGTTTTCATTTCAAGGTATGTTTGGGTGCTTAAAGGGACACTTTACTCATCAATGTTAACCCCTAAAATAAGAGATTATATATTGAAATAGTGACATCTTAAATAAAAACAAGATTTGCAATAGATTAGCTTAGATTACCTTCCATGTGCTACATATATGAAGTCACAAGTGCTGATTTTGCACAGCCTAGTGTACATACATGTATACAACCCCTGGCAAAAATTATGGAATCACCGGCCTCGGAGGATGTTCATTAAGTTGTTTAATTTTGTAGAAAAAAGCAGATCACAGACATGACACAAAACTAAAGTCATTTCAAATGGCAACTTTCTGGCTTTAAGAAACACTATAAGAAATCAGGAAAAAAAAATGTGGCAGTCAGTAACGGTCACTTTTTTAGACCAAGCAGAGGGAAAAAAAATATGGAATCACTCAATTCTGAGGAATAAATTATGGAATCACCCTGTAAATTTTCATCCCCAAAACTAACACCTGCATCAAATCAGATCTGCTCGTTAGTCTGCATCTAAAAAGGAGTGATCACACCTTGGAGAGCTGTTGCACCAAGTGGACTGACATGAATTATGGCTCCAACACGAGAGATGTCAATTGAAACAAAGGAGACGATTATCAAACTCTTAAAAGAGGGTAAATCATCACGCAATGTTGCAAAAGATGTTGGTTGTTCACAGTCAGCTGTGTCTAAACTCTGGACCAAATACAAACAACATGGGAAGGTTGTTAAAGGCAAACATACTGGTAGACCAAGGAAGACATCAAAGCGTCAAGACAGAAAACTTAAAGCAATAGTCTCAAAAATCGAAAAATGCACAACAAAACAAATGAGGAACGAATGGGAGGAAACTGGAGTCAACGTCTGTGACCGAACTGTAAGAAACCGCCTAAAGGAAATGGGATTTACATACAGAAAAGCTAAACAAAAGCCATCATTAACACCTAAACAGAAAAAAACAAGGTTACAATGGGCTAAGGAAAAGCAATCGTGGACTGTGGATGACTGGATGAAAGTCATATTCAGTGATGAATCTCGAATCTGCATTGGGCAAGGTGATGATGCTGGAACTTTTGTTTGGTGCCGTTCCAATGAGATTTATAAAGATGACTGCCTGAAGAGAACATGTAAATTTCCACAGTCATTGATGATATGGGGCTGCATGTCAGGTAAAGGCACTGGGGAGATGGCTGTCATTACATCATCAATAAATGCACAAGTTTACGTTGATATTTTGGACACTTTTCTTATCCCATCAATTGAAAGGATGTTTGGGGATGATGAAATAATTTTTCAAGATGATAATGCATCTTGCCATAGAGCAAAAACTGTGAAAAGATTCCTTGCAAAAAGACACATAGGGTCAATGTTATGGCCTGCAAATAGTCTGGATCTTAATCCAATTGAAAATCTTTGGAAGTTGAAGAAAATGGTCCATGACAAGGCTCCAACCTGCAAAGCTGATCTGGCAACAGCAATCAGAGAAAGCTGGAGCCAGATTGATGAAGAGTACTGTTTGTCACTCATTTAGTCCATGCCTCAGAGACTGCAAGCTGTTATAAAAGCCAGAGGTGGTGCAACAAAATACTAGTGATGTGTTGGAGCGTTCTTTTGTTTTTCATGATTCCATAATTTTTTCCTCAGAATTGAGTGATTCCATATTTTTTTCCCCTCTGCTTGGTCTAAAAAAGTAACCGTTACTGACTGCCACAATTTTTTTCCTGATTTCCTATAGTGTTTCTTAAGCCAGAAAGTTGCCATTTGAAATGACTTTAGTTTTGTGTCATGTCTGTGATCTGCTTTTTTTCTACAAAATTAAACAACTGAATGAACATCCTCCGAGGCCGGTGATTCCATAATTTTTGCCAGGGGTTGTAGATACTGCAGTAAAACACCTGAAAATCTTACACTTAAATTATAATGTGACATCAGAAAGTAGCAAATTATATTTCTTGCTCTTATTTATGAATATTAGTCAAATCATTAGCCTATTTTTGAGATTTTGTAAGGAATTTTACTGATATCTCTATACATGTGTTTACATTCAACAGTGTGTTAAGAGCACTTGTGATGTCATAGCACAGGCAACTGGATTAAACTTCATTTGAAAAATTCTCAAAAAAATAAATTCCAATAATTATCAGAAACTGTATTTCAAGGTTGATATGATCATTATCTTTATCTTTTAGAAACCGCTGTTTTAATACAAGTGGAGTGTCCCTTTAATACGGTCTTTTCAATTGCATGTAAATCCTTAAAGATTGTTGGCAATTTACCCTTAATAAAGTTATTACTGTAAAATATGTGGTCTATAATTTCACTAATCATTTTTGATGATTTATATGTCCCACAGTGTCTGTCCGTCACATGCACATTATCCCACAGTGTCCGTCCATCACAGGTATTTCAACACATTCTCTACATAAAACTACACCCCTTCCAGCAAAACCTCTTGCATGAGGCTTGGGCACTACAGAAGGCATATTTGAAACACAGTTAGTTTTTTCTTCTTTCTTCTGGTTTTGTTTTTACAGCAAGTGAAATAATGGACCTGTTTAAAAAAATAAAAATTAAACTTACATGTTTCCCACACTGCTGCATTGTGCAACAACTGGCATCAATGAAACTGTGCAGGAAGTTAGTATAGTTCCATACCTATTTGGAAATGTGTCTTGATCATCTGTGAATAAAGACACTTTTGTGGGGCAGGGATCATTATTTTGGCAAAATATTCCAGTTTTTGGGCCTTTTCATTCAAAAGAGCGACCAGGATTTTATTCAGAGGATAAAGATTGCTAAAAACAACAACAAAAAACTACATTCTCAAAACCCTAGTGGTCCATACTTAAAAACAAAAACATGTTCCACTTGTTTTGAAGAATTTTTTTTTCACTGTTGCTGTTACATTTTGATGCCCAGCTTGGTGAACATGCTCAACCCACATTTTGGGAACCACTGAATTAAAGAATTACTTTTTTTAATCATTCGATTTTTGTTGGAACAGAAGTTCCAACACACACTAAATAATTATCAAAGATAATGTTTTCATTATCGGATTATCTTTTTAAATAAAAACCATTATCGGACTAATTATCTTGCGATAAAGTTTTGTCCGATAATTTTTAGACCGATAACATGGTAAATAAAGCTGAACAGCTACAAATATTTATAAAACTTCTGCAAAACAGAGAAGAGCTGCTTTAAGAAGAAACCACTCTATCCTCTGCAGGCAAAAGAGAACTGGTCCCAAAAAAAAACCATAATTTCTTTTAACCCCATACGATACGCGGGCAATATCACCCAAGTCATCCAGAGGCATACATTTTTAACTTATGGTTCAACTTTTAACCAAAGTAATGTCGGACAAGTTATTTAAATTAATGTCATGTCTAAAGTTTTATAAAGTGAAAATATCAGATATATGTTTTAGTTTTAAAGTTGTTGACCGCTTGGCTGCTCCCGTTTTTGTTCGAGGTCGCCACAGCGGATACAGCCAGACCCGCATTGGTATTTGGCACAAGTTTTACACTGGATGCCCTTCCTGACGCAACTCCAGTGTTACCTGGGGAAACACACACAGCCGCTGGTGTTCCAAAGAAGTCGCGACAGGAAAAACACCTCCGTTGGAAACCTTAATGGACAAATTGGAACATGCCCAAGTTGTTAAACAATTTCTCAGTTACTCACTTGTTGAAAGCCATCAAAAGCCACCTGAATTTTACAAATGGTTTTCAACACGGAGGTGTTTTTCCTGTCGCGGCGCACACAGATTCACCGAGTCGTCACGGAAACGACTCGGCGAATTTGCGCGCACGTCTTTCATTACAAAATGTCCTTAAACAGTGGAATGTCCGCATAAACTCCTCATGCCGGCCTCTTCTGAATCTTCTCTGTTCTCTCACGACGTCCTGGGTCAACAGAGCCTTAAATTAGGATGATTTCAGCTTAAAACAGGCCGACGATGGTGCCTGGAAGCGCTGCAGGACGTCCCGCTCCGTGGGAAGTCCTTACAGCGACAGAAACACCCCATAATCTCTCATCAGCCGTTAAACTTTTCACCGAAAACCAGCTGAATTTCTCGAAGTGTCCACTCGGATATTCCTCACAGGTCCAGAAAAAAGTTTGATAAAGCAACGCGCGCCGTCTCGAGCAGCGTGTGAAACAAAGGAATTCAGCCGAGAGGGCAGGACCACATCTCACTCAAGGCCTGCCCACAGGGAAATTACGTCACCGACACGCGTGAAAAAACTCACGCATGTGCACGAGGGTTCAAGCATGATTGGTGTAATCGCATGTCAATCAAATCCATATAGTTTTTTTTTTTTTATAAAACTGCCGGTTAGTTTTATAAGATACCTCGTGTGTATATATATATATATATATATATATATATATATATATATATATATATATATATATATATATATATATATATATATATATATATATATATATAATAAAATGAGCGCACATTCTATCCACATGCAAAACATTTTGTGATGACACTTCCAGGGCTCCGTAAAATGGATGTTTTTACAAATAAAAAAATGGAATATTTTACAAAAGCACATTTATCTGTAAACACCGACACACGTCACATTAACGTGTTGGTTTACATAATGAATGACAATCAGTGTTTAGCAGAGGCACATTTTACCCAGAATCCTTTGCGATCTGTCTGTGTTTGTTACAAAACCTCAGAATTAGTGCATTATTCAACATTAAAAGATATATGTTATATTTTAACTTTGTACAAATGACAGAATTGACATTAATGGAGTTATTCTATCGGTATTAATGTTATTTATAAATCAAAACCAAAAGTCAGCACTGCTTTATTTTCCAAGAACTCCGCCTGACCGGAGCGTTGTGGCTGCTCTCAGCTTGCATCTCTGATGGAAGCCATGTAGTAAACAAGAGCTTCCAGCAGGGGGCAAGATGTTGAAAGACAGAAGTGTGGGCTAATTGTTTGGGTCTGTTATCACTTTTGATGTTACCAGAAGCGATCGTGGTGTTAAAACTCAAATTCAGTTTATTAGTAGTTGCAAATGTACCAGAGACAATACTGGAATTTATCGGTTATCTGTAACTTCCAATACACTTTTGGGTGGTTTATTGTTTTGTCTTTATCAAAGATAACTTTTCAGTTATCTGATTATCTGTTATCGAAGTTAAATTTTTTGGTTATCTGTGCCCACTACTGTGTATACTATATATATATATATATATATATATATATATATATATATAAAAATTTACCTCTTTATATTAACTAAAACTTTTGTTTTGATATCTAATATTTTGTATTGTAACCTAGTTTCTTAAGTTTCCAAAATATTCAGAAAATAGTGAGGTTTTTAGGCTGTTTGGGAATCTGCTCGTTTAGTTTATGGTTTTAACACAAGTCTTAAAAGTGTGTCTGCGGAAGACAAAGTGATGGTAATGAGTTACTTCCGATAATCACTTCCGGCGAAGTGGCCAAGCCGAAGGCAAGAATTCATACCTCTGTGGTTGGCCGCCCGATGAAAAAAGATTGGGCTGCATTGTCTATTGAAATCAGCCGGTTTTGTTTTGTCTCTAACTTCCTTCTATTAGCCAACTGACAGCTCTTTTTGCCTGGAACGATGAGATTTATACACCAAGCTGACCTGAAATGAACCACTGTACATTCAACTGACTTATTGACGAATCTGACCCCTTTGAAAAGTGACCAAATTTCATGTGTATTGAGCTTGGTGACGTTTTCATCGGCCAAAAATGGCCACCAGAGGGCGCTCGATGTAACGTCCGTGGCAACCCATAAATAAATCTATCTATCTATCTATACACACACATATATATATATATATATATATATATATATACACACGTATAGTGAGGAAAATAAGTATTTGAACACCCTGCGGTTTTGCAAGTTCTCCCACTTAGAAATCATGGAGGGGTCTGAAATTTTCAACTTAGGTGCATGTCCACTGTGAGAGACATAATCTAAAAAAAAAAAAAAAAAAAAATCCGGAAATCACAATGTATGATTTTTTTTAAATAATTTATTTCACTGTTACTGCTGCAAATAAGTATTTGAACACCTACCGACCAGCAAGAATTGTGGCTCACACAGACCTGTTAATTTTTCTTTAAGAAGCCCTCTTATTCTGCACTCTTTACCTGTATTAATTGCACCTGTTTGAACTTGTTACCTGTATAAAAGACACCTGTTCACACACTCAATCAATCACACTCCAACCTGTCCACCATAGCCAAGACCAAAGAGCTGTCTAAGGACACCAGAGACAAAACTGTAGACCTGCACAAGGCTGGGACAGACTACAGGACAGCAGGCAAGCAGCATGGTAGAAGACAACAACTGTTATGACTATTTATTAGAAAGTGGAAGAAACACAAGATGACTGTCAATCTCCCTCGGTCTGGGATTCCATGCAAGATCTCACTTTGTGGGGTAAGGATGATTCTGAGAAAGCTCAGAACTACACAGGAGAACCTGGTCAATGACCTGAAGAGAGCTGGGACCACAGTCGCAATGATTACATTGGTAACACATGTCATGGTGTAAAATCCTGCAGGGCAGCAAGGTCCCCCTTCTCAAGCCAGCACATGTCCAGGCCCGTCTGAAGTTCACCAGTGACTATCTGGATGATCCAGAGGAGGCATGGGAGAAGGTCATGTGGTCAGATGAGACCAAAATAGAGCTTTCTGGAATCAACTCCACTTACCATGTTTAGAGGATAAGAACAACCCCAAGAAAACCATCCCAACCATGAAGCATGGGGGTGGAAACATCATACTCTGGGGGTGCTCTTCTGCAAAGGGGATAGGATGACTGCACCGTATTGAATGGAGGATGGAAGGGGTCATGTATTGCGAGATTTTGGCAAACAACCTCCTTCCCTCAGTAAGAGCATTGAAGATGGGTCATGGCTAGGTCTTCCAACATGACAATGACCCCAAACACACAGCCAGGGAAACTAAGGAGGGGCTCCATAAGAAGCATTTCAAGGTCCTGGAGTGGCCTGGCCAGTCTCCAGACCTGAACTCAATAGAAAATCTTTGGAGGGAGCTGAAACTCCAAACCTGAAAGATTTGGAGAAGATCTATGTCAAAAGCATTTGACACTATAGATTTTAACATCTTATTGGGGAAACTTGAGCATTATGGTGTCAGAGGTATTGCGCTCAGCTGGTTCAGAAGCTATCTGTCTGAAAGGGAGCATTATGTACAGATATATAGCAGTAAATCGCAATACAAAACAACAAAATGTGGTGTTCCACAGGGATCCATATTAGGTCCTCTTCTTTTTATTATTTACATAAACGACTTTATAAATTCATCAGATATATTACACAAAATTATTTTTGCAGATGATACAAATCTTTTTTTTAATCACATAAAAATCTTCAGTTTCTCCAAAACACAGTTAATGAAGAATTAACTAAAGTGGACATTTGGCTCAAATGCAATAACTATCTTTAAACATTAATAAAAACTCACTACATTATGTTCCGTTCTAACAGCTCTCGGATAAATATTGAAAATATACAGATAGAGATTAATGGAATTGGCATTGAAAGAGTACAGTACATAAAATTGTTAGGTATATATATTGATGAATTTTTATATTTTAAAAAACAAATTGATGAATTGACAAGTAAGTTATCGAAATATGTTGGATTATTTTATAAAATTCGACATTATCTCCCTCTCAAAGCTCTTATAACACTTTATCAAACTTTATTTGAACCACATTTGAATTACTGCAATATTATATGATGTAACACGTATCCTAGTTATCTCAATAAATTGATTGCTTTGCGAAAGAAAGTGATTCGTGTTATAACCTGGTCCGAATATGGTGCTCCCTCTGATCCTCTCTTTTGTAGGCTTAAGCTTCTGAAGCTAACTGAGAGCAACATATTTCAGAACGCATGCATGATGTATAATGTAGTATATAAGCGAAATTAAAGACTTTGCCAACTAATCCCAATTACTTATCCAACTCATGAATATAACACAAGAAGAAAAAATCAAGTAAAGGGCAAAAAGCGTAAACTGAAATGTACTAATTTTAGCATTACATGCAAAGGTCCACAGATCTGGAATGCAATTGACGATACAATACAAAACTCAGTATCGTTACATATATTTAAGAAACTTTTGAAAAATGACTTGTTGCTACATTATACTCAGGCTAGACCCTAATAGCAAATAATACAAAATAATGTATATATAATGTACACAACAATGAAATTCAAATGTATTATAATTAAATGTCTTTGTACTTTGTTTTTTTTTAATGCCTCTGTCATGACTGTAAATGTAAGAAAAATTTGCTGCCGCAAATAATCGAATGTGTTTGATGATATACCTTTGTGAATAAGACTGAAAAATCAGTATGAGATTAGTTGATGGGATAAGTGCAATATCATTTCCAGATAATGTGGGACTGTATGAATGTGTGTGTGGGAGTGCTTAATGCATCCATAGGGGGTAGGGTGGTGTTTTTTTTTTTTTTTAACTGTTGTATTGTAATATATCTTGTGCTTAGGACTCCTTTTATAAGCTAAGGTAGCTTCTTGGGAGATCCTTTTTACAAATTTCAAGAAAGCTTCCTCAAATGCATACTTTCTGAAATGTAAATGAAATGTCTTTGAAATATTTGTAAATAAAACTTGTAAATCTATGTGGAGGAGCGGACCAGGTGTTCAAATACTTATTTGCAGCAGTAACATACAAATAAATTATTAAAGAAAATCATACATTGTGATTTCCAGATTTTTTTTGTCTCTCACAGTGGACATGCACCTAATATGAAAATTTCAGACCCCTCCATTTCTCAGTGGGAGAACTTGCAAAATCGCAGGGTGTTCAAATACTTATTTTCCTCGCTGTATATATATATATATATATATATGGACGAACCTACAGCAGCTCCTTGTAACTTCACCTGAAATCTGATTTACGTTGTGCAAATCATCTCGTTTCTGAAAAAACTTACCTTAACTGTTTCCACGGCAGGCTGCTAACGATGCTAACACATGTAGCTCACTTTGAAATGGCGCCATTTCCGTAAAAACGTGATTACGCAAAAATGCGTTTTTTCTTCTGTCCTTAAAGTAAAACATGATTCACAAGCGCCAATAAATGTTTGAACAAAATTTTCTCTGCAAAAGTCTACATTTGTTTCCATAAGGGGTAATTACTACTTTATCTTCTTTGAGCAACTAACGTGGTTTTACGTCACAGCATGAAGTTTGTCAGGGGTCACATTGTCGCGCGCGCACGCGCACACACACACTGCACGGCATGTTGAGACTGTTTTTACATTTATGGTAGGATTTATGTTACACTGAAGTAGGTTAAATAGTGTCACAAAAGTGTGACAATTAAAAAAAATTAATTATGGCAAATTACCACCATTTATTGATTTTCAATTCAACCAATTTATAGACAACAGTACAATTAAAAGTGATCTGGTTTGTTAGCTACTTGAAAGTATTACATTTATTTGTGACCTTTAAAATCAGTTCAGGGTTGTAATATACACCATCACATAAGAGGTTCAGACCAGTGGACCCTAGGACTAGTGGAAGCTCCCCCATACCAATGATTGGCTTTTGTGTTAAAACATTTAATTACAGATTTCTGAGAACTCTGTTTCTCAAGGGAGGTAGAAAATGACTTACTAGAGTTTGGGGCAAACTTCTCTGTAGCGTCTCTTCACTTCATGTGGGGAAGGAATGATGTAACCCCCTAAAGGATATTTTCCAACTCATTATTGAATTAGTATCAGTGGCCAAGTGGTTAATGCGCTTGGTTTCAGTTCATGTTCCGGGTTCAAATCCCACCCCTGCCACATTTCTCCATGTAACGTGGAGTTGCGTCAGGAAGGGCATCTGGCGTAAAACTTGTGCCAATTCAACATGCAGATCCACCTTGTATTTGCTGTGGCGATCCCAAGTGCAAACAAGGGAGCAGCCGATGGGACTTACTATTATTGAATTGGTATCAGCAAACTAGAAGCATTACCTCAGAAGTTGGAACTAAAACTGGCCTTACACCTGAGGTAAATGTGTTGTTTTCCACACAGCACTGCTAGTCAGAAGATAACCTGGATGACGCCAAGATTTTGGAGTATTGACTGCTACAAGAAAAACATTTGGTCCATCAGAGTCCTTGAAAGAGAATAGAAGCCACAGAAGTTACATTGTTTTGGTTTGTAGCATATGTATTGTTATTGTTGTTAGCAACATCTACCAGGTGAGCCAATATTAGTGGCACCTGTTAAACAAGGCAACGTATTTCAGATATTATTGTAGCAGCATGTCCAAAGACAGGACAGTAATATGTACTCAAACTGGACACAAGACAGATAATGCTAAAGTACCCTCAGCCGTAGGAGGATGCAATCAATGAAAATGTGTGTAGAAACAATGTGACCTTTTGACCTCTTAGAATAGGTCAAGGTTAGCCATCTTTGAACTTGTCCAGTCTGTGTCCCAAGAATGGTCCCTGTGAATTTGAAGACCCTGGCAGTAACAGGCTTATACTGAGTAGACAGACGCAAAGTCTTCCCAATACCCAATGGCCATATTTTGGCCTTGAGCAAAAACAAATTTAAAACTAGATTTCTTTTCTATTGCTTCTGGGAGCAGCCATGTTGGATTGTGAAGTACACGGGTTCCTACGAGTTGGTATTACAACTTTTTTTTGGGGGGGGGGGGGGGGGGGGGGGGCACAAGTATGAAATTCCAACAGGGTACAAATAGAACACTGTATATGTTGGTTTAGCTCATGTTCAGGTGCTTCTAGTCTTACGGTGTGATTGTGAGCGACTAACCAGTGATGACTAAATGTCTTTGGTATCAGTCTCTCTGGATAACCCTTCGGTCTCAGACTGGCTCCAAGTCAAATAAGTGGATAGTTGAGGTGCATCACTTGCATCACGAGGGACCGTCAGCAACACCACCACAGCCGTGTGACAAAGCTTTTGTTCTCATGTTTCAAATACATAAATATCTTCATTTGAAGTTGTGCAAGTCAGAGCTTCAGTATATTTTCATATGTTAAAGAGGATAACAGAGTACAAAAATTAGGAGAGCCATTAAGACTTCAAATAATATCAGTAATGGCACAACACTGTACTCTTGGGGACACAAATTCAGTACATTTACAGTGTGTGTACGTCTCCACCTAAACATGAGATAGTAGTTAGACAGTCTTTGGTGATCAGTATGTTCAGAGTTAAAAACAGTCATGATGTATGTAGCCCCAAATTTACTGAAAAATGTGCAACTCTGATATCCATAAGGACAGACGAATAACACGAATGTGACTGATGTGTAAGAGGCCTTTAAATTAATAAGCAACTCAAAGTACATTCACAAATAGTTTTATTTCCATCTTTTTTATACATTTAAATCATATATTTTTATTATAATAAAATGACTTCTCCCTTGTCATTTACATAAAAAAAAAAAAAGTTTTAAGACTGCAAAATAGTACTCCTGTGATTTTTTTCCTCTATAGCTTTGTACACATATCCGTGCAGCCACGTTGCTCTGAACGGATGCACACTTTGAGAATAAGAAAGGGGGGGGGGGGGGGGGGGGCAGCCACAAGCAGAATACAAGAGCTCTAGCAAGACGGCAGGCTAGCGAATAACACCACAACCATGTGACCAACACTGACCCCGCTTACAATGTTCGGTGAAACCTGTTGTAGTAGTTGCAGAGCTTGCTTTAGCTTGTTTGAACTTCCACTTGACGCCGGCTTGTACTGTAACCACAACAGGGTGGTGGGGGGTGGGTGTCACCATTCAAAAACAAAAAAACACCAGCGCATCATTCCCATCATGACTCTGGGAAATAAAATACAGTTTTAGAAATATAATAAACCATGCTCGATTGTTCCATCATCTCTTCCACCTCGACAGCGTACATCTTCTCCCATTTGAGACCGTGTGTGTGAGATATCAGCTGAGATGTACGCAAACAGATTTAAGCATTTTAGCGTGAAACATGAAATCAAACTTCCCACATTCAAATCACACTTGCTGTTCACGAATACCAAAAGACACTGCTGCAATTGAAAAACTGTAGTAGCTGCAAGTACCCTCTTTGGTTTGAGAAAATGCTGACAGTGACGTTTAGCTTGAGCACTAACACCACAAAGAACTGACCTGATTCCAGCCACTTTCATGCTCAACTCACAATATATAATGCAGGTAATTATAATCTGTCAGAAATATTTTAGCTCAAATGCATTTGAAGAAGTATTTCTACTGAAAATGACATTTATTTCAGTACAATCTACTGTAAATTTGCATTCATATAGTCTTGCTCTTATTTTTAACAACAAATCTCTACAGCCACTGATCTTAAAAACTGTCCCGCATGCCGTCAGCGGCCACCAGCAAAAACATCATACTGAATATTCAACAATACCAAAAGATGTGTGTCGACCAGACACAGGGAGCCTTTCAATGGTTCATCCCCTCTGTCGCAACGTGGGAAAGTGACATTGGCATGGTGGTGAAGCAGTGGTCTTGCAGTATAATGACTCAACGGGCCCTGCTGCTGGTATAGCAAGAAATGAGGGAAGCCAAAACCATTTTACCGAAGAGTAGGATGAAAAGTTTGCCAATATGTGTGCTGGCTTGTGTTGGTGTGTATATACACTGTGTGTGTGGGTGGGTGTGTGTGTGTGTGTGTACACGCAAGCTAGATCCAGAGACGATACAGCACATCTCAGCGCAGACTGTTCACTCAGTGCCGCGGGTTGGAGTACTGGGTTGATTGAGGCCCATGGTTTTGCACAACCAGCCGGCAAAGTCTACTTCCTCCACCTCAGATCGCTTAATGAACGTGTGACTCTGAAGAAAACCAAAGAAACCTTGACTATTAACCATCACTAACATTAAAGGATTAAAATGACATTGTTAAGGTTGCAGGCGCATACCATCAGCATCTTCAGATCGGCCCTCTCAGCAGGATTTTTGATCAGACTGGTGACGGGGGGGAAGAGATCTCATTAAAATCATGAAGTGTAATGAAAATTCATTAGTTTTGTGAGGAAGGATTGTATTTAAAATATTTTTGTACTTCAGTAGCATTGTGGTGCTTTGATGTTTAGCTTTGACCTCAAGACCACACACTTCTTTTGGTTTATAAATGGGCCTTCGTTTTGGCCTTGAGGGTTCAAAGCCTTGGTCATCTCAAGAAATGTCAAATGTCGAGGGACTTTCAAGGCATATGGCATTTTAACATCTTATCAAGTAAACTGTGAAACAGTTTGGTCACATTATGCAGGAACATTACATTATGCATCAAATACAAATTCACAGAGTTTGTATCAAGTTCAACGCTCATCAGTTTGTTGTGTAATTTCTAGATTTGGCTTGTTCCAGGAAGGAAGGTTCTGACATTTATCATGGTACAAACTTGCACGTAAATGAAAACAATTTTGTTCTCTTTAAATTAGTCTGTTAGATAGTTTATGCTTTCTCATTTCAGCAGCATTTTTTGTTTTCCGATTACCTGTGGCAGCAATTATTGATATAAGATACCAACTTCAACCTTGTGCAACTCATCACCTTTCTGGAAAGTACAGACTACTTGTGCAGCTGGTAAGAAGGTTTAACAAAACAAAAAAATTTGAAATAGTTTACCTCAGAATTAAGAATACATACATAGATTATTAGAAACACATACTACATACATACATCTTTAACTGCTTATCCGGGATGGAGTCGCGGGGGCAACAGATCCAGCAGCGGACCCCAGACTTCCCTCTGCTTATCCGGGATGGAGTCGCGGGGGCAACAGATCCAGCAGCGGACCCCAGACTTCCCTTTCCTGGGCCACATTAACCACCTCTGACTGGCGGATCCTGAGGCGTTCTCAGACCAGTGTGGAGATATAATCTCTCCACCAAGTACTGGGTCTTCCCCGGGGTCTCCTCCCAGATGGATGTGCCTGGAACACCTTTCTAGGGAGGCGCCCAGGAGGCATCCTTACCAGATGCCCGGAGTAGAGCCACTGCTCCTTCATGTTGAAGGAGCAGTGGCTCTACTCCGAGCTCCCCACAGATGACCAAACTTCTCACCTCTAAGGGAGACAACAGCCACCCTCCTGAGGAAGCCCATTTCAGCCCCTTGTACCGCGATCTAGTTCTTTCGGTCATGACCCAACCCTCATGACCATAGGTGAGTAGGAACGACGACTGAACTTTGACTTTTGGCTCAGCTCCCTTTTCGTCACAGCAGTATGGTAGAGCGAATGCAGCACCGCTCCTGCTGTGCCGATTCTCCGGCCAATCTCACGCTTCATTGTCCCCTCACTCGTGAACAAGATCCCGAGGTACTTGAACTCCTTCACTTGGGGCAAGACCTCATTCCCTACCCGGAGTAGGCAATCCATCGGTTTCCTGCTGAAAACCATGGCCTCAGATTTAGAGGTGCTGATCCTCATCCCAGCCGCTTCACACTCGGCTGCGAACCGATCCAGTGAGTGTTTGAGGTCACAGGCTGATGAAGCAAACAGAATCACATCATCGACAAAAAGCAGTGATGAGACCCTGAACCCACCAAACTGAAGACTCTCCTCCCCCTGACTACGCCTCAATATCTTGTCTACAAACAGGAGTGGTGACAAGGTGCAGCCCTAGCGGAGGCCAACCTCCACCAGAAACGAGTCTGACTTACTGCCGAGCACCTGCACACAGCTCTCACTTTGTGAGTACAGAGATTGGATGGCCCTGAGAAGGGACCCCCTCCCTCCATACTCCCACAGCACCTCCCACAGTATCTACTGGGGTACCTTATCATACACCTTCTCCAAGTCCACAAAACACATGTAGACTGGATGGGCATACCCCCAGACACCCTCCAGGATCCTTGTGAGAGTGAAGAGCTGGTCTGTTGTTCCACGACCAGGACGGAACCTGCATTGTTCCTCTTCAATCAGAGGTTCGACTATCAGCCGGACCCTCCTTTCCAGCACCCTGGAGTAGACTTTACCAGGGAGGCTGAGTAGTGTGATGCCCCGTCATTGTAATTAAACATATTTAACTCTGACTGGAAGTTGATTTTCAGGCATTTATGTCTGTACAACGTGTACAATACAGACTAGCTTTTTTTTTTTTAAATACAAACTGCAGTTCTTTGTTACTTTCATAATATACCATATTTTGGATATTAAAAACCCATGTCTTTTTGTGCAAGTCTCTATCTTTGTATGATTTCTTACTTTTAATGCCTGGGAGTTGAGGGTTTGGGCACTGATGACAACACAGGCTTCAGTAAACTTAAAATTCATGCAGTTTAGTTTGCAACAACTTGCATCACTGGACATTTATTAAACAAAAGGAAACTGTAGAAGTTTAAGCTCTCAGGCTCACCATTTTGTCACAAAGTCCTGGAAATCGGCAGTGAAGACACTATTTGGCAGCTTAGGTGGAGGCTGAGGAAGCAAGAGTCAAAGACTATTTGAAGAACAGTTCATGCATTCAAGTACTACACACAAAGAAAAAAAAAGAATTCTCAAAGTATAAAGAGTCGTAAAGAATGTATGTAATTAGTAAGTTTTCTGACCTCATTCACAATGTAGTCCAAAAGTTCAAAGATGGCCATGGCAGGTCTGTTGTCCACTCCATGTCCTGTGAGGATTTGTACGTCATGGAGATAATTAGATAGTTACCCTTTTTCGAGAACACTTCCCCATGTTTAAAGTTACATCATCAATTCTTTGAATTAAAAGTACTAAACTATTTTGAGAAAAAACTAAAGTTGTATAGGTCTACATGTATGTTTGTGGAAACAAATATTTTAGTATCATTTCATGAGGTATGTGCAGAAAACTCCATAGCTATAATAAAAACTGCCACTTCTCAAAGCGCTGAATTCTTTTACTTCCTAAACTGAATGTGATGTAGAATTTCTAAACCTATTACTGCAACAGTTGCAGTAATAGGATAGAATAGTTTAAAATAACCCAAATCCACTGAAATATTCAACCTGCATTGTGGTTAGCAATTCTGGGTCTTGGATGTCCATGTTCTGCACCTTTGGTGGGATCGTTATAATACTTTGATTTTAACAGGAATGAACTACTGGAGTTTAAATGATGTTAAACCACAGGAGCATGTTAGCACTGTGACAGAAATGTAACTGGAGTCCTTGTGCTGTGTGTTGCAGTGAACAAAGTATATAAAAAAAAAAAAAAAAAAAAAAAAAAAGGATCAGGAGTGATGAAGCAGACACCTGTTTCTCTGTAACAAACTTATTATGCTCCAGATCTGCCCTTTTTTTTTCTTGAAGGGTCACCCATGTTTTTGCATTTGTTCACGTTTCATACCGCTTCCGGGCCTGCCAGGTGGTCTGGGTCTCTGCATGTTGATGTAAGGCTCTCCCTCAGCTCCATCTAGAACTGCCCTTCCAAAGATGGCCTCCAGTTCCTTTGCGTCTGGTGGGGGAATGGGGTAGCGGCCAATTGCCAGCTCCACCAGAGACAGACCCATGCTCCACACGTCTGACTGAACAGAGTAGTGAGTGCCCTGCAGTCTCTCCGGCTGTTGACAAACACAGAAACTACGTCAGAGAGAGCAGGTAGAGCCAAAATGTCGGGCAGGAGCCATGGCTGGTCAGGGAGGGGAGTGTTACGGCAAGGAGACTTTGGGTGTGGCAAAAGCAACAGGACAGAATTGGAGAGTTTGGCAGGAAGTGCAATATAGGCCAAGAAGGGTTAGCAAGGACAGGTGTGTCTTGTTAATTACACATCTGTACCACTGGTGTCTTGTGGGTCAGCAAACAGAAAAAGACGGGAGACAGGAGCAGCATTCGATACAGTAACCAGCAGGTGTCTGAGCATAGTGAGAGGACAGAGAAATATGGTATAGCACAGTTGTCTACCACTGCCAAAGAGCCCTTTCCTGGCTACAACCTTTAGTTCTTGGCAATGGAGTGCAGGAAGGCCAGCAGAGGGGCAGAGCAGGCAGAGCCAATGAACAAGAGCAATGTGAGAAAAGAAAGGGAAAGTGGGGCTAGTGCCAGAGGAAAAGGGGTGGGGGCACAGAAGAACGGAGCTGACTCACCGACATGTACGAGCGCGTTCCCACAAAGGAGTTGGCCATGGAATCTATGAGTTGGCCGCTCACACCAAAGTCACACAGCTTGATCTCCCCACGAGAGTTGACCAGGATGTTGGAGGGCTTGACATCTATGTGCCAGAGAAGACATGGACACAAACAAATATTCACTTAATTTCCAGCCATGTTCCGCACCATAAAACAGCATCCCCACAGCTGCTGTAAATGAGGCTTCACTGTCGAAGAAATATGTAATCACGTGTCGACAGACTATAAATGGACACCTTACATCAACTAATGATTCAAATCAAGTCTAGAACAACAGATTACTCACCAATTTAATGAACAGTAAAATTAATTAAAAAATAAAAACTTATGACTGCTGTAGAAACAGGTATTCTGACTGGCATGGTTTCAAATGCTGTATGACTGGAGAACCTCAGCTGACGGCACTCATCAAGCACAAGTCAAAAACAGCTATGCCCTTACAAACAAGCCAACTCTCCACAGTGCCACGCCTACTGGATCTGATCATACCACTGAACTGAGTGTGTCAAAACAAAACAACCAAAACAAAACAAAACAAAACAACCCCCCCCCCCCCCCACCCACACACACACACAAGCAATGCATGAAATCTGACAGACAGGAGAATGTACTGTACATTATTCAAATTCAAGATTCTGTAGGGCCCTGGGACAGACTGGAGTCCTGTGTCCAGGCTCAACCTTGCATCACATTGTATGACTGCTGGGATAGGCTCCAGCACCCTCTGGACCCTTAAGTAGACTAAGCAGGTATGGAAAAATGGATGGATGGAAGATTCTATAGGTTATTTTCAAGAGGAAGAAAGTCAACATGATAAAAAGCATTATATTTATCACACATTAAACTACAGATTGTAACTGACCAGATGGAAACTCTTATTCTGCTCTACTGATTGTGACATTAAGACATCAAACACAATTACAACCCCTTTAGCAGGTCATCTATTCAGTGTCTTACATTCACTTTCTCAAAAAACATCTGACATCCGTCTACATGCACAGAAGAGGCCACACCAAGTGTCAGAATCAATTATCTTCAACTGCACTCATTCCATTTTATCAAACCATGTGTTAAGTCACAATGCCAAATTTACTTCCGTATGAAGTTATTAAAAATGTTAGAAAACAGATTTAGACTTTTTTTTTATTCACCATGTCAAATTTTCAGTAGGTCAATGGTTTGCATACACCAAGATGAATGTTTCTTTTAAAAGCACTGCAAAGTTTAATGGACTGCAGAGACTGACAGAATTACTTTTAAAAGCTTGAGAATGACCAACTGGCATAATCTGGAGGTAACTGGAGAACCTTTGGCTGAATATAGCAACTTACCTGCTGAACCAGTGCCTTCAACAAGCTAAAGAAATAAACCAAAGCATCTGGAGCACAAGTTTGCATTTCTTCAAGTTCATTAATGAAGTCAAGTGTGTATTCAGATTCAGACAACTTTACTGATCCCAAACATGGCACCAGGGCACATTCACAAACCTGACAGAGTTACCTTTCAAAGGGAAAGGGACTCTGAACAAGAAAACATCATTACCTCTGTGCATGATCTGGTGCTTCTCCCTCAGGTAGGCTAACCCCCTCAATACCTGGAGACAAACAGATTATGGTAAAGAAAACTCGCAAGAACCTGTTTGACCCACATATGACTTGATAATACCACAAGCGACCTTCAAACCATGTACAAAATGAGCTACATATACCCACATATAGAAACAAAGCAGATACTCATTTGTAAAGATTTAGCCTAGAGCTGTTACCAGGCTAAATCTTTATCATTCAACTGCTCTCGTTAAGGGTCACCACAGCAGATCATCCGTCTCCATCTCACCCTGTCCTCCATTTCCTGTCTCACCAGCCACCTGCATGTCCTCCCGCCTAGTGACTTCATCCTCAGCATATGTCTCCCTATATACCCTGGGTCCCTCTTCTCACTGTGTCCAAACCATCCTACTTGTGCTGCCCCTGACAGGTTCATTCCTTATGCAGTAGATCCTCATCACTCCCAAACAAAAAGTGCAGCTTCTTCAGCTCTGCCTGCTGCCTTTTTTTGTTTGCACCACCATCTCTAAGCCATCCAACATAGCTTATCTCACTACAGTCTTGTAAACTCCTTCACTCCTGCAGATATCATGTCACAAATCACTCCTACCCACTCCACCCTGTCTGCACTCTTATTAACCTCTCCTTTACCTTGGAAAGTTGAACCCAAGTATTTAAACTCATCCACCTTCACTACCTTTTACTCTCTGCATCCTGTTTCACCACCTCCACCCTGAATGAGTCTGTCATTCCTACTGCACATCTCACTGCTGTCACACTGTCCTTGTACATGTCCTGCACTACCCTCACATACTTCTCTGCCACTCCAGATTTCCTCATACAATACCACAACTCTGCTCTTGGCACCCTGTCATACGCATCCTCTAAATCCACAAACACACAATGCAACTCCTTCTGGCCTTCTCTAGAAATCAATGCATCTGTCATGATTTCTTGACATGAAACTTGTTTCTATTCACAAATCTTCACCTCTGTTTTACTCTTTCCCAAAACTTCTTGCTGTGGCTGATCAACTTTATGCCCCCATAATTATTCAAGCTCTGCATATCGCCCTTATCCTTAATCAGAACCAGCACACTTTTTGTCCACTCCTCAGGCACACTCCTCTTAATTTCCAAGATTGTATTAAACAATCTGCTTAAAAACTCCACTTTCATATCTCCTAAACAGTTCCATGCCTCTACCAATGTGTTATCTTCACCAATTGCCTTTCCACAACTGTCCTCACGTCATCCTTACCGATCCATCGCACTTCCCCAATTTACTCTCTAACCTACATCACCCAACCTTCTCTCCCTCTCATTTCCTTCATCATCAGCTCCTCAAAACACTTCCTCCACCTTCTGAACACACTTCTCTCTTTTCGTCACATTTCCATCTACATCACCCTAACCTGCTGCAAATCCTTTCCTGTTCAGTCCCTGACTGGCCAATTAGTATAAGTCCTTTTCTCCTTCATTACTGTTCAACATCATAAAAAGCTCCCTGTATGTCCTTTTCTTTGACCCACATCTCTATTCACTTTATGCTGCAACTCCTTATACTCCTGTCTACATTGTCATCTCTTCCAACAACATGCCCACTGAAGTCCACTTTAATAACCATGCTTTCATCCTTGGGTATATTATCTAACCCATTGGCTAACTTACAACAGAAATCTTCTTTCTGCTTCATCTCACAACCAACCTGTGAGGCATATGCACAGATGACATTCATCATGACTTTCAATTTCTAACTTCACACTGTCAGACAATATACTCTCTTTAGAATGACTCCAACACCATTTCTCCTCCCATCCACACCATGATACAACAGCAGCAGCTAGGCCAAATGAATATGTAAAACACGCACAAAAAGAACTGCATTGTATAAGTAGGAAGTGGTAATGTACATACAGCTATGCTAACTTTTCCCAAGATTTCCTCTGGGATTCTTCTGGCTTCCTTCAGGACTTGATCCAAGGATCCACCATCCTGTTGTGATAAAGTTATACAGCACATCTTAGAATACAAAACACCACACTAAAAGTACATAAAGCACTGTTTATATTTATATTGTTTTTTTTTCTCCATATGCTGTCATCTATAATTGCTTTTATTTTGTATATTATGCTGCTTTTATAATTGCTTATATTTTTATTTCTCTTTGATTCTCTTTAGTGGTATGCACAGAGGACAGCAAAGAAATATTGGTATTGTACAGGGAAACAGGTTTCCTTACTGCACATATGACAATAAAACCTTGAATCCTAAAGTGCAGAGTATCCAATACCCCTCAGACTTAGGAAAGTTCTTTTTGGTGGTTTGTCACAATAAAACCCAAGTAACGACTACATAGATATGTGGGTCATATTTGTAAGTTAGTGGTACCAAGATGTTACGAAGAAGGAAAACAAAAAGAGAACCTAAGACATACACACAATATATATGTCAGTGTGTGTACAGACCCTGTGCAAAACTTAAAACAATATGGATGGGCATTCATGAACCACCAGAAGGTGGCAGTATTCACCATGCAGCAGCATATCATGGATGTGCACCTTTTCTTGCAGACTCCTGAACAATGCTCAAAACACACCTTTCAAAGCATTCCAAATGAACTCTGAACATAGACTGATGTGGCTGGAAACAGTGACAAACAGAGAACTATTTTACTTGTTTTTAAAGGTAAGACTTGTACTCTGCTGAGTCCTTCTGCACACTCCTGTACAGAAGGAGGTGGTAAGCATCTAATGTCAGATGCTACCTGCCAGTTATAGATGAAGTGTGAGATTGCTCAAAGGCCTCTAAAATTTGACTTTAAAGTAACCTGAGAGCTAAATGGACACAAAATACATTACTTAAAAGGCCTTTCTCTTGGCTTTCAGATGGTCCCTGTTGTGGAAAAATACACGCAGCAGTTTTTATTCCCCATACAACTTTAAAGATAGTGACCATTGTTCATCAATTTGCCATCATGAGCAAGGAGTCTGTCATAGACCTATTCTCACAATTAAATAGCACTACATGCAAAAAGGAAAGTTCATGTAAATCATTACTTTCCTTGAACTGTCTAAACAGGTTGCGATACCGCTTCTGCATTTTTTTGGAACTGGTAAACCAACAGTGTTCAAATACATGCAAAATGATGAATATATCAAATATATTTCCAGGCTTGTGACACTCCAAGGAAATGATCTTGAACTTGCAACAGAGGCATCATGTAAATTCATTGCTCTGCTGTATGACAAGAAGGAGAGTATATTATAATTCCACAGTGATCTCAATTTGTTTAGATCTAAATTAGCTCAGAAGTGTGCTGATCTTGCCAAGTTGGCTCCCTGCACAGACAGCTTCAAGCAGCATGTTTTGAGATACATGCAACAAGTGAAACTTTGGATAAATGCACACGTAGCCAAGCTTAATCTGGGATCACCTCTTGATTATGGATGGAAGGAGGAGGAATATTCCAGCCCATATTATTCACTGGTCACCTTCAGAGGTCATTGATGATCTCATTTGCAACTGCAGTGGAAAGTCTAAGTGCTCTCATAATGTTGTATGCAAGAATCAAAATATGGCATGTACAGAGTTGTGTCCGTGTGAAGGTACAGAGTCTTGCTGCAATGGCCTAACTCATGAACAGATGAAACAAATGACTTGATATTTGTTTCCAATATCTGTGACCAACATAATGTGAGATACCTTCAGTGATGACTACGAGGGTAGGCTGAAAAGTTCTAAGGCTCACTATAATGCAGTTAATGCATTACTCCTTCATGGGGAGCTTTAGAACTTTTCAGCCTACCCTCGTACAAGAATACAAACCCTATATCTAACTGTATGGCAGAGGTACGATACATCCAGAAAGTATTCATAGCACTTGACTTTTTACACATTTTGTGATGTTACAACCTTATTCCAAAATGGAGAAAATTGTTTTCACTCAAGATTCTACTCACAACACCCCATAATAACAACATGGAAAAAGGTGGGGTTTTTTGTTGCAAACTTCTTAATAAAAAAAGAAAAAAAAGAAATCACATGTACCTAAATATTCGCAGCCTTTGCCATGAAGGTCAAAATTGAGCTCAGTGCCTCCTGTTTCCACAGATCACCCGTGAGATGTTTCTACAGCTTAACTGGAGTCCATCTGAGGCAAATTCAGGTTTGTCTCGCGGCACAAATCTAGGTAAGGGTACAGAAACTTCTACGAAGAAGTGAAATTACCTGGTGGAGTTGGTGATTACAAAGAAAACCTGCACCTTCTTGGTACTTCCTGGAATCAGTTTAATGCCTATGGTGTCAATACTTATGTATATATGACTTCTTAGGGTTTTTTTTTAATACGTTTGCAAAAAAAAAAAAAAAAAAAAAACTTTTTATGTCATCATTATGGAGTTTTGTTAGTAGAATTTTGAGGGGAAAAAATTATTTGCTCCATTTTGGAATAAGGCTGTAACATAAAATGTGGAAAACACGAAGCGCTGTGAATACTTTCGAGATACACTGTAAACAGCCTCTGGGGTCTGCAAGTCTTGTCTGTGTCGTCTGTCTGTCTCCATGTCTCCGTTGTTTACAGTGATATTTGATGGGAATAGCTGTATAGCAGGAAATGGTTCTATTCTGATAACATGTTTAAGAAAATTAGTCAGTCTGGCTCTCTGTCATGGTGCCCCAGAATAATCAGGAAAGGGTATTTTAGTTCAAGGATGTGTGTTGTTTACACACACGTTACAGTAATAAATTTTAGGACACATAATGTAGCTGCAGTCTGTCAGAGGCTTCATTTGATCATACAGCTATTTCAACATGAAACTTCAAAGGCCCAGGGTCCAAGGTGTTACCCATTTAAAATATTGGTTAGGAAAATAACATTAAGGATTTACACAACCAAATTACTGACAAATACAAAACATCCAAGCGCCTGGTTTCCCCACCACGTTCATTGTCACGGTCTGATTCTTCATCTTCTCCTTCTAACAGTCTGCCTCAAACCTTGTCAGGCTGCACACACCACCTGGATTACCTGCCGTCAAAATCTCCTCAATTTTCTCTATTTCACTTTCACCATTTAGAGAAATATCAAACCAAATCGCTGTTTGAATCCTCCGCCATTGCAAATGAAAGCAATCGATAATGGGCTATCTCTGCCTTCACATCACGCAGCAGTTGGCAAAAATACACAGACTATTCTGGCTTTATATAGAACAGTCTTCAAGCAAAATGGAGATTTCTGGTACTTCAAAATACAATAGCACCCTAATCTATCCAAAGACGCTAAAACAGAGAGACCGTTCTGTAACCTCTGGAAAAAAAAAAAAAAAAATATCAAAACCAGGAGTATGACTTATCCTCCATTCAAATCCCAGCCTGACTGGAAAATCATTAAGGGCCCTTGGGCAAGGTCTTCAATACCCTAGTTACTCCCAGTGTGTAGTGAGTAGCAGCACCCTCACATCAGGGTGAATGTGAAACATCACTAAAGCGCTTTGAGTGTCTGATGCAGATGGAAAATCGCTATATATATATATATATATATATATATATATATAAAAAAATCAAAATCAATCAATGTAATTCTTTGTGCACTTATATATTTTAAGTAGATGTTATCAGCTTTAATGAATGGAAATTAAAAATGCGCTAGCTTGTAAATTTATTATTTACACAACTTCTTAGGCAATTCTTTCAGTCCTTGAAGAAAGCACTGCATTGACTCAGTTTTCTGTTAACTGATAACCTTTGTAACAATCTGCACATTTCTCTCACCATGTGCTCCATACAGATGCTGATTTCTCCGTCGCTGTAAAAGGCCCCATAAAATCCCACAATGTAGGGGGAGTTGCATTCATGGAGCACCTGCAGCTCTCTGATAATCTGGTTCCTGATGGCAGGCTTGATTTCCAGGTGAATCAACTGGGGAGGCAAAGGATTAAACTTTAAACTATTCTGATAAAAACAGGGGAGAGAGAAGCAGAGAAATGCTTCCTTTAAACATCATGCAGCACATTTTAGAGTTGGCTGTTAACAATTCTTTGATTGTGCATTATGGTAACATCCGCAAGACACACTGCAAATCTTCATTTATACTCTAGAGAATGACATTCCACATTTCTAGGTTAGGAGCACAGATTGTGCTCTGACGCAAAGATAACACCTGACATCTTCCAGAGCAAGTGAAAACATATCTGGAATGAGAACTGGAATGCAACTGCCTCAAACGCAGTCACACTTCACCTCCAACAAATGTTAATGTTTTTTACCTTCCGAGCCATGACCAATCCTGACGGTTTGTGGCGGACCTTGCCAACTACTCCTCCGTTACCAGCACCCAGCTCACAAATGAGTTCAAAATCCTCATCCTTCAACTCCCCGACCTGAGCTTTCTGTGTGAGGAAGGCTTCCAGCCGTTTCCTCTGCTGTTCATCCAAGTCAAGCTCACCCAGTTTCTTCTGTAAGGCCTCGAGGTTGGCTCTGTCAGGTAGCCGAGAGGAAGAAATAAGACAGGGAAAAGTATGCAACATGCATCTATGCTAAGCTGTTAAACCACCGGTCTCAAACTGTTTGATCGAGGGCTGGACATGGCCTGTGAGCCATTAGTTTACACTTCACAACATTACTATTACATTTAGCCTGCATTACGCCATTTAACCTCTCAGAAGGCTCAAGCGAACACTAGCAACCAATCGAGTTTTGTTTGTCTGTAAATAAGTTCACTGGCATCCAATTGTCTTGACCCACACAAGTGTTACGAACAATTCATAATCAGCCAATAAAGGATGACAACTTGGTAGTAGAGACTGACGGCGCTTCATCAATAATTGTTCATAAAAACAAAACAACAGCGCCTTACTTGGAGAACAAAAGGAAACAATCATTGGGTCGTGGCTTGCTCCATCATTCACAAACCCCCAACCAGACAAAGACAAATTTTTTCATCCAACCTGAACACTGGGCACTGACTGGCCAAGAACTCAGACGCAATGTGGCCTCACAGTGACACAAACGTGGTGAAATTAAGAAAATTATTTTGGATGTCAAAAAAGCAAGACTTCACCAATACATGATTTTAAATTAGAAACTTGAATGCTTCTAGTGTTTTCTAATCCAACAATCAAAAAGTCACAGTCTCGTGTCCTACTCAGACTGGACTGGCCCCGCATGACGTCACCCGTAAGTTTTCTACAGAAACCCGGAAGAGCTGATATGAAGCTCGTGTCTGGGCGTCACCATGTTAGCAGCCCCCACTCCGCAGATTCATCATGAACTCATTAATGCATAAAGGGGCAAGCGTGGGTGGCTTAGTTTGGGTGATGAAAGAAGACTGAACACACCCCTCTCTTCAAGTCAGACGAAGCCTGTTTGAAGCTAACAGGCTAACCTCGGTTTGGGTTTTTATTCAATCAGAGGTGGTTCTCCTCACAATTTCCTTTGGTGTGGACATTAAAAATTATTAGCCACTTAAGTTCTAAGTAATCGCACATTATGTGGACCTAACGTATGAAGCTACCGACAACTGCTAACAGTGCTAAATCCGTTGAGAAATTCACTCAACACGAGTACTGTAACAGAGAGATCTTAGAAGATCAGTTACAATGTTTCATTACACAAGCCATAATATTCTAGGTGTTTGTGATAAAATACTCCAAACAAAACAGACAGCACTGCTCAACAGCTACCATCCACATCGAGTGGACTCTGAGTTACAGTTACAGAGGCGGAGATGCTTGGCTGTCACTGTCACACATAGCAATCATGCCCCCAAATGCATAAAATATCTTAAACTAAGAAGTTAGAGAAAAATTCACCACGCTACAGTTGTTATGGAGAAGAAAACTATCTATAAAGACCAAAACTGTTTGTGTACCAGGCTATAAACATGTTTATTTCTGCCCTAAAGTTGGGCATTTTTAACACAGGCTCCTATGGAAATGTGCTCTGTTTTGGAGTCAGTCTTAAGCAGCCAGTCAAGGAACATACATAATGATGGCATTTATTGTATTAAAGTTATTGCTTTTGCAAGTTGTCTGGGATGGACTAACAGGCTCACCCATCAACCCACATTTTTGCTGTACAAGTCATAGGCAGTTAAAAATACAAGGAAAAAGACTCCTCAACACTCATCCCTGGTTAAATATAGGCAGTGGTGGGCACAGTTCCACTAATCCTCTAACCGCTAATTATCGAAGATAATGTTTTCATTATCGGATTAGCTTTTCAGATAACTTTGAAAACCATCATCGGACCAATTATCTTCCAATAGGTTTTGGTCCGATAATTTTTAGTCGCTAACATTTTTGCAGACATAGCTTTTTGTAGTAGATGCACAGTTCTATCCTCTAGAAACACAGAATAGCAAGTTCTAGAATAAACTGATTTATCCTCTGCAGGCAAAGGAGAACTGGTCATAGAAAAGAAAAAGCTCATTTCTTTTGACCCCATAGTGATACGCTGGCAATATCACCTAAGTCATCCAGAGGTATACAGTTTTAACTTATGGTTAAAATTTTAACCAAACTAATTGCGGACAAGTTATTTAAATTAAAGTCACGTCTGAAGTTTTATAAAGTGAAAATATCAGATATATGTTTTGGTTTTAAAGTATTAGACTAATTTTAAAGGTTTTAGTGTGGACATGGTGTGTGCGCAATGCATTCGGGGTAAAAGTTCACGACAGAAGAAATGCATTTGAGACGCTCTGATCGGGCTCCACACGGACAACAGTATTAAACTCTTTGTATATTGTTCCTAAAACTCTTGTGAATATATTCTCTGGGTTTACAGACGTTGTTATTGTGTTTGTTTTATGTAAAAATGCCAGAAGAAGCCCAGGTTGCTTCCTCCAAAAGCCAAAAAGTCTGTTAAATTGTGATTCAGGCCGTATGACATAACCGGCGTCAAAATGCATAGAACACTGCCATCTACCGGCAACCGGTTATATCACAGTGTTGTGGATCGCAGGATTTTAAGATTATCTGTAGGTTTCCAAAACCTGAGATACCACACACGTGGAGATAAAAAAAAAAAAAAAAAAAATCATAGATCTGACAGGTTTAGTTGTACAGTGTGTGGTGTCAGCCACGCGGTAAAAACAACACACACAAACAGATTTCACACATGAACATTCCCAGGTCAGACACCTCACTTTTTGATTGGCTGCATCATGTCACATTAGCTCCTCACATCCTTCTTAACACACCACAAACGGCAGGAATATCTGATAAGATTATATTTAGCGTCATCACAATTGTCGGGGCGTCCTTAAGATTGTCGAAGGGGAAGATCGGGTCCGATATCGGCCTAATTATCTTTCCATGTGAACCAGGCTTGATGTTATAACGCCTCATGGAGCGACTGACTGATCTGTTATGACACCGCACGGAGCGACTGATTGATCTGTTATAACACCGCACCAAGCCACTAACTCATCGCATGTTATGACACCTCATGGAGCGACTGATTGATTCGTTATGACACCACACCGAATGTTTTCACTATTATTTGATTTCTTTGTGCGACTGACATTGTTATTCAAGCATTCAAAATACAATTCCTATCGCCACACAATTCCACCACACATGAGAAAGTTTTTTGACAGTGTTATTGAAAGAAACCTTGTCTCCTAACTGGATAGAGTTGTGATGTCATCACACGTGCACTTAGGTGCTGTCTAGGGGGATCTTGAAAATTTATTTTTTTCTTTCTTTATTTATTTTTTCTCTTTATTTCTTTTTTATACAAACGAAAAAAATGACATTCTATAAAAGCACATTTATTAGTAAACACCAACACGTTACATTGCTTCACTTGTGTTGGTTTTTACATAGAATGAATGAATCAACAAATCAGCATGAGCGGAGGCTTAGTTTACCCATAATCCTTGTGGGCATCTGGGTGTTAATGTTCAAATCTTCAGAATTAGTGCATTATTTTAAAATTAACAGATGTGTTATATATCACTTTGTACATTTATGTAGCTATTCTATCTGGAATCATTTTATTTATAAAGCAAAACCATAATTCAAACCTGCTTTCTATTTCAAGACCACTGCCTTGTCGCTGGACCACTGTATCCTGTCAGGGTAAATGACGCATTCCTATAGCAGGGGGCAGAGCGCACAAAGACAGAAGCACTGGCTCATTAGCTGTTTGGGTTTGTGATCGCCATTGGCTTTGGCGAGGTTTAAACTCAAAATCAGCTTCTTAGTAGCTAAGAGCGTATTTGAGGCAAAATTGAAAGTTATTGGTTATCTGTAGCTTCCGATAAGTTTTTAGACAGTTTATCGGTTAGCATAAAAAAAAAAAAAAAAAAACAACTTTTCAGTTAGCCGATTACCAGTTATCAAAGCTAACTTTTTGGTTAGCTGTGCCCACCACTGCATATAGGCCTTGACCAATTCAATATGGTTTGTATGTTACCAGATGATTTTAGAGTGGACCAACTTAAATTAAATCACGTTCGCTGTGGTACTCTCTACTGGTGGTTGGCTCTCACTGCGGTATTGTATCACTTCCTGTTCCGGAGCACAGCGGTGTTTTTCTGTATCGGTTAGCTGTTTAATCTGCGCAGTTAGATTGATCTAGTTATCTAGATTACGATTTGTTTCCCAGTGTAATCTTTACGTGCCTTAACTAAAGCACTCATTCTGCTGAATCACCTCTAAATTATTTACACATTATTCACGTTGCGTGTTTTTTAGGAATCCGCTAGCTTAGCGTAGCTACTAGCTCTTAGCCGATTTAGCATGGCGCTTCTCCTGTCTCTCCCCGCACTTTTCTGCTCTGGGTGTGAAATGTTTAGTTATTCCTCGGCCTCCTTTAGCAGTAATGGTACTTGTAATAAGTGTAGCTTATTCGTAGCTTTGGAGGCCAGGCTGGGCGAATTGGAGACTCGGCTCCGCACCGTGGAAAATTCTACAGCTAGCCAGGCCCCTGTAGTCGGTGCGGACCAAGGTAGCTTAGCCGCCGTTAGTTCCCCCCTGGCAGATCCCGAGCAGCCGGGGAAAGCAGGCTGACTGGGTGACTGTGAGGAGGAAGCGTAGCCCTAAACAGAAGCCCCGTGTACACCGCCAACCCGTTCACATTTCTAACCGTTTTTCCCCACCGACGACACACCCGCCGAGGATCAAACTCTGGTTATTGGCGACTCTGTTTTGAGAAATGTGAAGTTAGCGACACCAGCAACCATAGTCAATTGTCTTCCGGGGGCCAGAGCAGGCGACATTGAAGGAAATTGAAACTGCTGGTTAAGGCTAAGCGTAAATTTGGTAAGATTGTAATTCACGTCGGCAGTAATGACACCCGGTTACGCCAATCGGAGGTCACTAAAATTAACATTAAATCGGTGTGTAACTTTGCAAAAACAATGTCGGACTCTGTAGTTTTCTCTGGGCCCCTCCCCAATCAGACCGGGAGTGACATGTTAGCCGCATGTTCTCCTTGAATTGCTGGCTGTCTGAGTGGTGTCCAAAAAATGAGGTGGGCTTCATAGATAATTGGCAAAGCTTCTGGGGAAAAACTGGTCTTGTTAGGAGAGACGGCATCCATCCCACTTTGGATGGAGCAGCTCTCATTTCTAGAAATCTGGCTAATTTTCTTAAATCCTCCAAACCGTGACTATCCAGGGTTGGGACCAGGAAGCAGAGTTGTAGTCTTACACACCTCTCTGCAGCTTCTCTCCCCCTGCCATCCCCTCATTACCCATCCCCGTAGAGACGGTGCCTGCTCCCAGACTACCAATAACCAGCAAAAATCTATTTAAGCATAAAATTCAAAAAGAAAAAATAATATAGCACCTTCAACTGCACCACAGACTAAAACAGTTAAATGTGGTCTATTAAACATTAGGTCCTCTCTCTTCTAAGTCCCTGTTGGTAAATTATATAATAATTGATCAACATATTGATTTATTCTGCCTAACAGAAACCGGTTACAGCAGGATGAATATGTTAGTTTAAATGAGTCAACACCCCGAGTCACACTAACTGTCAGAATGCTCGTAGCACGGGCCGGGGCGGTGGATTAGCAGCAATCTTCCATTCCAGCTTATTAATTAATCAAAAACCCAGACAGAGCTTTAATTCATTTGAAAGCTTGTCTCTTAGTCTTGTCCATCCAAATTGGAAGTCCCAAAAACCAGTTTTATTGTTATTATCTATCGTCCACCTGGTCGTTACTGTGAGTTTCTCTGTGAATTTCAGACCTTTTGTCTGACTTAGTGCTTTAGCTCAGATAAGATAATTATAGTGGGCGATTTTTATACATCCACACAGATGCTGAGAATGACAGCCTCAACACTGCATTAATCTATTATTAGACTCTATTGGCTTTGCTCAAAAGTAAATGAGTCCACCCACCACTTTAATCATATCTTAGGATCTTGTTCTGACTTATGGTATGGAAATAGAAGACTTAACAGTATTCCCTGAAAACTCCCTTCTGTCTGATCATTTTTTAATAACATTTACATTTACTCTGATGGACTACCCAGCAGTAGGGAATAAGTTTCATTACACTAGAAGTCTTTCAGAAAGCGCTGTAACTAGGTTTAAGGATATGATTCCTTCTTTATGTTCTCTAATGCCATATAACAACACAGTGCAGAGTAGCTACCTAAACTCTGTAAGGGAGATAGAGTATCTCGTCAATAGTTTTACATCCTCATTGAAGACAACTTTGGATGCTGTAGCTCCTCTGAAAAAGAGAGCTTTAAATCAGAAGTGTCTGACTCCATGGTATAACTCTCAAACTCGTAGCTTAAAGCAGATAACCCGTAAGTTGGAGAGGAAATGGCGTCTCACTAATTTAGAAGATCTTCACTTAGCCTGGAAAAAGAGTCTGTTGCTCTATAAAAAAGCCCTCCGTAAAGCTAGGACATCTTTCTACTCATCACTAATTGAAGAAAATAAGAACAACCCCAGGTTTCTTTTCAGCACTGTAGCCAGGCTGACAAAGAGTCAGAGCTCTATTGAGCTGAGTATTCCATTATCTTTAACTAGTAATGAGTTCATGACTTTCTTTGCTAACAAAATTTTAACTATTAGAGAAAAAATTACTCATAACCATCCCAAAGACGTATCGTTATCTTTGGCTGCTTTCAGTGATGCCGGTATTTGGTTAGACTCTTTCTCTCCGATTGTTCTGTCTGAGTTATTTTCATTAGTTACTTCATCCAAACCATCAACATGTTTATTAGACCCCATTCCTACCAGGCTGCTCAAGGAAGCCCTACCATTATTTAATGCTTCGATCTTAAATATGATCAATCTATCTTTGTTAGTTGGCTATGTACCACAGGCTTTTAAGGTGGCAGTAATTAAACCATTACTTAAAAAGCCATCACTTGACCCAGCTATCTTAGCTAATTATAGGCCAATCTCCAACCTTCCTTTTCTCTCAAAAATTCTTGAAAGGGTAGTTGTAAAACAGCTAACTGATCATCTGCAGAGGAATGGTCTATTTGAAGAGTTTCAGTCAGGTTTTAGAATTCATCATAGTACAGAAACAGCATTAGTGAAGGTTACAAATGATCTTCTTATGGCCTCGGACAGTGGACTCATCTCTGTGCTTGTTCTGTTAGACCTCAGTGCTGCTTTTGATACTGTTGACCATAAAATTTTATTACAGAGATTAGAGCATGCCATAGGTATTAAAGGCACTGCGCTGCGGTGGTTTGAATCATATTTGTCTAATAGATTACAATTTGTTCATGTAAATGGGGAATCTTCTTCACAGACTAAAGTTAATTATGGAGTTCCACAAGGTTCTGTGCTAGGACCAATTTTATTCACTTTATATATGCTTCCCTTAGGCAGTATTATTAGACGGTATTGCTTAAATTTTCATTGTTACGCAGATGATACCCAGCTTTATCTATCCATGAAGCCAGAGGACACACACCAATTAGCTAAACTGCAGGATTGTCTTACAGACATAAAGACATGGATGACCTCTAATTTCCTGCTTTTAAACTCAGATAAAACTGAAGTTATTGTACTTGGCCCCACAAATCTTAGAAACATGGTGTCTAACCAGATCCTTACTCTGGATGGCATTACCCTGACCTCTAGTAATACTGTGAGAAATCTTGGAGTCATTTTTGATCAGGATATGTCATTCAAAGCGCATATTAAACAAATATGTAGGACTGCTTTTTTGCATTTACGCAATATCTCTAAAATCAGAAAGGTCTTGTCTCAGAGTGATGCTGAAAAACTAATTCATGCATTTATTTCCTCTAGGCTGGACTATTGTAATTCATTATTATCAGGTTGTCCTAAAAGTTCCCTAAAAAGCCTTCAGTTAATTCAAAATGCTGCAGCTAGAGTGCTGACGGGGACTAGAAGGAGAGAGCATATCTCACCCATATTGGCCTCTCTTCATTGGCTTCCTGTTAATTCTAGAATAGAATTTAAAATTCTTCTTCTTACTTATAAGGTTTTGAATAATCAGGTCCCATCTTATCTTAGGGACCTCGTAGTACCATATCACCCCAATAGAGCGCTTCGCTCTCAGACTGCAGGCTTACTTGTAGTTCCTAGGGTTTGTAAGAGTAGAATGGGAGGCAGAGCCTTCAGCTTTCAGGCTCCTCTCCTGTGGAACCAGCTCCCAATTCAGATCAGGGAGACAGACACCCTCTCTACTTTTAAGATTAGGCTTAAAACTTTCCTTTTTGCTAAAGCTTATAGTTAGGGCTGGATCAGGTGACCCTGAACCATCCCTTAGTTATGCTGCTATAGACGTAGACTGCTGGGGGGTTCCCATGATGCACTGTTTCTTTCTCTTTTTGCTCTGTATGCACCACTCTGCATTTAATCATTAGGGATCGATCTCTGCTCCCCTCCACAGCATATCTTTTTCCTGGTTCTCTCCCTCAGCCCCAACCAGTCCCAGCAGAAGACTGCCCCTCCCTGAGCCTGGTTCTGCTGGAGGTTTCTTCCTGTTAAAAGGGAGTTTTTCCTTCCCACTGTAGCCAAGTGCTTGCTCACAGGGGGTCGTTTTGACCGTTGGGGTTTTACATCATTATTGTATGGCCTTGCCTTGCAGTGTGGAGCGCCTTGGGGCGGCTGTTTGTTGTGATTTGGCGCTATATAAAAAAAAATTGATTGATTGATTGATTGGTACAGAAACATGGCTCAAACTACCTAATTTCTTCATGCAAGTTCAATTCAGAAATTCACAGCATTAACACTAGATCTAGTGTCTTGTCCTTGGTTATATTCCCTTAGTCAGGTCCTTTGGGGCTACATCTTTCTCTGATACTGGAGGTAAGGTATGGAACGGTCTTGATCTGCAAACAAAATCCTGCAGAAATAAAATGGATTTTAAAAATAGGGTAAAAACATATTTTTCCCTGATGGTCAACAGTTTATTGATAACTTTATTTTTAGACATCTATTTAAAAGGCTGAGACTCTGTAGCCAAAGATACACTCTCTGTAGCCGGCAATAAATGCAATCCTGCAAAATCTTAGAGAGGTGGTTTTCACTGCGAGATGTGTGCGTGTATAATATATATATATATATAGGAATCAGTTCCTATTTAAAAATATACTGTATAGTTTTAATGTGTAAATACTCTAATACTAATAAGTGGTGTGTTGCTTTTATATGATTTAAATGGTTGTGGTTTTATTTATGAGATATTGGATAACTGAATTTAGTTTTTACATTTTTTTAATGAATCAAATCAAACAATAAGTAAAACTTGCACGATTGTAATTTGCAGACATAGAACCAGAAATAAGACTTGTATAAAACAGTTACTCACTCGGACGCAGCGTCCAGGCTGTTGGCGGTGGCCTGTCCTTCTCCGATCGGCGTTATGTTCAGCGGAACGGGCTTTTTCTTTGGAGCCATTTCACCGGCAGCTGGCCGATCTAAACCTAAACGCTTTAAAGTAACGATGTCCCGACCTGCGGCGAGCCGACAATTTATCTTTAACCTTGTTCCAAAGTTGGTCGGAAAAAGCAAGAGGAACCGCTCCGAACGCCTGTTAGCAGCTAACGTTAGCAAAGTGAGTAGAACATGTCACTCAGCTGTTTGACAAAAAAATCTTATCATGTCGACGTGGCGTTTGGAAGTACTATGTATTTAAGACATTCGGAGCAAATACATTGCCGTTTTAGCTCTTTATTCTCAGCTGTCTAGTTGATATACTGAGGATACTTAGCTGGCTACAGCTAGCATCAGCTCCTGTAGGGGAGGGAGGGGGGGCGTCCGAGCAGCAAAAAAAAAAAAAAAAAAACACAACCGGCTGCCTCTGTGTTTACACCAGGACACCGAGTGGCTGGCTTCTTTCCGGTGGAGAGCAGGGTGCGAGCAGCGGCTCCAGTCAGGGTGTGGGGCTGACACCGGGCTCCGGCCGCTGCTGGTGCTTCAATACAGGAAGCAGTGGCTGCAGCGTCACAGCCGCGTCTGACGCCCACAGGGAAAGCCCTGCGCAAACATCGCCGAGACTGCGACTTTAAAACGAGACCCGTGGATGTCCCCCACTCATACATCCACAATAATTCTACTACTAAACTAAATCATGAAGTTCTTGTGTATGCACTTCTTGATTCACAAAGTGACACAACCTTTCAGAGGTGGGAGTAAGTCACCATCAAGCCACGCTCAAGCAGTGGCAGTTCTACACTGAATTGCTCCCCGGGCGAGACACTCTCTGTGCTCCCCCCTCCCTTCCATTTTTTTTTATTTATTTTTTTTTTTTTAATTTGTGTTTTGCACAAACAGCCATTTTTAAATTTATTTTATTATTATTATTCTATTATTTTTAAATATATTTTACAAGTGCTCCTGAATTTGCAATTGAAATTGACATCAAAAGACCACAGGGTCCAATATAAATATAATATCCATCAATTGCAAATTTGAATACATGCTCTTACATGCTAAATGTCTAAATGTCTTTCAGGGAGGAACAATTAACTCTTTTATTAAGGTGCATATTTGTCTCAACATTTAGCTAAATAGCTGGCTTGATGTGTGTAAATAATAGGCTAAATATGTAATATAAACATTAATTAATCTGCAATAGTTTTAGGTTTGACAGAAATTTGATCATGTAGTATTTGCGTTTTTTTTCTCCCTAATTTTTGGTCTTCATTTGTGGGTCAAAAGAAAATCTAAACTGAAATGTTCCCATGCCACTGAAATCAAATGAGATTCTTTTTCTCCATCAAATAAACAGTTAGTTATGAAGATAAGACTCATTTTAAATTTATTATTATTATTATTATTATTTTGTCAGTGTACATGACAATAAAAAGAGTTTCCAGCTACTGGAAGCCTATTGTAAAAATTGTATAACACACATTCTTGCTGGCACACAAAAAGGTCAGATTCAATTCACCTCAGCCAGTAATGTGAACGGAGCACCTGTCCTCTCCAGTGAGTTTAAACCCGTCTTCCACCCTGTCTGTCTGCTTTCAAATGCCTTTTATTTCATAAACTAGCTGTCTGCATCGTTTGCTCGAGTTCTGGTTCTGCTCTGTTGCATCCTCATGGACTTCGCTCTGCCAGAGCGGAGACAATGTGGAGGCAGAGCAGCAAGGAGCAGTGAGCACGATGGTCCGTCCAGAGCCGTGGAGCAGAGTGCATGGGCCGAGGAGGAGTGCGTCTGTCTCCGGTTACGCAGGAGACAACCGCCGAACCGCTTTCACAAGTTCTGTTCTGTGCACGCCAGCATGCTGGGGTGCCTGCTTGCAGCTGTGAGATGTCAATTTGCCACTTCCTCCTTACACAGTGATATCATAACTGCTTTGCGATGCAGAAGGATTTTTTTTTTTTAAGTACTTGTGCCGCCCCTATATGTGTCACGAAAAAATGCGCCCCGGGCAATTGCCCGCCTCGCCCATGCCAAAAACCGCGTCTGCTCTCATGTCATGAATCAACAAGTCCCAAGTCAAGTCTCAAGTCATAATGACCACCAATTGTTTGCAAGCTGACTTGAGACTTGACTTGGGACTTGCTGATTCATGACTTGAGAATGACCTGATGGTGACTTCGTCCCACCTCTGCAACATTTATCCTCAAGGAGACAGCAAGGGTGAAGAGTGAACCAGTTCAACTAAAGCTCTCCATGCTCGCTTCCAGAAACACAGTTGTGTCCTGCCGGAGACTTACTAGTTTGAAAGTAAGAGGATTCTACTCAGACAAGATAAGCTCACTGTCAGTGACCTACTCCAGAGTGTTCATCCCCGTAAACATATTCCCACACCATAGACCATAGTCCCACACCAGAGACTGTGAAGGCATCGCCTCATCTGGAACGTCTTGCAGATTGGATTGCTCCTAATCAAAGCTGTGGCATCGGCTTACTAAACAGCTAAATTCTCCTCAAGCCCTGGTACCAAGACAAGTGGTACCGGGTGAAGGAAATCAGCCCTTCACACAGAGAACAGACTTGGGTTGGAGTGTGGACAGCTATGGTAACCTATGTCTCAATTATGGACATGCAATTGAAGTAAGCCACCAATCATAGTGAAGTCAGTGGTGCCAGGTCTGTTGTCTTCTTCAAACCTTACAAGTGAAGTTCATTATATCTGTAGAACACAGATCAAGGAGGTGGTCGAACCTGCAGACATCATCAAGGTGCTGGAATCCGACTTCGCTGAAAGAGCTACAGAGACCAGCTATGTCTGTCAAGAGGATCTAAGATTCTTGTCAAAATGGAAAAGAAGCATCAGACTTAAGCATGACGGTCATTATGAAATGCATTGCTGTTTAAGATGGACAGACCCAACTTAACCGATAAGGTGTGCGCCATCCACCAACTCAAGTGCCTGGAAAGAACGTTGAGAAGACAGGAACAATAGCGCTAAAACTACAAGACCTCCATGGATAGCACCGTAACCTCTTGGAGATACAGAATGGGTACCGGAAGACGGCATCCACAACGCTCCAGCGTGGTACATCCCACATCATGGGGTGGTCTATCATCCTCAAACGCCTGAGAAGATATCCATTGTCTTTGCTTGCTATGGATGGATGGATGGATAGATGGATAGATAGATAGATAGATAGATAGATAGTCATTACAAGTGCAACGAAATTTCTTCACACCCAGTCACCTCAGACAAAAATACAATTAATCCACAATTATTACGAGTTGAGCATAATAATGGCACACATCAGAATTAAAACAACCATACATATACATTTGATTGTTTATGTACTCTAAACCTTAAGACAGTCCGTCATCCGAATTGAGGAAATGTGAGTGTGGGCTGCAGCAGTGTCCCACGCAGCCACAAGCTTGGGGGAGCGGCAGGGCTGGGGGGGGTGGAAAGAGGGGTGTGCGTCATGTGTGCAGATGAGATGAGTTCATATCAGTCAGATGAGTTTGTATCAGTTTCTGTCAGTGTGTGCATAATGTCTGGAGTTGCCTTGACAACATCAGACTCCAAGTGATGTCTTTGAATGACAATCTCCTAACCGGCCCAAAGCTGACAAACACCTTGGTGAGAGTTCTCCATCGCTTCCAAAAGAGGCCCAGTAGCAATCGTGTGACATAGAGCACATGTTCCACCAGTTCCATGTCAAGGCAGAAGACCAAGATTGCCTTAGTGTGAAAATGGAAATGTTGAAGTTGAACCTTTCAGCTATCAAATGAAGGCCCATTTGTTTGGTGCAGTTTCATCACCTGGCTGTGCCAACTATGGACTCAATTTCAATTTTAATTCGTTTTCATTTATATAGCGCCAAATCATAACAAATTTGCCTCAAGGTGCTTCACACAAGTAAGGTCTAACTCAAGTATATCGCAGCTGAAGGACATGGACGCTCCGGTGAACATGCCATCATGTTCATTCGATTGAACTTCTATGTTGATGATGGCCTGTCAAGCGTAGAATCCATAAGTCAAGCAATCCAGCTGGTGAAAGAGGTGAAAAAGCTTTGCAGCACAGGCTGCACAAGTTTATCTCAGCAGCATGGAAGTCCTAGCCACCATTCCCAAGGAAGAAAATGCTGAAGCTGCTAAGGGCCCTGTCCCACTGGCGTTTAGGAGGATTTGCGGATGGAATGTGCACAAAAGTGGCCCACATCCGCCAACAACCGCAATAACCGTGTAACATTCCTGTATGAGTCGGCCGCCATCCGAACACGTCTGTGATAATCTGCAGAGGCACGCATGTCCGCAGCCAGGATTTTTGAGCGGCTCAAAAATCCTGCTGTGGATGAGATCCGCATCACTGCCTGAACACATACTGAAGACATACACAACCATGCGTGCCGCATATCCCCTGTCATCTGCTGATATCCGCAACCGACGGGTTGGCGCGGCTTGGCGGCAGACCGGGACAGCGTGCAAACAATACGTTATTTTGTATTGTAACCTAGTTTCTTAAGTTTCCAAAATATTCAGAAAATAGTGAGGTTTTTAGGCTGTTTGGGAATCTGCTCGTTTAGTTTATGGTTTTAACACAAGTCTTAAAAGTGTGTCTGCGGAAGACAAAGTGATGGTAATGAGTTACTTCCGATAATCACTTCCGGCGAAGTGGCCAAGCCGAAGGCAAGAATTCATACCTCTGTGGTTGGCCGCCCGATGAAAAAAGATTGGGCTGCATTGTCTATTGAAATCAGCCGGTTTTGTTTTGTCTCTAACTTCCTTCTATTAGCCAACTGACAGCTCTTTTTGCCTGGAACGATGAGATTTATACACCAAGCTGACCTGAAATGAACCACTGTACATTCAACTGACTTATTGACGAATCTGACCCCTTTGAAAAGTGACCAAATTTCATGTGTATTGAGCTTGGTGACGTTTTCATCGGCCAAAAATGGCCACCAGAGGGCGCTCGATGTAACGTCCGTGGCAACCCATAAATAAATCTATCTATCTATCTATACACACACATATATATATATATATATATATATATACACACGTATAGTGAGGAAATAAGTATTTGAACACCCTGCGGTTTTGCAAGTTCTCCCACTTAGAAATCATGGAGGGGTCTGAAATTTTCAACTTAGGTGCATGTCCACTGTGAGAGACATAATCTAAAAAAAAAAAAAAAAAAAAAATCCGGAAATCACAATGTATGATTTTTTTTAAATAATTTATTTCACTGTTACTGCTGCAAATAAGTATTTGAACACCTACCGACCAGCAAGAATTGGCTCACACAGACCTGTTAATTTTTCTTTAAGAAGCCCTCTTATTCTGCACTCTTTACCTGTATTAATTGCACCTGTTTGAACTTGTTACCTGTATAAAAGACACCTGTTCACACACTCAATCAATCACACTCCAACCTGTCCACCATAGCCAAGACCAAAGAGCTGTCTAAGGACACCGAGACAAAACTGTAGACCTGCACAAGGCTGGGACAGACTACAGGACAGGCAAGCAGCATGGTAGAAGACAACAACTGTTATGACTATTTATTAGAAAGTGGAAGAAACACAAGATGACTGTCAATCTCCCTCGGTCTGGGATTCCATGCAAGATCTCACTTTGTGGGGTAAGGATGATTCTGAGAAAGCTCAGAACTACACAGGAGAACCTGGTCAATGACCTGAAGAGAGCTGGGACCACAGTCGCAATGATTACATTGGTAACACATGTCATGGTGTAAAATCCTGCAGGGCAGCAAGGTCCCCCTTCTCAAGCCAGCACATGTCCAGGCCCGTCTGAAGTTCACCAGTGACTATCTGGATGATCCAGAGGAGGCATGGGAAGGTCATGTGGTCAGATGAGACCAAAATAGAGCTTTCTGGAATCAACTCCACTTACCATGTTTAGAGGATAAGAACAACCCCAAGAAAACCATCCCAACCATGAAGCATGGGGGTGGAAACATCATACTCTGGGGGTGCTCTTCTGCAAAGGGGATAGGATGACTGCACCGTATTGAATGGAGGATGGAAGGGGTCATGTATTGCGAGATTTTGGCAAACAACCTCCTTCCCTCAGTAAGAGCATTGAAGATGGGTCATGGCTAGGTCTTCCAACATGACAATGACCCCAACACACAGCCAGGGAAACTAAGGAGGGGCTCCATAAGAAGCATTTCAAGGTCCTGGAGTGGCCTGGCCAGTCTCCAGACCTGAACTCAATAGAAAATCTTTGGAGGGAGCTGAAACTCCAAACCTGAAAGATTTGGAGAAGATCTATGTCAAAAGCATTTGACACTATAGATTTTAACATCTTATTGGGGAAACTTGAGCATTATGGTGTCAGAGGTATTGCGCTCAGCTGGTTCAGAAGCTATCTGTCTGAAAGGGAGCATTATGTACAGATATATAGCAGTAAATCGCAATACAAAACAACAAAATGTGGTGTTCCACAGGGATCCATATTAGGTCCTCTTCTTTTTATTATTTACATAAACGACTTTATAAATTCATCAGATATATTACACAAATTATTTTTGCAGATGATACAAATCTTTTTTTAATCACATAAAAATCTTCAGTTTCTCCAAAACACAGTTAATGAAGAATTAACTAAAGTGGACATTTGGCTCAAATGCAATAACTATCTTTAAACATTAATAAAACTCACTACATTATGTTCCGTTCTAACAGCTCTCGGATAAATATTGAAAATATACAGATAGAGATTAATGGAATTGGCATTGAAAGAGTACAGTACATAAAATTGTTAGGTATATATATTGATGAATTTTTATATTTTAAAAAACAAATTGATGAATTGACAAGTAAGTTATCGAAATATGTTGGATTATTTTATAAAATTCGACATTATCTCCCTCTCAAAGCTCTTATAACACTTTATCAAACTTTATTTGAACCACATTTGAATTACTGCAATATTATGATGTAACACGTATCCTAGTTATCTCAATAAATTGATTGCTTTGCGAAAGAAAGTGATTCGTGTTATAACCTGGTCCGAATATGGTGCTCCCTCTGATCCTCTCTTTTGTAGGCTTAAGCTTCTGAAGCTAACTGAGAGCAACATATTTCAGAACGCATGCATGATGTATAATGTAGTATATAAGCGAAATTAAAGACTTTGCCAACTAATCCCAATTACTTATCCAACTCATGAATATAACACAAGAAGAAAAAATCAGTAAGGGCAAAAAGCGTAAACTGAAATGTACTAATTTTAGCATTACATGCAAAGGTCCACAGATCTGGAATGCAATTGACGATACAATACAAAACTCAGTATCGTTACATATATTTAAGAAACTTTTGAAAAATGACTTGTTGCTACATTATACTCAGGCTAGACCCTAATAGCAAAATACAAACAAATGTATAATAATGTACACAACAATGAAATTCAAATGTATTATAATTAAATGTCTTTGTACTTTGTTTTTTTTTAATGCCTCTGTCATGACTGTAAATGTAAGAAAAATTTGCTGCCGCAAATAATCGAATGTGTTTGATGATATACCTTTGTGAATAAGACTGAAAAATCAGTATGAGATTAGTTGATGGGATAAGTGCAATATCATTTCCAGATAATGTGGGACTGTATGAATGTGTGTGTGGGAGTGCTTAATGCATCCATAGGGGGTAGGGTGGTGTTTTTTTTTTTTTTTAACTGTTGTATTGTAATATATCTTGTGCTTAGGACTCCTTTTATAAGCTAAGGTAGCTTCTTGGGAGATCCTTTTTACAAATTTCAAGAAAGCTTCCTCAAATGCATACTTTCTGAAATGTAAATGAAATGTCTTTGAAATATTTGTAAATAAAACTTGTAAATCTATGTGGAGGAGCGGACCAGGTGTTCAAATACTTATTTGCAGCAGTAACATACAAATAAATTATTAAAGAAAATCATACATTGTGATTTCCAGATTTTTTTTGTCTCTCACAGTGGACATGCACCTAATATGAAAATTTCAGACCCCTCCATTTCTCAGTGGGAGAACTTGCAAAATCGCAGGGTGTTCAAATACTTATTTTCCTCGCTGTATATATATATATATATATATGGACGAACCTACAGCAGCTCCTTGTAACTTCACCTGAAATCTGATTTACGTTGTGCAAATCATCTCGTTTCTGAAAAAACTTACCTTAACTGTTTCCACGGCAGGCTGCTAACGATGCTAACACATGTAGCTCACTTTGAAATGGCGCCATTTCCGTAAAAACGTGATTACGCAAAAATGCGTTTTTTCTTCTGTCCTTAAAGTAAAACATGATTCACAAGCGCCAATAAATGTTTGAACAAAATTTTCTCTGCAAAAGTCTACATTTGTTTCCATAAGGGGTAATTACTACTTTATCTTCTTTGAGCAACTAACGTGGTTTTACGTCACAGCATGAAGTTTGTCAGGGGTCACATTGTCGCGCGCGCACGCGCACACACACACTGCACGGCATGTTGAGACTGTTTTTACATTTATGGTAGGATTTATGTTACACTGAAGTAGGTTAAATAGTGTCACAAAAGTGTGACAATTAAAAAAAATTAATTATGGCAAATTACCACCATTTATTGATTTTCAATTCAACCAATTTATAGACAACAGTACAATTAAAAGTGATCTGGTTTGTTAGCTACTTGAAAGTATTACATTTATTTGTGACCTTTAAAATCAGTTCAGGGTTGTAATATACACCATCACATAAGAGGTTCAGACCAGTGGACCCTAGGACTAGTGGAAGCTCCCCCATACCAATGATTGGCTTTTGTGTTAAAACATTTAATTACAGATTTCTGAGAACTCTGTTTCTCAAGGGAGGTAGAAAATGACTTACTAGAGTTTGGGGCAAACTTCTCTGTAGCGTCTCTTCACTTCATGTGGGGAAGGAATGATGTAACCCCCTAAAGGATATTTTCCAACTCATTATTGAATTAGTATCAGTGGCCAAGTGGTTAATGCGCTTGGTTTCAGTTCATGTTCCGGTTCAAATCCCACCCCTGCCACATTTCTCCATGTAACGTGGAGTTGCGTCAGGAAGGGCATCTGGCGTAAAACTTGTGCCAATTCAACATGCAGATCCACCTTGTATTTGCTGTGGCGATCCCAAGTGCAAACAAGGGAGCAGCCGATGGGACTTACTATTATTGAATTGGTATCAGCAAACTAGAAGCATTACCTCAGAAGTTGGAACTAAAACTGGCCTTACACCTGAGGTAAATGTGTTGTTTTCCACACAGCACTGCTAGTCAGAAGATAACCTGGATGACGCCAAGATTTTGGAGTATTGACTGCTACAAGAAAACATTTGGTCCATCAGAGTCCTTGAAAGAGAATAGAAGCCACAGAAGTTACATTGTTTTGGTTTGTAGCATATGTATTGTTATTGTTGTTAGCAACATCTACCAGGTGAGCCAATATTAGTGGCACCTGTTAAACAAGGCAACGTATTTCAGATATTATTGTAGCAGCATGTCCAAAGACAGGACAGTAATATGTACTCAAACTGGACACAAGACAGATAAGCTAAAGTACCCTCAGCCGTAGGAGGATGCAATCAATGAAAATGTGTGTAGAAACAATGTGACCTTTTGACCTCTTAGAATAGGTCAAGGTTAGCCATCTTTGAACTTGTCCAGTCTGTCCCAAGAATGGTCCCTGTGAATTTGAAGACCCTGGCAGTAACAGGCTTATACTGAGTAGACAGACGCAAAGTCTTCCCAATACCCAATGGCCATATTTTGGCCTTGAGCAAAACAAATTTAAAACTAGATTTCTTTTCTATTGCTTCTGGGAGCAGCCATGTTGGATTGTGAAGTACACGGGTTCCTACGAGTTGGTATTACAACTTTTTTTTGGGGGGGGGGGGGGGGGGGGGGGGGGGGGCACAAGTATGAAATTCCAACAGGGTACAAATAGAACACTGTATATGTTGGTTTAGCTCATGTTCAGGTGCTTCTAGTCTTACGGTGTGATTGTGAGCGACTAACCAGTGATGACTAAATGTCTTTGGTATCAGTCTCTCTGGATAACCCTTCGGTCTCAGACTGGCTCCAAGTCAAATAAGTGGATAGTTGAGGTGCATCACTTGCATCACGAGGGACCGTCAGCAACACCACCACAGCCGTGTGACAAAGCTTTTGTTCTCATGTTTCAAATACATAATATCTTCATTTGAAGTTGTGCAAGTCAGAGCTTCAGTATATTTTCATATGTTAAAGAGGATAACAGAGTACAAAAATTAGGAGAGCCATTAAGACTTCAAATAATATCAGTAATGGCACAACACTGTACTCTTGGGGACACAAATTCAGTACATTTACAGTGTGTGTACGTCTCCACCTAAACATGAGATAGTAGTTAGACAGTCTTTGGTGATCAGTATGTTCAGAGTTAAAAACAGTCATGATGTATGTAGCCCCAAATTTACTGAAAAATGTGCAACTCTGATATCCATAAGGACAGACGAATAACACGAATGTGACTGATGTGTAAGAGGCCTTTAAATTAATAAGCAACTCAAAGTACATTCACAAATAGTTTTATTTCCATCTTTTTTATACATTTAAATCATATATTTTTATTATAATAAATGACTTCTCCCTTGTCATTTACATAAAAAAAAAAAAAGTTTTAAGACTGCAAAATAGTACTCCTGTGATTTTTTTCCTCTATAGCTTTGTACACATATCCGTGCAGCCACGTTGCTCTGAACGGATGCACACTTTGAGAATAAGAAAGGGGGGGGGGGGGGGGGGGGCAGCCACAAGCAGAATACAAGAGCTCTAGCAAGACGGCAGGCTAGCGAATAACACCACAACCATGTGACCAACACTGACCCCGCTTACAATGTTCGGTGAAACCTGTTGTAGTAGTTGCAGAGCTTGCTTTAGCTTGTTTGAACTTCCACTTGACGCCGGCTTGTACTGTAACCACAACAGGGTGGTGGGGGGTGGGTGTCACCATTCAAAAACAAAAAACACCAGCGCATCATTCCCATCATGACTCTGGGAAATAAAATACAGTTTTAGAATATAATAAACCATGCTCGATTGTTCCATCATCTCTTCCACCTCGACAGCGTACATCTTCTCCCATTTGAGACCGTGTGTGTGAGATATCAGCTGAGATGTACGCAAACAGATTTAAGCATTTTAGCGTGAAACATGAAATCAAACTTCCCACATTCAAATCACACTTGCTGTTCACGAATACCAAAAGACACTGCTGCAATTGAAAACTGTAGTAGCTGCAAGTACCCTCTTTGGTTTGAGAAAATGCTGACAGTGACGTTTAGCTTGAGCACTAACACCACAAAGAACTGACCTGATTCCAGCCACTTTCATGCTCAACTCACAATATATAATGCAGGTAATTATAATCTGTCAGAAATATTTTAGCTCAAATGCATTTGAAGAAGTATTTCTACTGAAAATGACATTTATTTCAGTACAATCTACTGTAAATTTGCATTCATATAGTCTTGCTCTTATTTTTAACAACAAATCTCTACAGCCACTGATCTTAAAAACTGTCCCGCATGCCGTCAGCGGCCACCAGCAAAAACATCATACTGAATATTCACAATACCAAAAGATGTGTGTCGACCAGACACAGGGAGCCTTTCAATGGTTCATCCCCTCTGTCGCAACGTGGGAAAGTGACATTGGCATGGTGGTGAAGCAGTGGTCTTGCAGTATAATGACTCAACGGGCCCTGCTGCTGGTATAGCAAGAAATGAGGGAAGCCAAAACCATTTTACCGAAGAGTAGGATGAAAAGTTTGCCAATATGTGTGCTGGCTTGTGTTGGTGTGTATATACACTGTGTGTGTGGGTGGGTGTGTGTGTGTGTGTACACGCCGCTAGATCCAGAGACGATACAGCACATCTCAGCGCAGACTGTTCACTCAGTGCCGCGGGTTGGAGTACTGGGTTGATTGAGGCCCATGGTTTTGCACAACCAGCCGGCAAAGTCTACTTCTCCACCTCAGATCGCTTAATGAACGTGTGACTCTGAAGAAAACCAAAGAAACCTTGACTATTAACCATCACTAACATTAAAGGATTAAAATGACATTGTTAAGGTGCAGGCGCATACCATCAGCATCTTCAGATCGGCCCTCTCAGCAGGATTTTTGATCAGACTGGTGACGGGGGGAAGAGATCTCATTAAAATCATGAAGTGTAATGAAATTCATTAGTTTTGTGAGGAAGGATTGTATTTAAAATATTTTTGTACTTCAGTAGCATTGTGGTGCTTTGATGTTTAGCTTTGACCTCAAGACCACACACTTCTTTTGGTTTATAAATGGGCCTTCGTTTTGGCCTTGAGGGTTCAAAGCCTTGGTCATCTCAAGAAATGTCAAATGTCGAGGGACTTTCAAGGCATATGGCATTTTAACATCTTATCAAGTAAACTGTGAAACAGTTTGGTCACATTATGCAGGAACATTACATTATGCATCAAATACAAATTCACAGAGTTTGTATCAAGTTCAACGCTCATCAGTTTGTTGTGTAATTTCTAGATTTGGCTTGTTCCAGGAAGGAAGGTTCTGACATTTATCATGGTACAAACTTGCACGTAAATGAAAACAATTTTGTTCTCTTTAAATTAGTCTGTTAGATAGTTTATGCTTTCTCATTTCAGCAGCATTTTTTGTTTTCCGATTACCTGTGGCAGCAATTATTGATATAAGATACCAACTTCAACCTTGTGCAACTCATCACCTTTCTGGAAAGTACAGACTACTTGTGCAGCTGGTAAGAAGGTTTAACAAAACAAAAAAATTTGAAATAGTTTACCTCAGAATTAAGAATACATACATAGATTATTAGAAACACATACTACATACTACATCTTTAACTGCTTATCCGGGATGGGTCGCGGGGGCAACAGATCCAGCAGCGGACCCCAGACTTCCCTCTGCTTATCCGGGATGGAGCGCGGGGGCAACAGATCCAGCAGCGGACCCCAGACTTCCCTTTCCTGGGCCACATTAACCACCTCTGACTGGCGGATCCTGAGGCGTTCTCAGACCAGTGTGGAGATATAATCTCTCCACCAAGGTACTGGGTCTTCCCGGGGTCTCCTCCCAGATGGATGTGCCTGGAACACCTTTCTAGGGAGGCGCCCAGGAGGCACCTTACCAGATGCCCGAGTAGAGCACTGGCGTCCTTCATGTTGAAGGAGCAGTGGCTCTACTCCGAGCTCCCACAGATGACCAACCTTCTTCACCTCTAAGGGAGACAACAGCCACCCTCCTGAGGAAGCCCATTTCAGCCCCTTGTACCGCGATCTAGTTCTTTCGGTCATGACCCAAACCCCTCATGACCAAGGTGAGTAGGAACGACGACTGAACTTTGACTTTTGGCTCAGCTACCTTTTCGTCACAGCAGTATGGTAGAGCGAATGCAGCACCGCTCCTGCTGTGCGATTCTCCGGCCAATCTCACGCGTTCATTGTCCCCCCACTCGTGAACAAGATCCCGAGGTACTTGAACTCCTTCACTTGGGGCAAGACCTCATTCCCTACCGGAGTAGGCAATCCATCGGTTCCTGCTGAAAACCATGGCCTCAGATTTACGAGGTGCTGATCCTCATCCCAGCCGCTTCACACTCGGCCTGCGAACCGATCCAGTGAGTGTTGAGGTCACAGGCTGATGAAGCAAACAGAATCACATCATCGCAAAAAGCAGTGATGAGGACCCTGAACCCACCAAATGAAGACTCTCCTCCCCCTGACTACGCCTCAATATCTTGTCTACAAACAGGAGTGCGTGACAAGGTGCAGCCCTAGCGAGCGAGCCAACCTCCACCCAGAAACGAGTCTGACTTACTGCCGAGCACCTGCACACAGCTCTCACTTTGTGAGTACAGAGATTGGATGGCCCTGAGAAGGGACCCCCTCCCTCCATACTCCCACAGCACCTCCCACAGTATCTACTGGGGTACCTTATCATACACCTTCTCCCAAGTCCACAAAACACATGTAGACTGGATGGGCATACCCCCAGACCACCCTCCAGGATCCTTGTGAGAGTGAAGAGCTGGTCTGTTGTTCCACGACCATGACGGAACCTGCATTGTTCCTCTTCAATCAGAGGTTCGACTATCAGCCGGACCCTCCTTTCCAGCACCTGGAGTAGACTTTACCCAGGGAGGCTGAGTAGTGTGATGCCCCGTCATTGTAATTAACATATTTAACTCTGACTGGAAGTTGATTTTCAGGCATTTATGTCTGTACAACGTGTACAATACAGACTAGCTTTTTTTTTTTTTAAATACAAACTGCAGTTCTTTGTTACTTTCATAATATACCATATTTTGGATATTAAAAACCCATGTCTTTTTGTGCAAGTCTCTATCTTTGTATGATTTCTTAACTTTTTAATGCCTGGGAGTGAGGGGTTTGGGCACTGATTGACAACACAGGCTTCAGTAAACTTAAATTCATGCAGTTTAGTTGCAACAACTTGCAGCACTGGAGCATTTATTAAACAAAAGGAAACTGTAGAAGTTTAAGCTCTCAGGCTCACCATTTTGTCACAAAGTCCTGGAAATCGGCCAGTGAAGACACTATTTGGCAGCTTAGGTGGAGGCGAGGAAGCAAGAGTCAAAGACTATTTGAAGAACAGTTCATGCATTCAAGTACTACACACAAAGAAAAAAAAAAGAATTCTCCAAGTTAAAGAGTCGTAAAGAATGTATGTAATTAGTAAGTTTTCTGACCTCATTCACAATGTAGTCCAACAGTTCAAAGATGGCCATGGCAGGTCTCGTTGTCACTCCATGTCCTGTGAGGATTTGTACGTCATGGAGATAATTAGATAGTTACCCTTTTTCGAGAACACTTCCCATGTTTAAAGTTACATCATCAATTCTTTGAATTAAAAGTACTAAACTAGTTTGAGAAAAACTAAAGTTGTATAGGTCTACATGTATGTTTGTGGAACAAATATTTAGTATCTTTCATGAGGTATTGTGCAGAAAACTCCATAGCTATAATAAAAACTGCCACTTCTCAAGCGCTGAATTCTTTTACTCCTAAACTGAATGTGATGTAGAATTTCTAAACCTATTACTGCAACAGTTGCAGTAATAGGATAGAATAGGTTAAAATAACCCAATCCACTGAATATTCAACCTGCATTGTGGTTAGCAATTTGGGTCTTGGATGTCCATGTTCTGCACCTTTGGTGGGATCGTTATAATACTTTGATTTAACCAGGAATGAATACTGGAGTTAAATGATGTTAAACCACAGGAGCATGTTAGCACTGTGACAGGAAATGTAACTGGAGTCCTTGTGCTGTGTGTTGCAGTGAACAAAGTATATAAAAAAAAAAAAAAAAAAAAAAAAAAGGATCAGAGTGATGAAGCAGACACCTGTTTCTCTGTAACAAACTTATTAGCTCCAGATCTGCCCTTTTTTTTCTTGAAGGTCACCCATGTTTTTGCATTTGTGTCACGTTTCATACCGCTTCGGGCCTGCCAGTGGTCTGGGTCTCTGCATGTTGATGTAAGGCTTCCCTCAGCTCCATCTAGAACTGCCCTTCCAAAGATGGCCTCCAGTTCCTTTTGCGTCTGGTGGGGGAATGGGGTAGCGGCCAATTGCCAGCTCCACCAGAGACAGACCCATGCTCCACACGGTCTGACTGAACAGAGGTAGTGAGTGCCCTGCAGGTCTCTCCGGCTGTTGACAAACACAGAAACTACGTCAGAGGAGAGCAGGTAGAGCCAAAATGTCGGGCAGGAGCCATGGCTGGTCAGGGAGGGAGTGTTACGGCAAGGAGACTTTGGGTGTGGCAAAAGCAACAGGACAGAATTGGAGAGTTTGGCAGGAAGTGCAATATAGGCCAAGAAGGGTTAGCAAGGACAGGTGTGTCTTGTTAATTACACATCTGTACCACTGGTGTCTTGTGGGTCAGCAAACAGAAAAAGACGGGAGACAGGAGCAGCATTCGATACAGTAACCAGCAGGTGTCTGAGCATAGTGGAGAGGACAGAGAAATATGGTATAGCACAGTGTCTACCACTGCCAAAGAGCCCTTTCCTGGCTACAACCTTTAGTTCTTGGCAATGGAGTGCAGGAAGGCCAGCAGAGGGGCAGAGGCAGGCAGAGCCAATGAACAAGAGCAATGTGAGAAAAAGAAAGGGAAAGTGGGGCTAGTGCCAGAGAAAAGGGGTGGGGGCACAGAAGAACGGAGCTGACTCACCCGACATGTACGAGCGCGTTCCACAAGGAGTTGGCCATGGAATCTATGAGTTGGCCGCTCACACCAAAGTCACACAGCTTGATCTCCCCACGAGAGTTGACCAGGATGTTGGAGGGCTTGACATCTATGTGCCAGAGAAGACATGGACACAAACAATATTCACTTAATTTCCAGCCATGTTCCGCACCATAAAACAGCATCCCCACAGCTGCTGTAAATGAGGCTTCACTGTCGAAGAAATATGTAATCACGTGTCGACAGACTATAAATGGACACCTTACATCAACTAATGATTCAAATCAAGTCTAGAACAACAGATTACTCACCAATTAATGAACAGTAAAATTAATTAAAAATAAAAACTTATGACTGCGTAGAAACAGGTATTCTGACTGGCATGGTTTCAAATGCTGTATGACTGGAGAACCTCAGCTGACGGCACTCATCAAGCACAAGTCAAAACAGCTATGCCCTTACAAACAAGCCAACTCTCCACAGTGCCACGCTACTGATCTGATCATACCACTGAACTGAGTGTGTCAAAACCAAACAACCAAAACAAAACAAAACAAACAACCCCCCCCCCCCCCCACCCACACACACACAAGCAATGCATGAAATCTGACAGACAGGAGAATGTACTGTACATTATTCAAATTCAAGATTCTGTAGGGCCCTGGGACAGACTGGAGTCCTGTGTCCCAGGCTCAACCTTGCATCACATTGTATGACTGCTGGGATAGGCTCCAGCACCCTCTGGACCCCTTAAGTAGACTAAGGCAGGTATGGAAAAATGGATGGATGGAAGATTCTATAGGTATTTTCAAGAGAAGAAAGTCAACATGATAAAAAGCATTATATTTATCACACATTAAACTACAGATTGTAACCTGACCAGATGGAAACTCTTATTCTGCTCTACTGATTGTGACATTAAGACATCAAACACAATTACAACCCCTTTAGCAGGTCATCTATTCAGTGTCTTACATTCACTTTCTCAAAAAACATCTGACATCCGTCTACATGCACAGAAGAGGCCACACCAAGTGTCAGAATCAATTATCTTCAACTGCACTCATTCCATTTTATCAAACCATGTGTTAAGTCACAATGCCAATTTACTTCCGTATGAAGTTATTAAAAATGTTAGAAAACAGATTTAGACTTTTTTTTTATTCACCATGTCAAATTTTCAGTAGGTCAATGGTTTGCATACACCAAGATGAATGTTTCTTTTAAAAGCACTGCAAAGTTTAATGGACTGCAGAGACTGACAGAATTACTTTTAAAAGCTGAGAATGACCAACTGGCATAATCTGGAGGTAACTGGAGAACCTTTGGCTGAATATAGCAACTTACCTGCTGAACCAGTGCCTTCAACAAGCTAAAGAAATAAACCAAAGCATCTGGAGCACAAGTTTGCATTTCTTCAAGTTCATTAATGAAGTCAAGTGTGTATTCAGATTCAGACAACTTTACTGATCCCAAACATGGCACCAGGGCACATTCACAAACCTGACAGAGTACCTTTCAAAGGGAAAGGGACTCTGAACAAGAAAACATCATTACCTCTGTGCATGATCTGGTGCTTCTCCCTCAGGTAGGCTAACCCCCTCAATACCTGGAGACAAACAGATTATGGTAAAGAAAAACTCGCAAGAACCTGTTTGACCCACATATGACTGATAATACCACAAGCGACCTTCAAACCATGTACAAAATGAGCTACATATACCCACATATAGAAACAAGCAGATACTCATTTGTAAAGATTTAGCCTAGAGCTGTTACCAGGCTAAATCTTATCATTCAACTGCTCTCGTTAAGGGTCACCACAGCAGATCATCCGTCTCCATCTCACCCTGTCCTCCTTTCCTGTCTCACCAGCCACCTGCATGTCCTCCCGCCTAGTGACTTCATCCTCAGCATATGTCTCCCTATATACCTGGGTCCCTCTTCTCACTGTGTCCAAACCATCCTACTTGTGCTGCCCCTGACAGGTTCATTCCTTATGCAGTAGATCCTCATCACTCCCAAACAAAAAGTGCAGCTTCTTCAGCTCTGCCTGCTGCCTTTTTTTGTTTGCACCACCATCTCTAAGCCATCCAACATAGCTTATCTCACTACAGTCTTGTAAACTCCTTCACTCCTGCAGATATCATGTCACAAATCACTCCTACCCACTCCACCCTGTCTGCACTCTTATTAACCTCTCCTTTACCTTGGAAAGTTGAACCCAAGTATTTAAACTCATCCACCTTCACTACCTTTTACTCTCTGCATCCTGTTTCACCACCTCCACCTGAATGAGTCTGTCATTCCTACTGCACATCTCACTGCTGTCACACTGTCCTGTACATGTCCTGCACTACCCTCACATACTTCTCTGCCACTCCAGATTTCCTCATACAATACCACAACTCTGCTCTTGGCACCCTGTCATACGCATCCTCTAAATCCACAAACCACAATGCAACTCCTTCTGGCCCTTCTCTAGAAATCAATGCATCTGTCATGATTTCTTGACATGAAACTTGTTTCTATTCACAAATCTTCACCTCTGTTTTACTCTTTCCCAAAACTTCTTGCTGTGGCTGATCAACTTTATGCCCCATAATTATCAAGCTCTGCATATCGCCCTTATCCTTAATCAGAACCAGCACACTTTTGTCCACTCCTCAGGCACACTCCTCTTAATTTCCAAGATGTATTAAACAATCTGCTTAAAAACTCCACTTTCATATCTCCCTAAACAGTTCCATGCCTCTACCAATGTGTTATCTTCACCAATTGCCTTTCCACAACTGTCCCTCACGTCATCCTTACCGATCCATCGCACTTCCCCAATTTACTCTCTAACCTACATCACCCAACCTTCTCTCCCTCTCATTTTCCTTCATCATCAGCTCCTCAAAACACTTCCTCCACCTTCTGAACACACTTCTCTCTTTTCGTCACATTTCCATCTACATCACCCTAACCTGCTGCAAATCCTTTCCTGTTCAGTCCCTGACTGGCCAATTAGTATAAGTCCTTTTTCTCCTTCATTACTGTTCAACATCATAAAAGCTCCCTGTATGTCCTTTTCTTTGACCCACATCTCTATTCACTTTATGCTGCAACCCCTTATACTCCTGTCTACATTGTCATCTCTTCCAACAACATGCCCACTGAAGGTCCACTTTAATAACCATGCTTTCATCCTTGGGTATATTATCTAACCCATTGGCTAACTTACACAGACATCTTCTTTCTGCTTCATCTCACAACCAACCTGTGAGGCATATGCACAGATGACATTCATCATGACTTTCAATTTCTAACTTCACACTGTCAGACAATATACTCTCTTTAGAATGACCTCCAACACCATTTCTCCTCCCATCCACACCATGATACAACAGCAGCAGCTAGGCCAAATGAATATGTAAAACACGCACAAAAAGAACTGCATTGTATAAGTAGGAAGTGGTAATGTACATACAGCTATGCTAACTTTTCCCAAGATTTCCTCTGGGATTCTTCTGGCTTCCTTCAGGACTTGATCCAAGGATCCACCATCCTGTTGTGATAAAGTTATACAGCACATCTTAGAATACAAAACACCACACTAAAAGTACATAAAGCACTGTTTATATTTATATTGTTTTTTTTTTTCTCCATATGCTGTCATCTATAATTGCTTTTATTTTGTATATTATGCTGCTTTTATAATTGCTTATATTTTTATTTCTCTTTGATTCTCTTTAGTGGTATGCACAGAGGACAGCAAAGAAATATGGTATTGTACAGGGAAACAGGTTTCCTTACTGCACATATGACAATAAAACCTTGAATCCTAAAGTGCAGAGTATCCAATACCCCTCAGACTTAGGAAAGTTCTTTTTGGTGGTTTGTCACAATTAAAACCCAAGTAACGGACTACATAGATATGTGGGTCATATTTGTAAGTTAGTGGTACCAAGATGTTACGAAGAAGGAAAACAAAGAGAACCTAAGACATACACACAATATATATGTCAGTGTGTGTACAGACCCTGTGCAAAACTTAAAACAATATGGTATGGGCATTCATGAACCACCAGAAGGTGGCAGTATTCACCATGCAGCAGCATATCAGGATGTGCACCTTTTCTTGCAGACTCCTGAACAATGCTCAAAACACACCTTTCAAAGCATTCCAAATGAACTCTGAACATAGACTGATGTGGCTGGAAACAGTGACAAACAGCGAACTATTTTACTTGTTTTTAAAGGTAAGACTTGTACTCTGCTGAGTCCTTCTGCACACTCTGTACAGAAGGAGGTGGTAAGCATCTAATGTCAGATGCTACCTGCCAGTTATAGATGAAGTGTGAGATTGCTCAAAGGCCTCTAAAATTTGACTTTAAAGTAACCTGAGAGCTAAATGGACACAAAATACATTACTTAAAAGGCCTTTCTCTTGGCTTTCAGATGGTCCCTGTTGTGGAAAAATACACGCAGCAGTTTTTTATTCCCCATACAACTTTAAAGATAGTGACCATGTTCATCAATTTGCCATCATGAGCAAGGAGTCTGTCATAGACCTATTCTCACAATTAATAGCACTACATGCAAAAGGAAAGTTCATGTAAATCATTACTTTCCTTGAACTGTCTAAACAGGTTGCGATACCGCTTCTGCATTTTTTTGGAACTGGTAACCAACAGTGTTCAAATACATGCAAAATGATGAATATATCAAATATATTTCCAGGCTTGTGACACTCCAAGGAAATGATCTTGAACTTGCAACAGAGGCATCATGTAAATTCATTGCTCTGCTGTATGACAAGAAGGAGAGTATATTATAATTCCACAGTGATCTCAATTTGTTTAGATCTAAATTAGCTCAGAAGTGTGCTGATCTTGCCAAGTTGGCTCCCTGCACAGACAGCTTCAAGCAGCATGTTTTGAGATACATGCAACAAGTGAAACTTTGGATAAATGCACACGTAGCCAAGCTTAATCTGGGATCACCTCTTGATTATGGATGGAAGGAGGAGGAATATTCCAGCCCATATTATTCACTGGTCACCTTCAGAGGTCATTGATGATCTCATTTGCAACTGCAGTGGAAAGTCTAAGTGCTCTCATAATGTTGTATGCAAGAATCAAAATATGGCATGTACAGAGTTGTGTCCGTGTGAAGGTACAGAGTCTTGCTGCAATGGCCTAACTCATGAACAGATGAAACAATGACTGATATTTGTTTCCAATATCTGTGACCAACATAATGGAGATACCTTCAGTGATGACTACGAGGGTAGGCTGAAAAGTTCTAAGGCTCACTATAATGCAGTTAATGCATTACTCCTTCATGGGGAGCTTTAGAACTTTTCAGCCTACCCTCGTACAAGAATACAAACCCTATATCTAACTGTATGGCAGAGGTACGATACATCCAGAAAGTATCATAGCACTTGACTTTTACACATTTTGTGATGTTACAACCTTATTCCAAAATGGAGAAAATTGTTTTCACTCAAGATTCTACTCACAACACCCCATAATAACACATGGAAAAAGGTGGGGTTTTTTGTTGCAAACTTCTTAATAAAAAAGAAAAAAAAGAAATCACATGTACCTAAATATTCGCAAGCCTTTGCCATGAAGGTCAAAATTGAGCTCAGTGCCTCCTGTTTCCACAGATCACCCGTGAGATGTTTCTACAGCTTAACTGGAGTCCATCTGAGGCAAATTCAGGTTTGTCTCGCGGCACAAATCTAGGTAAGGGTACAGAAACTTCTACGAAGAAGTGAAATTACCTGGTGGAGTTGGTGATTACAAAGAAAACCTGCACCTTCTTGGTACTTCCTGGAATCAGTTTAATGCCTATTGGTGTCAATACTTATGTATATATGACTTCTTAGGGTTTTTTTTTTAATACGTTGCAAAAAAAAAAAAAAAAAAAAACTTTTTATGTCATCATTATGGAGTTTGTTAGTAGAATTTTGAGGGGAAAAAATTATTTGCTCCATTTTGGAATAAGGCTGTAACATAAAATGTGGAAAACACGAAGCGCTGTGAATACTTTCGAGATACACTGTAAACAGCCTCTGGGGTCTGCAAGTCTTGTCTGTGTCGTCTGTCTGTCTCCATGTCTCCGTTGTTTACAGTGATATTGATGGGAATAGCTGTATAGCAGGAAATGGTTTCTATTCTGATAACATGTTTAAGAAAATTAGTCAGTCTGGCTCTCTGTCATGGTGCCCCAGAATAATCAGGAAAGGGTATTTTAGTTCAAGGATGTGTGTTGTTTACACACACGTTACAGTAATAAATTTTAGGACACATAATGTAGCTGCAGTCTGTCAGAGGCTTCATTTGATCATACAGCTATTTCAACATGAAACTTCAAAGGCCCAGGGTCCAAGGTGTTACCCATTTAAAATATTGGTTAGGAAAATAACATTAAGGATTTACACAACCAAATTACTGACAAATACAAACATCCAAGCGCCCTGGTTTCCCCACCACGTTCATTGTCACGGTCTGATTCTTCATCTTCTCCTTCTAACAGTCTGCCTCAAACCTTGTCAGGCTGCACACACCACCTGGATTACCTGCCGTCAAATCTCCTCAATTTTCTCTATTTCACTTTCACCATTTAGAGAAATATCAAACCAAATCGCTGTTGAATCCTCCGCCATTGCAAATGAAAGCAATCGATAATGGGCTATCTCTGCCTTCACATCACGCAGCAGTTGGCAAAAATACACAGACTATTCTGGCTTTATATAGAACAGTCTTCAAGCAAAATGGAGATTTCTGGTACTTCAAAATACAATAGCACCCTAATCTATCCAAAGACGCTAAAACAGAGAGACCGTTCTGTAACCTCTGGAAAAAAAAAAAAAAATATATCAAAACCAGGAGTATGACTTATCCTCCATTCAAATCCCAGCCTGACTGGAAAATCATTAAGGGCCCTGGGCAAGGTCTTCAATACCCTAGTTACTCCCAGTGTGTAGTGAGTAGCAGCACCCTCACATCAGGGTGAATGTGAAACATCACTAAAGCGCTTTGAGTGTCTGATGCAGATGGAAAATCGCTATATATATATATATATATATATATATATATATATAAAAAAATCAAAATCAATCAATGTAATTCTTTGTGCACTTATATATTTTAAGTAGATGTTATCAGCTTTAATGAATGGAAATTAAAAATGCGCTAGCTTGTAAATTTATTATTTTACACAACTTCTTAGGCAATTCTTTCAGTCCTTGAAGAAAGCACTGCATTGACTCAGTTTTCTGTTAACTGATAACCTTTGTAACAATCTGCACATTTCTCTCACCATGTGCTCCATACAGATGCTGATTTCTCCGTCGCTGTAAAAGGCCCCATAAAATCCCACAATGTAGGGGGAGTTGCATTCATGGAGCACCTGCAGCTCTCTGATAATCTGGTTCCTGATGGCAGGCTTGATTTCCAGGTGAATCAACTGGGGAGGCAAAGGATTAAACTTTAAACTATTCTGATAAAAACAGGGGAGAGAGAAGCAGAGAAATGCTTCCTTTAAACATCATGCAGCACATTTTAGAGTTGGCTGTTAACAATTCTTTGATTGTGCATTATGGTAACATCCGCAAGACACACTGCAAATCTTCATTTATACTCTAGAGAATGACATTCCACATTTCTAGGTTAGGAGCACAGATTGTGCTCTGACGCAAAGATAACACCTGACATCTTCCAGAGCAAGTGAAAACATATCTGGAATGAGAACTGGAATGCAACTGCCTCAAACGCAGTCACACTTCACCTCCAACAAATGTTAATGTTTTTTACCTTCCGAGCCATGACCAATCCTGACGGTTTGTGGCGGACCTTGCCAACTACTCCTCCGTTACCAGCACCCAGCTCACAAATGAGTTCAAAATCCTCATCCTTCAACTCCCCGACCTGAGCTTTCTGTGTGAGGAAGGCTTCCAGCGTTTCCTCTGCTGTTCATCCAAGTCAAGCTCACCCAGTTTCTTCTGTAAGGCCTCGAGGTTGGCTCTGTCAGGTAGCGAGAGGAAGAATAAGACAGGAAAAGTATGCAACATGCATCTATGCTAAGCTGTTAAACCACCGGTCTCAAACTGTTTGATCGAGGGCTGGACATGGCCTGTGAGCCATTAGTTTACACTTCACAACATTACTATTACATTTAGCCTGCATTACGCCATTTAACCTCTCAGAAGGCTCAAGCGAACACTAGCAACCAATCGAGTTTTGTTTGTCTGTAAATAAGTTCACTGGCATCCAATTGTCTTGACCCACACAAGTGTTACGAACAATTCATAATCAGCCAATAAAGGATGACAACTTGGTAGTAGAGACTGACGGCGCTTCATCAATAATTGTTCATAAAAACAAAACAACAGCGCCTTACTTGGAGAACAAAAGGAAACAATCATTGGGTCGTGGCTTGCTCCATCATTCACAAACCCCAACCAGACAAAGACAAATTTTTCATCCAACCTGAACACTGGGCACTGACTGGCCAAGAACTCAGACGCAATGTGGCCTCACAGTGACACAAACGTGGTGAAATTAAGAAAATTATTTTGGATGTCAAAAAAGCAAGACTTCACCAATACATGATTTTAAATTAGAAACTTGAATGCTTCTAGTGTTTTCTAATCCAACAATCAAAAAGTCACAGTCTCGTGTCCTACTCAGACTGGACTGGCCCCGCATTGACGTCACCCGTAAGTTTTCTACAGAAACCCGGAAGAGCTGATATGAAGCTCGTGTCTGGGCGTCACCATGTTAGCAGCCCCCACTCCGCAGATTCATCATGAACTCATTAATGCATAAAGGGGCAAGCGTGGGTGGCTTAGTTTGGGTGATGAAAGAAGACTGAACACACCCCTCTCTTCAAGTCAGACGAAGCCTGTTTGAAGCTAACAGGCTAACCTCGGTTTGGGTTTTTATTCAATCAGAGGTGGTTCTCCTCACAATTTCCTTTGGTGTGGACATTAAAAATTATTAGCCACTTAAGTTCTAAGTAATCGCACATTATGTGGACCTAACGTATGAAGCTACCGACAACTGCTAACAGTGCTAAATCCGTTGAGAAATTCACTCAACACGAGTACTGTAACAGAGAGATCTTAGAAGATCAGTTACAATGTTTCATTACACAAGCCATAATATTCTAGGTGTTTGTGATAAAATACTCCAAACAAAACAGACAGCACTGCTCAACAGCTACCATCCACATCGAGTGGACTCTGAGTTACAGTTACAGAGGCGGAGATGCTTGGCTGTCACTGTCACACATAGCAATCATGCCCCCAAATGCATAAATATCTTAAACTAAGAAGTTAGAGAAAAATTCACCACGCTACAGTTGTTATGGAGAAGAAAACTATCTATAAAGACCAAAACTGTTTGTGTACCAGGCTATAAACATGTTTATTTCTGCCCTAAGTTGGGCATTTTTAACACAGGCTCCTATGGAAATGTGCTCTGTTTTGGAGTCAGTCTTAAGCAGCCAGTCAAGGAACATACATAATGATGGCATTTATTGTATTAAAGTTATTGCTTTTGCAAGTTGTCTGGGATGGACTAACAGGCTCACCCATCAACCCACATTTTTGCTGTACAAGTCATAGGCAGTTAAAAATACAAGGAAAAAGACTCCTCAACACTCATCCCTGGTTAAATATAGGCAGTGGTGGGCACAGTTCCACTAATCCTCTAACCGCTAATTATCGAAGATAATGTTTTCATTATCGGATTAGCTTTTCAGATAACTTTGAAAACCATCATCGGACCAATTATCTTCCAATAGGTTTTGGTCCGATAATTTTTAGTCGCTAACATTTTTGCAGACATAGCTTTTTGTAGTAGATGCACAGTTCTATCCTCTAGAAACACAGAATAGCAAGTTCTAGAATAAACTGATTTATCCTCTGCAGGCAAAGGAGAACTGGTCATAGAAAAGAAAAAGCTCATTTCTTTTGACCCCATAGTGATACGCTGGCAATATCACCTAAGTCATCCAGAGGTATACAGTTTTAACTTATGGTTAAAATTTTAACCAAACTAATTGCGGACAAGTTATTTAAATTAAAGTCACGTCTGAAGTTTTATAAAGTGAAAATATCAGATATATGTTTTGGTTTTAAAGTATTAGACTAATTTTAAAGGTTTTAGTGTGGACATGGTGTGTGCGCAATGCATTCGGGGTAAAAGTTCACGACAGAAGAAATGCATTTGAGACGCTCTGATCGGGCTCCACACGGACAACAGTATTAAACTCTTTGTATATTGTTCCTAAAACTCTTGTGAATATATTCTCTGGGTTTACAGACGTTGTTATTGTGTTTGTTTTATGTAAAAATGCCAGAAGAAGCCCAGGTTGCTTCCTCCAAAAGCCAAAAAGTCTGTTAAATTGTGATTCAGGCCGTATGACATAACCGGCGTCAAAATGCATAGAACACTGCCATCTACCGGCAACCGGTTATATCACAGTGTTGTGGATCGCAGGATTTTAAGATTATCTGTAGGTTTCCAAAACCTGAGATACCACACACGTGGAGATAAAAAAAAAAAAAAAAAAATCATAGATCTGACAGGTTTAGTTGTACAGTGTGTGGTGTCAGCCACGCGGTAAAAACAACACACACAAACAGATTTCACACATGAACATTCCCAGGTCAGACACCTCACTTTTTGATTGGCTGCATCATGTCACATTTAGCTCCTCACATCCTTCTTAACACACCACAAACGGCAGGAATATCTGATAAGATTATATTTAGCGTCATCACAATTGTCGGGGCGTCCTTAAGATTGTCGGAAGGGGAAGATCGGGTCCGATATCGGCCTAATTATCTTTCCATGTGAACCAGGCTTGATGTTATAACGCCTCATGGAGCGACTGACTGATCTGTTATGACACCGCACGGAGCGACTGATTGATCTGTTATAACACCGCACCAAGCCACTAACTCATCGCATGTTATGACACCTCATGGAGCGACTGATTGATTCGTTATGACACCACACCGAATGTTTTCACTATTATTTGATTTCTTTGTGCGACTGACATTGTTATTCAAGCATTCAAAATACAATTCCTATCGCCACACAATTCCAACCACACATGAGAAAGTTTTTTGACAGTTGTTATTGAAAGAAACCTTGTCTCCCTAACTGGATAGAGTTGTGATGTCATCACACGTGCACTTAGGTGCTGTCTAGGGGGATCTTGAAAATTTATTTTTTTCTTTCTTTATTTATTTTTTCTCTTTATTTCTTTTTTTATACAAACGAAAAAAATGACATTCTATAAAAGCACATTTATTAGTAAACACCAACACGTTACATTGCTTCACTTGTGTTGGTTTTTACATAGAATGAATGAATCAACAAATCAGCATGAGCGGAGGCTTAGTTTACCCATAATCCCTTGTGGGCATCTGGGTGTTAATGTTCAAATCTTCAGAATTAGTGCATTATTTTAAAATTAACAGATGTGTTATATATCACTTTGTACATTTATGTAGCTATTCTATCTGGAATCATTTTATTTATAAAGCAAAACCATAATTCAAACCTGCTTTCTATTTCAAGACCACTGCCTTGTCGCTGGACCACTGTATCCTGTCAGGGTAAATGACGCATTCCTATAGCAGGGGGCAGAGCGCACAAAGACAGAAGCACTGGCTCATTAGCTGTTTGGGTTTGTGATCGCCATTGGCTTTGGCGAGGTTTAAACTCAAAATCAGCTTCTTAGTAGCTAAGAGCGTATTTGAGGCAAAATTGAAAGTTATTGGTTATCTGTAGCTTCCGATAAGTTTTTAGACAGTTTATCGGTTTAGCATAAAAAAAAAAAAAAAAAACAACTTTTCAGTTAGCCGATTACCAGTTATCAAAGCTAACTTTTTGGTTAGCTGTGCCCACCACTGCATATAGGCCTTGACCAATTCAATATGGTTTGTATGTTACCAGATGATTTTAGAGTGGACCAACTTAAATTAAAATCACGTTCGCTGTGGTACTCTCTACTGGTGGTTGGCTCTCACTGCGGTATTGTATCACTTCCTGTTCCGGAGCACAGCGGTGTTTTTCTGTATCTGTTAGCTGTTTAATCTGCGCAGTTAGATTGATCTAGTTATCTAGATTACGATTTGTTTCCCAGTGTAATCTTTACGTGCCTTAACTAAAGCACTCATTCTGCTGAATCACCTCTAAATTATTTACACATTATTCACGTTGCGTGTTTTTAGGAATCCGCTAGCTTAGCGTAGCTACTAGCTCTTAGCCGATTTAGCATGGCGGCTTCTCCTGTCTCTCCCGCACTTTTCTGCTCTGGGTGTGAAATGTTTAGTTATTCCTCGGCCTCCTTTAGCAGTAATGGTACTTGTAATAAGTGTAGCTTATTCGTAGCTTTGGAGGCCAGGCTGGGCGAATTGGAGACTCGGCTCCGCACCGTGGAAAATTCTACAGCTAGCCAGGCCCCTGTAGTCGGTGCGGACCAAGGTAGCTTAGCCGCCGTTAGTTCCCCCCCTGGCAGATCCCGAGCAGCCGGGAAAGCAGGCTGACTGGGTGACTGTGAGGAGGAAGCGTAGCCCTAAACAGAAGCCCCGTGTACACCGCCAACCCGTTCACATTTCTAACCGTTTTTCCCCACTCGACGACACACCCGCCGAGGATCAAACTCTGGTTATTGGCGACTCTGTTTTGAGAAATGTGAAGTTAGCGACACCAGCAACCATAGTCAATTGTCTTCCGGGGGCCAGAGCAGGCGACATTGAAGGAAATTTGAAACTGCTGGTTAAGGCTAAGCGTAAATTTGGTAAGATTGTAATTCACGTCGGCAGTAATGACACCCGGTTACGCCAATCGGAGGTCACTAAAATTAACATTAAATCGGTGTGTAACTTTGCAAAAACAATGTCGGACTCTGTAGTTTTCTCTGGGCCCCTCCCCAATCAGACCGGGAGTGACATGTTTAGCCGCATGTTCTCCTTGAATTGCTGGCTGTCTGAGTGGTGTCCAAAAAATGAGGTGGGCTTCATAGATAATTGGCAAAGCTTCTGGGGAAAACCTGGTCTTGTTAGGAGAGACGGCATCCATCCCACTTTGGATGGAGCAGCTCTCATTTCTAGAAATCTGGCTAATTTTCTTAAATCCTCCAAACCGTGACTATCCAGGGTTGGGACCAGGAAGCAGAGTTGTAGTCTTACACACCTCTCTGCAGCTTCTCTCCCCCTGCCATCCCCTCATTACCCCATCCCCGTAGAGACGGTGCCTGCTCCCAGACTACCAATAACCAGCAAAAATCTATTTAAGCATAAAAATTCAAAAAGAAAAAATAATATAGCACCTTCAACTGCACCACAGACTAAAACAGTTAAATGTGGTCTATTAAACATTAGGTCTCTCTCTTCTAAGTCCCTGTTGGTAAATTATATAATAATTGATCAACATATTGATTTATTCTGCCTAACAGAAACCTGGTTACAGCAGGATGAATATGTTAGTTTAAATGAGTCAACACCCCCGAGTCACACTAACTGTCAGAATGCTCGTAGCACGGGCCGGGGCGGTGGATTAGCAGCAATCTTCCATTCCAGCTTATTAATTAATCAAAAACCCAGACAGAGCTTTAATTCATTTGAAAGCTTGTCTCTTAGTCTTGTCCATCCAAATTGGAAGTCCCAAAAACCAGTTTTATTTGTTATTATCTATCGTCCACCTGGTCGTTACTGTGAGTTTCTCTGTGAATTTTCAGACCTTTTGTCTGACTTAGTGCTTAGCTCAGATAAGATAATTATAGTGGGCGATTTTAACATCCACACAGATGCTGAGAATGACAGCCTCAACACTGCATTTAATCTATTATTAGACTCTATTGGCTTTGCTCAAAAAGTAAATGAGTCCACCCACCACTTTAATCATATCTTAGATCTTGTTCTGACTTATGGTATGGAAATAGAAGACTTAACAGTATTCCCTGAAAACTCCCTTCTGTCTGATCATTTTTTAATAACATTTACATTTACTCTGATGGACTACCCAGCAGTAGGGAATAAGTTTCATTACACTAGAAGTCTTTCAGAAAGCGCTGTAACTAGGTTTAAGGATATGATTCCTTCTTTATGTTCTCTAATGCCATATAACAACACAGTGCAGAGTAGCTACCTAAACTCTGTAAGGGAGATAGAGTATCTCGTCAATAGTTTTACATCCTCATTGAAGACAACTTTGGATGCTGTAGCTCCTCTGAAAAAGAGAGCTTTAAATCAGAAGTGTCTGACTCCATGGTATAACTCTCAAACTCGTAGCTTAAAGCAGATAACCCGTAAGTTGGAGAGGAAATGGCGTCTCACTAATTTAGAAGATCTTCACTTAGCCTGGAAAAAGAGTCTGTTGCTCTATAAAAAAGCCCTCCGTAAAGCTAGGACATCTTTCTACTCATCACTAATTGAAGAAAATAAGAACAACCCCAGGTTTCTTTTCAGCACTGTAGCCAGGCTGACAAAGAGTCAGAGCTCTATTGAGCTGAGTATTCCATTATCTTTAACTAGTAATGAGTTCATGACTTTCTTTGCTAACAAAATTTTAACTATTAGAGAAAAAATTACTCATAACCATCCCAAAGACGTATCGTTATCTTTGGCTGCTTTCAGTGATGCCGGTATTTGGTTAGACTCTTTCTCTCCGATTGTTCTGTCTGAGTTATTTTCATTAGTTACTTCATCCAAACCATCAACATGTTTATTAGACCCCATTCCTACCAGGCTGCTCAAGGAAGCCCTACCATTATTTAATGCTTCGATCTTAAATATGATCAATCTATCTTTGTTAGTTGGCTATGTACCACAGGCTTTTAAGGTGGCAGTAATTAAACCATTACTTAAAAAGCCATCACTTGACCCAGCTATCTTAGCTAATTATAGGCCAATCTCCAACCTTCCTTTTCTCTCAAAAATTCTTGAAAGGGTAGTTGTAAAACAGCTAACTGATCATCTGCAGAGGAATGGTCTATTTGAAGAGTTTCAGTCAGGTTTTAGAATTCATCATAGTACAGAAACAGCATTAGTGAAGGTTACAAATGATCTTCTTATGGCCTCGGACAGTGGACTCATCTCTGTGCTTGTTCTGTTAGACCTCAGTGCTGCTTTTGATACTGTTGACCATAAAATTTTATTACAGAGATTAGAGCATGCCATAGGTATTAAAGGCACTGCGCTGCGGTGGTTTGAATCATATTTGTCTAATAGATTACAATTTGTTCATGTAAATGGGGAATCTTCTTCACAGACTAAAGTTAATTATGGAGTTCCACAAGGTTCTGTGCTAGGACCAATTTTATTCACTTTATATATGCTTCCCTTAGGCAGTATTATTAGACGGTATTGCTTAAATTTTCATTGTTACGCAGATGATACCCAGCTTTATCTATCCATGAAGCCAGAGGACACACACCAATTAGCTAAACTGCAGGATTGTCTTACAGACATAAAGACATGGATGACCTCTAATTTCCTGCTTTTAAACTCAGATAAAACTGAAGTTATTGTACTTGGCCCCACAAATCTTAGAAACATGGTGTCTAACCAGATCCTTACTCTGGATGGCATTACCCTGACCTCTAGTAATACTGTGAGAAATCTTGGAGTCATTTTTGATCAGGATATGTCATTCAAAGCGCATATTAAACAAATATGTAGGACTGCTTTTTTGCATTTACGCAATATCTCTAAAATCAGAAAGGTCTTGTCTCAGAGTGATGCTGAAAAACTAATTCATGCATTTATTTCCTCTAGGCTGGACTATTGTAATTCATTATTATCAGGTTGTCCTAAAAGTTCCCTAAAAAGCCTTCAGTTAATTCAAAATGCTGCAGCTAGAGTGCTGACGGGGACTAGAAGGAGAGAGCATATCTCACCCATATTGGCCTCTCTTCATTGGCTTCCTGTTAATTCTAGAATAGAATTTAAAATTCTTCTTCTTACTTATAAGGTTTTGAATAATCAGGTCCCATCTTATCTTAGGGACCTCGTAGTACCATATCACCCCAATAGAGCGCTTCGCTCTCAGACTGCAGGCTTACTTGTAGTTCCTAGGGTTTGTAAGAGTAGAATGGGAGGCAGAGCCTTCAGCTTTCAGGCTCCTCTCCTGTGGAACCAGCTCCCAATTCAGATCAGGGAGACAGACACCCTCTCTACTTTTAAGATTAGGCTTAAAACTTTCCTTTTTGCTAAAGCTTATAGTTAGGGCTGGATCAGGTGACCCTGAACCATCCCTTAGTTATGCTGCTATAGACGTAGACTGCTGGGGGGTTCCCATGATGCACTGTTTCTTTCTCTTTTTGCTCTGTATGCACCACTCTGCATTTAATCATTAGGGATCGATCTCTGCTCCCCTCCACAGCATATCTTTTTCCTGGTTCTCTCCCTCAGCCCCAACCAGTCCCAGCAGAAGACTGCCCCTCCCTGAGCCTGGTTCTGCTGGAGGTTTCTTCCTGTTAAAAGGGAGTTTTTCCTTCCCACTGTAGCCAAGTGCTTGCTCACAGGGGGTCGTTTTGACCGTTGGGGTTTTACATCATTATTGTATGGCCTTGCCTTGCAGTGTGGAGCGCCTTGGGGCGGCTGTTTGTTGTGATTTGGCGCTATATAAAAAAAAATTGATTGATTGATTGATTGGTACAGAAACATGGCTCAAACTACCTAATTTCTTCATGCAAGTTCAATTCAGAAATTCACAGCATTAACACTAGATCTAGTGTCTTGTCCTTGGTTATATTCCCTTAGTCAGGTCCTTTGGGGCTACATCTTTCTCTGATACTGGAGGTAAGGTATGGAACGGTCTTGATCTGCAAACAAAATCCTGCAGAAATAAAATGGATTTTAAAAATAGGGTAAAAACATATTTTTCCCTGATGGTCAACAGTTTATTGATAACTTTATTTTTAGACATCTATTTAAAAGGCTGAGACTCTGTAGCCAAAGATACACTCTCTGTAGCCGGCAATAAATGCAATCCTGCAAAATCTTAGAGAGGTGGTTTTCACTGCGAGATGTGTGCGTGTATAATATATATATATATATAGGAATCAGTTCCTATTTAAAAAATATACTGTATAGTTTTAATGTGTAAATACTCTAATACTAATAAGTGGTGTGTTGCTTTTATATGATTTAAATGGTTGTGGTTTTATTTATGAGATATTGGATAACTGAATTTAGTTTTTACATTTTTTTAATGAATCAAATCAAACAATAAGTAAAACTTGCACGATTGTAATTTGCAGACATAGAACCAGAAATAAGACTTGTATAAAACAGTTACTCACTCGGACGCAGCGTCCAGGCTGTTGGCGGTGGCCTGTCCTTCTCCGATCGGCGTTATGTTCAGCGGAACGGGCTTTTTCTTTGGAGCCATTTCACCGGCAGCTGGCCGATCTAAACCTAAACGCTTTAAAGTAACGATGTCCCGACCTGCGGCGAGCCGACAATTTATCTTTAACCTTGTTCCAAAGTTGGTCGGAAAAAGCAAGAGGAACCGCTCCGAACGCCTGTTAGCAGCTAACGTTAGCAAAGTGAGTAGAACATGTCACTCAGCTGTTTGACAAAAAAATCTTATCATGTCGACGTGGCGTTTGGAAGTACTATGTATTTAAGACATTCGGAGCAAATACATTGCCGTTTTAGCTCTTTATTCTCAGCTGTCTAGTTGATATACTGAGGATACTTAGCTGGCTACAGCTAGCATCAGCTCCTGTAGGGGAGGGAGGGGGGGCGTCCGAGCAGCAAAAAAAAAAAAAAAAAAACACAACCGGCTGCCTCTGTGTTTACACCAGGACACCGAGTGGCTGGCTTCTTTCCGGTGGAGAGCAGGGTGCGAGCAGCGGCTCCAGTCAGGGTGTGGGGCTGACACCGGGCTCCGGCCGCTGCTGGTGCTTCAATACAGGAAGCAGTGGCTGCAGCGTCACAGCCGCGTCTGACGCCCACAGGGAAAGCCCTGCGCAAACATCGCGAGACTGCGACTTTAAAACGAGACCCGTGGATGTCCCCCACTCATACATCCACAATAATTCTACTACTAAACTAAATCATGAAGTTCTTGTGTATGCACTTCTTGATTCACAAAGTGACACAACCTTTCAGAGGTGGGAGTAAGTCACCATCAAGCCACGCTCAAGCAGTGGCAGTTCTACACTGAATTGCTCCCCGGGCGAGACACTCTCTGTGCTCCCCCCTCCCTTCCATTTTTTTTTTATTTATTTTTTTTTTTTTTAATTTGTGTTTTGCACAAACAGCCATTTTTAAATTTATTTTATTATTATTATTCTATTATTTTTAAATATATTTTACAAGTGCTCCTGAATTTGCAATTGAAATTGACATCAAAAGACCACAGGGTCCAATATAAATATAATATCCATCAATTGCAAATTTGAATAACATGCTCTTACATGCTAAATGTCTAAATGTCTTTCAGGGAGGAACAATTAACTCTTTTATTAAGGTGCATATTTGTCTCAACATTTAGCTAAATAGCTGGCTTGATGTGTGTAAATAATAGGCTAAATATGTAAATATAAAACATTAATTAATCTGCAATAGTTTTAGGTTTGACAGAAATTTGATCATGTAGTATTTGCGTTTTTTTCTCCCTAATTTTTTGGTCTTCATTTGTGGGTCAAAAGAAAATCTAAACTGAAATGTTCCCATGCCACTGAAATCAAATGAGATTCTTTTTCTCCATCAAATAAACCAGTTAGTTATGAAGATAAGACTCATTTTAAATTTTATTATTATTATTATTATTATTTTGTCAGTGTACATGACAATAAAAAGAGTTTCCAGCTACTGGAAGCCTATTGTAAAAATTGTATAACACACATTCTTGCTGGCACACAAAAAGGTCAGATTCAATTCACCTCAGCCAGTAATGTGAACGGAGCACCTGTCCTCTCCAGTGAGTTTAAACCCGTCTTCCACCCTGTCTGTCTGCTTTCAAATGCCTTTTATTTCATAAACTAGCTGTCTGCATCGTTTGCTCGAGTTCTGGTTCTGCTCTGTTGCATCCTCATGGACTTCGCTCTGCCAGAGCGGAGACAATGTGGAGGCAGAGCAGCAAGGAGCAGTGAGCACGATGGTCCGTCCAGAGCCGTGGAGCAGAGTGCATGGGCCGAGGAGGAGTGCGTCTGTCTCCGGTTACGCAGGAGACAACCGCCGAACCGCTTTCACAAGTTCTGTTCTGTGCACGCCAGCATGCTGGGGTGCCTGCTTGCAGCTGTGAGATGTCAATTTGCCACTTCCTCCTTACACAGTGATATCATAACTGCTTTGCGATGCAGAAGGATTTTTTTTTTTTAAGTACTTGTGCCGCCCCTATATGTGTCACGAAAAAATGCGCCCCGGGCAATTGCCCGCCTCGCCCATGCCAAAAACCGCGTCTGCTCTCATGTCATGAATCAACAAGTCCCAAGTCAAGTCTCAAGTCATAATGACCACCAATTGTTTGCAAGCTGACTTGAGACTTGACTTGGGACTTGCTGATTCATGACTTGAGAATGACCTGATGGTGACTTCGTCCCACCTCTGCAACATTTATCCTCAAGGAGACAGCAAGGGTGAAGAGTGAACCAGTTCAACTAAAGCTCTCCATGCTCGCTTCCAGAAACACAGTTGTGTCCTGCCGGAGACTTACTAGTTTGAAAGTAAGAGGATTCTACTCAGACAAGATAAGCTCACTGTCAGTGACCTACTCCAGAGTGTTCATCCCCGTAAACATATTCCCACACCATAGACCATAGTCCCACACCAGAGACTGTGAAGGCATCGCCTCATCTGGAACGTCTTGCAGATTGGATTGCTCCTAATCAAAGCTGTGGCATCGGCTTACTAAACAGCTAAATTCTCCTCAAGCCCTGGTACCAAGACAAGTGGTACCGGGTGAAGGAAATCAGCCCTTCACACAGAGAACAGACTTGGGTTGGAGTGTGGACAGCTATGGTAACCTATGTCTCAATTATGGACATGCAATTGAAGTAAGCCACCAAGTCATAGTGAAGTCAGTGGTGCCAGGTCTGTTGTCTTCTTCAAACCTTACAAGTGAAGTTCATTATATCTGTAGAACACAGATCAAGGAGGTGGTCGAACCTGCAGACATCATCAAGGTGCTGGAATCCGACTTCGCTGAAAGAGCTACAGAGACCAGCTATGTCTGTCAAGAGGATCTAAGATTCTTGTCAAAAATGGAAAAGAAGCATCAGACTTAAGCATGACGGTCATTATGAAATGCCATTGCTGTTTAAGATGGACAGACCCAACTTAACCGATAAGGTGTGCGCCATCCACCAACTCAAGTGCCTGGAAAGAACGTTGAGAAGACAGGAACAATAGCGCTAAAACTACAAGACCTCCATGGATAGCACCGTAACCTCTTGGAGATACAGAATGGGTACCGGAAGACGGCATCCACAACGCTCCAGCGTGGTACATCCCACATCATGGGGTGGTCTATCATCCTCAAACGCCTGAGAAGATATCCATTGTCTTTGCTTGCTATGGATGGATGGATGGATAGATGGATAGATAGATAGATAGATAGATAGATAGTCATTACAAGTGCAACGAAATTTCTTCACACCCAGTCACCTCAGACAAAAATACAATTAATCCACAATTATTACGAGTTGAGCATAATAATGGCACACATCAGAATTAAAACAACCATACATATACATTTGATTGTTTATGTACTCTAAACCTTAAGACAGTCCGTCATCCGAATTGAGGAAATGTGAGTGTGGGCTGCAGCAGTGTCCCACGCAGCCACAAGCTTGGGGGAGCGGCAGGGCTGGGGGGGGTGGAAAGAGGGGTGTGCGTCATGTGTGCAGATGAGATGAGTTCATATCAGTCAGATGAGTTTGTATCAGTTTCTGTCAGTGTGTGCATAATGTCTGGAGTTGCCTTGACAACATCAGACTCCAAGTGATGTCTTTGAATGACAATCTCCTAACCGGCCCAAAGCTGACAAACACCTTGGTGAGAGTTCTCCATCGCTTCCAAAAGAGGCCCAGTAGCAATCGTGTGACATAGAGCACATGTTCCACCAGTTCCATGTCAAGGCAGAAGACCAAGATTGCCTTAGTGTGAAAATGGAAATGTTGAAGTTGAACCTTTCAGCTATCAAATGAAGGCCCATTTGTTTGGTGCAGTTTCATCACCTGGCTGTGCCAACTATGGACTCAATTTCAATTTTAATTCGTTTTCATTTATATAGCGCCAAATCATAACAAATTTGCCTCAAGGTGCTTCACACAAGTAAGGTCTAACTCAAGTATATCGCAGCTGAAGGACATGGACGCTCCGGTGAACATGCCATCATGTTCATTCGATTGAACTTCTATGTTGATGATGGCCTGTCAAGCGTAGAATCCATAAGTCAAGCAATCCAGCTGGTGAAAGAGGTGAAAAAGCTTTGCAGCACAGGCTGCACAAGTTTATCTCAGCAGCATGGAAGTCCTAGCCACCATTCCCAAGGAAGAAAATGCTGAAGCTGCTAAGGGCCCTGTCCCACTGGCGTTTAGGAGGATTTGCGGATGGAATGTGCACAAAAGTGGCCCACATCCGCCAAACAACCGCAATAACCGTGTAACATTCCTGTATGAGTCGGCCGCCATCCGAACACGTCTGTGATAATCTGCAGAGGCACGCATGTCCGCAGCCAGGATTTTTGAGCGGCTCAAAAATCCTGCTGTGGATGAGATCCGCATCACTGCCTGAACACATACTGAAGACATACACAACCATGCGTGCCGCATATCCCCTGTCATCTGCTGATATCCGCAACCGACGGGTTGGCGCGGCTTGGCGGCAGACCGGGACAGCGTGCAAAACAGATACGATGCATGCCCAGCACGGCCACATCACGGTCGCAAATGGTATGTCGCGCATGCAGACAGAGTGGGCACGGATGGAGCGAGTGCATCACGGCCACTGTGCCCCTCATGGGGGCGCCTCCGCGGTCGCCTTCGCTTCTGTTCCCTGTTATATCCGCTTTTCTTCCTCATGTATTCGCTGATCCACCCCGGGACATTTGTCATTTCCGCCCACCTTTGTTGCGGACGCTCAGCTTTTGTCTCCTCATTTCATGCGCAAATCCTCCTATACGCCAGTGGGACAGGGCCCTAAAGACAAAAACATGGCACTGGCTGAACTATACAGTAGTGTTCAGAATAATAGTAGTGCTATGTGACTAAAAAAATTAATCCAGGTTTTGAGTATATTTATTGTTACATGGGAAACAAGGTACCAGTAGATTCAGTAGATTCTCACAAATCCAACAAGATCAAGCATTTATGATATGCACACTCTTAAGGCTATGAAATTGGGCTATTAGTAAAAAAAAAATAAAAAAAAAAACAGTAGAAAAGGGGGTGTTCACAATAATAGTGTGGCATTCAGTCAGTGAGTTTGTCAATTTTGAAGAACAAACAGGTGTGAATCAGGTGTCCCCTATTTAAGGATGAAGCCAGCACCTGTTGAACATGCTTTTCTCTTTGAAATGGACAAAAAAAAAACAGAGATGCGTGGAAGAAAACGGAAAACAACCATGAAAATGGATAGAAGAATAACCAGAATGGCAAAGGCTCACCCACTGATCAGCTCCAGGATGATCAAAGACAGTCTGGAGTTACCTGTAAGTGCTATGACAGTTAGAAGATGCCTGTGTGAAGCTAATTTATTTGCAAGAATCCCCCGCAAAGTCCCTCTGTTAAATAAAAGATATGTGCAGAAGAGGTTACAATTTGCCAAAGAACACATCAACTGGTCTAAAGAGAAATGAAGGAATATTTTGTGGACTGATGAGAGTAAAATTGTTCTTTTTGGGTCCAAGGGCCGCAGACAGTTTGTGAGACGACCCCCAAACTCTGAATTCAAGCCACAGTTCACAGTGAAGACAGTGAAGCATGGTGGTGCAAGCATCATGATACGGGCATGTTTCTCCTACTATGGTGTTGGGCCTATATCGCATACCAGGTATCATGGATGAGTTTGGATATGTCAAAATACTTGAAGAGGTCATGTTGCCTTATGCTGAAGAGGACATGCCCTTGAAATGGGTGTTTCAACAAGACAGTGACCCCAAGCGCACTAGTAAATGAGCAAAATCTTGGTTCCAAACCAACAAAATTAATGCCTCGCAGATGTGAAGAAATCATGAAAAACTGTGGTTATACAACTAAATACTAGTTTAGTGATTCACAGGATTGCTAAAAAAGCAGTTTGAACATAATTTTGAGTTTGTAGCGTCAACAGCAGATGCTACTATTATTGTGAACACCCCCCTTTTCTACCTTTTTTTACTAATAACCCAATTTCATAGGCTTAAGAGTGTGCATATCATGAATGCTTGGTCTTGTTGGAATTGTGAGAATCTACTGAATCTACTGGTACCTTGTTTCCCATGTAACAATAAGAAATACACTCAAAACCTGGATTAATCTTTTTAGTCACATAGCACTACTATTATTCTGAACACTACTGTACATGGAAAGAACACTTGGTGTGTAGTGACGCGCGGCTTCTGATGCGTTCCAGTTCAGAGTGGTCATCAAGGGGAATCCTCTTACCTGAAGAGGGATCTTGTCCACAGTTGCTTCAGTATTTGATCCCCTTGGGCTCGTGGCATCCTTTATTCTATCTGCTTTTTGTCTGAGGCGATTGTGTGGGAAGAAATTTCGGTGCACTTGTTGTAATGACAATAAATCTATCTATCTATCTAGTTGGAAAGCAGATCCTACAGCAGATGGGTCATGACAAGCTCAACTGGGATGATACATTACTCGATGACCTGTAACCTCAGTGGGAATGCTGGCTCCAAGAACTACAAAATCTGGCTAGTGTGAAGCTCCCAAGATTGTACATTCCACTAAACTTCAAGGTCCAGCACTATGAGCCTCACCATTTCTCTGACGCCAGTGTGTTGGGCTATGGTGCATGCTCGTACCTCAGGGAATCAGGGGAAGACAAGAGTTGCTCTTATTAAAGTCACAACCATACCAAGACTTGAGCTGTCAGCAGCTGTGGTAGCCATTCTCATCAGTGACATGCTTAAGGGCCCCTTCACATATAGTGCAAAGTTTGGACCAAGTACGCACAACGCAGGAACCATGTGCAAACCACATGAAATCATCCTTGCCTCTAACGCCTCGTACACCTGTTGCTACAACTATTTGCGCACACCAGCGGCTGAAAGACAAAGTGTGTGCTGTGCGAACCCTCTCATGGCAGGTGCCAGATAAATTCCAGGTGACACGCATGAACATCTAACACTGCTCGCATAGCACTTAGAAAATGTGTGGCCAGTCGCACTCATGGCACAATAATGGACTGCAGATGACCACTTTCATACTGGCGGAGAAATTTGTCTAAGTACCACACAAGTGTGGCTTTGCTGTGTGTGCTGAGAACTGACAGGAGGTGTGGCTATGACAGAAGCAGCTGTGGTGATCTGTCATTCTGGACATTCCAGCTGGACAAGAGCTACTGTGTTTGGACAGACATGGACTACCAACTGTCCACTGTGAGCCGCTTAGGTGGGTAGGGAGAGTTCCCATGGGATAAAAAAAACTTTTCAATCTACCATCTCTGGTTCTCAAGTCCAGGCACCTAAGTGGCACTACTCTTTTTTTTTCTTTTTTTAATAAGAAATTTTTTTAAATAAGATATAAGATGTACCTTAATATACACTAATAGAGGTCCACCTTAGATTTGGAATGTATAATAGAAGATATCTTATTAAATTTTCATATATCGCGGTGGCGACAAGCTGCAGCCAGCGAGCGTGCGCAAGGAGCGGACAACGACAGCCTGCCAGGTTGAAACAGACCATCAGATTAGAACACGCAGCAGGTGATCTGACTGTTACGTCACCCATGTGAGCTCTGTTCCACATGACGCGGTGTCTGTGCTGCAGCACACCATCCACAAAACGCGTCGGACAGAACACTCGCGCAGCCGACTGGACGCACCTGACCAGTAGTTGTGGACATCAGAGCACACTGCTTCTCATTCATGTCATTTCATGTCTGTGACCATGGGTCATGCACAGAGGAACTGAACGGATCATATTTGTATTGCTTGCTTGTTAAATGCGGTGTTTTATATGGTGTGGTGTTTTAATTTTTTTTTGTAATACTTCCAAGTCCTTCCTTATATGAGACAGATTCCCACAGCTTTCAAAGAACAGCTCTGTAGCTTAGTGGTAAAGTTGCTGACTGGTAATCAGAGCTTTTGAAAGGTGCAAGTTTGCGTACCGTGGGTGTTTTTTTTTTTTTTTTTAATTATTCCACATAAGCAGCACGATGTGGTCCCACAGGTACTGGCTGGTTTTTATTTTTTCATTTATTCCACATAAGCGGCACAATGTGGTTCCACACGTACCAGCTGGTTTTATTTTTTACTTCTTCCACAAAAGTGTCGCCATGTGCTGCACCTGGAACTGTTCCTGCTCAAAAGACATTGGCGCGTGCATGAACTCTCGCACTGGGTTCATGCATGCCTGACTGTTGCGAGGTGCGCTAATATCAAACTGTTTTGCGCTGTTTCACTGTAATCGACCAGACATCGACTTAACTTTGCACTATGTGTGAAGGAGCCCTAAGAAAGAATTGGAAGTAGAGTGTCTTCAAGAATACTTCAGGACAGATTCAATGGTTGTCCTTGGGTACATTTATAATGAAGCCGGTAAATTTCACGTGTTCGTAGCAAACTGCATGGAACTTATCAAGCAGAGTACAGAATCCACACAATAGAAGTATGTAGCTTCCGAAGAAAATCCTGCAGATCACACTTGAAGAGGTCTCACTGCAGAGCAGCTGGCATCCTCCAGCTGGTTCACAGGCCAGTGTTTCTGTGGCAGAAGGAGCTACCAAGTGGAGAAGTCATGGTGGGAGAAATCTCAAGTAGTGACCCAGAACTCAAGAAAGTCCAGGTTCACGACATCCAAACAAAGGAGACAAAGTCGCTATTAGATCGCATGCACAAGTTCTCCGACTGGTCTTGAATGGTGAAAGCTATTGGCAGACTCAAGCACCATGTAAAGGAAACCATGCAAGGGTCTCAAGCCAAGGTCCAGTGAAGCCATCAGTTTAGAGAAAAGAAGAAGCAGAGCTGAGTATAATCGCGATGGTTCAAGAAGCAGCCTTCTCAAAAGAAACAGAATGCTTCCGGAGTCACTGAGAGACACAAGTCGAGGACAAAGCCAACAAGCTGCACCGATTATATCCATTCCTCGATGACCAAGGTATCCTCAGAGTGGGAGGCTGCTGAACCCATGCTGCCCTACATCCACCCAGTGGTCCAAGAGATAATCATGTGTCAGCATTGCTTGTCAAACATCATCACGGGATAGTGTTCCATCAGGAACGAGGAATGACCATGAATGCATTATGGCCCAATGACATAGGAATCCTAGGCTGCAACAAAGCAGTATCATCCCATATATACAAGTGCACAACGTCAACATGCAGGAAGTTTAGAAGAAACCAAGAACAGCAAAAGATGCCAGACGTCCTAACAAACCAGATAAAAATCACCCCTCCATTCACATATGGACATCTCTGACTTTTCCTATTCAAGAGGCATTTTTTTTTTTTTTTAGAAACAGGTGTGACTTCGACTCTGGTGAGGTTTATATTCCAGAGTAACTTTTTTGTACAGCACTTCTTGTGCAAAACTGCACAATTCAGTTTTTAACAATTACACATACCGTAACTGAAAACAATACAAACTAATAAACACAAAGTGAAAAGACATAAAACTTCAAATGTGTATTTTGAAATATAGGACATGAAGTAAACAAAGTTTGATGAGGCTAAATCCTCCTCGGTGGATAAGACATTTACATCCAAGGTAATAATATCCAAATCAAAAATGATAAGTCAGAAGGGCCAGATGTGTCAGACCGTCTTATCCCAAACTATTCCAGAGAAAAGATGCAGATTAAGAGAAAGCCCTGTGGTTGAGCCACCTTTACTTCAGGATCACACTGTAATCCTGCATTCTGAGAACAGGGGACGAGTCCATACATCAGGTTTCACAAGATCTACCAAGTAGGAGGGTGCTTATGTTAACTGTGGGATGTTCGTACCACGGGACATGTCTGAGTCTGTTCAGGCAGGCACATGTGAAACAGACCTTTTGTTTGCGCAAAATGTCAAAGCTTTTGGTGTTGGGAGTGAGCCCCTCACTCCCGTCTGGGTCCTGGTACCTCGTTGTGTCTGTCCTGTACTGAACGAAAACTCAACCACTGGCATTGGTGAACAAAATCTGAGGTCCAATCTTGTGTTGCTCAACCATCATTTGGTGTCGTGGTTGTGAGGTTTAGTCACTGTGCAGCGCCTACCGTTACACAGCAACACACTCACTTATATACGGTACATAACATACAGCATATAGCTGATTTACTATTTAGGAAAAAGATACTGTCCAATGTAAACTATAGTACAGCCACAACTTGAGAGTTTTATACACCATGTATGTTCTGAGATATCACACAGGATGAGAGCGCTACACTATAAAATGACTGCAGTTGTTTAAAGAGTCTCATGCTTTCATTAACTTTTGTGTTCATGTCATTTTAGTGATGTCAAGCATAATCAAAACCGTCTTGTACTAATACACAATGGCAAAAGAAAACGAGAGCAATCAAATTTCTGACGTCCGCCAATCTGGATCCAGATCACCTACAAAACTCTGGAGTCTTCCATGGTCTAATACAGTATCTGTGGTGAAAATTTTGTCAAAGGATCGTGCAGTAGTTTTGTAATCCTGACAGACAAATAAATAAATGACTGATTTTATTACTTCCATGGTGGCAGTAATAAAATCCATGCACACCGCAAGGATGGGACAATACTGCTCTCATGCCTAAAACAATAGAAGCTTCAGTATTTGCCATTACTCGTGTGGTTTTCCCTTTTTTAAAAACAGCTAATCTGTTAATAAACGGATACATTTGTCATTTGCAATAGAACAAAACATTTCAAACTGTGAAACAAATATTCTAAAGAAAAACATGACTTGGATGTAGATTTAACCCCACACCTCCAACAGACAATACAGTAATTGTGGCCAATATTGGATCAGTACAAATCCAAAATATCAGTTTGGCACACCCAGAGTACTACTCTATGAATTTCAGAGAAATCAGGCCAACCCATCCATTCATCTTCTTCCGCTTTATCCGGAGTCGGGTTGCAGGGGCAGCAGCTCAAGCAAAGCCGCCCAGACCTCCCGATCCACACACACCTCCCCCAGCTCCTCCGGGGGAACCCCAAGGCGTTCCCAAGCCAGCCGAGAGATGTAGTCCCTCCAGCGTGTCCTGGGTCTTCCCCGGGGCCTCCTCCCAGTGGGACGTGCCCGGAACACCTCTCCAGCGAGGCGTCCAGGGGCCATCCGGAAAAGACGCCCGAGCCACCTCAACTGACTCCTTTTGACGTGGAGGAGCAGCGGCTGGACTCCGAGCTCCTCCCAAGTGACCGAGCTCCTCACCCTATCTCTAAGGGAGCGCCCAGCCACCCTGCGGAGGAAACTCATCTCGGCCGCTTGTACTCGCGATCTCGTTCTTTCGGTCATGAGCCAAATCTCATGACCATAGGTGAGGATCGGAACGTAGATCGATCTGTAAATCGAGAGCTTTGCCCCCCTACTCAGCTCTCTCTTCACCACGACGGTCCGATACAGCGACCGCATCACTGCAGATGCTGCACCGATCCGTCTATCGATCTCATGCTCCATCTGTCCCTCACTCGTGAACAAGACCCCGAGATATTTAAATTCCTCCACTTGAGGCAAGGACACTCCAACGACCTGAAGAGGGCAAAGCACCTTTTTCCGGTCGAGAACCATGGCCTCGGATTTGGAGGTGCCGATTTCATCCCGGACGCTTCACACTCGGCTGCAAACCGTCCCAGTGCATGCTGAAGGTCCTGATTTGACGAAGCCAACAGAACCCCATCGTCCGCAAACAGCAGAGACGAGATTCTGTGGTTCCCAAACCAGACCCCCTCTACACCCTGGCTGCACCTAGAAATTCTGTCCATAAAAATAATTAACAGAACCGGTGACAAAGGGCAGCCCTGGTGGAGGCCAACGTGCACTGGAAACAGGTTTGACTTACTACCGGCAATGCGAACCAAGCTCCTGCTGCGGTCGTACAGGGACCGGATAGCCCTTAACAAAGGATCCTGGACCCCGGAATCCCGGAGCACACCCCCACCACCCCGGTCTGCCAATCCAGAGGCGCTGTCCCCGATCACCACGCGATGTTGCAGAGGCGTGTCAGCCAAGACAGCCCCACAACATCCAGAGACTTAAGGTACTCAGGACGGATTTCATCCACCCCAGGAGCCTTGCCACCGAATCAGGCCAACCCTGACATTTAAAACGAGCAACTGTAATATTAGCTCCATAAACACAATTATCAAATCATTCTTCAGTTGAACACCGGCCACATTAAAACACATAAAACATTGTTTATTTTTTTAAGAACCGAGTTTTAATTAATTCCACACATCAATAACAGCTGTCAGAATATGATAATTTCAAAAGTTTACAGTCCCCCACCAACAGGCATCAAATGGGGCCAAGATCTGAACATTTGGTACAAGTAGTCTACACTTCAACATGTCCTGTGCTCGCAGTGAGACCAGCATCAGCAGGGCGGCTCGCCACAGCTTCTTATTGTCCGTTTGCCGACAGGAACTGGAGGCGAATCAAAGCTTCATAAAATATTATTTAAGTTTTATTGTCTTTGTATGAACATATAAAAGAAACCCACAAACAAAACATTTACATCATGGATTGTAAGCCTCTGTCCATGCTACCATACATATTATTACAATAAGACGCCACTACAAAAAGACAAGATCCCCCTCAACTGCCTCCAACTCCCCCGATCAACTCACTGGCTCAGTAAGAACCAACCTGCACCACCTCACCTTTAACCTTAAGGCAAAGAAAATTTGAAAATCCGTGAGGAAAAAAAAAAAAAAAAAAACTTCTATAGCTGAAAAGAAATTCACATCGTGTAACAAACACAAAATGATTAGTTTAAGACGTGTATCAGTGTTCTCTGCATCGTGCAGCCTAATGCCATGGACATCATACTCAGAGACAGTATTCTGCTATAAAGTGCCATCTATCAGTCAGTCTCAGGTGGATAACCAACTGTTCCACAATAAATTGATTTTGTAAGCTATGGCAAGATGTTTACTGAAGGAAAAACAGCAGAACAGATTTAAAGAGACAACCAGCATTTTCTTTCCAAGAGGGGATGCAGTTGTAAGAGAGGCTTAGGATCAATGTGTAAATATCATTTCTATGAGCATTTGAAGTAAAGAAAAGAAAAAAGTCTGTGCTGATTAAATTGGGATGAAGAGGGGAACACTTCTTACTCTGTGCTTTTAACTCCCAACAACAGAGAGGGATAGGACCAGTTTTTTATAGTTTCACATTTTCTGAATTTTGCACGAGATGGTTGAAGAGATGTCATGTCAGGAATCCTCAAGTCATACTATATGAAGACTTTAAAATAAATAACAGAAATGGGTCTAATGGAGTGACTTTAACTCCCATCAGTTTAGTCAAACACAAAACACTCATCCAACCAAAACGTCTAACTCAAGCAACCCCACCTTAAATGTAAGCTTACAGTATTTAGTAATTAAAGAACTAGTCTATAAAAAAAAAAAACAACACACACACACCACCAAATCTATATTGTATGAGGCTTAAGGGAGATTGGTTGAAGTCATATATATATATATATATATATAAAAATAAAAAAATGGAGTCCAATTACTAACTTCTAATCTTGATACCGTTGCACTTACTGACACTCCAAACATATTATCTGCATTGCAGCAAAAGACACTGAAGGCTGCCTTGACCCAGGTCACATTGATATTGAGGGGGAAAAAAAGAAATGAGGTTCAGTTCAGGAGCTGCACCTCCACCAACTCGGACCAATGATAACACAGCAGCAGCCAAGATGTCCAGCTCGCTGCTTCAATCTGTACTGAACAACTGACCTTCACAAATACAATGTAGATTTAGAGTAAACAGTTCAGAAATTAAATAAATACTGCAGGGGTGGGGGACAAAACCACAACCTCTAAAGACAAATGTAAAAAAACAAAACAAAACAAAAAAACATGGTTGGTCTTTTGGAACATTTCTGTCCATTGCTGCTACAGGGATATTTTTTATTTAAATGGTAGATTATGTACTTCAACAAAATAAAATGCCTTCTCTCACACACTGGATTTATACCTACTGGCCAGCTCAACTAGCCTTACCCCCCCCCCAAAAAAAGAATAATACAAAATCCACCTGCTTTTTGTGGAGTAACTGTTGAGTTGTAACCATATGCAACAGTGAGATGCCAACTTTCAGAAACCCTGTTACAATGACAACCAGATTAATGTTTAACAGTTCCACCAACGGGCTAACTCGCACTCACCAAAAAGTGTCTCTCCAAAGGGACCAGAGCTGCATGTAATGATGGGTTTTAAATAGAAAATGCAGGAAAACAAAATCTCCAGTGTAAAATTGGCTTCAGAAAGAACCCTTAGTTCTTCTGTCCTTGTATTCTTCCCAAGCTCCTCTCTGGTCAGTCTGCCAAGTTTTAATGACTGAGGTAGGTTCACTTTATTTAAGGACAAAATAAAATGGAAAACATCACACACCGAGGACAGATTTATGTACTGTCCTTTTATAATTAAAATAATAAATTCCTGAAAAACCCTTTCAAGCTTTGAATACATCTTAAAAGAGAAAATATCCCTCTGAAATCACACAATGGAGAGGACACCAAAATTTGCATCACACTGAAGAAGTCTCCAGCTTTTCCTCTCCAAATTATTTAATCCTTTGATATTAGTTGCTAAAGTTTTTTTTTTTTTGTTTGTTTTATTATTTGCAAGAACTGGAGCGCCTTCATTTTCAACTCTCCCCTTTCATAACAGCTGCAACAAACACTGAACCCCCGTGGCCCAAAGAGCCAGTCAATCCAAATCAATACAAAGTACAGAGAGATGGTGCAGTAGAGGGAGAGAGTCTGAAGAGGGAGAGAAAGAAAGGGGAAGGGGCGTTCGATTCATTTAGTGTCTTTTGTAGAGGCAGGACAAGACATTAAATGCAGAATGATGCTTGGCCAAAAAGAGTTGGGGCCGCTTCCAGTAGAGTAGAGTACAAAGAGTGGAATCCTAATCGCTTTAGATTGAAGACTCGTTAACAGTGCATGAATGAGTGCGCCTGTTTAGACATGAACCAGAGCTGCTAAAAGGCTCTGAGGTTTGGGGCGTGAGGGAGGGTCATTGCATCTAGTGGGTTTACGTCCTCAGGTTTTCAGCCCCCTGCCTCTGTGTCTCTGTACGCGTGTCAGTCAATGCGGGGACGGCGCTGCAGGGTCAGTAAGCAGTGACCAGGTCCTTGTCATAGTTGTATCGGCCCCTCTTGGGGGCAGGACTGTCAGCGCTGTCCTCTGTGTCGTCACTGTCTCCGCCGGCCCCTCCCCCTTCCTCCTCAGAGTCAGAGTCCAGAGTCAGATCTACCACTGCACCCCCTCCTGATGTGGTGGCAGCTCCTCCTGTGACTCCTGGCACTCCGACAGAACTGCTTCCAGATTTGCCTGTCAGACTGGTGCTGCTGTGGGCTGGTGAATGGCCGTTCGCCTCAGGAATGCCTGCAGACAGACATGCTTTATTTGAGCAAATAAATGTACAGACAAAAAAATCTTAATTCAAGGGTCAGTGACCCTGCTGCTGGACATCACCTGTCCTGCATATGGCATTCTCTGACCCCCACCAACTGATCCAGGTGTGCTCAGCCAATAAGAGCTTGATGATACCACACCTTGTTAATTAGGTGAGGATCAAGGAAACAAGAAGAGATGGAAAATATGCTAGGACTGTGTTTTCCAGAAGCAGGAACAGTAACTACGACCTCCTTTAAAAGAAATCAACCCTGGTATTTGAAGTGAAAATGGCAGGGTTTCCCCCAACTTACATATGTCAACAACAGGGTACTCTGGGGTGTTGCTGCGTTCTTGTTCTCGCTCCCTCTCCTTCTCGTCTCTAATCGGTCGCCAGGAGCCATCAGTTAAGTACTCGATCTCCTCAATGTCCTCACTTGTCTCTTTGAGAATCTCAGATAATAGCCTGAAATACAAACTGCTAGTTAGAGTCACAATGTCATTAGAGATTTAAAATTAGAACTCTACCATGCAATGAAAAAGTTACGCTGCAATTATTGTTGGAAATACTGCAACTGTGATATGGTAATTGTAGGGTCTTGTAATTCCATTTTTGTTTAAAGTTATCAAATACTTATGAGGGGAACAGCCAAAAGACAAAGAAGATCAAATACTTATGAGCAAAAGCATTAAAAAGTGCATGAGATTTTTTTTAATACTTGTTAATAAAGCAACTTTATTACTCTTCTGTGTGGGACACAGACTCCTATTAGTACAGGCCTGGTGGGGCATGAGGCCAATGAGAACACCCGCACCCCCCTCCAAGGTCAGAATGCCAATCAACAATAAGGCAAAAGAAATGAGAAATATCCATTAATCTGGAAATCCTTCATTTTGGCACATCCTAAGCGCTCACATCAGCAGTGCAACAAAAGGCCTCAGACATCAGAATCTGACATTTACTTGAAAACGTTTGACTCCCACTTACATAAGTAATGGTGGACATTACCGCCCCCACCTCCTCTCTCATGCACACGTCTTATGTGCCATTGAAATGCCTCAATAATGGCCGTTTCACACCACACAGCTGTGCTGCTGAAGGCTAAAGCTGGACTTACACTGTGCGAGTTTTGGCCCTTTTTCAGCCGATTTTTCACTCATGTTTCAGCTTAATTTACTTCCAGCAAATATTAAAAATATGTTTTTTAACAGATCAGGGGATTACAGTCTGAGGGGGAAATTTAATTTAAAGCATCAGTGGGCACGAACAACATTAAAAGGTTTCTGTATTTCTGTCTGTGGGGTGAGGATGTGGAACAGATTGGGAGTGGGGCTCAAGCAATGTCCAAGCATGAACCAGTTCAAACAGCGGTACAAAAATATGTTTTTTTCTGGGTATAGGGAGGAGGAAGGGTAATGAGGGTTAGGGTGTTTTTGTTTTTTGCTTCGGCTTGTAAATATATAGTATTTTGTATGTAAGTAGGTATGTGTAGGTGTATATTTATGTTTGTGTATATATATGTGTATATATGTGTATGTATATGTGTATGTATGTTGATGTGTATATATATGTATATATATATATATTGATATCGGTTTAGGTGTGTAGGAATCTATGTGTATATGTGGCAAAGGGTATTACTGGTTGTGGGGAAGAAGGGGTAGGGATAAATAAGCTGATGCTTCACCCTACCCCTTTTCGGACATGTTGGGTACACAGTAGGAACTTTTTTTGTTGTTGTCTTTACTGATCTATCTTGTAATTGTTGTTGTATCAAATGTTCGAAATAAACAGTTTTCATTCATTCATTCATTAATCATGCGTCCTGCATCGTGTAGTATACATGGAGTAACGAGCTGTGTTTAACCTCTCACAACCACCTCCCGATCGGCAATCGTATGGTCGGATGAAAATCAAACCTGTTTGATATTCTGGTCGGCCGTTGTGAGGGTTCCGCGCTGCTTAAGCTGCGTTACACGCATCCAACCTCTCGCACTGTACAAGTGCAAACACCGGAGAGAGCATAAACAGTGATCATCTCTTTGGGAGAGCAGCTTCTGTTTCTTTTTTCCCCATTATTCTTCAACTCATTTAAAGTCTTGTATTTTTTTTTGTTGTTAAAACTTTGATGTCTCCCATCGAGAGTTTTTGTAAAAATAAGAAATGTAAATAAAATTTGAAAAAAAGAAGAAGAAAAGCTTCTGTTTACGTTTTGCTTCTGGAAACACGAGTCCAATGTGTGGTTTTTGAACGTACAATGTGAGCAGTCAGATTGCATCGGGCCGTATAGTGTGAGAACATAAATCGTGCGCTCTGAACTTTTACACCCTACAGTTTTGACGCACAGTTCAAGCTGGAGCCAAATACAACGACTGAAAATATCGTACAGTATCTGCCCAGCTTTAGGATGACAATCAATCAATCAATTTTATTTATATAGCGCCAAATCACAACAAACAGTTGACCCAAGGCGCTTTATATTGTAAGGCAAGGCCATACAATAATTACGTAAAAACCCCAATGGTCAAAACGACCCCCTGTGAGCAAGCACTTGGCGACAGTGGGAAGGAAAAACTCCCTTTTAACAGGAAGAAACCTCCAGCAGAACCAGGCTCAGGGAGGGGCAGTCTTCTGCTGGGACTGGTTGGGGCTGAGGGAGAGAACCAGGAAAAAGACATGCTGTGGAGGGGAGCAGAGATCAATCACTAATGATTAAATGCAGAGTGGTGCATACAGAGCAAAAAGAGAAAGAAACACTCAGTGCATCATGGGAACCCCCCAGCAGTCTACGTCTATAGCAGCATAACTAAGGGATGGTTCAGGGTCACCTGATCCAGCCCTAACTATAAGCTTTAGCAAAAAGGAAAGTTTTAAGCCTAATCTTAAAAGTAGAGAGGGTGTCTGTCTCCCTGATCCGAATTGGGAGCTGGTTCCACAGGAGAGGAGCCTGAAACCTGAAGGCTCTGCCTCCCATTCTACTCTTACAAACCCTAGGAACTACAAGTAAGCCTGCAGTCTGAGAGCGAAGCGCTCTATTGGGGTGATATGGTACTATGAGGTCCCTAAGATAAGATGGGACCTGATTATTCAAAACCTTATAAGTAGAAGAATTTCAAATTCTATTCTAGAATTAACAGGAAGCCAATGAAGAGAGGCCAATATGGGTGAGATATGCTCTCTTCTTCTAGTCCCCGTCAGTACTCTAGCTGCAGCATTTTGAATTAACTGAAGGCTTTTCAGGGAACTTTTAGGACAACCTGATAATAATGAATTACAATAGTCCAGCCTAGAGGAAATAAATGCATGAATTAGTTTTTCAGCATCACTCTGAGACAAGACCTTTCTGATTTTAGAGATATTGCGTAAATGCAAAAAAGCAGTCCTACATATTTGTTTAATATGCGCTTTGAATGACATATCCTGATCAAAAATGACTCCAAGATTTCTCACAGTATTACTAGAGGTCAGGGTAATGCCATCCAGAGTAAGGATCTGGTTAGACACCATGTTTCTAAGATTTGTGGGGCCAAGTACAATAACTTCAGTTTTATCTGAAGACTATCTGGGACTTCTTTCTCTCCGCTCTTCTACTGACTACAAGGATTGTTTTCCACCGGCACGGCTCCACCGAGGCCCGAGGCGCCAGCGCACATCCACCGGCGCGGCTCCACCTGAAGCCCGAGGCGTCAGCGCACATCCACCGGCGCGGCTTTCCCGAGGCGCCAGCGCGGAGTTATCTGACCATGGGTCCGAAGAAGGCACTGACGGCGGAGGAGGGAGACGATATCAAGAAGTCCCTGGACTTTTTGTCTGAGGAAATCTCTGTTGTTAAAATGCAGCAGAAATCCATTATGGAGCTGGTGGAAGAAGTGAAAGCTCTCCGGATCCAGAATGCCGAGAAAGACCCGCGTCTGGTGTACCTGGAGAACCGTGTTGCGGAGTTGGAACAGTACACAAGGATGAACGACGTTATTATTACAGGAATTCATATTAAACCTCGATCCTACGCACGGGCGGTGTCAGAAGACAGCGGAGGGGAGGCCAGTGAGCAGGAGGCCAGCTCAGTGGAACAACAGGTGGCTGACTTCCTGCAATCTAAAGGTATTCAAATGGACTGTAATAACATTGAAGCATGCCACCCCCTGCCCAGGAGAGAGGATGGAGACAAGCGAGCAGTTATAATGAGGTTTGTCAACAGAAAACATAAAATGGCATTGTTAAAACAGGGACGGAAACTCAAAGGAACAAACGTATTCATCAATGAACATCTGACCAAAAGAAACACAGACATCGCCAGGAAAGCTCGTTTCTTAAAAAAGCAGGGAAAAATTCAACAGACATGGACATCCAACTGCAAAACATTTATCAAATTGAATGGAACACCAGAACAAGCGAAGGTTATGGTAATCAGGAACATCGAGGAACTGGACAAATACGACCAATAAGGTATGAGGACACAAACACATCACAACGCCATGACACAGACCAGAGGAACCTATTCATCTACTACATCATCTACATCTGGAGACAAGAAGGATATAACTCAAAGGATTGCTGATCATGGAGAAGTAGAACTGAGAACATTTAAATACACAGACCACAATGTACTGGACTTGGAGCACGATATAGACCCGGACAATAATTTCTTCTCAAATATCAGTGACAGTTGTTGCTATTATACAGATGAACAGTTTAATCGGATCATTAAAACGGATAACAAATTATCAATAATCCATTTCAACAGCAGAAGTCTATATGCAAACTTTAACAACATTAAAGAATATTTAAGTCAATTTAAAAAAATATTTAACATAATTACTATATCAGAAACATGGATCAATGAAGATAAAGGAATGGATTTTGAACTGGATGGATATGAATTTACCGTATTTTCCGGACTATAAGTCGCACCGGAGTATAAGTCGCACCAGCCACTTTATCATTATAAAGAAAAATAAACCATAAATAAGTCACACCGGAGTATAAGTCGCACCAGCCACTTTATCATTATAAAGAAAAATAAACCATAAATAAGTTGCACTGGACTATAAGTCCCATGGACATACAGGTATGTTAACTTAACATGAAAAGTTCAGATGATAATATTGTGACGGCTACCGTTTTCAGATGCATATTTCACCAGTCGTAACTTACAATCTGCAGAGTATGATTTTCTTTTTGGTGGCATTTTTTCGGGCCTTCTCCGTTGTCTTGTTAAGTTATCAGTAACGTTGAAATTTTTATTTTTCTATGGTAGTCAGAAGTCGCAGGAACAGTCACACAAGCCTTGAGTGCCCTCTCGTGAGCTGCATTTTACCTACAGATATGTTTGTATTTTGCGGACCACATTGCAAGCCGAACCATGCAGCACCTACCTGCGCAGCTCATGACCACCCAGCGTTGTCGATCCAGCTCCTTCCAAGTGCAGACGCTAATCCTCCGCCGTCGCTCAGTTCTCCCATGCAGCTCTCAGCGTCAACTCTGCTCACACTGATATCCAAGGGTTGAAGCTGTTTTGTTAGCCGTCCCGGAATAAACACCATGTTTGTCTGCTTCAAACGCTATTCACAATCTTCGACGCCAGCTCCTTCCAAGTGCACACACTAATCCTCCGCCGTCGCTCACCCGGTGCTCCCACGCAGCTCTCAGCGTCAACTTAAACACTCTGCTCACACTGATATCCAAGGGTTGAAGCTGTTTTGTTCGCCATGCCGGAATAACAGTAAGCACCGTATTCGTCAGCTTCACACGCTGTGGGTGAGGTGAGGAATACGCGTCCAACGTTCTGTTCTCTGATTGGTTATCGCGACCAGCGTGACTTATAGGACGGCCGCCATACTACAGTGTCCATGATGCATTGCATTTCCTTTTCTGGTGGCCATTTTAAAACATAGATCGACTCTGTCACGTAAAATTGTTTTGTTACAGTAAATTAATTGAGATCCTACCGGTATATTTTTCATTTATAAGTCGCACCGGAGTATAGGTCGCACCCCCGGCCAAAACATGTAAAAAAGTGCGACTTATAGTCCGGAAAATACGGTAATTGTGTAAACAGAAAGAATAAGAGTGGAGGAGGAGTGGCTGTGTATGTGGATAAGAACATGGATTATAAAATAGTAGACAATATGACAACTGTGATCGATAACTTATTAGAATGTATAACTATTGAAATATGTGAAGAAAAAAGCAAAAATGTATTAGTCAGCTGTATATATAGAGCACCAGGATCTAGTATTGAAACATTCACTGACTGTATGGGAAAAATGTTCTCAAAAACTAATCAAAAAACTGTGTTCATTTGTGGTGACTTAAATATTGATCTGCTCAATCCAAATAAGCATAAAACAGATGAATTTATCAATATAATGTACAGTATGAGTTTATATCCAAAAATCACCAGGCCAAGCAGAATTACATCCCATAGTGCTACCTTAATTGATAATATATTCAGCAATGATATTAAGAATAACACTGAGTGGATTATTAATCAATGACATTAGTGATCATCTACCAGTTTTCATCGTTTATAATAGAAACCATCGGCGGAATCAGCCAGAGGAGAAAATAAAATACAGGCGAGTGCGGACAGAGGAAAACATGAACACACTAAAGAAGGATTTACAGGAGCAAAACTGGGAAAAGGTATACAGTGAAAGTGATGTTGATAGTGCATATGAAACTTTTTTACAAATATTTACATCATTATATGATAAAAATTGTCCAATTAAACAAGACTACAGAAACCAAAAAAATCCAAGCTTGACCATGGATAACGAAAGGGTTACGAAATGCATGTAATAAGAAAAATACACTGTATAGAGAATTCATAAAACTAAAGACTAAAGAGGCAGAAAATAGATATAAGAAATACAAAAATAGATTAACTAATATTATACGGGTATGTAGGAAGGAATATTATAGTAACATATTATATAACAAAAACAATATTAAAGGAATATGGGATATATTAAATAGCATTATCAAAAATGGTAATAAAAAACAGAGTTTTACCATATTTACAGTACTGTGCAGAGGTATGGGGTAATACTTATAAAGATACAACACAATCACTATCAGTAATGCAGAAAAGAGCTATAAGAATTATTCATAATACTGGCTATAGAGATCATACAAATCCACTATTTTTACAATCCAAATTCTTAAAATTCACAGACTTGGTTCATTTCCAAACAGTACAAATCGTGTATAAAGCAATAAACAATTTACTTACAGTAAATATTAAAAATATGTTTTTTTTTAACAGATCAGGGGATTGCAGTCTGAGGGGGAAATTTAATTTAAAGCATCAGTGGGCACGAACAACATTAAAAGGTTTCTGTATTTCTGTCTGTGGGGTGAGGATGTGGAACAGATTGGGAGTGGGGCTCAAGCAATGTCCAAGCATGAACCAGTTCAAACAGCAGTACAAAAATATGGTTTTTTCTAGGTATAGGGAGGAGGAAGGGTAATGAGGGTTAGGGTGTTTTTGTTTTTTGCTTCGGCTTGTAAATATATATATATATATATATATATATATATATATATATATATATATATATATATATATATATATATATATATATATATATATATCGGTTTAGGTGTGTAGGAATCTATGTGTATATGTGGCAAAGGGTATCACTGCTTGTGGGGAAGAAGGGGTAGGGAAAAATAAGCTGATGCTTCACCCTACCCCTTTTCGGACATGTTGGGTACACAGGAGGAACTTTTTTGTTGTTGTCTTCACTGATCTATCTTGTAATTGTTGTTGTATCAAATGTTCGAAATAAACAGTTTTCATTCATTCATTTTCATTCATTCATTCATCTGAGTTTAAAAGCAGGAAATTAGAGGTCATCCATGTCCTTATGTCTGTAAGACAATCCTGCAGTTTAGCTAATTGGTGTGTGTCCTCTGGCTTCATGGATAGATAAAGCTGGGTATCATCTGCATAACAATGAAAATTTAAGCAATGCCGTCTAATAATACTGCCTAAGGGAAGCATGTATAAAGTGAATAAAATTGGTCCTAGCACAGAACCTTGTGGAACTCCATAATTAACCTTAGTCTGTGAAGAAGATTCCCCATTTACATGAACAAATTGTAATCTATTAGATAAATATGATTCAAACCACCGCAGCGCAGTGCCTTTAATACCTATGGCATGCTCTAATCTCTGTAATAAAATTTTATGGTCAACAGTATCAAAAGCAGCACTGAGGTCTAACAGAACAAGCACAGAGATGAGTCCACTGTCTGAGGCCATAAGAAGATGATTTGTAACCTTCACTAATGCTGTTTCTGTGCTATGATGAATTCTGAAACCTGACTGAAACTCTTCAAATAGACCATTCCTCTGCAGATGATCAGTTAGCTGTTTAACAACTACCCTTTCAAGAATTTTTGAGAGAAAAGGAAGGTTGGAGATTGGCCTATAATTAGCTAAGATAGCTGGGTCAAGTGATGGCTTTTTAAGTAATGGTTTAATTACTGCCACCTTAAAAGCCTGTGGTACATAGCCAACTAATAAAGATAGATTGATCATATTTAAGATCGAAGCATTAAATAATGGTAGGGCTTCCTTGAGCAGCCTGGTAGGAATGGGGTCTAATAGACATGTTGATGGTTTGGATGAAGTAACTAATGAAAATAACTCAGACAGAACAATCTGAGAGAAAGAGTCTAACCAAATACCGGCATCACTGAAAGCAGCCAAAGATAACGATACGTCTTTGGGATGGTTATGAGTAATTTTTTCTCTGATAGTTAAAATTTTATTAGCAAAGAAAGTCATGAAGTCATTACTAGTTAAAGTTAAAGGAATACTCGGCTCAATAGAGCTCTGACTCTGTCAGCCTGGCTACAGTGCTGAAAAGAAACCTGGGGTTGTTCTTATTTTCTTCAATTAGTGATGAGTAGTAAGATGTCCTAGCTTTACAGAGGGCTTTTTTATAGAGAGATGACAAAAAAAAAAAAAAAAGACAAAATGCTGCATTTTTCATGTATTTATTTAATGTGGTCCACATGATGCTGTTATTAGACAGCAGCTTGCAGTCTGTGGAACACATTTGGCCCGCCCTCCCTTTTGCCCTGCTTCAGCAGGATGCCTGGAGTTAACATTTTTAAGGGGGGAGAAAACCTCATGGGAGCAGATTAGGGTGGTCCTTATTTTGCAAAGCTTTGAAATTTAATACTCTGACCCCCTGAATAGGTTCCAGTTGATGAGAAAATACGCTCTGTAAAATTTTGTTAAGCATTGAAATTTTGCTATTTTCTGCTATATAACACTGCACTAGTAGCCAGTAAACCAGTAGTGATCAGTATGTCTGGTATTTATATTGTCTATTTGTGTTTATATATGCAAACTCTTTTTCTTTTTACTTTCAATTCTGATACCCTGTGTGCTGCTATACAATGCTGCTGGAACCTCAATTTCCCACAGAGTCTTCCCAAAGAATCAATAAAATTCTATCTAATCTAACTAACTAGCTAAAGCTTGAAAATCACCTGTGGAGGCCATGTTGAACTGCCAAGTGAGCAAAATTTTACACAGCATGTTTTCTCATCAACTGGAACCTATTCTGTGGGTCAGAGTACTAAATTTCACAACTTTGCAAAAATAAAGACCATCCTAATGTGCACATGCATTCTGAGATCCGTCAGTGGTGACTGGACAAACTCTGCCATTAAGTATCAAGATTATATTTTGCTTGTACCCAAAATATTTTTTGTACCAATGCAGTTGGTGGCAGGGAATTTTTTGCTGCTGAAACTGGGTGATCTTAGTCTTTAGGCAATGTTTAATATGCTCATGTGGTTTTTGTATGTGATACACCCACTCATTTGCTAAAGCAAGAAGAAGAAATGCACATTTTTTAAACCAATGATTAAGCTGAGCAGGACTATGTAGGATTGCATTAGCAATGAGGACATTGCTTTACATTAGCTTTTGCATTTCTGTGCTCCTTGCATTTTTCTTCAGTTTCCCTGACTATGTGGACAATGCTGTGATCACTGTAGGCTCAATATATGTACCCTGACTGCAGCACTTGAGAAGCTGAGTGAGGACTGTGCATCTGGGTTTGTGATTTTCTTGGATCAAGACTGAGACAAACTTTCAGTGACTTGCTGTACTCAGATCACAAGTGTAACCGTGTGGTTAAAGTGTCAAACTTGCTGGGAGATTAACCAATACAGTGAATAATTACATGTGTGTTCTATAGTAAACATTCAGTTATTTAAATTGTGACAGTTGAGTTTCTTTTACAAGGCTGTCATTTAATTTTAATCCACTGGACTCCGAGAGTTGATCTACTCTAGAAATGGCACAACTAAGAATCAAAACTTGAATTCAAAGAACATCTTGCTGTTGTGTTAATCTGTCTGCTTACCCATCAATAGTGAGCAGCTCAAAGGGAGCAGGCTTGTCACATACAGGGCAAGTCCATGTGGGCTTCTTTTCATTCATCTGCAGGAAAAACACCGCGTCGAAACACTGAAGATGTGCACAAGTTAAAACTCGACATGGGACTCCAAGTCGCATCTTCACCAACTAAAAGAAGAGACGGGGAATTAAAGAGAGTTTGAAATTATGAGGAATCACAGGAGGAAAAACATTTATTTACATTTTATTTATATAACGCAAACAATGGAGCTAGAAACCAATAAACAAGTAAAACTGGTGCTAAAAAAAAAAAAAAAAAAAAAGCAAAAATAAAATGCAATCAACAAACAAAAATAAACAACAACAACAGGCAGTGTCTCTGGAAACTATTCACAGCGCTGCACTTTTTCCACATTTTGTTATGTTACAGCCTTATTCCAAAATGGATTTTTTTTCCCCCACTTAAAATTCTACACACAAAACCCCATAATGAAAATGTGATTTTTTTTGTTAAGATTTCTGTAAATTTATTAATAATAGCAAAATTAAGAAACCACATGTAGACAAGTATTCACAGTCTTTGCCATGAAGCTCAAAATTGAGCTCAGGTGCTCCTGTTTCCAGATGACTGGAGTGCAGTTTTGAGCAGAAATGCGGTGATAATCAGTGAATCACTGCTGAGGTCCAAAATAACGCATGTGCAGTGAAGGCAGGGTAAATTAACTGACAATTCTAAATAAATGAAGAATTATGAAAATACTGATATATTGTGTTTTATTTTTCATGCCATATGCTCTGAAAAATTAAGTCACAAACATGGTGAAATTATAGTGATTTCAACTGTTACTGATAAACTCTCATAAGTGTGAGAATGCAAGAAATGTAGAGTCTGGTGACATCATCTTTGAACTGCCCCCTCAGACCCATTTGCCATTTTCATTGAAAGGAATGGAAACCCACAATTGTTGCAGCTCAAAATGGGCATTTTTTTGTGGACTTTGACAGTGAATACGTCAAAAATGTTGAACAGGTGTGTTTTTGTAAAGTCCAGCAATACCAGCTGTGATTTTAATTAGTTGATCAGTGTTCCCACAAATAAGATTTTTGAGGTTGAATTGTTTTGCACACACCTCCCAGAAAGAATGGAGAACTTGCAGCCAAGCACAGCATGAAAAATAGGCTTCAAGAACTACTTGGATATATTCCTTCTACAACCCCTGGCAAAAATTATGGAATCACCGGCCTCGGAGGATGTTCATTCAGTTGTTTAATTTTGTAGAAAAAAAGCAGATCACAGACATGACACAAAACTAAAGTCATTTCAAATGGCAACTTTCTGGCTTTAAGAAACACTATAAGAAATCAGGGAAAAAAATTGCGGCAGTCAGTAACGGTTACTTTTTTAGACCAAGCAGAGGGAAAAAAATATGGACTCACTCAATTCTGAGGAATAAATTATGGAATCACCCTGTAAATTTTCATCCCCAAAATTAACACCTGCATCAAATCAGATCTGCTCGTTAGTCTGCATCTAAAAAGGAGTGATCACACCTTGGAGAGCTGTTGCACCAAGTAGACTGACATGAATCATGGCTCCAACACGAGAGATGTCAATTGAAACTAAGGAGAGGATTATCAAACTCTTAAAAGAGGGTAAATCATCACGCAATGTTGCAAAAGATGTTGGTTGTTCACAGTCAGCTGTGTCTAAACTCTGGACCAAATACAAACAACATGGGAAGGTTGTTAAAGACAAACATACTGGTAGACCAAGGAAGACATCAAAGCGTCAAGACAGAAAACTTAAAGCAATGTGTCTCAAAAATCGAAAATGCACAACAAAACAAATGAGGAACAAATGGGAGGAAACTGGAGTCAACGTCTGTGACCGAACTGTAAGAAACCACCTAAAGGAAATAGGATTTACATACAGAAAAGCTAAACGAAAGCCATCATTAACACCTAAACAGAAAAAAATAAGGTTACAACGGGCTAAGGAAAAGCAATCGTGGACTGTGGATGAAAGTCATATTCAGTTATCAATCAATCAATCAATCAACTTTTTTCTTGTATAGCGCCAAATCACAACAAACAGTTGCCCCAAGGCGCTCCACATTGCAAGGCAAGGCCATACAATAATTATGAAACACAGTCTACGTCTAAAGCAACATAACCAAGGGATGGTCCAGGGTCACCCGATCCAGCCCTAACTATAAGCCTTAGCGAAAAGGAAAGTTTTAAGCCTAATCTTAAAAGTAGAGAGGGTATCTGTCTCCCTGATCTGAATTGGGAGCTGGTTCCACAGGAGAGGAGCCTGAAAGCTGAAGGCTCTGCCTCCCATTCTACTCTTACAAACCCTAGGAACTACAAGTAAGCCCGCAGTCTGAGAGCGAAGCGCTCTAATGGGGTAATATGGTACTATGAGGTCCCTAAGATAAGATGGGACCTGATTATTCAAAACCTTATAAGTAAGAAGAAGAATTTTAAATTCTATTCTAGCATTAACAGGAAGCCAATGAAGGGAGGCCAACACGGGTGAGATATGCTCTCTCCTGCTAGCCCCCGTCAGTACTCTAGCTACAGCATTCTGAACCAACTGAAGGCTTTTTAGGGAACTTTTAGGACAATCTGATAATAATGAATTACAATAGTCCAGCCTAGAGGAAACAAATGCATGAATTAGTTTTTCAGCATCACTCTGAGACAAGACCTTTCTGATTTTAGAGATATTGCGTAAATGCAAAAAGGCAGTCCTACATATTTGTTTAATATGCGCTTTGAATGACATATCCTGATCAAAAATAACTCCAAGATTTCACACAGTATTACTAGAGATCAGGGAAATGCCATCCAGAGTAACGATCTGGTTAGACACCATGCTTCTAAGATTTGTGGGGCCAAGTACAATAACTTCAGTTTTATCTGAGTTTAAAAGCAGGAAATTAGAGGTCATCCATGTCTTTATGTCTGTAAGACAATCCTGCAGTTTAGCTAATTGGTGCGTATCCTCTGGCTTCATGGATAGATAAAGCTGGGTATCATCTGCGTAACAATGAAAATTTAAGCAATACCGTCTAATAATACTGCCCAAGGGAAGCATGTATAAAGTGAATAAAATTGGTCCTAGCACAGAACCTTGTGGAACTCCATAATTAACTTTAGTCTGTGAAGAAGATTCCCCATTTACATGAACAAACTGTAATCTATTAGACAAATATGATTCAAACCACCGCAGCGCAATGCCTTTAATACCTATGACATGCTCTAATCTCTGTAATAAAATTTTATGGTCAACAGTATCAAAAGCAGCACTGAGGTCCAACAGAACAAGCACAGAGATAAGTCCACTGTCCGAAGCCATAAGAAGATCATTTGTAACCTTCACTAATGCTGTTTCTGTACTATGATGAATTCTAAAACCTGACTGAAACTCTTCAAATAGACCATTCCTCTGCAGGTGATCAGTTAGCTGTTTTACAACTACCCTCTCAAGAATCTTTGAGAGAAAAGGAAGGTTGGAGATTGGCCTATAATTAGCTAAGATAGCTGGGTCAAGTGATGGCTTTTTAAGTAATGGTTTAATTACTGCCACCTTAAAGGCCTGTGGTACATAACCAACTAACAAAGATAGATTGATCATATTTAAGATTGAAGCATTAAATAATGGTAGGACTTCCTTGAGCAGCCTGGCAGGAATGGGGTCTAATAAGCATGTTGATGGTTTGGATGAAGTAACTAATGAAAATAAGTTATGAATCTCGAATCTGCATTGGGCAAGGTGATGATGCTGGAACTTTTGTTTGGTGCCGTTCCAATGAGATTTATAAAGATGACTGCCTGAAGAGAACATGTAAATTTCCACAGTCATTGATGATATGGGGCTACATGTCAGGTAAAGGCACTGGGGAGATGGCTGTCATTACATCATCAATAAATGCACAAGTTTTCGTTGATATTTTGGACACTGTTCTTATCCCATCAATTGAAAGGATGCTTGGGGATGATGAATTCATTTTTCAAGATGATAATGCATCTTGCCATAGAGCAAAAACTGTGAAAACATTCCTTGCAAAAAGACACATAGGGTCAATGTCATGGCCTGCAAATAGTCCAGATCTTAATCCAATTGAAAATCTTTGGTGGAAGTTGAAGAAAATGGTCCATGCTCCAACCTGCAAAGCTGATCTGGCAACAGCAATCAGAGAAAGTTGGAGCCAGATTGATGAAGAGTACTGTTTGTCACTCATTAAGTCCATGCCTCAGAGACTGTAAGCTGTTATAAAAACCAGAGGTGGTGCAACAAAATACTAGTGATGTGTTGGAGCATTCTTTTGTTTTTCATGATTCCATAATTTTTTCCTCAGAATTGAGTGATTCCATATTTTTTTTTTCCCCTCTGCTTGGTCTAAAAAAGTAACCGTTACTGACTGCCACAATTTTTTTTCCTGATTTCTTATAGTGTTTCTTAAAGCCAGAAAGTTGCCATTTGAAATGACTTTAGTTTTGTGTCATGTCTGTGATCTGCTTTTTTTCTACAAAATTAAACAACTGAATGAACAACCTCCGAGGCCGGTGATTCCATAATTTTTGCCAGGGGTTGTAAGTGTGCTGCCTCTCCAATAAAGCATGGAACGCAATGTGGGGTTTCTTTTTGCCGCTGTCATAGAAATGTCTCTCTTTCACAAGCTCTTCCAGGAGCTGTGATGTGGACACTGGACGACTCGAGCAGAAAGAATTTATCCTGACTGACTGAGAACCTACACAGAGCAAATAGAAAATAGCAATCTGCAATTTAAAACTGAAGGCTCCCCCTCCAACTTCAAAGCCTGCAACACAGAGGAGGAAGAAGCCTTGAAATTTGTAAAATAAACTGTTAATTTGTGGATGCAACAGCAGTTACAAACACAGCCACTTCTGGAGGATTTAATTCTTTAAATCACTGGTCTGCTTCATGAGTTTTTTGTGTTTTTTTTTCTTTCTGCAACTCTGGACTGAAATTTGACAGAGTCCTGTGGCACAGCTCCCTTTCACTCAGACAGAGAGAGACTGAGCTTTTCAGCAGTGTGCTGCTCCAGACAGCATACACCATGCACTGCCGTACACAAGCAAAAAGCGGAGCACTCTGGCCATGCAGAAAATTCAAGGCTGTATCTCAATTCTACTCCTCGGCCCTTCCCCTCCGTTTTCTTCTCTTTTTGGAGCGAGGCGGAGGGGTAGGCGGAGGGCTACAAACCCCTCGCTATAACGCGGTTCACCTTTCTCGGCCTCGCAGTTTCGCAGATTTTTTTAGTCCAATTTTGCATACATTTTTTTATTTTATTTTTTTTTACAGCGCATTGTGTTCTGCGTCCTCATCAAGCAGGCCGGTCGCGGCACCGTGAAGGAAGAGTACGCGCATTGTGTTCTGCGTGTCTGTTTATAAGAATCTTCTCGCCCAGAAGAAAAAAAGAGTGCCAACACCTACCCATAACTGCGTTCTTCACTCAGAAAAAGACACCTGCACCGAGGTGTCATTCAGTGGAAAAAGATGCGACAGCGGAGCAGCGCCAGGACGAAGAGGCGTGATCAGAGGAACTGTGAAATACTGGTCAGTCACTATTAATAATTTATGTGTCCAACCTCGTAGGTTAATTGTTAAAATTAAATTCATTAGTTCAAAAGCCATCATAATTATTTATAGGAAAACATTCTATTTTTATTTCTCAAACAAATGTTTGGGCCTGAAAACAGGTTGGTCTTATTGTTCTACTAAGGTTTGAACTTTGAGTGTTTACACACGAGAGAAAAGTGAGAAAATGTTAATGCCTGTTTGAGAAAAGTGTATAAAGAGTGTAGTGAGGTGTTTTACAGGCTTAAAACGTCTATAATTGTAAAAAATAACGCTGACTACCTCGCGGATTTCGCCTATTGCAGGCTATTTTTTAGAACATAACTCCAGCGATAAACAAGGGACCACTGTATTGTCATTCTGAAGAATATCGTAATTTCGCTCGTGTGCTGAGGCGTTACAATGCATATACACACGAAAGCTACGATAAGACACTTTTATATCTCACAATGGAGAAAATCATGATAAAGGATAAGCACGTTAATTTGTATGTTCATAAATCTTTGGATAATAGCGATTCCTGCTGTTGGATTTCAAGGTCTGTAACACGTGTATTTTGTAAACAAGCAGGGAGCCCTGAGCACACATCTCCTAATAAGCTTTTGGGCAGAAAATGAGAAGTTTCACCAATGGGAGTAAGTTGGAAACTATATACACACACAGGTATATGTGTAACACATAACCTGATGTCCTAATAGACTATTTTTGTCAAGGAAATTTCTAAAGGAAATAGGGCTGGATGCAAAAAATGGGAGAATTTGAAAAATAAATATAAGGTTAACAGAACTAGATGCAGCCCATAACATACATACAGGTGCTGGTCATATAATTATAATATCATGAAAAAGTTGATTTATTTCAGGAATTCCATTCAAAAAGTGAAACTTCAATAATGTATACATTCATTCCACACAGACTAATATATTTCAAGTGTTTAATTACTAATTAATTAATGAATTACTAATCAGTTAATGATTAATCAATTAGCACAATTAATTATTGCTATTATTAATAATTACTAATTATTAGTATTACTAAAATTAATTATTACTAACAATAATTATTATAAATTAATAATTAATTTGATTAGTAATACTACAAAATTCTCCGACATGATTGCAATGCGTCAAAGAAATCTGCGACTTCTTCTATTTCTTTGCATTGATGCAGAAAGGTAAGACAATAAAAAGAGCAAACAGGCCACTGCAACAAGTTGCACTTCGGTTGCCATGTTGACAAACGGTGAACACGGCAGTATGGGCATTTTTTTTTCCCCCGTAAGACAGAGGGGTGTCTCAATTCATAGGGCTAGAGGCATACCCCTTCACCTTACCCTTTGTTTTAAAGGGGTAGGCATAGGGCATGGGTTAAAGCAATAAATTTTCATCTGACTGAAATTTTTTCCTGGCAAAAATCAATGCCAGAAATTCCCTAAAATGTGGCGTAGTGGGGGCACACACTGTTTTTTCCTCAATAAATACAATAAACACATTATACAGCATACAAATCAATTCTAAACAGCCTCTAAGGAGAGACAGACAAAGCATAAAAAGAATGCAAAACCTGAACATAAAGGTACATAAAAGGGTGGTGGGGGTGGGGTGTAGTCTTGATTCTGGGGGTGCTCCCCCAGAACATTTTTTAAAGACCAATTCAAATTTTGTGTATTCTGGTGAATTTTAATGGGTATGAAGCCCTCTGAATCAAATAAAACTCACTTCAATCTGTGAAGTAAAAACACAGTATTGATTATGGGGGGTCTGGGGGTTCTCCCCCACAATTTTTTTTAAAAAGAGCAAGTTAAATTTTGTATATTCTGGTGAATTTTAATGGGTATGAAGCCCACTGAAACAAAGAAAACTCACTTCAAACTGTTAAGTAAAAACACAGTATTGATTATGGGATGTCTGGGGGATCTCCCCCAGAATTTAAAAAAAGCAATTAAAAAAAGCAAGTCAAATTTTGTACATTCTGGTGAATTTTAATGGGTATGAAGCCCTCTGAAACAAAGAAAACTCACTTCAAACTGTTAAGTAAAAACACAGTATTGATTATGGGGGGCTGGGGGTTCTCCGCCAGAATTTCTTTTTAAAAAAGCAAGTCATATTTTGTATATTCTACTGAATTTTAATGGGTATGAAGCCCTCTGAAACAAAGAAAACTCACTTCAAACTATGGGGGTCTGGGGGATCTCCCACAGAATTTTTTTTAAAAGAGCAAGTCAAATTTTGTATATTCTGGTGAATTTTAATGAGTATGAAGCCCACTGAAACAAAGAAAAGTCACTTCAATCTGTGAAGTAAAAACACACTATTGATTATGGGGGGTCTGGGGGTCCTCCCGCAGAAATTTTTTAAAAGAGCAAGTCAAAATTTTTTATATTCTGGTGAATTTTAATGGGTATGAAGTCTTCTGAAACAAAGAAAATGCACTTCAAACTGTCAAGTAAAAATTCTTTGTCTTCTGTAGTATTTTGATTTGTTCTAATCCGGTGAATGCACCAAATGGGTGCTGTGTCGCTGTACAGTCAATAAAATACATTTTTAGGGCCTAAAGCAACTGACAACGTTGTTCTGCTGTGCACAACGTAACACTGTCACCAGTTTTGAAAACGCATGCGCACTGAGAAACTCAAAACTGGCTTATTCACATTTAATCTGTAAAAAATGCTCTCACTCCTAAAACAAACTGGGGCTGCAACTAACGATTATTTTAGTAATCGATTAATCATTTTTTTTGTCGTTTTTTTTTTTTTTTTAACTTAGTTTTGCCATTATTTTTACGTGAGTTTTCCATTATTTCTTGGAGTTATTATTAAAAGGCCTTTATCACGCAACATCAACGTTTGACCTTGTAATAAAGTTATGATGTTATATTCTCGTCAAAAACATACCTCGAATAATGTTTTGTTTTATTTTGAGATTTCCAACAGGTTTCATCCGATTATGAGCATTTTTAGATACCTACAGAAACTATCTCAACCACTGACAACATATTACAGCAAGAGCCCACAAAAGTATTTTAAAGGCCTGACTAAAGTGTAATATGTGCTCTTTAATAAATTATTTTCATGAAAAAGACACAAATGTGCAATTTACTGCATTTTATTTTTTTGTGTAAGAACACAGCTGAGATGTGGTTTGACCGAAACAAATTGTCATTAAACGTAACCAGTTGTATATAATTCTCGTTTTACATTACTTAGTCCACATTTCATTTTACCTTGTGTTTATATTGGTTGTGCATATACTCTGAATAATTTACCCTTAAATTTCACGATCTTTCATTTGGCTAAAAAATTACTCGCACCACGGAAAGCACCTTTTTGTAGTTGCACTCAAATCTCGTTGTAATGGAAATTACAATGACAATAAAGGCAAATCTAATTCTGATTCTTTTGATTATTATTATTAATAATATATAAATAAAAAATAAATAAATTATAATTCATAATACATTTGACTCTTTTACAACAAACACTAAGCCATTATTTATTATAGAGAAAACTGTGCTGAGATGCGAACAGCTTAATGCTAACTTTATCATTGTAAACGCCATAGACATGCTAACGCGTTAGCATCGGTCCCGTTTTTAAGTTATAAAATACATCTATCAACTGTTTTAGAAGACCATAACAGGTCGGTTTAATATAAAAAAGGTAAATATTACTCAGACATATGCTCTTTAGGGTTTTAGCGGGGGAAAATTAAGATAAAGCGACAAATCATCGAAGCAGTGTCGGATCATTGCTTCATTGGTTCAAAGCAAAGCCATGCCCTGCTCTACTTGGGGAGTATCTGCCAATGTTCCCATGAAGACAGAGAGGAGAAGGACCGTGGCTCATAGCAAGCAGTAAACAGAGCGGAGAGGAGTGAAAATTCACACAGTCCCTTCCTCCGCAGTCCACGCTGACATTGCTGTTTTGATTAGTGCAGAATGGGATGTTGCTTTGACAGTGAGACTATCATATTTCGGCCCCAAAACACGCATGACACCACGTGCGCACGCGTATGTGTGGTTAAATCTTCCAAATGACAGAAATCTGTCGCGGTGACGGAGAACTTTAACTCATGGCATAGGGGTAGGGTGAAGGCGAAGGGGAAGGGGAAGTAGTACAAAGAGAATTAAGATTGGGCCCAAGTCCATTTTAAAAATGTATGTGTGAAGGGGACCAGTGAGTTGCTCCATTGACTACAACAAAATGAAACTGACTATCTGCAGATTGCCTTACTAAATGCCTGATAACGATAACTACAAAAATGTTGTATCAGTCAACCCCTAATTTTTATCCAGTCTTTCACTGAAACATGGGACATTTTACAATTTAATGTGACAATGCCCTTGCCAATCTATGAAGATAAATTAAAACAAACAAGCAAACAAAAGCTCCACAGACACAACATTTCAAGGGACAGTGAAAACTGAAATCCTTTGCAAAATATCATATGCGTTTATAAAAATATATTGTACTCACCGGACAAATCAGAGAAACCCGGAGCCCTGTAGTGGCAATTTCACTTTCTGGGTCAAATCGTAGCTTGTCTTGGACTGTTGGGGTTAGGATTAATACAACATGATTATCACATTTCCATTTGCTGACCATCTTTGTAACATTGGAGCTCGTGCTTAATTTTAATTGAGTCTCATTTTCCCCTCTCAGAATAAGATATATTTGCAGAAAATAAAAGCTGCACTCACTGCGTTCACGACAACGTTCTGCACTCTCAACAGAGCAAAGTTTGAGTTGGCTGAAGAGGTCTGCTGCAGTGAAGACTCTCACTAAATACACTGCTACAGAGTATCGCTGGAAAAAAGATTAAATGTAAATATTAAGGAAAAAAGTATATCAGAGTGGGTATTTTAATACTTGCAATAATTTCTAAGATAGAAGGCTTAGTAGGGAAGCTTGAATCTTCGACTGGACTGGGTTGCTTGACGCGAGGATGTTTAGCTTCAAATCGCAGAAGCTTCCTCAGCTAAAATTCTTGCTCTGGTGGTCTGACTTCCATCTTGACTCTTGTAGAGAAGAATAATCAAGAAGTCACAAAAGCTGGAGTTTTAAACCTAACCAGACCCTCCTACCGAGAGGCAGACTGCTATAGGCTGGTGACTAAACAATAGCTCTAATTAGCACCTATTGTGCTCTAGTTAACACCCTCCTAATGACAGGGCAGCTGTCCCTCTCCTGATGGCTCCCTTGACGACTCTGCTGATGACGTGAATGAACAAAAGACTGAAACTGCTTTGACCTGAGTACCCCATTGTAAACAGGGGATAAAGCGTGTCTCAGACCCCCTCCCCGGTTAAGGCTAGGTTTCAAACGTTTCACAAAGAATGCCTCCTTGACCCATCTCTCAAACCATTTCTTCTCTCTGGCTAATATTTTAACTTCCTTGTCCTCAAACGTGTGGTTAGTGTCTTTAAGGTGGAGATGAACTGCAGACTGAGGTCCACTGGCGCCCTCTCTGCGGTGCTGGTATAGCCTTTTGTGTAAAGGTTGCTTAGACTAAGCAAACCTTATTGTTTAGTCACCAGCCTATAGCAGTCTGCCTCTCGGTAGGAGGGGTCTGGTTAGGTTTAAAACTCCAGCTTTTGTGACTTCTTGATTATTCTTCTCTACAAGAGTCAAGACAGAAGTCAGACCACCAGAGCAAGAATTTTAGCTGAGGAAGCTTCTGCGATTTGAAGTGAAACGACCTCGCGTCAAGCAACCCAGTCCAGTCGAAGATTCAAGCTTCCCTACTATGGAAACCACCTGGACAACTGAGAGCCTACACAGAAACATAGAAGGCTTAAATTTTTCAAAGGGGTTCTCATGTACTAGTTGAAACTTAATGCGAGATACTTCTCATCACATCCTTAGTTACAGAGCTACTGAGGTTATATTATGTTATTAACCTTTATTTAACCAGATAAAAAACCCATTGAGATCAAAGTCTCTTTTGAAAGGGTGACCTGGCCAAGAAAGGCAGAAGCACACATTATAATAAACAAGTTAACAACATCAAGATAACCAATAAAATAGATAAAATACAAGCAATTTACAAATAAAACACAATCATTTTGGTCATAGTAACAATGCATAAGTTAAAAAACAGTTTAAGATTTAATGTAGACCTGCACTGAAATAAATGCAGTCAGATCTTTGGACCAAAAAATGACATTTACACATAAGATCCTTCTGAATGTAGTAAAGTAAATCTGCAAGCCCAGATCTGTCATTCAACGGAGAAATCTTCGTTTAAAAATGACAAATTTACAGCTAAAATTTAGCCCTCCGCAAAACTGTCATCATATCCGGGACGCTGCCGAGACATCAGAGAGAAGACCCTATCCCAGCATGCATTGCGCGCGCCAACTGTATTTCGTGGATTTACGTCAGTTTGCATCTCTTACAAAAGCACCTTTTTATTGTCTTATACGGAAGGATCGACATTTTTTTAAAACTTCATATTGTCTTGCGGTACATTTGGTGAGTATACATTTCTTTTATTTTTGCTTGAAAATTATTTTTGGGGACTTTTTCCATACGCCCATTTGACTGAGTGGTGTTGCATTGAAAATCTACTGTCTTTAGCCTCCGGTGTTACCATCGCGGGGTACGGATGCAGGACCCACAAAGAATCCAAGTCATTAAAAAGATATAAACCTCTCTCAGTGGCCACGGAGCTCTGCAGTTGTGATTACCGAGACCGTGCCGCGCTGCAGATTTTTCCCCAAGTCTGTCCTTGCGGGCGGGTGGAGCGCTCCGCATCAAAACAGCGAGCGTAGTCTCTGCACTTGTTGCCAAGTTGGCCGCACCTCCATTCAGTAGACAGGGAGGTGGTGCCGGCTGCACAGCAGACACGGAGGCGGTGTGAGTAGCCCGCTGCAGCGTTCACCAAGCCCACAGACTCAGTAAGCGCATCGGAGGCAGTGAGAGCAAGGCGTCGGGGAAGAACGTCGCCCGCTGTCGATGTCACCACTGTTGATGTCACCGCTGATATGAGCATGCAGAGCTGTATCTCGCATTCATTGCAGCTTACTTTTGGATGTTGAAACCAGGATGTGTATAACAGTAGCATTACTAACAGATAAAATCAATTTCAATGTGGGATTGGACTGAAGGCGCTAGCGCTCTGTCTTCTCCCTCACGTCACTGCAATGTCCTGGATGTACAAATAGTTTTCGCGGAGGGCCAAATTTTAGCTGCAAATTTGTCATTTTTAAACGAAGATTTCTCCGCTGAATTACAAATTTGGGCTTGCAGATTTACTTTACTGCATTCATAAGGGTCTTATAAATACATATCAGCTATTTCTTTCTGAGATCTGATCACATTTATTTCAATGCAGGTCTACTTTAAATAAAACACAATCATTTTGGTCATTGTAACAATGCATAAGTTAAAAAACAGTTTAAGATAAAAAAAATAAATAAAAAAAACAGGCACTGTTCAAAAGATTTCCATTCTCAGTCTCTTCAAATAGAGTGGAAAGCGTTCATGTTGTCCACCAAATGATCATGTTCAGATTATGATTATTCAAAGAAGCAATCTGACCTAAACAACATATGACATGAAAAGACAGGTTTAAACAGGTAGACCCAGAGGGACACCAAGACTTCCACCACCAATTTGAGTGGAGAGAATCCTCAGTTCAACATGAACACCAAGATAGAAAAATATTATGAGCGAAGTGTCGTGCAGCGGTGCAAAGCTCACTCATGGTACAGGGCATCCTAAACAGGAAGTGCCAATTTTCAAATCCACAGTAAAACAGGAAATGTTCAAATGTCAAACACTTCCTGGATTGACAGAGGAGATTCCATGGAATGTCGCAGGAACTCACTCAAGCAAGCTCACACTCAAACAGGAAGTGCCAATTTATGTGTTCAAAAAAATGTTCAAACGTCAAACATTTCCTGGCATGGGTGGAGCTAGAGCAGAGGCCGGGGTTTCACTGGACTCTCCTGAAATCTGATTGGACACAGATGATTGACATGTCACAGCACTACAAGTCTGGATGAAAGACCTGCATTTTCAAATTAGTGAGTCACACTGACTGCTAGGTTCCTCCTGTCCAGTGGTTTGTGCCGTGTACCACAAAAAGTTCTAATCCACCTTAGTAGAAGAATAAAAATGTTTGCTCCAGATTTGAACTGAACACGTCATTTGAACTATGGACTTCTAATCACACCAAACTTATATTGGTGAGTAAACGACCGTATTTTATGACAGAAATGAGGTCCAGGTTGTTAAAAGCAGCATTTCTCCCTTAATTTGGTTGGTTTATTGTTGTTGGCTTATTAGTGCAGCAGATAACTGAAACAATCCTTCAAATGGTGATACAAGCATCAAACTCAGCACAAATACAGCTGGAGCAAAATTAATGGAGCAACTTTAACTTTTGACCCCTATACAAACTGAAACTGACCTTTGTCACCATTGTTGCTGCTTTTACCTCATAACTCCATAACATTCAGTCACAGATAGTCCAAACTATACCTTTTTTGGAATCTTTAGGCAAATAATGTGTAGTTTTCTATATGATTGGAGCATTGTTTAATTTAGGCCAGGGGTGGGCAAGTTGCTCCAGAAAGGGCCAAGAGGGTGCAGGTTTTCTTTGCAGCCACTGACTCCACCAGGTGATTTCACTCATTAATATCACTTTGAGCAGATAGAATCAGTTAATCAGTGAAATCACCTGGTGGAGTCAGTGGCTGCAAAGAAAACCTGCACCCTCTTGGCCCTTTCTGGAACAAGTTGCCCACCCCTGATTTTGACACCTGTGTAATTATTCAACTGACCCCTACCTGGCTGCCTATTGAAAATTCAAGTGACCAGTCAGTTTTTTTTTTAAAGAGATAATGTCTATGGATTATTTGTGCCAAATTTGATGCTTGTATCACCATTTGCAGGATTCCACTCTAAATATTCTCTTACATGCTGCACTATATATGAGATGTAAGATGCTGCTCCTCAGTGTTTCTCAATTGCCCTCAAAAGTATTGGAACACTTGGTATTTCACACATTTCAATTTGTTTATTCCATTTCAAATACATTTTTTTTTCTAAAATTATCTTCCTTAACTCAAACTGAAAGCAAATCTCTCCAACTTGATATAAATTAATTAAAAATATAAAATCCAGCTTCCTGATGAAGTGGTGTAGAGGAGGATTTTCTTAAAAAGAAGACCTGAAAGTTCAACTACAATTTGACAGAAAGTACATTTGAGATGAAAGCCTAGATTTGATGTTTTGGTGAAAGAAACTTTTGTATTTCATCATAATTGATGTAAATAAAGTAAAAGATATATTCAGTGACTTGGAAATGTTCATGTTTCCATCCCCTGACTTGTCTAAAGAAAACTGGCAATAAAAGTGATTATTATGTACAGGTTTTATCAAGTTTTAGAGATTTGCTTTCAGTTTGAGCTTGGAAGATAATTTTAGAAATTTTAATTGTTTATTTATTTGTATTTCTTGTATTTAAAATGACAAACAAATTAAAATGTGTGAAATTCCAAGTGTTCCAATACTTTTGGAGGGCACAGTATCCTAACCTTATGATGAGTGCAAAATGAGTGTGGTATTATTACTGTTTTCTTTAAGAGTGTTTAACTAGGGCCCGAGTAGGCAACGTCCTACGAGGACCCTATTGTAATTGCGCTGATTATTATTATTATTAGGGCCCGAGTAGGCAACGTCCTACGAGGACCCTATTGTAATTGCGCTGTTTATTATTATTATTATTATTAGGGCCCGAGTAGGCAACGTCCTACGAGGACCCTATTGTAATTGCGCTGTTTATTATTATTATTATTATTAGGGCCCGAGTAGGCAACGTCCTACGAGGAGCCTATTGTAATTGCGCTGTTTATTATTATTATTATTAGGGCCCGAGTAGGCAACGTCCTACGAGGACCCTACTGTAATTGCGCTGTTTATTATTATTATTAGGGCCCGAGTAGGCAACGTCCTACAAGGACCCTATTGTAATTGCGCTGTTTATTATTATTATTATTATTTATTATTAGGGCCCGAGTAGGCAACGTCCTACGAGGACCCTATTGTAATTGTGCTGTTTATTATTATTATTAGGGCCCGAGTAGGCAACGTCCTACGAGGACCCTATTGTAATTGCGCTGTTTATTATTATTATTAGGGCCCGAGTAGGCAACGTGCTACGAGGACCCTATTGTAATTGCGCTGTTTATTATTATTATTAGGGCCCGAGTAGGCAACGTGCTACGAGGACCCTATTGTAATTGCGCTGTTTATTATTATTATTAGGGCCCGAGTAGGCAACGTCCTACGAGGACCCTATTGTAATTGCGCTATTTATTATTATTATTAGGGCCCGAGTAGGCAACGTCCTACGAGGACCCTACTGTAATTGCGCTGTTATTATTATTAGGGCCCGAGTAGGCAACGTCCTACGAGGACCCTATTGTAATTGCGCTGTTTATTATTATTATTTATTATTAGGGCCCGAGTAGGCAACGTCCTACGAGGACCCTATTGTAATTGCGCTGTTTATTATTATTATTAGGGCCCGAGTAGGCAACGTCCTACGAGGACCCTATTGTAATTGCGCTGTTTATTATTATTAGGGCCCGAGTAGACAACGTCCTACGAGGACCCTATTGTAATTGTGCTGTTTATTATTATTATTAGGGCCCAAGTAGGCAACGTCCTACGAGCACCCTATTGTAATTGCGCTGTTTATTATTATTATTAGGGCCTGAGTAGGCAACGTCCTACGAGGACCCTATTGTAATTGCGCTGTTTATTAATATTATTATTATTATTATTATCATTATCAATTTTGAAATCGAAATTTCGGCCTCTTCCCATGCTCAAAAACTCACCAAACTTTCCAAAGTCGTCCGGCCGGATCCGAAATTCGATATTTTGGGGGCGTTGCACATGGTCGCACAAAAATAGTGAAATAGCGCCCCCTAGACATTTTCACAAACCACTCCGCATTGGGCTTTTTTCGTCGTAGCCTCACGAAATTCGGTACACATATTTACCATGACAGGACGCACGAAAAAGTCTCTTACTGTCATGGTGAAATATCGACAGGAAGTCGGCCATTTTGATTTTAAGTTTCGATTTTGAGCAAATTTTTGCCATTTTTGGCCATTTCCACTACTTACATTTGAACGAACTCGTCCTAGGGATTTCATCCAATCGTCTTCAAATTTGGTCAAAATCATCACAACACAATGGTGATCAAAACTTATCAAAAGATTCTAATTAAGTCAAAAGGCGTAGCTGCTAGGGGTCGTCAAACTTTGGCGAGGTTTTCGGAGCACGCCATTTCACTTCGAACGGCTGTCACGCCCACATAATTCATCGTAGATCCTTCAAACTTGCTGGACATGATGAGGGCTCCGCCCTGAATGTCTACATATCTTACGTTCCCACGTGCGCCATAGCGCCCCCCGGTTGGGGCGGGAAATGTCCTATTTTTACTTTAAGAGGTCTGATGTCACATACTTAACCCAATCAACTTCATTCCACGTCTAAAACATGCAGAACAAATTGGTGAACGTAGGCGATGAACGCCGTGAAGTTACGAGTAACGGCGTCCGTGTGGAGCCGTGCCGAATATTGACCATTCGCCATGAAATTACGTTCTTCCTTTTGACGGCTTTAATTTTGTCACAACATCATGAAAATTGATACACAGGTCAAGCCCGACAACCTCTTACAATTCATAGGGGGGTCGCCCATGGGCGGGGCAAAATGCCTCAATAGCGCCCCCTTGAAACTTTCAAAAACCCCTCCACATAGGGGTTTTTTTGGAGTAGGGAGATAAAAATTGGTACACGTGTGCCTTGCATAGACGTACAAAAAAGTCTCTTGCACCATGGGTCTACTCCAAACAGGAAGTCGGCCATTTTGAATTTTCTTCTCATTTTGGCGTGATTTCCACATGTTGTATTTGAACGAACTCCTCCTAGAGATTTTGTCCAATGCACTTCAAATTTCTTCCACATCACCCACAGACGATACTGACCAAAAGTTATTGAAAGCTTTTCTTTATGTCGAAGGATGTGGCCGCTATGGCGCCGCCATTTTGACCCTCCGCCATGGAACATTATACTTAAACAGGTACTGATGTCACATACTTAACACCATCAACTTCCTTCCACTTCTAAAACATGCAGAACAAGTTGGTGGACATAGGCGATGATCGCCGTGAACTTACGAGTAACGGCTTCTGTGTGGTGGCGTACAGAATATCGCCCCTTCGCCATGAAATTACGTTCTTCCTTTTGACGGCTTTAATTTTGTCATATCATCATGAAAATTGACACACAGGTCAAGCATGACAACCTCATACAATTCATAGGGGCCTCGCCATGGGCGGGGCAAAGTGCCTCAATAGCGCCCCCTTGAAAATTTCAAAAAACCCTCCACATAGGGGTTTTTTTGGAGTAAGGAGATGAAAATTGGTACACAAGTGTGACTTGCATAGACGTACAAAAAAGTCTCTTGCACCATGAGTCTACTCCAAACAGGAAGTTGGCCATTTTGAATTTTCTTCTCATTTTGAAATGATTTCCACATGTTGTATTTGAACGAACTCCTCCTAGGGATTTTGTCCAATGCACTTCAAATTTCTTTGACAACATCCAAAGATGATACTGACCAAAAGTTATCGAAAGCTTTTCTCTATGTTGAAGGGTGTGGCCGCTATGGTGCCGCTATTTTGACCCTTTGCCATGGAACATCAAGTCATGATAACTCCTTCATGCTTTGCCTGACTGACTTGAAACTTCACATGTATGATGACGGTTGGCCCCTGAACACACCCAGCCCCTATGTTTGTACACTGAGTGCCCCCTAGTGGATGAACAATCAACATGTCATAACTCCTTGATGCATTGTGTGATTTGTTTAAAATTTTAACTGTGTGATGAGTGGTTGCTCCTGCATGCACATGCCCACATGTGGTCACAAGGGCACCCACTGGCCTGGGTAGGCGGTTGCGCGGAACGAGGGCCCGTATATGACTGCTTGCAGTCCTAGTTATTATTATTATTATTAGGGCCCGAGTAGGACAACGTCCTACGAGGACTGTAGGTACACGTGTGACTTGCAATGCCGCACAAAAAAGTCTCTTGCACCATTGGTCTACTCCAACCAGGAAGTCGGCCATTTTGAATTTTCTTGTCATTTTGGCGTGATTTCCACGTTGTAGTTGAATGAACTCCTCCTAGGGATTTTGTCCAATGCACTTCAAATTTCTTTCACAGCATCCAGAGATGATACTGACCAAAAGTTATCGAAAGCTTTTCTCTATGTTGAAGGGTGTGGCCGCTATGGCGCTGCCATTTTGACCCTTTGCCATTGAACATTGGAATTACGTTCTTCCTTTTGACGGCTTTAATTTTGTCATATTATCGTGAACATTGATACACACGTCAAGCACGACAATCCTGACCAATACTGACCAAAAGTTATCGAAAGCTTTTCTCTATGTTAAAGGGTGTGGCCGCTATGGGTGTGGCCGCTATGGCGCCGCCATTTTGAGCCTTCACCATGGAACATCAATTCATGATAACTCCTTCATGCTTTGCCTGATTGACTTGAAACTTCACATGTGTGATGACAGTTAGCCCCTTAACACACCTGGCCCCTCTGTTTGTACACCGAGCGCCCCCTAGTGGATGAACCATCAACATGTCATAACTCCTTCATGCATTGTGTGATTTGCTTGAAATTTAAATGTGTGATGAGTGGTTGCCCCTGTACGCACATGCCCACATCTGGTCACAAAGGGACGTGCAGGCCTGGGTAGGCGGTCGCGTGGAACGAGGGCCCGTATATGACTGCTTGCAGTCCTAGTTATCATTATTATTATAATTAGTAGTATGAAAAAAATGTTTTCAAAAGTAGACCTTTACTCTCGGGGTGTTGTGCCACGCCCCCCAAACACCCTTTCCGTCTGGGTTCACCTCTGGTTTGCAGTCTGAGCAGGATGAATGGATAACGTGTGTATTTATGCTAACAGAACAACTTGATTGACAGGTAAGAAGGTTTCTTCCCCGCTTTATGTCATGCTGTCCTCAGATAGAGACTTGAGGGGCATTTGGGGGGAAGAAAGCATTAGCATTTGTTGTAAGAGCATCACCGGTCTTTATATAGCTGTTTTTAGTTTAACCACAGCGGAGACAGTCACAGAGCAGCAGAGTTTAGGGCCTGTCACAGTGGCGTACTCGTAGAGCTGCTCATTACAGCGTATCATGTACGCTGTAATGAGCAGCTCTCCGCCCACTTCACGAGGAGTTTTTTCTCAATATGCAGCAGTATGTTGAGGGCTACGTGCATAGGATGGAAGAAATTAAACCTGTTTAATTTTCTTTGGCGTACAGCACAGCATGGAGCCTTCACGCGAGTACACGCAGCGCCGTGCTACTGTCCTCTATTGTGAACCCGCCCATGCTTCAACACGGTATTGTACGCCACTTCACATCTCCCTGTTGTTCTTCTGGAGCTATAAATACTGCAAGATCGTTGCTTCACTTTATCATACTGGACTCATTATATGAGGACTGCATCGTCTCTCTGTGGACTGTGGATATACTGCAAGAGCTATTTCAGAGGAAATGTAATTTTGGGGTACTTAAATTAACTCATCATGCAGTAGATATGGATAGTAATAAAATCCTCTTCAGCCTCGTTAGCATATTCATACGGTAACATTTCCTTGCTTTGTAAAGCCACACACACAGAGAGAGAGACATCTGATGAGAGATGAGATTGAGGAGAGAGCAGTTTTATTTTGAGGAGTTTGAATCTCCTAAAAAAAAAAAAATAAAACCGCTCTCTCTCGTCAGACTCCTTACAATAAAACTGCTGTCTCGCGTGCGCGGTCTCCCTCCCTCACTCTCTCTCTCTCTGTCTAATCAGAGGTGTGACTCTTTAAAATAAATGCGCACTCACTGCATGTCGATGCGCTCATCAAACGCCCTGATCGATCAGTCTGATCAAAGCTGAAAAGAGCTGTGACTCTAAAATAAACTCGCTGCATAAAAAATAAATAAATAAATAAATAAATAATAATGTTAAATGACTTTTTGAGCCGCACCACACCCTGCAGTAGAGAACAGAGCGCACTTCCACAGAGGCAGAAAATAGCACTGAAACTGGTGCAGCATGGCACACGCGACTGTGTGCACATATTAAAACGCGAACACACGCAGCTGCAAGTATGAACGAACACTGTTAAAGGTCGAGTACACGTGTATTTCGGGCGTATTTAAATGAAACAATGCTGCAATGAGCAGCTCTACGAATACGCCACTGTGAAAGCCCCTTTTGAGAGAAAAGAAACACGTAAAAATGTCTTTGTCATCACTGTGCTTTGAGGCACAGAGACAAAGAATGTTTTTTCCAACTCAGAGCTGCTGCATAAGACAGCGGATGAACAGCCCGCAGCATCAAATACTAAAAGTGGGCAAAGTGGGGAGTTCGGCCAAAACCCTGACCACCCACTGGCTAAGGGCCAGTTTTAATGTCATACGTTCGAGCCACACTATCTTTGTGATTGACGTATGGGGTACCCCTGGTCTAAGACGTACCTGCTGTAATATTCACACTGTGAAATTTCCGTCATATTTATTGTTGTATGCTAACAGTGTTATCCCTTTTAGCCACTATCGGTAGCCTAATCATTTCGATCCTTTTAATGCAAGATTACTGAGAAAGCAAGCAGCTTGTAACTTTTTATGTCCACACCAAACCGTTACAAGAGCCACCACGCAGTCCCCAAATAAACAATTTATTTAATAAACATCCAAACCGTGGTTAGCATGTCAACATGTTGATGCCCAGATATGTGTTCCGGGTCTCTATAGAAAACCTATGGCGACGTTACACAGGTCTTGTCCAGTGTGTGTGTATATATATATATATATATATATATATATATATATACCGTATTTTCCGGACTATAAGTCGCACCAGAGTATAAGTCGCACCAGCCACTTTATCCATTATAAAGAAAAACAAACCATAAATAAGTCGCACCGGAGTATAAGTCGCACCAGCCACTTTATCCATTATAAAGAAAAATAAACCATAAATAAGGTCCACTGGACTATAAGTCCCATGGACATACAGGTATGTTAACATGAAAAGTTCAGATGATAATATTGTGACGGCTACCATTTTCAGATGCATATTTCACCAGTCGCAACTTGTAATCTGCAGAGTATGATTTTCTTTTTGGTGGCATTTTTTCGGGCCTTCTCCGTTGTCTTGTTATGTTATCAGTAACGTTAAAATTTTTATTTTTCGATGGTAGTCAGAAGTCGCAGGAACAGTCACACAAGCCTCGAGTGCCCTCTCGTGAGCTACATTTTACCTACGGATATGTTTGTATTTTGCGGACCACATTGCGAGCCGAACCATGCAGCGCCTACCTGCACAGCTCATGACCTCCCAGCGGTGTCGATCCAGCTCCTTCCAAGTGGAGACGCTAATCCTCCGCCGTCGCTCAGTGCTCCCATGCAGCTCTCAGCGTCAACTCTGCTCACACTGATATCCAAGGGTTGAAGCTGTCTTGTTAGCCGTCCCGGAATAAACACCATGTTCGTCTGCTTCAAACGCTTTTCACAATCTTCGACGCCAGCTCCTTTCAAGTGCACACACTAATCCTCCGCCGTCGCTCACCCGGTTTTCCCACGCAGCTCTCAGCGTCAACTTAAACACTCTGCTCACACTGATATCCAAGGGTTGAAGCTGTTTTGTTCGCCATGCCGGAATAACAGCAAGCACCGTATTCGTCAGCTTCACACGCTGTGGGTGAGGTGAGGAATACGCGTCCAACGTTCTGTTCTCTGATTGGTTATCGCGACCAGCGTGACTTATAGGACGGCCGCCATACTACAGTGTCCATGATGCATTGCATTTCCTTTTCTGGTGGCCATTTTAAAACATAGATCGACTCTGTCACGTAAAATTGTTTTGTTACAGTAAATTAATTGAGATCCTACCGGTATATTTTTCATTTATAAGTCGCACCGGAGTATAGGTCGCACCCCCGGCCAAAACATGTAAAAAAAGTGCGACTTATAGTCCGGAAAATACGGTATATATATATATATATATATATACATACATACACACACACAGCCCACACACACACACACACACACCTTCAACCACTTAGTCCAATCAAGGGTCGCGGGGGGACTGGAGCCTATCCCAGCAGTCACAGAGCGTGACAGGATTCTACCTCTCAGTACTCCTTAAGTGCTCCTGTAGCCAGTCTGTCGCAGGGCTACATACAGACAAACAAACACTTTCACACCCACTCGCACACCTATGGACAATTTTAAAGATTCCAATCCACCTAACCCACATATCTTTGGATGTGGGAGGAAACCTGAGCACCCGGAGGAAACCCATGCAAACACAGGGAGAACATGCAAACTCCACACAGAAAGGCCACAGGCGGGAATTGAACCCATGACCCTCTCGCTGTGAGGCAACAGTGCTAACCACTTGCCCTCTTTGCAAAGCCTGTGAAAACTAAATAAGAACAAATCATCATCATGACTCACTAGCCTGTCAAAAACCATAGCTAATAAATAGTCAAATGAATGCCTGATTTGATCATGTATTCAAGTTCCCATTAGCTTTGCAGTGAAATCCAAATGTTGACACAGCATTAGCTCCATGTCCAGTGTGTAGCTATGTTCATATTCCACACCTACCACTCCTCGAGTTTACTGCCTCTTAGAATCAAATGCCTTTTTTCATTTCTTAACACTTGATCTCAGACTATAACACTTTCATTTCATATAAAGCTTCATGAGTGTTTTTCACATTATAATTCTTGGATTATGGCCTTTTTTGCCGTGTCGGCCTGGTTCCTGCACATTCTTACTATGTGTGATGGGGGTCTTACTTAGTAATTTATGTCGAATCCTGGTGAAACATGAACTCACCCATGTCCCTTGTTGATGTGTTCAACCCTTTTATTTCCATCTTCTTAGTTTATTTGTATTTTTCTTACCCTCTTAGTTTTTTAATAAGTACTAACTTACATCAGGAGTAGATGTTCGGTCCGACATCAAGGCTGCAGGTTGTCAGCTGTATTACTTTGTTCAGTCATGTCCATACAAACTTTTCTTTGTAATCTTTACTAATTTCTCAGACACACTTACCATGTTCATCTTTTATCCTTTCCAGCATATTTTCCTCAAAAAATACTGTCCAAACCTTCAAACTGTTTTCGCTTGCCGCCATTATGCATCCCATAATGCGTAATTCTTGCATGCGGGATCTCGCACCGTCACACAAGAGATGTTTTTCAAGAAAAGTAAAGTCTTTACTGCTGAGGGTACCCCTGCCCTGTCATGAACTACCCAGCCTTTGTTTCGTTAACTGGCTTTATTAAGGTTTACAAACAAGCGAACTACGGAACAAGGTGCTTAGTTATTTAGCATAGCAGCACTTCTACTACTGACAAGCCTCATGCACATCACACTGTTCAGTAACAGCCACACCTGGTGGCTAATGCGAGAACTGTCACACCTCAATTTTTTCTCACCAGATTTGAAATGATAGACAGGTGACTAAATGAATCCAAAAGTTGGGAAACAGTCGATCGGCGGGTGATTCTCATCGCTGATAAAGAAGGCTGCAGTGCAATGCAAATAAAGCATTGGAAAATAATGGAATTCAGAGTGCAGCCCAGACAGACCGTCAATGCTCAAAAAAAAAAAAAAAAAAAAAAAGACAAATCAGTTTGTACCAGTAGTACCACTAGAATTTTTAGGGTTCTTTTCATAGTTACCACCATGGCAATTCACAAGCAAACTAAGCCCGCTACCTCGTACATTCATTCTTCATATACACTGTGGCGAAGGCTACGGAGATCACTGTAGAACCTCCACTTAAAAACTTGAGCATGAAAGTCAGATTTGTGGAGATGGGACTGAGTTTCATGAATATAACAAGCATGTGTGAAAGTGTCTTAAATCGACATTAGATTCTGACCTTGCCAAAGTTTCCCCAGGTGATGGTGACTCTGTTGGCGACACTGGAGAGATGCAACCAAGGAGTGATGTTTACAGGACGACAAGGACGACGAGGTTCAACTCCAGGCTTATTGGAAGGGTAATAGCCCTTTAAAAACACACACACACATGACCAAATTACTATATTAAGACCATTACAGATTTTCTGTCACTAGATAATACAAGAGTCATCAGGAGATGGCACATCCCCCGGTCCCTACAAATCAGTAATACAAAGTGTCAGGGGATTAATCAAGTACACCCTTGTGTTAAATATGAATTTAACCGGTCAACTGGTTGTTAAGATATTGCGTTAACAAGGGTGGAAACAGCAATATCTTGAATATCTCGTTGTGACCTTGAAATTGACTCAAAGGTTACCATAATCAACTGATGTCAGGGGATCACCCAAGTACACCCTTATGCTGGAAATACCCTAGATATGGTTCTCGCACGTGGTGTTGCTGTCACAAATATTGACAACATGCCTCTTACATCAGTGGTCTCTGATCACTCACTTATTAAGTTTACAGTTTCGCTGCCGTGTTTAGTGGAACAACAACCATATACATCACTACGGTGATGCATCAACTCCTCAACTAAGATTGAACTCAAAGCTAGACTGCCTGATGTCTTAGCTTCACATTTGGCAAATACCCAATCAGTAGACAGTCTTGTGGATAGTTTAAACTCGGTGCTCAAAACTGCACTCAACATGATTGCACAACCTGTGTTAAAACTGCGCTCCCCCAAATCAGTCACCTTGGTTCAATGATTACCTGCGTGACCTCAAGCATAAGGCAAGAGGTCTAGAACGGAACTGGCGTAGTTCAAAACTAGAAGTATTCCACCTTGCGTGGCGTGATGCTATCTTAGACTACAAGCATGCATTACTGGCTACAAAGCGGACCTATTACTCTGATTTGATCAACAAAAACAAGCATAACTCAAAGTTCTTGTTTGACACGGTGGCAACACTTATTCATGGACAACCACCTGTAGTTCGCTCTCCTTTTACAGCAAGAAAACAGAAGACATTAGGTTAAACATATCCCAGCATGCCTCAACCCAGCCATTAGACCCTGCTACTAAGGTGGGCGTTATTGCTGAGGTATTACCGAGATTTACAGAATTTGAGAGTATCTCTCTAGGCATGCTGATGAAACTCGTAATGTCAACAAAAAGCACAACCTGTTTATTTGATCCTATACCAACAAAACTGTTTAAGGACCTGTGGCCCATTCTTGGGTCGACTGTGCTAGAAATTATTAATGTTTCTTTAACTTCTGGATCTGTTCCTAATGTTTCAAATCTGCACTGATTAAACCATTACTTAAGAAACCTAATCTTGACCCTAGTGTATTGAAAAACTATCGGCCGATATCAAATCTATCATTTTGCTCTAAAATTCTGGATAAAGTGGTGTCACGGCAGCTCGTGGACTATTTTACTGAGCATCATCTCTTTGAGCCACTGCAGTCTGCTTTTAGAAAATATAATTCTACAGAGACGGCTCTCACTAAAGTGGTGAATGATCTTCTGCTTGCAATGGATTCGGACACCACTACGGTTCTGGTACTGTTAGATCTCAGTGTTGCATTTGATACCATGGATCATCATATTCTACTTGATACGCTGGAAAATCACATTGGGATTACTGGGAGTGCCCTTGCATGGTTGACGTCATACTTGACCAGTCGTTAACACTGTGTTTTGTACAGTAACACTACCTCTAACCATAGTGACATGAAATTTGGGGTTCCACAGGGATCCGTCTTAGGCCCCCTGATTTTCTCCCTTTATATAACACCCCTTGGGCAGATATTGTGACATTATCTTTCACTGCTATGCTGATGATACTCAGTTAACATGCCGATAACTGCTGGTAATCTCATTCACATAACATCCTCAGGAGATTGCCTTGTATCAGTGAGAAGCTGGATGTCTAGAAACTTCCTACTTTTAAACTCTGAAAAGACTGAAATGATGGTTCTTGGTCCAGTGAGACATCGGCATCAATTTGACCAGTTAACGCTTAGCTTAGGCTCGTGTGTCACACATCACACTGACAAAGTGAAGAACCATGGGGTAATTTTTGATCCTACACTGTCCTTTGACCTTCACATTAGAAATATTACAAGGACTGCTTTCTTCCACCTGCGAAATCCTGTCTATGGCTGATGCCGAGACCCTGATCCATGCATTTATCTCTTCTAGATTGAACTACTGAAATGTTCCATTTTCTTGTTTACCGCAGTCTATCATTGGGGGTTTCCAATTGGTTCAAAATACTGCAGCCAGACTTTTGACACGAAGCAGAAAGTTCGACAACATTACACCCATTTTGGCATCCCTTCACTGGCTTCCTGTCCCAGTGAGATCAGATTTTAAAGTTCTGCTACTAGTATATAAATTGTTCATGGACTGGCACCTCCCTACCTAGCTGACCTAATTAAACCTTATGTACCGGCCCGGGCTTTGCGTTCTCAGCATGCAGGACTACTTTGTGTCCCTAGGGTGAATAAAAAGTCTGCTGGTCATAGAGCTTTCTCTTATCGTGCCCCTGTTCTGTGGAATATTCTCCCCGCATCAATAAAACAGTCAAATTCTGTGGAGACTTTCAAGTCCAGACTTAAGACGCACTTATTTTCTCTTTTGTATGGCTAGCATACTGGCATAGTATAGTCTGCGCTTTTTACTCTTAATTCATTTTATTAGGAAATGTAGCATGCCGCGGCCTCAACTTTACCTAAATTCTGGGTCTTTTAGTGAAGCTTAGGGCTATTGGCCGGCGATCACCTTAGTATCCTGTTTTTCTTGTTGTTTAATGCTGACAAATTGTACTGTATTTCTTGTCTTTCTGATGCCTGATTCTGTTTTTTCTCCATTTAAGGTGCAACTCCATCCAGAGATGGTGTGGTATTTGTGCTGAAAACCCTCCTGTCCTGTGCACCAATAGCATTTCTTGTATATTCATTGTTTGAATTCTTCTGTAAATTGTGTCTGTAGCACGGCCCAAGCAGAGGGTCACCCCTTTGAGTTTGGTTTGCTTGAGGTTTCTTCCTCAGAGGGAGTTTTTCCTTACCACTGCTGCTCTGGGGGTTAAACTTGTGTGAAGCGCCTTGAGGCAACTCTGTTGTGATTTGGCGCTATATAAATAAAAATAAATTGAAAATAAATGCTAAATATGAATGAAATTGGTGAACTGGTTCTTGAATCGCGCTAATTGCGCTAAGGGTGACAATATCATGAATATCTTGCTGTGACCTTTAAATTTACCCCAAGGTCACCATAATCAACTGGTGTTGAGGGGTCACCCAAGTACACCCTTATGCTAAATATGAATGAAATTGGCCAACTGGTACTTGAGATATCACGCTAACAATCCAAAACAGACGGACAGACATGCTCATCGCTATTAGAGCCCGACCAATATGGACTGTTTGAGGCCGAAGCTGATAACGATATTTGGATGAAAAAAATGCAGATAATTGATAAATCGGCTGATTTGCCGATAGCCGATAAATCAGCCGATATTATTTATTTATTTTTTTTAATGAATAAAATGTTCTTTTTTGGACCCTTAACAAAAAAGGTATGAGCTAAAAGCTGAAATAAATTACAATTTAGTAAAGCTTGGTCCCAGCCGTCGTGTATGACGGCATCGGCCCCAGAGGGTTAATGGCGAACAGCAGTAATTCCCAGAACCCTTCCGGACGATCAGTGAATCTGAATGTTTCAACCTCTTAGCAATAAATGAAAGTTTTTCATGCTAGAAATGAGGTCTACACAACGTGGGCTTAATAAAAAGCGTGACCGATGCAATGAAGCACATTTGACACATTACAACATAAACTGAGTTAATCAAACTGAGTTGAACTGAAATGGGATAAATGTGGGGTGAATGTAATCGCAAAGTTATTACAAACAACATTCTTATAAACTTACTTGTATGCTTTTGTCAGTTGATCAGTGAAGTGTGACGGTGAACTATGGGTGCCGGTGATGAACACATTTAAGCAGAGGTGTAAGCAGCTCTCAGTTGAATGGAGTCAGAGCTCCATCTACTGGACAAACGGTGCAAAGACATTTTACATTGCCGACAAACATTATTTCAGTAACTGTTCTGTTTATAAAAAAAATTATCAGCGTTCTATCGGCAAAATTTCGGCCGATAGTGAGTACTCTGAAAAGGGCTTATATCGGCTGATCATATCGGCGGGCCGATATATTGGTCGGGCTCTAATCGCTATATCCCCCAAATTCAAACAAATTCATATTTTTTACTAGACCAGTGACTTTCGAGATTCATTAGATCTGACTTGACATCAACTCAGCTGAAAAGCTAAAGTTTAAAACCATACATTTTCTATTCTATTATTATTTATTAAAACAATAATGCAGTAAGGTCATGTGTGTGTGGAAGTACACATGCACATATGCTAGAGTACTGTACTTAAGTATGTCTGTTGTCGTACTGGAGCTTTATTTACCTGACAGCACGATTGACAAGCTAGTTTGTGGATTCAGATTAAACAAAAGTATAACCAACACACACATTTTATTATATCAACAACTATGTTGGAGCTAGCCTGATTTCCAGAGGCGGTGCACCCTGCCCTCGTGCACATGTGGCTTACTCTCCTGCCCCCCCACGTTTTTCATTATTACTAAAATGGTTTGTCCCTTCTGTTAAAGAAAAATCCACAATGGACACTAAAATAATGTGCACCCCCCACAACTCTATGAATTTAATTTTTTCTGAAGCCAAAGAGTGTCCCATTAATGAACTCAAATGTTCATATTGAAAATTTTGAGCTCCACTACCTGTTTTCACACAACAAATAGACATACCCTATAACTGCCATTTTTTCATAAGGCAAACCCATCAAAATTCTTCACCATGGTATGTAAGGTTACAGGTTATGCAAATATTGTTGTAGTTCAGATGCAATAGCACAACAGTAATGTCTAAAGTGTAAAACAATGTTAAAATGCTGAAGTATTTAAATATATTACCTGTTTTTTTATGAAACAAATAGAGGTACCCCATAATTGTCCGGTTTCATACTTATCAAAATAGTTTTTTTCTCTTGACTCCCGCAAATATGATAAAGTTGAAGCGCTGGTTTGACATTAACAAATTGTCAATAAATTGGTCTAAAACTAAAATGAAGGTATTTGGAAATTATAAACAGGATGTACAAATACAGTTAAATATACTTGGGGAAAATATAGATTGTGTCAAGAAGAATAAGTTGTTAGGTGTGATTATTAATGACAGAATTAACTGGAAAGCGCATATTCAACATATACACAAGAAATTTTCTAAAAGTATTAAGTATTAAATAAGGCAAAGTACATTCTAGATGGTAAATCACTACACACACTGTATTGTACCTTACTTGACACACTGTGCTGAAGTTTGGGGTAATAACTATAAAACTACATTACAATCATTATTCATCCTTCAAAAAAGAGCATTAAGAATAATTCACAATTCAGGGGTTCGGGATCATACAATCCATTGTTTATTAAATCAAAGATATTAAAACTTAATGATATGATTTAATTTAAGACTGTTCAGGTGATGCATAAAGCGAAAAATAAACAATTACCTTTCAGAATTCAAGAATATTTTACGCAGAGAGAAGGAATGCATAATTTAAGGGGTTCGTATTATTTTAAAATTGTTGGCGCTTGGACAACTAGGAGGTGCTTCTGTGTCTCCATTTGTGCCCTCCCCCAAAAAATGGAATAATTTACCAGGGAAAGTCAAGCAATGTCCAGATTCAACCGGTTCAAATATTTATACAAAGAAATGGTATTTTCTAGGTATGTATTAGATGAATGTGGTTGTTTTATATGTAGATGCTGTTATACTGAAACCTGTTTTTGTTCTGGAAAGTTTGTTTTGGGTGCTGTCTGGAGAAATATTTGACTTCTTTTATCTGTAGCTATGTGCTGTTGTTCAGATTGTGTTTGGATATGGACGTCTATGAACAGACATACATGCCTGGTTTGATTTGACTTTATACAGGGGTGTAGGCGTTGATAAGCATTGCTTCTGCCTATGCCTTTAGGCACCATGCATTTTGTTTATTTTTCTTATATTTCTTTACACCTTTGACTATGCTGCAATGAGTTTGGTTGTATGTATACGAGTGAATTTTTGTTATGCATGGGTGTCTAATAAATTTAACATGTGACAGAATTCATGGTATGAAATTTAATTAATATGCACAATGCATACTGGATTGTTTTTTTTAATGTTTTTTTTTTTTTTTTGCACTTTGAAGGAGGGACAGTCTCTTTGGGGGGTCTGTGGTCTTGTATCGGACATTATTCATATGCAGTCTGGAAAAAACAGCACATTGTTAACAGTCTATTTCATACCAAGTTAAACTATCATTTGCAGTTTTAACTGTCTGAAAATAAATAAATAAATAAATGCAAATCACTAGATTCTCAGCATCATAAAAATATTTGAAACTGTACGAAACCGGACAATTATGTAGTACCTCTGTTTCATAAAACAGGTAATATATTCAAACACTTCCAGCATTTTAACATTGTTTTACACCAAGAATACTTTAGATATTCCTGTTGTGTGACTGCATCTGAACTACAACATTTGCACAACCTGTAACCTTACATACCTCATTGAAGAATTTAGGTGGCTTTGCTTTCTGAAAAATGGCAATTATAGAGTATGTCTATTTGTTGTGTGAAAACATGTAGTGTATCCCAAAATTTTCAATGTTAACATTCGATTTCATTCACTACACTCTCGAAGTCTAGTGTATGTACGAGGGGATATCAAAAAGTTTTGAGCCTCGCACATTTTTCCCAGTCGGATATTACATCACACCTGGTCTACATCAATGTCTTAGCTACTTATTTCATGTTGGATCATATTGTTTACTTCAATTGTTGAGTCATAACACTGTGTGGAAGAGACACACCCTCCAGTGAAATGGAAAAATCTGTTGTGATATTCTGCTTCACCAGGACAACGCACCAGTCCACACCAGCATGGTTGCCATGGACACTGTGCTCGAGTGTGGCTATGAACATCTTCCCCACCCTATTCTCCAGACCTAACCCCTGGTGACTTCCACCTCTTTCTCAGGCTGAAAAATACCTTTGGGGCCAGAGATTTGAGGATGACGATGAGCTGACTGCTGCAGCGGAGGGCTGGTTAGGGGACCAAGATGTTGAGTTCTACCGACCGGGCATCAATGACTGGCAAACTAGATGGAAAGTGCATGGAGATGGAGGGGGACTATGTTGAAAAATAAAACATTATGAATCCAAATATCTTGCACTTTCTGTTTGAGGCTCAAAACCTTTTGATATCCCCTTGTATACCCATGTTGGGCCGTGGAGTATATTTGGAAAAAACATTGCTGAAAATTAACTAATGAAAATCAGACATTACTTTTGAATTGTTGTTTGACAGGATCATTTTAAAAAACAAAATAATGAAACTGACCTGGACAAAAATGATGATACAATTTACTTAATATTTTGTTGCACAATCCTTTGAGGCAATCACTGCAGTCAAGAGATTTCTGGACCTCTCGATAAGATTTCTGCACCTGCTGACAAGTATTTTGTCCCACTCCTTGTGAGCAAACTGCTCCAGCTGTCTCAAGTTTGAAGGGTATCTTCTCCAGACTACATTTCACCTCCTTCCACAGATGTTCAATAGGATTTAGATCAGGGCTCATTAAAGGCCACTTCAGAATAGTTCAGTGTTTTTTTTTTTTTCTTAGCCATTCTTGGGTGGCTTTAGCTGTATGTTTTGGGTCATTATCCTGTTGGAGCACCCATGATCTGCGATTAAGGCCAAGCTTTTCGACACTGGGCAGCACATTTCGCTCTAGAATGTCTTGATATTTCATTGTACCCTGCACAGATTCAAGACACCCTGTGCCAGATGAAAGCTCACAAGCTACATCCAATAATGAAGCTTGTGAGCTTCATTATTGGATGTAGCAGTGTTCGTACACTTTGTCGGCCATCGGGATGTCTCTGCTTTTCCTGAGAAATGCAGAGTAAGACTTCTTCCGGAAATGAACCTGCTAACTCGCCGAGCAAGAGGGATAATTAGCAGTAAAATACATCAGCAACCACTAATTATCACATCTGCACAGACAGACTTAAAATCATGAAAACGCTGATATGTTGCTAAGCGGGACATTAAAGTGCGACATGTCCTTTGATGGTGTCAAAATATCTGTCAATTAAAACGGATTCAGCCTTTTGAATGATCATCCAATGATCATGCAGAAGATAATGCTGAGGGTCTGGGGGGTGAAAAGAAAATCGTGGCATTTATCCAATAACCACTGAGTTTCAAAGCAATGAAAAGAAGAGAGCGAGAGAGAGAGAGAAGAAAAACTGTTCCATGCAGTCCCATTGACGTGAACGGACACTGGTGAGACGTTAACACAACTGTACATATTTGACCATTTAATTTTTGACATTTTAGGGGAAGGTGAGCTACAATTTCAATTTCTTTTCATTTATATAGCACCAAATCACAACAAATTTGCCTCAAGGCGCTTCACACCAGTAAGGTCTAGTTTTCCCTTGCAGTCTCAGAGAAATCGCCTCTGGTAACAAAACTAAGCCCACTGATGTCTGAGAAGGGCCCATCATATGAAGAAAATGATCAATTAGCTCAGGTAGCGAGGAGCCATTAACCATTGCCACCTATTGAAATATGCATCAATGATTTAGGATATATTATTTATTCACATTTCAATTCCTATGTTGAATATGCTTAAGAACTAAAAATTCATTGCTTTTTGAAAGAATGTACATGCGTTGTTATCAGTGTCAAAAAAGTAATTAAAAAATATAATACAGCTTTTATCGTGACATTTTCTGAACAGCATCCATAATTCATTACTTTATTCTATTTAATACAGATACAGAGTTATAGGTAGGTTCAGGTCACTGCCTTTCAGGACTAAGAGGGCCACCTCCAGTTTTCTGCCCACCTCGATCCGCCTGATGAACAGCAGCTAATGTGACTAGTTATTTGAGCAGGCTGTGCTTGGCTTTTATAATTATATTTATTAAGTGTTGATGAAGTGTTGATTTTTATGAAATTTTATTACGCATGAAATGTGTGTTTCTGCTCGTGCTGGCGCTCTGTCTGTAAAGGAAGTTCCTAATGGATAAAGTTATTTTGATTTTGATTTGATTACAGCCAATAAAATTACTGCAATCCAATTTTGCTCAAGGCTACGATACAAAGAATGGAAGATGCTACTTGTAAATAGAGCACATGAGAAATTTAAGTCAATATCAGATTTTTTTTTTTAATTTTAGGCTATGTGGCTATGACTGGAAAAACTTTGCATCAAGACACTTTTCTTATATATATATATAAAATATCTGTCTAATCAGCCACAAAAACCTGAAACACCTTCATAACGGACTGTGTCTTTCTTGGCTATCCTCACCAGCTTTTAAAAATGGCCTACTTCATACAGATTTACCATACTGCTGGTATTTTTTTAATAGCATTTATTTCATTATTTTAATTTAATATGTTAATGCTGTTGTCCATGTGCAGCAGTTAAATTGCAGCCTGATCAGAACATCTCATTGCATTTCTCAATGTTACTGACATCTCGCAAACTCGAGCGGCAAACTCTCTGAAATTTTGCGAGATTTGCCGTATTTGAAACCTCAACTGGGCAAATAAAACATTCACTCAGCTCGACAGTGATTGTTAGCTGATAAATTTCAGCAGTGCACTAACGTCACGTAATATTTTTAATTACTCACTCACCTCAGACAAACTCAATCTTATGATTATGACTCACAGACTGAGTTAAACTTTCATCTGTATGCTAATGGCGTTAGCATTTTTAGCAGCTGGGAGCTTCACCCATTAGATTCACTTGCCCAAGTGGTTAATGCACTTGGTTTCAGTTCAGAAGGCTCCGGGTTCAAATCCCACCCCTGCCACATTTCTCCATGTAATGTGGAGTTGTGTCAGGAAGGGCATCTGGCGTAAAACCTACATGCAGATCCACCTTGGATTTGCTGTGGCAACCCCGAGTGCAAACAAGGGAGCAACCGAAAGGAGTTACTGATAGGAAGAAAAAAAAAAAAAAAAAAAAAAAAAAAAAAAAAAAACACAACTCATAACTTTTAATGTCCACAACAAGCCATTAGGAGAACCACTGTAGAGTCCCCAAAAATATGACTTAATAAACTCCCAAACTCAAAACAAAACAAAAACCTTCTTTGGAGATTATTGGCAGTTTGCAAACCAACACAGTGCATTACCACCATCGTTTAGGCGTGGAACTGAATGAATGGATTCTGACATACGTTATCAAAAATAACCCGAAAAACAATTTTTTTTAATAATAAAACATACTGATTGTAGTTATTTAACATTTTCCTTTTGCCCGTTGTACACAGATCATGGGTTAAAGCAATAAATGTGCATCTGACTGAAATTTTTTTCCTGGCAAAAATCAATGCCAGCATTTCCCTAAAATGCGGCGTAGTGGGGGCACACACTTTTTCCCCCCCTCAATAAATGCAATATAAAAATCTATTCTAAATCGCCTCCAAGGACAGAGAGAAAAAGCATAAAAATAATGCAAAACCTGAATGTAAAGGTACATAAAAGGGTGGTGGGGGGCGGGGTGTAGTCTTGATTCTAGGGGTTCTGGGGGATCTCCCCCAGAACATTTTTAAAAGAGCAAGTCAAATTTTGTGTATTCTGGTGAATTTTAAATGGGTATGAAGCCCTCTGAAAAAAATAAAAGTCACTTTAAACTGTCAAGTAAAAACACAGTATTGATTACGGGGGGTCTGGCAATGCTCTTTAAAAGAGCAAGTCAAATTTTGCATGCGCAGAGAAACTCGAAACTGGCTTATTCACATTTAATCGGTAAAATGCTCTCACTCGTAAAACAAATGTAGCGTACCAAACTTAAACTTCGGCAAAGCCATATATCAATCGTGACTCACCTTTTTGTGGATTTAAGTCGCTAACCAAGACTCTTGGTGCGATCAAGAAATTAGGCTCGACCGCAGTGTCCCACCGGAGTTTTTATTTGTTCCTCATTAACGTGGCTTTTCCGAGGGGCAGCCAAATCTCAGACCCGGACTGGATCATTAATATCTGCCACTTTGCCAGTTCATCAACTGAAGTTAAAAATGTCCTCCCTTATGTGAAACGTGACTCATTCCTTCAAATGCGCGCAGTGTTACCAGTGTCACGTGGGCTCACCGACAAGCTGAAGTTACGGCCCCTCGCGTAAAAAAAAAAAAAAAAAATCCTTCATGTATGTTTTTTGTGGAACGCTTTTCTTCCAAGTGACTCGTTCTCTGCTGCTACCACCGTCTTTTACTGGCTGGGCGTCGGTCCTCCGGGCCGCAGGTCCGACTGATACAAACCCTCTCTCTCTCTCTGATGGACTCGCTTCTGCTGCTCTTTCGGCTCAGTTCCGAATGTCCATGCCATGGCAATTATAAAACAATGACATCACGCCGACTTAGTGGATTAGTTTTAATCAGATTCACCATCACCAAAACACAAACAGTGAAAAGGGTCACCTGCTCTACTTGGGGAAGGTCTGCCAATGTTCCCATGAAGACGGGGAGGAGAAGGACTGTGGCTCATGGCAAGCAGTAAACAGAGCGGAGAGGAGGGATAATTCACACGGTCCCTTCATCCGCGGTACGGCGCCATCCACGCTGACATTGCTGCTACTTCGATTAGTGCAGAATGGGATGTTGCTTTGACAGTGAGAGTATATTTCAGTCCCAAAACATGCATGACACAACGTGCGTGCACGTATGTGGTTAAATGTTCCAAATGAGGGAAATCCATCGTGGTAACGGAGAACTTTAACCCATGACATAGATGGCTCTTTTGTACTGAATGGCACTGCACGGCAATATCGTTATAGTTTTTGTATAATGGCAAAGATTCTGATAGCCTGGAAGTCTTGACACATCTGAGGTGCCATTTACAGCTTTATGGAATTTACAACCGCTTTTGGCCCTGACCTCTACTAGTTTCGTTTCTCCTCCTATTCTGAAATGTACTTAAAGGGCTACAGTTTTGATCATCATTAACATTTTCACAATTAATCTCATCGCCCTCCAATTTTTGTAATTCAGAATCCTGCCCCTATTCTGATGTTGTACCTTGCCATTCAGATAAGACTGCACTCACCGGAACATGACAGTATGACTGGTTGACTTTGACCGCAATGTTTGGAGGATACTGGTCCTCCTGAACACCAATAGAGTCCGTGTAACAGATTCTGCAAAAGAAGAGATGCGAGAGAGAGCAGGATCACTGTCACAGGTTCACCTGTATGGGAAACACCTACTTTGTGTGCATGCAAGATAGAGAAACAAATGCACAAAAAATGTGGGCATTGGTTTGATGGACAATTTCTAATTTATTTAAAAAAAAAAGGGAAAGGTCAAAGGTGGGTTTTAATAGGAACTATTTGAAGTATTATAGGACCTTACCTAAGAACCACCTGAATCGATCTGATTCCAGGTCGAAGTTCACTGAAAGATTGAATAGTCAAAAATCAAAGTCAACATCACTTATTACTCTAAATTAAAACAGTATTACATGAATACTGATCATTTTGGTTCAAACTTTCTTACCCAGCATTTCTGATCTGGTCTGCTTGGTTTGGTGTTAACTCAAATATGCATTGACTGTCCTGCAGTTTTTCGTTATTCTGGGCAACTAAAAACACATGTACACAAAACCAATTGAAATGACACCAAAACATTGAAAAATCACACAGTTAAAAGACAGTGGATGCTGTAATTTACTAATATCATTACCAAAATGTATATAAAATGCTTTTTTTAATGATAGTCTTCACTCACTTAGCTCTGTTGGTGGCAACAGTGTTTCCAAAGTTTGATAAAAGGGTAGTGGCACCAGCTTGACCTCAGCAGCAGGTGTAGGAGGGAGGGGTTTGGATATGCCATTGAGGTAGTCTGGGCCCTGAGAGGTGGCATTGGGAGAGGAACTGAGGGTAGAGAACGCAACTGGGATGCCCTCTGGACGTCGGGCTGCCAGCCAGCCAGATGATTTGGGGAAACGAGACTCGTACAGCTGCCTGACATTCTTCAACAGCTCTGGGCTGTATTCAGTCTGTACTAGCCTCAGTGCACGCCCCACCAAGTCCTGTTTCAGCCCACTCTTACTGCGACCCATTGAAGACAGCAGCGTCTGCAGGTCAGAGACCCGGAAACTTTTGACCATGTTCTAGAATGGGGACAGGAAAAAAACAAACAAAAAACAAACAAATTATATCTTGATTAGCCTATTTTGACAAAGCTGGAAAAAAAAAAAAAGTTCTGGCTCACACTAGGGAGTCATGACCAAAGTTTTTTTTTTTGTTTTAAAGATCTGCTCTCTTAGTTCTTTTGTTCACGTTTCTCAGACATATAAATAGCCAGATCTATTTGGACAGTGAAATTTTTTAATATTTCGTCTCTGTACACCACCACAGTGGAGCTGAAATTAATGCAATCGGAACAGCTGTCATCTTCATGAACAATCTCTCAACTTACTTTTGTTTGAAGATTTTTTTTATTATCCTGCTTTCAATTTTTCCTACAAAGCCCCATGTCCACTGTCCAATCATGCAGCTGTCTGAGGCAGACATACACTGCAGTGTTTCACGACTGGGGTGGTCAACCAATGAAGCCATCTGCATGCACACTAAAAACCTGATCATTATCTGATTACTGGAACCAAGTGGTTAGTGCACTTGGTTTCAGTGCAGAAGGTTCCTAGTTCAAATCCCACCTCTGCCACATTCCTCCATGTAATGTGGAGTTGCGTCAGGAAGGGCATCTGGCGTAAACCTTGTACCAATTCAACATTGAGATCCAGCTCGAATTTGCTGTGGCGACCCAAAGTGCAAAAAAGGGAGCAGCCGGTGGGACTTACTATTTGATTATTCATGTGGTCGTGTAAACAAAATGCGGTCTGTGATATTTAGTTATCTGATTATGAGAAATCAGATAAACACACCTGGATTCCTCCTTAATACTCAGATTTCTTCAGTGCATGTATACCACTGATTTATTTTGTTGTTTTACATTTGCGCATGTGTAAAAGCAATTGCCACTAGCATTTCCAGAAGTACAGCGGGATGCACTGCCATCTCACTGGGCCTCATAACATCCTTCATCAGATCACAAAGTTCCTAAAGTCTGTTATGCATCTAAAAAAAATTGCCAGGCTGTCTAAGGGTGCATCAATGTCACTTGTGGATTGTTTCAGCAATCTAAAGAGCAAATTTCTTGCCAATCTATGTGGTTTATAGACATATATTCTGGATTTGAGCAGAGCATGATGTCACATTTCCTCACCGTTTGTGTGCCAGAACATCAAACAACTCCGTCGCACCTCCTCTGTGGGAGAGAGAGCGCGAGCGATTTTTTTATCTGATTGGCATTTTTTTTTTTAAGACCACCCACTTGGTTGTGCCACTCCCTTGCCATAGCAATCGCCGTCACATTACATTTTTCTACAAAAAGAGTTTATTTCCTCAGAAACAATTTCCTTGTTGTTGACTGCTAATTTTGAATTGATAGACTATTATTTATTGTGGAAGATGTAATTTGTGGTGCTGTTGAACAGGTTATGCTAAGAGGTATACCTAATACTTAGCCACCCTCAGTCCAAGGCTGGTGAGTAAGGGCAGTGCTACAGTCATGGGATTCTAAGAGCTGGGAGAATCCCAAATGTCATTGGGAAAATGACATTCTATTACCCATGGAAATGTGTATATTGAGGAAATTTGATATGCTGTGCATTTCTAAGTAGTTTATGTATGAATTTAGAAAAGAAATAGAGATGGAGGAGGCTGAGTGAGATGCAGAACGAAAGAGGTCAGAGAGAGGCAGATTCTACAGAAAAATTTACAATGCCAAACAGACTATGATATTCACTGTTTAACAGTAGTTACATTTTAAAGGATGTTGCACAGAATTAATAAAAACTCAGATTTTGGCTATTAGAGGTCATGTGATTATATATGTGTATTAATTTGTGTAGTTTGTAAGCATACGTGAATTATAAACCACAAACCACTATCTAAACTGGTGAAAGATAAGTACTCGCTTTTCCGACAGCTTTTACAACCCCAATTCCAATGAAGTTGGGACATTGTGTAAAATGTAAATAAAAACAGAATACAATGATTTGCAAATCCTCTTCAACCTATATTCAATTGAATATACCACATAGACAAGATATTTAATGTTCAAACTGATAAACTTTTGAAATGGATGCCTGCAACATGTTCCAAAAAGCTGGGACAGTGGTATGTTTACCACTGTGTTACATCACCTTTCCTTCTAACAACACTCAATACGCGTTTGGAAACTGAAGACAATAATTGTTGCAGCTTTGTAGGTGGAATGCTTTCCCATTCTTGCTTGATGTATGACTTCAGTTGTTCAACAGTCCGGGGTCTCTGTTGTCGTATTTTGTGCTTCATAATGTGCCACACATTTCCAATGGGAGACAGGTCTGGACTGCAGGCAGGCCAGTCTAGTACCCGCACTCTTTATGAAGCCACGCTGTTGTAGCACGTGCAGAATGTGGCTTGGCATTGTCTTGCTGAAATAAGCAGGGACGTCCCCGAAAAAGACTTTGCTTGGATGGCATGTGTTGCTCCAAAACCTGGATGTACCTTTCAGCATTGATGGTGCCATCACAGATGTGTAAGCTGCCCATGCCATGGGCACTAACACACCCCCATACCATCACAGATGCTGGCTTTTGAACTTTGAGCTGGTAACAATCTGGTTGGTCTTTTTCCTTTTTTGTCTGGAGGACACGGCGTCCATGATTTCCAAAAACAATTTGAAATGTGGACTCATCAGACCACAGCACACTTTTCCACTTTGCTTCTGTCCATTTCAAATGAGCTCGGGCCCAGAGAAGGCAGCGGTGTTTCTGCATGTTGTTGATGTATGGCTTTCGCTTTGCATGGTAGAGCTTTAACTTGCACTTGTAGATGTAATGACAAACTGTGTTTACTGACAATGGTTTTCTGAAGTATTCCTGAGCCCACGCGGTAAGATCCTTTACACAATAGTGTCGGTTTTTAATGCAGTGCCGCCTGAGGAATCGACGGTCACGGGCATTCAATGTTGGCTTTCGGCCTTGCCGCTTACGTGTAGAAAGTTCTCCATATTTTCTGAATCTTCTGATTATATTATGGACTGTAGATGATGGAATCCCTAAATTCCTTGCAATTGAACATTGAGAAACATTGTTCTTAAACTACTGGACTAGTTTTTCATGCAGTTGTTCACAAAGTGGTGATCCTTGTGCCATCTTTGCTTGTGAACAGCTGAGTCTTTTGGGGATGCTCCTTTTATACCAAATCATGGCACTCACCTGTTTCCAATTAACCTGTTCACCTGTGGAATGTTCCAAAAGGTGTTCTTTAAGCATTCATCAACTTTTCCTGTCTTTTGTTGCCCCTGTTCCAGCTATTTTGAAATGTGTTGCAGGCATCCATTTCAAAATGAGCAAATATTTGTACAAAAACAAAAAAAGTCTATCAGTTTGAACATTAAATATCTTGTCTTTGTGGTGTATTCAATTGAATATAGGTTGAAAAGGATTTGCAAATCATTGTATTCTGCTTTTATTTACATTTCAAGCAATGTCCCAACTTTATTGGAATTGGGGTTGTATGACACTCTGAGAAAACATCCAAGCACACTGTTGAATGGAATCTAGACAAACTGCTGCTAACGTTAAGAATGGAAGATATTTTCCACACATCAATAATAATAATAAAATAATCATAATCATAATTATAATTCAAGAAACCCTTTAGGGAGGACCTGATGGACCAGCTACTGCATGTGTGTTCCAATAGACCATTGTTACATTGTTTGGCACATGGGCACCGAGTACTCCGCAAGTCGCTCATGCAGAACGCTGTGGGGTGCATCGCCTTTTAATGCGGACATGCAGGCTCCGTGTAAATACACGGACATGACTCAATCTGTGGATAGCACTGCGACAAATGCCTGTAACTTGCCCAAAGAAAGTTGGACAAAGTTCCTTAAATGTGTCCCAGTTGTGACAATCAGACAATATTTAATAGAGAACACTTCCGCTGTCAGCTGTAATCCTGTTCAAACATTTTTGACATCATTCAATATCACAACAGTAAAACAGCTTGACTGAAACTATATTTAATGCTGCGATTAAAACGTGCTTCGCACAAATGACAGCTGTGTTTGGGAGGAAAGCTGGAAAATCAGCAGACTTCAGTGTTCTCAGGCAGATTGCAGAATGCTATAAAAACGCAAAATTCCATTCATCCATCAAAAACATTGAAGCATACTGATCTAGCTGTTACAAAAAACAAAAAAAAACAAAACAAGAAACCCACCAACTCAATATTTTTTCAGGTGTTTAGAAACAGTAAAAGGTGCACCGTATGCAGATGAACTTGACCGGACATGGCCCCTGCTCTCGGAGGTTTCGGGGTCACTCGGCTTGTCCTTCTTTGTCCCCAGCAGCTCTCACACAACTTCTGAATTTATCGTAAACCAAAGTCTCCATATCAGAGGGCCATCGGTCTTGGATCTGGAGGGCATAAAAGCTCAGATCGACCCTCATATTCCTGTCCAAACCCGACAAACATTCTTAAAAAAAAAAAAAAAAAAAAAAAAAAATAGGATTTTTAAGTGGCTGAGAACTGTGTTGACGTGACCAGTCCGGTCTGGCCCGACCCAACGCTGTAGAGGCCATCAGGTTCTCCTTAGCCGGTATGGAGCGCTGCTCCTTGGACATGTTTTGGATAAATATGCATTTAATGCTTGACCCCCCCCCCCGGCAACAGACTTGGGAATTCACGCTTAAAGCGCCCTGACGCTTGCACGACTTTGATCCATGCACTTACATGCATGCATGCATTCCACCCGCTGTGGTCTCAGCTGTACGCTGCGCTTTGTTCCGCTGGATGTCAGGCATTGTGCGCTGGACGCTGCATATATAAGATAATTATTTCATAGCGAATTAATAATTTTCTCTTGGAGTTGGCTGCTGAAAACGGCTCTAATCGCTTCCGGAATCACAGTGGGCTGTTCCAGCTGCAGTGTTTCTGGTGCATGTGCTTGAGGTGGAGAACGCATTTGGAGCTGTCTAAAAAGGTAATTAGTTGTCATGTTTATATTGTAATAGCATGGTAAAACAGTTGCATTTTCATTTGTTCTTGTGTGCAGCTGTAAAAGTATGTTTGTGATAGATTTAACATCTTGTTATCATTCAGATGAGCTGCACTCTGGTGCTGTGCGCTGACGCAATCACTCACACGCAGTGTTTTTGACTTGTTTGCGTAATGTTCACGTGAAGTTAAATGGATTGCATTTAAATAGCACTTTTCCATTTCCATCAGATGCTCAAAGTGCTTTACAATAATGCCTCACCCTGATGTCAGGGTGCTGCCATACAAGGTACTCACTGGGAACAACTAGAGCAGGGGTGGCCAAGTTCGGTCCTCGAGAGCCACATTCCTGACACACTTAGTTGTCTCCCTGCTCCAACACACCTGAATCCAATGAAAGGCTCATTAAAAGTCTGCTAAAGAGTCTTTCATTGGATTCAGGTGTGTTGGAGCAGGGAGACGACTAACAGTGTCAAGAATGTGGCTCTCGAGGACCGAACTTGGCCACCCCTGAACTAGAGGATTAAGGACCTTGCCCAAGGGCCCTTATTGATTTTCCAGTCAGGCTGGGATTTGAACCAAGGACACTCTGGTCTCACGTTCATGTAATTAATGCATGATGGAGATTTTGAACATTTCAAAATTTTCTTTGCACACTTGTGTGAAGGTGTGCACAGTTTACAATGGTTTACAATGAGTTTGAGATGAGTTTACTCTCGTGCACGGCAGAGTGCGTGCAAGTGCACAGATCAAAGTGTGCAAGTGCCAGGGGGCCTTTAGGCACTGCTGCGCACACGCAGTCAGACTGCAACAATGGTTTATTCACTAGCTGCACACTTCAAAGGCTGCAATCATCTTCCATTTACATCATAAGTGGTACAACTAGACTGTCCCATTTCAAAGGCTGCTTGTGAAACAGTCAACATGTGCAGCCTTCTTTCCGCTGAACACAGAGTGGCACAGAAGAAGGTAACAGTGTGCAGGCTGATGCTGTGTCAGCTGTACTTATTCATATATTCAATTCATAATAACGCTGCTTATAGCTGCCTGCACTTTTTGTGCTGTGAATTAAGCATGCTGTAAAGCATATGTGAAGAAAGTTTTGTGTTAAGAATTTTCCTTATTGTAAATTTTGACACTTTGAGACTTTTTTACTGCATGTAAATATCATTCCAAATATCAGTTATCACTGTCCTACATTGGTTAAAAAAAAAGCCCTATCAGTTGATCCCTACTGTATTGGACTGCCATCAGAAATTTAAATTAAAGTACAAAAACTGAGTTTTCAGCTCAAAAACAGTCTTTCCACCCACACTTGACATTTCTAGTTCTGTTTCAGCTGAAACATATTGCAATTCATGTAGTCCATTCAGATAGAAACTGTTCATGTAACTTTTGAGTTTTGTTTTTTGTAAGGTGATGAGCATCCATAGTTAACTCCTTTTAGATCAACTCATTTTATGAGCAGTGAGACTGGGCAGACAATCCGTCGTGAGCAAAGCTGTTTACAGTATGATTTTAAAGCAATGTTATCTTATTCACAAGACAATAACTCGTACATTATCTTATAAATGGAATCGCGTTTCTGCGGAGAAACTACCAAACGCCTCGGGTTTAAAGAAAAAGGAAGCAGCTTCATTGTGAAGCCCAGATTGCTGTGGCTGAGACAAACGTTTACCTGTCAGCCTGTGCGACAGAAGGGCAGCACAACAAAAGGTAAAGTTGCAGCTGACATTGTGTTTATTGTGAGCATTTACGTTGTGTTGTGCTAGCTGGCTAGCTTCGGTTTTTCCCCTGATACTGTTAATCATTTCAAACGCTCATTTTGACAGGTGTCGGCATCCATAAACCGACCGGCTCATTACATATTTTACCAAGGCAACAAACGCCACACAAACGCACACCGTGTACACTTAGTCACCGTATGTTTCAACGGTTTCATTGATCATTTTCGGTGTCGCTTTTTCTTCCCGGCTAGCATGATGATAGTTTCATCAACGCACTTGCTTAGTTAACGTTGGGCTACACGGCTAAATACGGTAGCAGCAAAAGCTAGTTCGTCCCATCGTGAATATAATAGCCTATATTTCTTTGTGAGTACGCACTCTTAACTGTAATCACATAAAAAGTGTTGTTTTCGAGAGCGCGCTGAGTTTCCAGGCGCACTCCGGTCCCTGTCTCACAGCTAACCAAAGCCAGTCAAGCTCTACTTGCCATCGCTTCCACCAGTTCGGCCGCCATCTTCGCGCAGCAGTACCGCGAGAGTCAGAGACGACGGCAGGTCTTCAACCAATCAAACGCAAAGCCCGCTTTGATCACCAAGACCCTTCGCCAATCACAAAACGTCTTTAACAAGCACTCGAAGCGGCACAGGCAAAGTGGGCGGAACTAACCGCTCTTAAAATTACAGTACAACTTTTTAAAAACACTAACAGCCAGGTCTTCTATCCAAAATAGGCCTCACTGTCAATTAACAATATAACTTAAAAAAATATTTTGCTATTTATTCCATTTTGGTTTTATAGTATTGAGATTTGGTAAATGTATGTTGGAAAACCTGTGTCTGTTCATCATCGAAGTAAAACAGGAGCTGACAAATGGAGCTGGTCACATGGTGCGTTCAAGTCCCGTCCGGACAAAAAACTCCACTTCATGTTATGCGACCAACCGTGAAATGTGCAGTTGATGCTTTGTCTAAGAGGTATGTTGAGAACTGAGTCAAAGAAAAGTGACTTAAAACATGTACACACATAAATATAAATTAGCCATGTACTCTCCAAAGCATATATATAATTACCTTGTTTCTGATTAGCACAACAGGACTAAATCCGGAGAGAGCACATTTGTAGTCCTTGAGTGGATCCAGTCCTGGTTTTCCAAAAAAATTCTGTGCACAAAGAAAACCTCATGGAAACTCAAATCTTTTAAGGGAATTGTAAAGAGGCATCTTGTAACAGCAGCTGTGGTGTGTTGAGTTTTGGACCTGATTGCAAAAAAAAAAAAAAAAAAAAAATGAGTAGAATGACAAAAAATAACTGTTTTTTTTCAAGTCACAGATCACAGTTATAGCTTCAGTGGATGTTTGATGTGCTCTTTGCAGTGAAACATGCTCTGTTAAATGCTCTAGCACTGCTTCATTAATTTGTATGTCATAATTCAAATTTAAATTTTATTGTAGCTTATTATAGTCCAAACACTAGTATAAAAGCAGCATGCTCTGTGCTTCAACATATCAACAGAAGAGGGCAATGTGGTCCATTTTGTGAACACACACACACACTTTCAACCGCTTATCCAAGATCAGGTCGCGGTGGGGGCTGGTGCCTATCCCAGCAGTCACAGGGTGTGAGGTGGGGTTCATACAGACAAACAAACACATTCACACCTACCTGTGTGTCTTTGGATGTGGGAGGAAGCCCACACAAACATGGTGAGAACATGCAAACTCCACACAGAAATGCTACAGGTGGGAATCGATCCCATGACCTTCTTGCTGTGAGACAACAGTGCTAACCACCAAGCCACCATGCAGCCCCAATTATTTTTCAATATTCTTTTTTTTAACAATTGGTTGTTTTAGTTCCATGCTAGAAAGTAATGAGAGACATCTTTCATCATTTCTCAGAGCCCAAGTCATTGTGTTCAAATGTTTCCTTTTGCCCATTCAAGGGGCCAGAAAATCAAAATGTAAAATTCGCAATGAAAAGGAAAAATAAATGGTAATTGGACTGTATTTATATAGCGCTTTTCCATCTGCATCAGACGCTCAAAAGTGCTTTACAATAATGCCTCATATTCACCCCGATGTCAGGCTGCTGCCATGCAAGGCGCCCACTACACACCAGGAGCAACTAGGGGATTAAGGACCTTGCCCAAGGGCCCTTGATTTTCTGGTCAGGCTGGGATTTGAACTGAGGATTCTCTGGTCTCAAGTCCAACGCCTTAACCACTTGACCATTACCTGCACTGAAAAATACATAGCAGATAATTTTCATTTGAAAAGCTGGAAACAAACTGATTGATGATTTTATATAATCAATAATTTAAATGATTAATTAATTGATTGATTATGACAGATCATTCTTATTCTATTAACTGACTGATCAATTGACAAATATACATTTGTAGATACAATATAGAGACATGGACAGTACTGTGGCTTACTGGTTAGCACTGCTGCCTCACAGCCAAAAGGTTGTGGGATCACTTCCCACCTGGGCTTTTCTGTGTGGAGTTTGTATGTTTTGCGTGCTGGAGGCCATTTTTCATGTAAACTTTACAGAGTAGAGTTTTTCATTCCTCCATCTCTAACAGGCAAGATGAGCACAAACAGCATCCAGGTATTGTCTCAAACACATTATGTTTATTTTAATCCCAGAAATTTCAAAGGTGCAGCATACTAAAAAAATCACAGCTGGAATGTAAACTGACATTTCCATTTGATGTAATGTGCAGCCACAGTGACATCATAGAATAACTAGAATCACTCAGAGAGTGCAAACCTCCGCCAAGGCCATGGGGTCACTGACGCCATAACATCTACACGCCGTGGAATCATTGAACCTAAAAAAGTCTAACAATGATGTTTGCTCAGTAGTAAAAAAAAGTTTCATCTGCTGTAACTGGATAGCATGTATCCTTAGCGCTTGGCATCACAGTTTATTGCAACTTGCACCTTTCCCAGAAGCTACTGTCATCTGAGCACTGATATTGATATTGCATGTGCTTATAGACAAAAACACATAAGAGACAAAATTCAATTTATTTTTCAACTAAACTGCAAATATATGAATTTTTTAACATTTATGAAACACTTCTCTAAACAAGGCCATAGGGTCACTGACCCTAAAGAGATTCCCTCCTTGGCACAGTGGTCTATTCAACAATTCAGTGTTACAACCAAAACTATGATACATACACTTTTCTTTCCTTTATATTTGACATCCTTGACCATGAAAACATACCACTAGAACTTGGAATCACTTTTATGTATTTATTAGTTCAAAAGTTATTGTATAAAAATAATTTTTCGGTAATGGCGGTTTTCTTCTGGATCTATCTCCATAACATTTGAAGCTACATCAAATCTGATGACACCTTACTGAATCAGTACAGATTCAGCTACAATTTGGTGTTAGTTGTGCATCTCTAGTTTCATTTGTCACCTCACACTGACACATGTTTTATTTTCCCTATATTTTTGCATATTCTGGATCACCAGATCTGGAATCCGGATCCGATCATCACCAAACTTTGTTGTTTGATAGAACATTTGACTATGTTACACCCTAATTTTTTCAAGCCTTTCTGCCTTGTTTTTGTGGAGTTAGAAACTATAATGTCAAAATTCCCCCTATCCCGCAATGGTGAAGAATCCTTTAAAACATTTCACCACTAAAATTGAATCACTTGTTCCTCTTGTCATTTCCAACCACTCCACAAAATTTCATCAAAATCCGTCAAATTCCATCAAAAGTTTTTGAGTTATCCTGCTGACAAACAGACAGACAAACAAACGCGACCGAAAACATAACCTCCTTGGCGAAGGTAATTACTGCATATGGTGACTTTAGTTACTAGAAACCAATGAAAATGTTGAAAACATTCACAGAAAACTAATGTGATGTGTTTAAATGTGTGTAAAATACATTACATTCAATTTTAACTTTTCTAAATAAAACTGAAGGACATGGCAGGGTCTAAGTAGTTTTTTTTTTTTTTTTTTTTTACTTTTTCAAACAAATGGCAGTGTTAATAATTGCAAAACACATAACCCACTGAGAAATATGGATGCTGGAGAAATAAATGAAGATGAAACGCATTAGCACACATACACACAAACAGAACAACCATCACCCTGAAAACTACGGCATTATTTCCGACTCTGGTGTCATCAGCGAGGAGATCAGCCATCACTTGAATGCTGTTTCTATCACTTTTCAGTATAGTTAATTTCATTTCAATTCAGTTTATTTATATAGCCTCAAATCGCAATAAAGCTGCCTCAAGGCACTTCACATGGGTAAGGTCTAACCTTATTTTTGGGTGGCTGTGACTGAGGGTGTTCCAGAACTGCAACCTGCATTTGAAGATGAAGACCGAAGTCTTCATCTTCAGGCTCTTGTATGGTGCTGAGTCGTGGACCCTGTACCAATGCTGTGTCAAACATCTGGAGATGTTCCACATCAGATGTCTCCAGCACACCATGGGACTGGCCTGGGAGGACCAAGTGCCGCACATCGAGAACCTGGCGTATGTCAGCATGACAAGGATAGCGGTGTACATCATCACCCAATAAATGAGGTGGCTTGGGCACGTCATTTGAAAGCCAGGAAGCCATGTTCCAAAGATGGTGCTGTTTGGCCAGCTGAACGACGGCCAGCAGCCCTTTCAGCAGCGGCTGAAAAAGCGCTATCAAGAAGGATTTGCTCATCTGCCAGTGGAGGTGCAGACCCGCGATCGGCCTCTTCAGCCACGAGAAGACACACCAACGCTGAGAGGACATCATTGTCAACACTGACGGACCGCCACAAACAAGCATCTTTGGGACTTTAACATTTCCCATAATTCCCCTGTGCTTCCCAGAATGCACCGTGGCACCAGCAGAGTTACGGCATTTCAAAGCCATGTAAACAATGGCTAGCGAGGATGTGGATGGCGTTGATTCAGTGACTTCACAAGCGATTATGATGATGACACATTCTCCAAAGTTGAGAGGGTTATCTAGAAGAGGTGTAGCACCTATGATGAAATTCTGCCATGCCCGATGTTGTCTTGTTGTCCAGACTTCACGAGGTGTATTTACATTGTGCCCTAAACCGGAACGCTGCTGAAACTGCCCTTTCGCGTGAGTCATGGGCCACGAGACTGCATGAGATTCACAACTGCGAAACGGCGAATACTTAATAAATCAAGAAAATGGGGGACAACTTACAAGAAAAACCTGAGTGGAGAAACCCAATCCAGATGGCACAAAGGGGTCACTGAATGGTTTGACATTTAAGAAAATTATGTCATATGCTAAGACCTTTGCAGTCATCAGATCTCAGCCAAATGGAACATTTCTGGGAGATTTTGGACCGATGTGTCAGGCTCTTCATCTCCATCATCAAAAAACCACATTAGAGAATGTCGTGAAAGAATGAAGTTCCATCACTACAGTAGAATTCCAGAGATTTCTGAATCAATACAAAGACATATTAAAGCTTTTCTGAAGGCACACAGTGGGCCAAAGCCTTACTAAGGCATTTTATATTGTTTATACTTTAATTTGTCACCTGTCTGTATGTGTATTTGACATTTTTCTAACACAGGTGTCTTCACATTGTTGAAATCAAAGGAAAAAGTGATAAGGATCATGTCAAAGCCAATCACAATTAAACCTTAAGAGGTAGGGACACTTAAAGTGCATATCACTGGTAAATGAAATGCCAAATGACATGACTATTCTAAATGAATAAAGAATTCAGAAAATATTGATGTATTGTGTTTTATTTTTGGTGCCATTCGTCCTGAGAAATTAAGTCATAAACATGGGGAATTTAGCCTGATTTCACCTGCTGCTTATAAATGCTCAGAAATGTCAACCTGTCACTCAGAAAGGTAGAGTTCAATGACATCATGTGAGACAACGCCCTTTCAGCGACATTATTGAACCGAAGGGCAAGAGAACTCTAACAAAATGTGTTTCATCTCCCGAAAGCTTGGAACAGAGTTGTGGTTTGTGCTGCCGTGTCACATCATGCTAAGCTAAACTGTTATGTGCGGGACAGCGGTAAGTCTCGCTGAGGAAGCCACATCTGTGATCATGGAAAGTCGGAGACAATGTGATGGCGAGTGATGATAGAGATCGCTGTTAACAGGATAGCCATGACATGGTTTTATCTTACTATTACTAACCCTACCCTCCCCCTAACCCTAACCCTAACCCTAACTATAACCATAACCCCCCATACACCCCCCATCACTTTTAATTTAGACTATAGTTGGACAAATGAAAGAATGGAGCAGTATAAATGTGTTGATGGCTATCCGATGTTTACTGACCATCACGTGGAACTCTAAAAACTTGGAAGTATCGAATCCGACGAAGCATAAAAAGCCATGTGAAGCCCGAAGCAGCTGGATATCCCTTCTCCTGAAGTGAAGGGCTCTGTTTGCAATCTCATCAGAAACAAATTAAAAAATCAAAAAACACAAATGTGATGATGGCTGTGGAATGTTTACTGACCATCATGTAGAACTCGTAGACCTTGGAAGTATCAAAGCTGTGTGAAGCCTGAGCAGAGCCGGACAGCAGGATGACATATTCTACATGGTTGCTATGTGCCACTTCAGGAAAAGTAGTCTGTAATTATTACTTAGTATGTCCAAGTGTGTATTTTACTGGTCATTTTGTGAGCACTTTGCAGGTTATAACACAACCAGACGGACGTATGGCTGACTGAAAATCTCCACAAAATAATGCAGTAATAATCATATGCCCCTGACACTGGTTTGTAGGTGACTATGTGCAATTAATGTCTTTAAGTGCACAAAATACAAGCTTTCCAAATAAAGGTGCCTCAGCATCACCACTACCTGCCTTTGTTATATTTGATTTAATAAAGTTTGATGGACAAATCAGTTTTCATATTACACTGGTTTATAAAAGGCATTTCGTGTATGATAACCTCAGGAATTCTCTCTGCACTGCACTCTCTGCAATGACTGTAATCCAGGAAGCCAAATCCCCTTTGTTGTTGTTGTTTTTAGCATTTTTTAAAATTTGCTTTTATGCCATGATTGCACAGTGGGCATTGTTCATTCTTCTTTTCTTTGCTGTCTAACATCTGTCCATCTTACACATTAAAGAACCACACTTTCATTGTTGTTCAGGTGTAAAATAGCACCTCTAGTTTGCTGTTTTCAGCCTCACATGGCATTACTTCTGTTTTGAAAACAGGGAGCATCCTCTTGCTGTCTACAGTGAATCTCTGTAACCTGACATTTGTGCAGCACTCTTATGTATTTCCTGTGTTCACATGAAACAGATTCACTCAACTATAGTTTTGCTTCATCAGCCCAGTTGTGCGTGCTACGCCTCACTCCACCTTCATCCCCCCCCCCCCCCCCCCCCACACACACACACACCTCAACCGGCTTGCCTCCCATTAGTTTGGGAACTACTGTCTTACTAAGTCTTGAGTGTTTAATCTCCCATAATTACAAAGATTTGCTTAGGTTAATAAATAATAATCCGCCTGAATTCAGACCCCCTACCTGGACCTCCCCTGTGCGGTCTTTACTCCTCTTTTCTGAGGGATAAATTCACAGTCATATAAATACTGACATCCAAAAACGCAAAGCACCACACGCCGATTCAGGGGCAACAGGCTGCGTGACACTCAGAAGGACCTGTTTTAATTGTAAGCGTCAAGTTCGCAAGAGAGATGAAAACAAATTTAAAATTGGTATTTAATTAGTTCTTTAGTTTAACAGATTGACGTCATCTCCACGGCGGTAGATTATGTCACTGGTGAGCACATCAAGGTTAATGACAGTTGAGAGTCTCATCTTTATCTGTGATCTTGTCAACAGTAAATCTTTGGTGAAAGAAGCCAGAGGCTTTGACATGGTCAATTTTTGAAGGCTTAGCCATGCTGTGAAATGTAGAGAGAAAATTTTTGCAGGACTTTTGTGAAAGACGCGTTTGACTGATCAACTGATACTTCAGCGTTCGCTCACTTTGGATTCTGTAAAACCTCTGCAATGAGCCTGAAATATTTCAATTCCAAAATGACAACGGAGGACAGAAGCAGCCACAACGGTGGCAGAGCAAGACTGGGACTGACCTTCACTATTGACTACCTCCTGTTCAATAAAGGAGTCAAAGGTTCTAAAGAGGAGCCGGCAGGATGTTGGACCGAAATGCAGACGGCATGCAACATGCAGAATCATCAGAATCCTAAACCTAAAGAGGTGAGGATTCTCCCTGAGATCGAGGGGACACAGTCAGGAGCAGAGGGCAAAGACAAGAAAGTCAAAGCAGAGGAGAGGTATGAAGAGCAAAGAGAGGAGGGGGAGGAGGAGGTCACCATCACCAATTCTACCGGCATCAGTTCAGAAACGTCTCTTGATAAACCAAATCAGTCCTACATTGCACTCATCTCGAAGGCAATCCTGGCGTCAGAGGAGAAGAAACTGCTGCTGTGTGACATCTACCAGTGGATCATGGACCACTACCCTTACTTCAAGAGTAAGGTATGTTCGGAATCTCTGAGGTACAAACAAGATGATATTGTGAAGAGAAAACACGGTACACATGATTACTGTGTACTTCAGAAAGAAGAGGGTTGCATTACTCTTTTAACTCTGTTAGAACTACAAATAAGATATTTACAGATTGTTAGCAATCAATCATATTGCTGACACATAGTGCGGCAACTATTTTCTCAAGTGACCTACTTGGCCCAGGTAATCTGTCTGAGTGGTTAGGCAGTTAGGTCCTCACAGGAACTCTAGATGATCTTCTTGTTGCCAAATTCACCCAATAAAGTAATCCTGTTGCTAGGCTGCAAACCATCTCTACCTCTACCAGGTGCAACAATAGAATGTGCACAGCCGAGTGGATTAGTGTAGACCGCAGGTTTGACGTGCTGAAAAGGTAACTCAGGGTGTTGTGCCTCACAGAGATCATATTGCACATCTTGCCAACAACAGGACAAGGTGACATCCTTAGGAGGATCAGCAGTAGCCTGCTTAACGCTTACCCGTGTTCATTTTCAAGGAAGGGGGAGGATTGGGGGAGAGGTTCCTATTCGGCTCTTTGGAATGTCATGTGTTTAATGACCAGATTTCTAACCTATTCCTATTCCAACAGGACAAAAACTGGAGGAACAGCGTGCGTCACAACTTGTCCCTGAATGATTGCTTCATCAAAGCAGGCCGCAGTGACAACGGCAAAGGCCACTTCTGGGCTGTTCACCCAGCAAATTTTCACGACTTTTCCAATGGGGACTACCACTGCCGACGAGCGCGACGGAGGGCGCGTAGAGTGATAGGACAGCACCACCTTACGCAGAGTGCCCCTTACTACCCCGTGCTGGCATATCCCCATAGAACATCCTGTTGGTGTTGCCCTGCACCGGCACACCCTCTAACCTGTTTGGCAACCAGACTCTACTGGCCATGGCCCAGCGTGCAGGCACGAGATGGGGTCCACCTGGGCCTGCACGGGCCTTCACCATGAAAAGAAAGAGTTTAGACCCCCCCCCCCACACACACACACACACACACACATACTCTATACTAACATTATAGAAGTTTTAGACTCTTACTTCCTAATAAACACTGAAGTGGACGTTGACAATGTGACATTATGTTTTAATTTGTAAGCAAAGTGATTTTAAGATTTTCAGTGATGAAATAAAGCTGAAAAATGTTTTAAAAAGCTGCTGCACTTTACCTGAAATATTAACATAAACCAATTTATGTGTCGATCTGGTTAAATCTTGATACATTTGACACATTTATAAGCAGTGTGTGTGTGTGTGGGTGTGTGTGTGTATGTGTAGGCAGACGACACTAAAAGTGAGCCCATTGCTAAAATACCACCTGTTGTTAGATGCTAATTAGTTAAAGCTGTCGGGATGCAAAATCTCGTTCATTAAGATACTAAAATCAGGCTTTCCAAAGCTGACGCCAAGGATATGAGTCCTGATAAGGCAAGTAATCCCAAATAGTTTCAAGAAATAGGAAGATTATCACACAGTGTAATCCATAACTGCTCCGACAGAAAGAAGTGGGACTGCAGGAGGTCAGGGATGAAGGAGCAGAGGAAAAGGAAGGAGAGAGATCAATTGAAAGGATGTGATCAATTAATCTTCAGATACACAGTGCAAGTTCACTTCCCTGTTAAAAATAAGGAAATGTATGATGATGATGATGACAACAACAAAATCTAAATGCAGTTTCCAGTTCATTCTGGGAGCATATGCTAGTGTCAAGACACATCCACATCACCGCTACCCCGTCGCAGGTCCAGGATGCAAACCACCCAAGCAGACAATGAGACCATCTCCACCTCTGGAAGGTAACCATCGATCTCTTGCAACCAGCTGAAACATGTATGTCCCCTTGTCCTCATGACTCCAGAAGCTCTCTCCATGTGTCTTTCAGTCTCAAAGGTCGATGACCCAGTGACATGACCATGATACGTGAATATCTGTACAACAGTTTCACCATGTATAGATACACTTAAGAAAGCCTGGATCTTAGTCTGGTTCCAGGACAATTACAAATCCAGACATGTTGGTTCCTCACTCAGCTTCAAGTGCAGATTCAACATTTAATTTCAGTTGTATGTGCATAACAGACTTTCCAATAATTTTGCACGTTAAGATCCATCTCAGATCTGCTGTGGTGATCCCAAGTTTATATAAACAAGGGAGAGCAAGCCTAAGGAACGTACTTACTAAAACACACTTTTTTGTGCGATAAAGCATCTATTTTTCATGTCGATTTGATCTTTAAAGGTTGTAATTGTGATGAGAGTATTTCGATTTATCTACTTATTTCAAATCCACAAATACAATTTGTGGCCACCAGGTGGTTAGTGCGCTTGTTTCTAGATCAGAAGGTTCCCAGTTGAAGACCACCCCTCCTCATTCTATGTGTAATGTGGATTTGTGTCAGGAAGAGCATCCTGTGTAGAATTTGTGCCAAACCAAAATGCAGATCCATCTTGGAGCTGCTGTGGTGACCCTGAGGGAGAAAAAAAGGGAGAAAATGAGCGAACTTACAACTTCTACACAAATACAGTGTGCGTGTGTGTGTAATATATGTAACTAGAAGCACTCAGAGAGTGCAAACCTCCGCCAAGTCCATGGGGTCACTGACGCCATAACATCTACACGCCGTGGAATCATTGAACCTAAAAAGTCTAACAATGATGTTTGCTCAGTAGTAAAAAAAAGTTTCATCTGCTGTGACTGGATAGCATGTATCCTTAGCGCTTGGCATCACAGTTTATTGCAACTTGCACCTTTCCCAGAAGCTACTGTAATCTGAGCACTGATATTGATATTGCATGTGCTTATAGATAAAAACAAATAAGAGACAAAATTCAAGTTATTATTCAACTAAACTACAAATATATGAATTTTTTAACATTTATGAAACACTTCTCTAAACAAGGCCATAGGGTCACTGACCCTAAAGAGATTCCCTCCTTGGCACAGTGATCTATTTCTTTTTGTCTCTTTCTCTAAAATTGTATATAATAATCATTAGATTATTAATATATAAACAAAATTAAATTTAAGAAATATTACAATTTGAAAACAAATGCACCCAAACGTGATGACAGCTGCAACTGCTTAATGCTAACTTTTAACATTGAAAATGCCATAGACATGCTAACGCGTTAGCATCAGGATCCGGATCGTGATCCGGATCACCACTAAAATTTAATCACTTGTTCCTCTTGTCATTTCCAACCACTCCACAAAATTTCAACAAAACTAAATTTAAGAAATATTACAATTTGAAAACAAATGCACCTGAAAGTGATGACAGCTGCAATTGCTTAATGCTAACTTTTAACATTGAAAAAGCCATAGACATGCTAACGCGTTAGCATCGGGATCCAGATCGTGATCCGGATCACCACTAAAATGTAATCACTTGTTCCTCTTGTCATTTCCAATTACTCCACAAAATTTCATCAAAATCCGTTCAAAACGTTTTGAGTTATCCTGCTGACAGACAGACAAACAAACAAACGCGACCGAAAACATAACCTCCTTGGCGGAGGTAACTAGACTTATCTCCATTGTGGTCTCTTGCAAATAAAACAACAGATAAAAATTTGAAAAAAAATTGCAATATACAAATAAAAGCACTGCCTTAATACGAGCAAAGCATCTTGCAGCAGTGTGAAGCTTGCTCATGGTACAGGGCATCCTAAACAGGAAGTGCCAAATTTCAAATCCACAGTAAAACAGGAAATGTTCCACTTTCTCGCATGGGTGGAGCTAGAACGGAGGCCAGGGTTTCACTGGACTCCCCTGAAATCTGATTGGACGCAGATGATTAACAAGTCACAGCATCACAGGTCTGGTTGAAAGAGCTACATTTTGAAATTAGTGAGTCACACTGACTGCTAGGTTCCTCCTGTCCAGTAGTTGGCACTGTGTACCACAAAAAAGTTCTAACCCACCTTAGTAGAAGAAGAAAAATGTTTGCTCCAGATTTGAACTGAACACATCTTTTGAACTATGGACTTCTAATCACACCAAACTTATATTGGTTAGTAAACAACCATATTTTATGACAGAAATGAGGTTGCAAGGTTGTTAAAAGCAGCATTTCTCCTTTAATTCGGGTGGCCTATTGATGTTGGCTTATTAGTGCAGCAGATAACTGAAACAATCCTTCAAATGGTGATACAAGCATCAAACTCAGCACAAATACAGCTGGAGCTAAATTTAACTTTTGACCCCCGTACAAACTGAAACTGACCTTTGTCACCATTCTTGCTGCTTTTACCTCATAACTCCATAACAACCTTTTTGGAATCTTTATGATCAGGCAAATAATGTGGTGTAGTTTTCTATGTGTAATTCTTCAGTTGACCCCTATCTGGCTGCCTATTGAAAATTCAAGTAACCAATCAGTTTTTTTAAAAGCGTTAATGTATATGGATTATTTGTGCCAAATTTGATGTTGTATCACCATTTGCATGATTCCACTCTAAAAATTCTAAAAAAGGTATATGAGATGTAAGATGCTGCTCCTCAGTGTTTCTCAATTGCCCTCAAAAGTATTGGAACACTTGGTATTTCACACATTTCAATTTGTTTATTCCATTTCAAATACATTTTTTTCCCTAAAATTATCTTCCTTAACTCACACTGAAAGCAAATCTGTACAACTTGATATAAATTAATTAAAAATATAAAATCCAGCTTCCTGATGAAGTGGTGTAGAGGAGGATTTTCTTTAAAAGAAGACCTGAAAGTTCAGCTACAATTTGACAGAAAGTACATTTGAGATGAAAGCCTAGATTTGATGTTTTGGTGAAAGAAACTTTTGTATTTCTTCACACTTGATGTAAATAAAGTCCAAGATATATTCAGTGACTTGGAAATGTTCATGTTTCCATCCCCTGACTTGTCTAAAGAAAACTGGCAATAAAACTGATTATTATTTGCAGGTTTTATCAAGTTTTAGAGATTTGCTTTCAGTTTGAGTTTGAGGAAGATAATTTTAGAAATTTTTATTCTTTATGTTTTTGTCTTTCTTGTAATTAAAATGGCATAAACAAATTAAATGTGTGAAATTCCAAGTGTTCCACTACTTTTGGAGGGCACAGTATCCTAACCTTATGATGAGTACAAAATGAGTGTGGTATTATTACTGTTTTGTTTAAGAATGTTTAATTTTCACTGTTGCTGCACTTGTGTCAAATCATAGTTATATCGTCAGCCCAGTCTCATGTTGGTTTTTTTTTTTGTGCTCCCGTGACGAAATGAGTCAAATTTTCATGACTGGGTTTTTTTTTTGTTTTTTTTTTACTATTACTAACCCTACTCCTACCACCCCCGATCTCCCCCCCCCCCCCCCCCCCCCGCTTCACTTTTAATTTCGTGCAGTCATCACGGAATGAATTAGAATGAATTTGTGCTGCCGTGACGAAAATGAGGCGCTTTCCGTCACAATATCACAAACCAATAGATTAATGTATATTTCATGCTGCTGAATCACAACTTGCCGTGAGACTGGGTTGCATATCGTATATCATATTGATATGAAAATTCAGTAAGGTATATCTTCTATTATACATTCCAAATCTAAGGTGGAACTCTACTAGTGTTTACTAAGGTACACATAAATATCTTAAAAAAAAAAAAAGAGAGAGAAAGAGAGAGATCAGAGCCACTTAAGTGCCTGGTCTTGACAATATTTAAATGACAATATTGAGATATGATCACTTGAACATATTGTACAGCCCTAGTGTCAACTAGATGAAAACTTTGAATATTAATTTATATCTACATTAAAAAAATGCTTAAAGTGGCAGGGGGTTAATTAATTAATTAATGTAATTGGGGGTTAGCTGAAAAGCAAAAAAAGAAAAATGCTTAAAAAGGTGGGGGTATGGGGGGCAGAGCCCCTCCAGAAGCTGAAAGGTTTTAGTCATGCTCATGCTCCCAAGAACCATTTTACTGAAAAAAGTCTGAAGGACCTAAAGGACATGGTTTGATGGTGAGGAGCTTTTCCAGGCATGTAAGAGGCAAATAAAGAAAAATTCTTAAAAAGGCAGGGGGGTTGGTGAGCCGGAGCCCCCCAGAAACTGAAAGGTTTTTGCCATGCTAATGCTCCCCTGAAGCATTTACTCAAAATAAAGTCTGAAGGACCTCAATGACATGGTGAGATGCTGATGAGCTTCACTCATTCATGTCCATGACATATACATATTACACTGAAAAAAGAAAATAGTTGAACCATCTTAACAGAATTGTTTCAATGTGTAACACCTGAATGAATTAAGTTCTTTGAAATTAAGTTAGCTAACTTATTAACTTAATTTCAAAGAACTTGATTCATTCAGGTGTTACACATTGAAACAATTCTGTTAAGATGGTTCATGTTATGTGTCGGACGCAGCTCGGAGAACCGACCAGCGTTTGAAGGACCCAGTATGAAATAAGCAGAGCACGGTACAAAGGCTAACTGAATTTAATACATAACAGTGATAATATAACAACAAAAGGTGCGGCCTGGCGTGGTGCGCTCCCAGCAGCGCTAACGATCCGGAGCCAGAAGTTGTTTCGGACCCAAGGACCCCGCCGACACCCCCCAGGTGGCCGCAACAACCGAGTCTGTGAAAGAAGGAACCATTATGTGAGTCCACACTCTACACACAGAACACTTAAAGGTGTACAAACAGCAAACACTTCCTGGCTTGATTACTGATCAGCTTCCCAACCTGCAGGCATGGAACAATCAGTTCACAAAACTCCACTGCAGTGAAAGCTGATACATGACTAACATACAGCTCAATACAATAAGGTGTGAGGGACACCACATTTACTGACTGTATAACTGTTAGTCACAAAATCTAACGTACCTCAGGAAGTGTGCTGACGAGCGTGAGACCTCACCCCCTCCTCTTTCACAGACTGTGCATCAAACCTGGACGTTCTCAGCATCCGCTGCTGATGAGATGGCTCCCAAGATGACGATCTCACCCGTCTGGTCACAAGGTCGAGTCTCTGGCAAATACACACTGTGCACTCCAGTCTTAAATGCCAACATGTTCCAATCCATCCAGATGCACCTCAGCTGTGAGTCCTGACGAGTCGCAGGTGATCAGGGTGAGGTCCTGACAGCCTCAGCAACACAGCCACTCAGTCCCAAACGCACGCCACCTGGGAGGAAAACCAAAAAACAGAAACAAACCGGCAGCCAGGCCCCCCCAGCCATATAACAGTTCAACTATTTTCTTTTTTCAGTGTCTTTTAGGTTGTGGAAGGTGGGCCATGTGAATATGAACAAGCTTAGGTAACAGTTAATGAAAATTATTTAGGAACAACAACCAAAATTGAGCTGCTTGTTTTATTTGTTTTTCTTTAACTGAGGAAGAAATGTTAACCATGTGATACTCGTCTAACAATTACAACCCCTGGCAAAAATTATGGAATCACCGGCCTCGGAGGATGTTCATTCAGTTGTTTAATTTTGTAGAAAAAAAGCAGATCACAGACATGACACAAAACTAAAGTCATTTCAAATGGCAACTTTCTGGCTTTAAGAAACACTGTAAGAAATCAAGAAAAAAAATTGTGGCAGTCAGTAACGGTTACTTTTTAGACCAAGCAGAGGGAAAAAAATATGGCCTCACTCAGTTCTGAGGAATAAATTATGGAATCACCCTGTAAATTTTCATCCCCAAAACTAACACCTGCATCAAATCAGATCTGCTCGTTAGTCTGCATCTAAAAAGGAGTGATCACACCTTGGAGAGCTGTTGCACCAAGTGGACTGACATGAATCATGGCTCCAACCCAATAAAGTAATCCTGTTGCTAGGCTGCAAACCATCTCTACCTCTACCAGGTGCAACAACAGAATGTGCACAGCCGAGTGGATTAGTGTAGACCGCAGGTTTGACGTGCTGAAAAGGTAACTCAGGGTGTTGTGCCTCACAGAGATCATATTGCACATCTTGCCAACAACAGGACAAGGTGACATCCTTAGGAGGATCAGCAGTAGCCTGCTTAACGCTTACCCGTGTTCATTTTCAAGGAAGGGGGAGGATTGGGGGAGAGGTTCCTATTCGGCTCTTTGGAATGTCATGTGTTTAATGACCAGATTTCTAACCTATTCCTATTCCAACAGGACAAAAACTGGAGGAACAGCGTGCGTCACAACTTGTCCCTGAATGATTGCTTCATCAAAGCAGGCCGCAGTGACAACGGCAAAGGCCACTTCTGGGCTGTTCACCCAGCAAATTTTCACGACTTTTCCAATGGGGACTACCACTGCCGACGAGCGCGACGGAGGGCGCGTAGAGTGATAGGACAGCACCACCTTACGCAGAGTGCCCCTTACTACCCCGTGCTGGCATATCCCCATAGAACATCCTGTTGGTGTTGCCCTGCACCGGCACACCCTCTAGCCTGTTTGGCAACCAGACTCTACTGGCCATGGCCCAGCGTGCAGGCACGAGATGGGGTCCACCTGGGCCTGCACGGGCCTTCACCATGAAAAGAAAGAGTTTAGACCCCCCCCCCCCCCCCCCCCCCCCCCACACACACACACACACACACATACTCTATACTAACATTATGGAAGTTTTACACTCTTACTTCCTAATAAACACTGAAGTGGACGTTGACAATGTGACATTATGTTTTAATTTGTAAGCAAAGTGATTTTAAGATTTTCAGTGATGAAATAAAGCTGAAAAATGTTTTAAAAAGCTGCTGCACTTTACCTGAAATATTAACATAAACCAATTTATGTGTCGATCTGGTTAAAAGAAGACCTGAAAGTTCAGCTACAATTTGACAGAAAGTACATTTGAGATGAAAGCCTAGATTTGATGTTTTGGTGAAAGAAACTTTTGTATTTCTTCACACGATGTAAATAAAGTCCAAGATATATTCAGTGACTTGGAAATGTTCATGTTTCCATCCCCTGACTTGTCTAAAGAAAACTGGCAATAAAACTGATTATTATTTGCAGGTTTTATCAAGTTTTAGAGATTTGCTTTCAGTTTGAGTTTGAGGAAGATAATTTTAGAAATTTTTATTCTTTATGTTTTTGTCTTTCTTGTAATTAAAATGGCATAAACAAATTAAATGTGTGAAATTCCAAGTGTTCCACTACTTTTGGAGGGCACAGTATCCTAACCTTATGATGAGTACAAAATGAGTGTGGTATTATTACTGTTTTGTTTAAGAATGTTTAATTTTCACTGTTGCTGCACTTGTGTCAAATCATAGTTATATCGTCAGCCCAGTCTCATGTTGTTTTTTTTTTTTGTGCTCCCGTGACGAAATGAGTCAAATTTTCATGACTGGGTTTTTTTTTTTTTTTGTTTTTACTATTACTAACCCTACTCCTACCACCCCCCCCACCCCCCACCCCCGCTTCACTTTTAATTTTGTGCAGTCATCACGGAATGAATTAGAATGAATTTGTGCTGCCGTGACGAAAATGAGGCGCTTTCCGTCACAATATCACAAACCAATAGATTAATGTATATTTCATGCTGCTGAATCACAACTTGCCGTGAGACTGGGTTGCATATCGTATATCATATTGATATGAAAATTCAGTAAGGTATATCTTCTATTATACATTCCAAATCTAAGGTGGAACTCTACTAGTGTTTACTAAGGTACACATAAATATCTTTAAAAAAAAAAAAAAGAGAGAGAGAGAGAGAGATCAGAGCCACTTAAGTGCCTGGTCTTGACAATATTTAAATGACAATATTGAGATATGATCACTTGAACATATTGTACAGCCCTAGTGTCAACTAGATGAAAACTTTGAATATTAATTTATATCTACATTAAAAAAATGCTTAAAGTGGCAGGGGGTTAATTAATTAATTAATGTAATTGGGGGTTAGCTGAAAAGCAAAAAAAGAAAAATGCTTAAAAAGGTGGGGGTATGGGGGGCAGAGCCCCTCCAGAAGCTGAAAGGTTTTAGTCATGCTCATGCTCCCAAGAACCATTTTACTGAAAAAAGTCTGAAGGACCTAAAGGACATGGTTTGATGGCGAGGAGCTTTTCCAGGCATGTAAGAGGCAAATAAAGAAAAATTCTTAAAAAGGCAGGGGGGTTGGGGAGCCGGAGCCCCCCAGAAACTGAAAGGTTTTTGCCATGCTAATGCTCCCCTGAAGCATTTACTCAAAATAAAGTCTGAAGGACCTAAATGACATGGTGAGATGCTGATGAGCTTCACTCATTCATCAATCAATCAATCAATCAATCAATTTTTTTTATATAGCGCCAAATCACAACAAACAGTTGCCCCAAGGCACTTTATATTGTAAGGCAAGGTCATACAATAATTATGTAAAACCCCAACGGTCAAAACGACCCCCTGTGAGCAAGCACTTGGCTACAGTGGGAAGGAAAAACTCCCTTTTAACAGGAAGAAACCTCCAGCAGAACCAGGCTCAGGGAGGGGCAGTCTTCTGCTGGGACTGGTTGGGGCTGAGGGAGAGAACCAGGAAAAAGACATGCTGTGGAGGGGAGCAGAGATCGATCACTAATGATTAAATGCAGAGTGGTGCATACAGAGCAAAAAGAGAAAGAAACAGTGCATCATGGGAACCGCCCAGCAGTCTACGTCTATAGCAGCATAACTAAGGGATGGTTCAGGGTCACCTGATCCAGCCCTAACTATAAGATTTAGCAAAAAGGAAAGTTTTAAGCCTAATCTTAAAAGTAGAGAGGGTGTCTGTCTCCCTGATCTGAATTGGGAGCTGGTTCCACAGGAGAGGAGCCTGAAAGCTGAAGGCTCTGCCTCCCATTCTACTCTTACAAACCCTAGGAACTACAAGTAAGCCTGCAGTCTGAGAGCGAAGCGCTCTATTGGGGTGATATGGTACTACGAGGTCCCTAAGATAAGATGGGACCTGATTATTCAAAACCTTATAAGTAAGAAGAAGAATTTTAAATTCTATTCTAGAATTAACAGGAAGCCAATGAAGAGAGGCCAATATGGGTGAGATATGCTCTCTCCTTCTAGTCCCCGTCAGTACTCTAGCTGCAGCATTTTGAATTAACTGAAGGCTTTTTAGGGAACTTTTAGGACAACCTGATAATAATGAATTACAATAGTCCAGCCTAGAGGAAATAAATGCATGAATTAGTTTTTCAGCATCACTCTGAGACAAGACCTTTCTGATTTTAGAGATATTGCGTAAATGCAAAAAAGCAGTCCTACATATTTGTTTAATATGCGCTTTGAATGACATATCCTGATCAAAAATGACTCCACGATTTCTCACAGTATTACTAGAGGTCAGGGTAATGCCATCCAGAGTAAGGATCTGGTTAGACACCATGTTTCTAAGATTTGTGGGGCCAAGTACAATAACTTCAGTTTTATCTGAGTTTAAAAGCAGGAAATTAGAGGTCATCCATGTCTTTATGTCTGTAAGACAATCCTGCAGTTTAGCTAATTGGTGTGTGTCCTCTGGCTTCATGGATAGATAAAGCTGGGTATCATCTGCATAACAATGAAAATTTAAGCAATACCGTCTAATAATACTGCCTAAGGGAAGCATGTATAAAGTGAATAAAATTGGTCCTAGCACAGAACCTTGTGGAACTCCATAATTAACTTTAGTCTGTGAAGAAGATTCCCCATTTACATGAACAAATTGTAATCTATTAGACAAATATGATTCAAACCACCGCAGCGCAGTGCCTTTAATACCTATGGCATGCTCTAATCTCTGTAATAAAATTTTATGGTCAACAGTATCAAAAGCAGCACTGAGGTCTAACAGAACAAGCACAGAGATGAGTCCACTGTCCGAGGCCATAAGAAGATCATTTGTAACCTTCACTAATGCTGTTTCTGTACTATGATGAATTCTAAAACCTGACTGAAACTCTTCAAATAGACCATTCCTCTGCAGATGATCAGTTAGCTGTTTTACAACTACCCTTTCAAGAATTTTTGAGAGAAAAGGAAGGTTGGAGATTGGCCTATAATTAGCTAAGATAGCTGGGTCAAGTGATGGCTTTTTAAGTAATGGTTTAATTACTGCCACCTTAAAAGCCTGTGGTACATAGCCAACTAACAAAGATAGATTGATCATATTTAAGATCGAAGCATTAAATAATGGTAGGGCTTCCTTGAGCAGCCTGGTAGGAATGGGGTCTAATAAACATGTTGATGGTTTGGATGAAGTAACTAATGAAAATAACTCAGACAGAACAATCGGAGAGAAAGAGTCTAACCAAATACCGGCATCACTGAAAGCAGCCAAAGATAACGATACGTCTTTGGGATGGTTATGAGTAATTTTTTCTCTAATAGTTAAAATTTGTTAGCAAAGAAAGTCATGAAGTCATTACTAGTTAAAGTTAATGGAATACTCAGCTCAATAGAGCTCTGACTCTTTGTCAGCCTGGCTACAGTGCTGAAAAGAAACCTGGGGTTGTTCTTATTTTCTTCAATTAGTGATGAGTAGAAAGATGTCCTAGCTTTACGGAGGGCTTTTTTATAGAGCAACAGACTCTTTTTCCAGGCTAAGTGAAGAGCTTCTAAATTAGTGAGACGCCATTTCCTCTCCAACTTACGGGTTATCTGCTTTAAGCTACGAGTTTGTGAGTTATACCACGAAGTCAGACACTTCTGATTTAAAGCTCTCTTTTTCAGAGGAGCTACAGCATCCAAAGTTGTCTTCAATGAGGATGTAAAACTATTGACGAGATACTCTATCTCCCTTACAGAGTTTAGGTAGCTACTCTGCACTGTGTTGGTATATGGCATTAGAGAACATAAAGAAGGAATCATATCCTTAAACCTAGTTACAGCGCTTTCTGAAAGACTTCTAGTGTAATGAAACTTATTCCCCACTGCTGGGTAGTCCATCAGAGTAAATGTAAATGTTATTAAGAAATGATCAGACAGAAGGGAGTTTTCAGGGAATACTGTTAAGTCTTCTATTTCCATACCATAAGTCAGAACAAGATCTAAGATATGATTAAAGTGGTGGGTGGACTCATTTACTTTTTGAGCAAAGCCAATAGAGTCTAATAATAGATTAAATGCAGTGTTGAGGCTGTCATTCTCAGCATCTGTGTGGATGTTAAAATCGCCCACTATAATTATCTTATCTGAGCTAAGCACTAAGTCAGACAAAAGGTCTGAAAATTCACAGAGAAACTCACAGTAACGACCAGGTGGACGACAGATAATAACAAATAAAACTGGTTTTTGGGACTTCCAATTTGGATGGACAAGACTAAGAGACAAGCTTTCAAATGAATTAAAGCTCTGTCTGGGTTTTTGATTAATTAATAAGCTGGAATGGAAGATTGCTGCTAATCCTCCGCCCCGGCCCGTGCTACAAGCATTCTGACAGTTAGTGTGACTCGGGGGTGTTGACTCATTTAAACTAACATATTCATCCTGCTGTAACCAGGTTTCTGTTAGGCAGAATAAATCAATATGTTGATCAATTATTATATCATTTACCAACAGGGACTTAGAAGAGAGAGACCTAATGTTTAATAGACCACATTTAACTGTTTTAGTCTGTGGTGCAGTTGAAGGTGCTATATTATTTTTTCTTTTTGAATTTTTATGCTTAAATAGATTTTTGCTGGTTATTGGTAGTCTGGGAGCAGGCACCGTCTCTACGGGGATGGGGTAATGAGGGGATGGCAGGGGGAGAGAAGCTGCAGAGAGGTGTGTAAGACTACAACTCTGCTTCCTGGTCCCAACCCTGGATAGTCACGGTTTGGAGGATTTAAGAAAATTGGCCAGATTTCTAGAAATGAGAGCTGCTCCATCCAAAGTGGGATGGATGCCGTCTCTCCTAACAAGACCAGGTTTTCCCCAGAAGCTTTGCCAATTATCTATGAAGCCCACCTCATTTTTTGGACACCACTCAGACAGCCAGCAATTCAAGGAGAACACGCGGCTAAACATGTCACTCCCGGTCCGATTGGGGAGGGGCCCAGAGAAAACTACAGAGTCCGACATTGTTTTTGCAAAGTTACACACCGATTTAATGTTAATTTTAGTGACCTCCGATTGGCGTAACCGGGTGTCATTACTGCCGACGTGAATTACAATCTTACCAAATTTACGCTTAGCCTTAGCCAGCAGTTTCAAATTTCCTTCAATGTCGCCTGCTCTGGCCCCCGGAAGACAATTGACTATGGTTGCTGGTGTCGCTAACTTCACATTTCTCAAAACAGAGTCGTCAATAACCAGAGTTTGATCCTCGGCGGGTGTGTCGTCGAGTGGGGAAAAACGGTTAGAGATGTGAACGGGTTGGCGGTGTACACGGGGCTTCTGTTTAGGGCTACGCTTCCTCACAGTCACCCAGTCAGCCTGCTTTCCCGGCTGCTCGGGATCTGCCAGGGGGTAACTAACGGCGGCTAAGCTACCTTGGTCCGCACCGACTACAGGGGCCTGGCTAGCTGTAGAATTTTCCACGGTGCGGAGCCGAGTCTCCAATTCGCCCAGCCTGGCCTCCAAAGCTACGAATAAGCTACACTTATTACAAGTACCGTTATTGCTAAAGGAGGCCGAGGAATAACTAAACATTTCACACCCAGAGCAGAAAAGTGCGGGAGAGACAGGAGAAGCCGCCATGCTAAATCGGCTAAGAGCTAGTAGCTACGTTAAGCTAGCGGATTCCTAAAAACACGCAAAGTGAATAATGTGTAAATAATTTAGAGGTGATTCAGCAGAAGGAGTGCTTTAGTTAAGGCACGTAAAGATTACACTGGGAAACAAATCGTAATCTAGATAACTAGATCAATCTAACTGCGCAGATTAAACAGCTAACAGATACAGAAAAACACTGCTGTGCTCCGGAACAGGAAGTGATACAATACCGCAGTGAGAGCCAACCACCAGTAGAGGCAAGCAAGAGGAAATGTCCATGACATATACATATTACACTGAAAAAAGAAAATAGTTGAACCATCTTAACAGAATTGTTTCAATGTGTAACACCTGAATGAATTAAGTTCTTTGAAATTAAGTTAGCTAACTTATTAACTTAATTTCAAAGAACTTGATTCATTCAGGTGTTACACATTGAAACAATTCTGTTAAGATGGTTCAACTATTTTCTTTTTTCAGTGTCTTTTAGGTTGTGGAAGGTGGGCCATGTGAATATGAACAAACTTAGGTAACAGTTAATGAAAATGATTTAGGAACAACAACCAAAATTGAGCTGCTTGTTTTATTTGTTTTTCTTTAACTGAGGAAGAAATGTTAACCATGTGATACTTGTCTAACAATTACAACCCCTGGCAAAAATTATGGAATCACCGGCCTCGGTGTTGGGAAAGTGTAGGAACACGGACCCACAACAGGGGGCGCAAATGAACGGACAATGGAGGAAGTCAAATAACAACACTTTACTGTTGTGAATAAGCACAACAAACACAACAGATTACAACAATAGACAAAGAAGTCAATTCACAAAATGTGTCACGTGGGCAGGCTCGAAGATAAGAGACATCTGTCCAAAGCAGAACCGGAACCACACGATTTCCTCCGCCACCGAACCCCGGGAATACCGGAGCCGCCAAGTCCCGAACTCCCAGGTGGCCACTGCCTCCGCGTGTCGGATCTGGTACTGCTGGCGAGGAACAAAAACAGTTAAATGTGGGTGCGTTTGCACCCAGCAACCCGTATGGCGGGAAAACCACCTCCACCTCTTGTCGGAAGAATGTCTGCTATTTAACGCACAAAAGTAACAAAGTGTTAATGTCAAAAAGACAACACAGTCGGCTGAGCACTTTACCTCCTAGGTAGAGCGATATCTCGGCAAAGAGGTGGAGATGTCGTCTTGCTGATATACCACTGCTGATCAGATGATTGGTGACAGCTGTCGTAGGCGATAAGTGACAGCTGTTACCCCGGCTGCTCCTGTGAGGCGGCAGCGCCCTCTGGTGCCTGGAGCCCGCACTTCAGACAGGGCGCCCTCTGGTGGTGGTGGGCCAGCAGTACCTCCTCTTCAGCGGCCCACACAACAGGACCCCCCCCTCAACGGGCGCCTCCTGGCGCCCGACCAGGCTTGTCCGGGTGTCGGCGGTAGAAATCGGCCAGGAGGGCCGGGTCCAGGATGAAGCTCCTCTTCAACCAGGAGCGTTCTTCGGGTCCGTACCCCTCCCAGTCCACCAAATACTGGAATCCCCGGCCCATCCTACGGACATCCAAGAGCCGGCGCACAGTCCAAGCCGGCTCGCCATCGATGATCCGGGCAGGAGGCGGCGCCGGACCCGGAGCACAGAGGGGTGAGGTGTGATGCGGCTTTATCCGGGACACATGGAAAACAGGATGGATCCGCAGTGAGGCCGGAAGCTGAAGCCTCACTGCGGCTGGACTGATGACCTTAAGGATTCTGAAGGGACCGATGTAACGGTCCTGTAGTTTAGGGGAGTCTACTTTCAGGGGAATGTCCTTTGTGGACAACCACACCTCCTGCCCTGGCCGATACGCAGGGGCCGGGGTCCGCCGACGGTCTGCATGGGCTTTTGCCCTCGTCCGGGCCTTTAGCAAAGCAGAACGGGCGGCGCGCCACACCCGACGGCACTTCCGCAGGTGGGCCTGGACCGAGGGCACACCGACCTCTCCCTCAACCACCGGAAACAACGGGGGCTGATACCCCAGACACACCTCAAAAGGGGAGAGGCCGGTGGTTGAAGACACCTGGCTGTTATGGGCATACTCGATCCAGGCCAAATGGGTACTCCAGGCCGCCGGGTGCGCGGCCGTCACGCAGCGCAGGGCCTGTTCCACCTCCTGATTGACCCGTTCTGCTTGCCCGTTGGTCTGAGGATGATACCCGGACGAGAGACTCACCGTGGCCCCCAGTTCCCGGCAGAAGCTCCTCCAGACTTGCGAGGAGAACTGGGGACCGCGGTCGGAGACGATGTCTGTTGGAATCCCATGCAGCCGGACGACGTGGTGGACCAGGAGGTCCGCTGTCTCCTGGGCAGTCGGGAGCTTCGGGAGGGCCACGAAGTGGGCCGCCTTGGAGAATCCGTCCACTATCGTGAGGATGGTGGTGTTGCCCTGGGACGGCGGGAGGCCCGTGACAAAATCCAGGCCGATGTGGGACCAGGGGCGATGAGGCACAGGCAGCGGCTGGAGCAGTCCCGATGCCCTGCGGTGGTCAGCCTTGCCCCTGGCGCAGGTGGTGCAGGCCTGGATATAATCTCGGACGTCGGCCTCCAGGGACACCCACCAGAAGCGCTGCCGGACAACTGCCACGGTCCTACGCACCCCTGGATGACAGGAGAACTTGGAGCCGTGACAGAAGTCCAGGACTGCAGCCCTGGCCTCTGGTGGGACGTAAAGTTTGTTCTTTGGCCCAGTTCCGGGATCCGGGCTCCGTGCCAGGGCCTCCCGGACGGTTTTCTCTACGTCCCAGGTGAGGGTGGCCACGATAGCGGACTCCGGGATGATAGGTTCCGGTGGATCCGACAACTCCGTTTTGACTTCGTCTTCATGCACCCGGGACAAGGCATCCGATCTCTGGTTTTTGGTCCCGGGGCGGTAGGTGATCCGGAAGTCAAAATGGCCGAAGAACAGTGACCAGCGGGCTTGCCTGGGGTTCAGCCGCTTGGCGGTCCTGATATACTCCAGGTTCCGGTGGTGAGTGAAAACCGTGAATGGCACGGACGTTCCCTCCAACAGATGTCTCCACTCTTCAAGAGCCTCTTTCACCGCAAGGAGTTCTCGATTGCCGACGTCATAGTTCCGTTCAGCCGGGGTCAACCTGCGTGAAAAGTAGGCACACGGGTGAAGTACCTTATCGGTCTCTCCGCTCTGGGACAGCATGGCTCCTATCCCTGAGTCAGAGGCGTCCACTTCAACCATGAACTGGTGGCTAGGGTCGGGCTGCACCAAAACTGGCGCAGTAGAGAACCGTTGTTTCAACTCCTTGAACGCGGCTTCGCACCGATCTGACCAGGTGAAGGTGACTTTTGGAGAGGTCAGGGCTGTCAGGGGGCTAACTACCTGACTGTAGCCCTTAATGAACCTCCTATAGAAATTAGCGAAGCCGAGGAACTGTTGCAGCTTCCTACGGCTTGTTGGTTGGGGCCAGTCTCTCACCGCCACAACCTTGGCCGGATCAGGGGCAACGGAGTTAGAGGAGATGATAAACCCCAGGAAGGACAAAGACGTGCGGTGAAACTCGCACTTCTCGCCCTTCACAAACAGTCGGTTCTCTAACAACCGCTGCAGGACCTGACGTACATCCTGGACATGGGTCTCAGGATCCGGAGAAAAGATGAGAATATCGTCCAGATATACGAAGACGAATCGGTGCAGGAAGTCCCGCAAGACGTCGTTAACCAAGGCTTGGAACGTCGCGGGGGCATTGGTGAGGCCGAACGGCATGACCAGGTACTCAAAGTGACCTAATGGGGTGTTAAATGCCGTCTTCCATTCGTCTCCCTTCCGGATCCGAACCAGGTGATACGCATTTCTAAGATCCAGCTTAGTAAAGATTTTGGCTCCATGCAGGGGGGTGAACACGGAATCTAACAATGGTAACGGGTATCGGTTGCGAACCGTAATCTCATTCAGCCCCCTGTAATCAATACATGGACGAAGTCCGCCATCTTTCTTGCCCACAAAAAAGAAACCTGCCCCCATCGGGGAGGTGGAGTTCCGGATCAGCCCGGCAGCTAATGAGTCCCGGATGTAGGTCTCCATTGATTCACGCTCAGGTCGTGAGAGGTTGTACAGCCTGCTGGACGGGAACTCAGAGCCTGGAACCAAATCAATGGCACAATCGTACGGACGGTGCGGGGGAAGGGTGAGTGCCAGATCCTTACTGAAGACGTCAGCAAGATCGTGGTACTCAACCGGCACTGCCGTCAGATTGGGAGGGACTTTGACCACCTCCTTAGCCTGTGAACCGGGAGGAACCGAGGATCCTAAACACCCCCGATGGCAGGTTTCGCTCCACTGAACCACCACCCCAGACGGCCAATCAATCCGGGGATTGTGCTTCAACATCCATGGGATGCCCAAAATCACGCGGGAGGTAGAAGGAGTTACAAAAAACTCAATCTCCTCCCGGTGGTTTCCAGACACCACCAGAGTTACTGGTTGTGTCTTGTGTGTGAGTAAAGGGAGGAGGGTGCCATCTAGTGCCCGCACCTGCAACGGCGAAGGAAGCGCCACCAGAGGGAGCCCTACCTCCCTTGCCCATCTGCTGTCTAGCAGATTCCCTTCTGACCCCGTGTCCACCAATGCTCGGGCTTGAAGGGTTAAATCCCCGCTCAGGATTGTGACTGGGAGTCGTGTGGCAATTTGTGTGTGTCTCACTTGAATGTTTTGACCCCCCCTTAGCCCAGTCTCTAAGGGCGAGTGTTGTCGTTTTGGCCGTTTGGGGCAGTTTCTCTGTGTGTGCTCAGTTGAGCTGCAGAGAAAACACTCTCCACGGTTCAGCCTCCCCATTTTGGCCCTGTGCGTTTCCCTAACAACGTCAGCAGGGAGAGCTGTTGCCCCACAAAGCGCTGCGGCTGTGGAGCGTGGGGAGGGCGGCCCCTTTTCGAACCCGGAAGGGAGAGGGGCGGCGCGTATCCGGTCACGTCCTTCGCCTCGCTCCCGACGGCGTTCCTCCAACCGATTGTCTAACCGTATAACGAGATCGATAAGCCCATCTAAATCCCGCGGTTCCTCCTTAGCTACCAGCTGCTCCTTCAGAACCAACTACAGTCCGTTTATGAAGGCGGCGCGGAGCGCAACGTTATTCCAGCCGGACCTCGCAGCCGCGATGCGGAAGTTGACTGCATAAGCGGCTGCGCTCTCGCGTCCCTGTCTCATTGACAGCAGCACGGTTGAAGCGGTCTCTCCTCTGTTAGGGTGATCAAACACTGTTCTGAACTCCCCCACAAACCCAGTGTATGCTGATAACAACCGTGAGTTCTGTTCCCAGAGCGCCGTAGCCCAGGCGCGTGCTTTACCCCGAAGCAGAGCAATCACATAAGCTATTTTACTAGCATCTGACGCGTACATGACGGGACGTTGTGCGAAGACGAGCGAACACTGCATAAGAAAGTCCGCGCACGTCTCCACACAACCTCCGTACGGCTCAGGAGGGCTTATGTATGCTTCAGGGGATGGTGGGAGGGGTTGTTGAACCACCACTGGAACGTTCATATTCTGCACAGGGTCGGCAGGAGGACGAGCTGCAGCAGCGCCCTGAGCGCTCGCCGCCATCTGTGCGGAGACAGCCTCCACCCTGCGGTTCAGGAGGATGTTTTGCTCAGTCATTTGATCCAACCGAGCCGTAAAGGCGGTGAGAATGTGCTGCAGCTCACCAATCACGTCTCCTGCAGACGCCTGCGCTCCCTGCTCTCCCATTGGTCGTTCAACAGCCGGGTGACGCCCCTCGGAGTCCATGACGCTGGCCGAGATATCCTGTTGGGAAAGTGTAGGAACACGGACCCACAACAGGGGGCGCAAATGAACGGACAATGGAGGAAGTCAAATAACAACACTTTACTGTTGTGAATAAGCACAACAAACACAACAGATTACAACAATAGACAAAGAAGTCAATTCACAAAATGTGTCACGTGGGCAGGCTCGAAGATAAGAGACGTCTGTCCAAAGCAGAACCGGAACCACACGATTTCCTCCGCCACCGAACCCCGGGAATACCGGAGCCGCCAAGTCCCGAACTCCCAGGTGGCCACTGCCTCCGCGTGTCGGATCTGGTACTGCTGGCGAGGAACAAAAACAGTTAAAGGTGGGTGCGTTTGCACCCAGCAACCCGTATGGCGGGAAAACCACCTCCACCTCTCGTCGGAAGAATGTCTGCTATTTAACGCACAAAAGTAACAAAGTGTTAATGTCAAAAAGACAACACAGTCGGCTGAGCACTTTACCTCCTAGGTAGAGCGATATCTCGGCAAAGAGGTGGAGATGTCGTCTTGCTGATATACCACTGCTGATCAGATGATTGATGACAGCTGTCATAGGCGATAAGTGACAGCTGTCACCCCGGCTGCTCCTGTGAGGCGGCAGCGCCCTCTGGTGCCTGGAGCCCGCACTCCAGACAGGGCGCCCTCTGGTGGTGGTGGGCCAGCAGTACCTCCTCTTCAGCGGCCCACACAACACTCGGAGGATGTTCATTCAGTTGTTTAATTTTGTAGAAAAAAAGCAGATCACAGACATAACACAAAACTAAAGTAATTTCAAATGGCAACTTTCTGGCTTTAAGAAACACTATAAGAAATCAAGAAAAAAAATTGTGGCAGTCAGTAACGGTTACTTTTTTAGACCAAGCAGAGGGAAAAAAAATATGGCCTCACTCAGTTCTGAGGAATAAATTATGGAATCACCCTGTAAATTTTCATCCCCAAAACTAACACCTGCATCAAATCAGATCTGCTCGTTAGTCTGCATCTAAAAAGGAGTGATCACACCTTGGAGAGCTGTTGCACCAAGTGGACTGACATGAATCATGGCTCCAACACGAGAGATGTCAATTGAAACAAAGGAGAGGATTATCAAACTCTTAAAAGAGGATAAATCATCACACAGTGTTGCAAAAGATGTTGGTTGTTCACAGTCAGCTGTGTCTAAACTCTGGACCAAATACAAACAACATGGGAAGGTTGTTAAAGGCAAACATACTGGTAGACCAAGGAAGACATCAAAGCGTCAAGACAGAAAACTTAAAGCAATATGTTTCAAAAATCGAAAATGCACAACAAAACAAATGAGGAACGAATGGGTGGAAACTGGAGTCAATGTCTGTGACCGAACTGTAAGAAACCGCCTAAAGGAAATGGGATTTACATACAGAAAAGCTAAACGAAAGCCATCATTAACACCTAAACAGAAAAAAACAAGGTTACAATGGGCTAAGGAAAAGCAATCGTGGACTGTGGATGACTGGATGAAAGTCATATTCAGTGATAAATCTCGAATCTGCATTGGGCAAGGTGATGATGCTGGAACTTTTGTTTGGTGCCGTTCCAATGAGATTTATAAAGATGACTGCCTGAAGAGAACATGTAAATTTCCACAGTCATTGATGATATGGGGCTGCATGTCAGGTAAAGGCACTGGGGAGATGGCTGTCATTACATCATCAATAAATGCACAAGTTTATGTTGATATTTTGGACACTTTTCTTATCCCATCAATTGAAAGGATGTTTGGGGATGATGAAATCATTTTTCAAGATGATAATGCATCTTGCCATAGAGCAAAAACTGTGAAAACATTCCTTGCAAAAAGACACATAGGGTCAATGTCATGGCCTGCAAATAGTCTGGATCTTAATCCAATTGAAAATCTTTGGTGGAAGTTGAAGAAAATGGTCCGTGACAAGGCACCAACCTGCAAAGCTGATCTGGCAACAGCAATCAGAGAAAGTTGGAGCCAGATTGATGAAGAGTACTGTTTGTCACTCATTAAGTCCATGCCTCAGAGACTGCAAGCTGTTATAAAAGCCAGAGGTGGTGCAACAAAATACTAGTGATGTGTTGGAGCGTTCTTTTGTTTTTCATGATTCCATAATTTTTTCCTCAGAATTGAGTGATTCCATATTTTTTTCCCTCTGCTTGGTCTAAAAAAGTAACCGTTACTGACTGTCACAATTTTTTTTCCTGATTTCTTAAAGCCAGAAAGTTGCCATTTGAAATGACTTTAGTTTTGTGTCATGTCTGTGATCTGCTTTTTTTCTACAAAATTAAACAACTGAATGAACATCCTCTGAGGCCGGTGATTCCATAATTTTTGCCAGGGGTTGTAGAATATTTGATTCAGTTTGACTTGCCCCGAAATTTTTTGTCAATGTGAAAAGAATCTTGTATTTGTGTGTGTGTGTGTGTGTGTGTGTGTGTGTGTGAAAAAACTGTCAATTTTCACATATTGTAACTTGAATTTTACATTTGTTCACCAGCACAAGAGTGAAAATAAAAATGCAGAGCAGATACTTCATATGGTTACTTCAGCCTTGGCTGAAGTAATATTATTAGATATTAGATTTTATTTGGCTTCCAAACTGGGACGTGACAGAAAACTTTTGGAACACCTTAATATTCCAAAGTGTGTCCTGAACAGGAAGAACATCTCAGCTGTGAGACGGCTCATATATGATATGAGGATGCAGTCGGTTTTATCGGTGCTCTTCAGACATCAATAGTGAAATTCCTGTCTGACTTGCAAAGGTTGGTATTTACATCAACAGTGCTCCAGGATTAGAACATACATTGACTTTTCTGAAGTTTGTTTGTCTCACCTCATTTGAGCTTTGTATTTACAAATGATTGACTATCTGAATCAGAGATTATTTGACCTGAATTGTGTCAAAAGGATGAAGCTAAAGCAAGTGTGAGTTCTTCTTTTCTGCCTGTTTTCATCAGAGCAACGACAAATCCATCTAATTAATGTTTGCTCTCTAAATCTTCCTATTAAATTTTAACAGCTAATTGGAGACCTAATTTGCTTAATTCCCATGAATTGTTCTCGGCATCAAATCCTCTTCAATTCACCAGCTTTAAGGCTTTAATTTGGTTGCATATGTTTGCTGCACACACACGTACACACATGCAGGCATACAAGCACGAGTGTGCATAATGCACAGACACACACAGCAATGCAGTTGTTTATACTGTATAACAAATTTGGGTTTGGCTGTTGTGCCATCCTGCACATATAATAATTTTAAATTACATTTGTTAAGAGCAGTAACACAAATGCCTACATGTAAAGGAAAACCAGATTGAGGTCATGAGCTCTGTGTGTGTGTGTGTGTGTGTGTGTGTGTGTGTGTGTGTGTGTGTGTGTGTGTGTGTGTGTGTGTGTGTGTGTGTGTGTGTGTGTGTGTGTGTGTGTGTGTGTGTGTGTTCATATGTGCATGTCATTTTGTTAATCTAATGAGATGGGCGAAAGAGTGCAGGGGGCCGTAGATTAAGGCGCAAAGATTTGTTCCTGATTAGCAGAGAGTGAGCTAAGAAGATCAGCCCTGCTGAGATGGCGAAGAAACATTATGGTCGTGTTTTATACAGAACATTTAATGCAGCATTCCAAAGCTGGCGCCCCCTTTTAACATGCACATATCTTATTTTCTTCACTCAACAATTAACATACAACAGTTCAGAAAAGACAATATACAAGTCCTGCAAGATAAAATTACATAAAAATTTGAAAAATAAATATAAATTGAGGTCATTATTTGTTAGAGTTATTTATAATACTTTGAATGACTGGAGTTGCAGCACCATGGACACGAGTGACAAACGTAATGAAATTAAATAAATCACTAGCACGTTGTCCGTGGGGATCCACGGGCTCTAGATTGGGTAGCATTTCTAAAATAGGTAGCTGACATTTTTCAAGGGTGGTAATAAATTATGCAAAGTTTCTGTCATGAGTTGGAATGGTGTGTGAGTCCAGAATGTTTTTAGAACCTTAGACCTCAACAGTTTTTAGAAGAATAACTCAACCCTTTTATTTCCTGTTAATTATGTATTTTTTAATGTTAATTTGCTGTCTTAATATATTTATAAATTATTTGGTTCTTGTTATCCTATACACACTATTATTATTATTTTTATTATTACTACTACTACCATCATTATTATTATTATTTTATTTTGTTATTACTTCTATTTTGTCATTTGATTTTTAAATGGACCACAATGGAAATAAGTGTTTTCACTTTCTTGTCTCATCCATCTATTTTAATGTATTTACAATTATATTATGTACTTACATTGAACTTACTAAATAAAATCACGCACACATGCATACAAGTACACAGAGGCCACTTAGCTTTTAATATATCTGCTTTAGTGCTCCCTGCTGGAATGACGTGTGAGTTCAGAATTTAATTATCAACGTCCATTGTTCACTGTTGTAAGATAATATTCCTATTTTCTCCCAAAATATTAGTCCTATCGACTTTCCATTTTGGCGACATTCATCCTTGACCCAAAATACACAAACATACCAAACGGCAAATGTCAGCTGTCCACAGTTTCTCCATAATCAAAATTACACACACACACACACACAGGCCATGTGGTTATTAAAGTTCTGGTCCTAACTGTTGTAATTAAAGTAAACATTTTGCTTAATTTCTTTTGTAAATTCTGAGGGAGAAAATTTTGCAAATGATGATGATGATGATGATGATGATAACTCAATAATAACTTAATAAGCAAGTAACTAAGATTTATTTATATAGCACTTATTACAGATAAAAATCAAAGTGCTTCACAGGAAACAGTAAAAATAAAATAATAAACTATAAGAAACATAGCAAAAATAAAAAAAACAGCATAAAACAACATAAAAACAAAATGTCCAGCTAAAAGCTGGTTGTATACAAGTGTCTTCAGCTGCTTGTTTTATTAGTGTTAAATCAACTTAAATGTGCATAATATCCTCGTAATTTTAAGCTTTTTGACATAGAGAAAATGTCAGCGATCAATCTACTGACATTTGGTTTGTCAACAAATGGACTTCAAATTTTACATCCAAAATTTGATTTTTTTAAAATATCTACATACTTGAAAATATTAAGCTCAAGACAGAAAATGGAGCTATTACTCTTCACTTTATATATCTAAGTTAAACATATTGTAAATAAAGATTTGTTGACTGCACTTGACTCTTTTGTCTTTTCCTCCGACTAATTTAAGTTGTGTCAAGTTTTCAACAGTGATGCTTGATGCTTTACACATTTTTGTCAAAGTAACAAGAAGACTTGACTGAGTCAGGTGGAATCAGTGAATCCTTGTTTTTTACAGTGTAATAATCAGGCAAACCTATTTTACTTAGTCAATACAATTATTGATGCTTGAATTATTTGACTTAGTTGGCTTGAGTTTTCTCAAACTGTTTAAGTTGTGTTAACTTGTCTGGTTGTCGCACACTTGAAGTGCTCTAAAGACCTGGTTCTCAACTTGGGGTCCAAGATACCATTCAGGGGATGACGAAGATCACAGGTTTTGTCTGCTCTGAGGTTGTCAAAATTAGAAGTTCACATTTTAAAGAAAGTTGTAGTAGCAAATGACAACAGAGTTCAATATAAAGCGCTTTAAAGCTAATGCATGCCAAATAAATAAACAACTAAATAAATTAATTAATATTTGGGATGAATCACTAATGTTTTTTATAGGGTTTTTTTTAGGGGGGGAGGGGGTGTCTCAGTAGCTCCAAGAAAAAAAATGTTGCTGCTCTAAAGTCAACCCAGAGGAACAAATGATCTGTTACTAATATCAGTGTTTTTAAAATCTCACTTCCACTGAACAGATTTCCATGGTTTCTATCATTTGTTGACATCAAATACTGATTTTCGTTTACAATTTGCTAAAAATCATTTGATTCATTTTGTCTTAGACTTAGATCTAAAATAAATAAATAAAGTATTTTATGAGTATTTTTAAAGAGTTGAATAAACAATATAAATTAAGGAAATAAAGGAAGTAGAACACACAGACATATTTAATATGAAACAGGTTGCTTGAAGAATTAAATTGGAATCCTGTGCTTTTCCCCCTGCCTCCCCCGGTTTTACAGTAAATATTTGGTTGATTTAATTTTTTTCTTCTTGTTCTTTTCTAAAGTCTCTCCTTTTTTTTTTTTTTTTTTTTTTTTTTTGAAAGTGCTGCGGGAATGACTGAATTGTCCTAAAGGTTGGAGGGGCCCAAATTGCGACTCTATTAAAGGCTGATTGCGCGGAGGTAAAGTGGTGTTTAAAGCAGCTGCTGGTTTCTGCTCGTGTCCCACCAGGAACAATGGTCTGGTTTTACCTCCGCTTCAAAGGCTCCATAATCGTCAATCGATCGGAATGCGAGGCGCCTTTCTGCAGATTACTGTTAACAATAATTTACCTCCCAGTCCACCGTTACTATCTTTGAAGCAACGTTCTATTACCTTTTTTAAAAAATATATCTGCATCTGTCATCCCTGAGGTTGGGTGTTTGACCCCCCTCTCACCCACACACACCTGTGTGTGTGTGTGTGTGTGTGTGTGTGTGTGTGTGTGTGTGTGTGTGTGTGTGTGTGTGTGTGTGTGTGTGTGTGGGAGGGGGGGGGGGGGGGGGGGGTGTGGCTGACCTGTTGATTGACAGCTGTGTTCAGACATATGGTGGGACGTGGAATCGACCCGCAGCATCCCGGGAGACGAACGCAGCGCCTCTTTATCCCCCTCTGTCAGAGCCTGCAGGGATAGATCCCACCGCTAGATGTCGGAAGGCGCAAGTGAATGTTTCCAAATCTGCATCAAAACACGTGGACGTGACTTATTTTTGTGTAAACGAAGAACTAGACTGCTGCTGAAATGATCAGTATTCCACGATTGGCAGTCATCAGCCAATAGAAGTACCAAGATAATACTGTTCCTTTGTCTTTTTTTCTTAATTTGCTCCTTTTTCTGTTCCACACTTTGACCCCTGCCATCATAGCAGGTAAAATGTGCCCCCCCCCCCCCACACACACACTTTTTAAACGTGTGCATTTCCCCTCCCTTGCTTTTTTTTTGTCCTCAACATATTTTCACATTGTTCCCATGTGATTCCCCACTTTTTATCAGCCTGGGTTCCAACTTCTCATAACCCTTCAGAAAATTCTCTACTTGTCAATGATATCAGGTCAACTCATTCGTTCATGAGAAATATTTCCTCAATTCACATTAAATTTTGCAGAGTAAAATAGATTCTGCAGGAGTGCATTTGGTGTCATTCCAAATAGTGTTAAATCAACTCTACCATAGTTGTTACAGTTGATTTAACACTATAATGGAGCTGGTTTAACACTGTTTGAAGTGTGACCAAATGTAGTCACTGCAGAATGTGTTTCAGTAAGGCCCGTTGGCTTCTCTGTTTTTTTGTTTTGTTTTTTTATTCCCAGCAGATCTACATGTTGATTTGATCCTGATCCAACTCTGCATTCAACTGGAAATGTCTGCACTGGAAACAAGCAAACTAACCACTTGGCCACTCACCACCCCTGCCAGTAAATTTAATCCATTAAAATACACTGTTTTACTATATTAAATTTATTGCTTTTCAAATCCACACAAAAAATACCCCAAATAAGAAGACCACAATAGAATCCATATGCTGTGCTTTTATTTTGAAATGCAACTCAAACTCATTCCAGTTTGGCTGGTGTTACTTAATAAAATTCCCATAGGTAGTTTACCCAAGTTATTTTGGGTCTTACACAGTAAGCAGTGGACTCACTGTGGACTTTAGTGGTACGAGGCTGATGGTACTGATGCTGATCTTCGATCCAACAACAACAAAGCCAGTGCAGCTTGAGTACCAGTAAGAAAACAAAGGTGAAGCATGTATAGTAAGCATAATTTCAGAACAGCATAGAGAATGTACAGCACCCCCATCTCTGCTCCTATAGGAAGATGGAGTGTTGCCATGGTGACACATCCCTGGCCAGGGTCTCTAGTGATCACTTCTGACCCTAGTTGGTGACCTCTGACATTTAGGCCATGGCCAGGGTCGAAAGGTCAGTGTTGCCCGGAGGGCAGCAAGAGCACTTCCATGATTGGCAGTCGACGTGCTCACTACCGCTATGATCCGCAGCGCTCACCTCGCTCCCAGTTTGCACCTCTTATTTGCATTTGTTAGCAGAGCAGCTGCATGAGGTTCACGTTGTGCTTCAGCAGGTAGTCCGCTCTGTGCTCAAGGCCATGCCAGGGTCAATAATGCATAATTTGCATTCAGTGTGCGATGCACACCATTACGTTATGTGTAACATACGATGATAAAATGCAATTTTCAGGAAGTTTATATCTCCCATCATGATGGTTATGATGCAGGAATGATGATCAGTTTGCCCATTGCTCCAGCATTATCCTGTATGTAGGCATATTTATAGGTGTTCATATGATTACTTTTGTGTCTGTTTGTTCATTTCTGGGGGGGAAGAGATGCACCACACTGTTGTTGTTCTCACGGGGAATAATTACAGAATTGTGGGTACTAAAAGTCATGTGACCCCAGCCTTCTGCTCCCAAATAATTTATCCTCTCGGCTGATAGCTCATCAATATCAATTTATTAATTTAACAGTTCTGGACTGATAAAAAGTGGTGTGCACAGTTAGCTTGCTGAAGCGGGGAACAAGGATGAATTTTACAGTGTAATGTTGTGAGGGGAAGGAAAGAGGGAAGGCGAAGAGAGAGAGGTTGGAGGACAAATTGAGAGTAAGGCAGAGAGAACACGCCAGAGATCAATGGAAGCAGAGAGGAGAGAGATGCATAGTCGCTGTGCAAAAAATGGGCCGCCATCGCTCATATTCCCAGGCTATTGAATGAAACTTATGAAAATTAATATACTTATTATCACCATATTAAAAATTAAGACTGAAGACAACGAACTTACTCGATATTCAAATCTCTCCAATATATTGATCAACCTAACCCAGACTTTTCAAAAATTGCCCTAGGTCGGTCAGTGCTACTTTAAAAAAATTAGAAATAAGATTTGATGGTTTTAATTAGCGGCACAAAGGAAAAGTAGATAATCCTCAAAGGTGTTGTATAAGGTGATAGATTCTGGCAGCTGCATCCTCCCAGATCAAAATGGACGCACTTTACAAAAACGCATAAATGTGTCCTCTTAAATCTGACCTCTGTTGACCCTATTCTGATTTTTTTTTTTTTTTTTTTTTAAGGTAATGAATATACATCTGGCATGAAGCAGAACACATAGATCACTTCATCTCCAGCACCAAACAGTCACACCGGAACCTCTGCTATTCCCAGAGCCATTACATAATATCCCTCAAGGAGGCTAAAAGATATTTTAACAAGACCCACTGCTCTGTCACCTTTGACCTTGCAGCTCCTGACCCCATTTACGCTGGCCAGTGATAGTGCTGGACACAAGCCCATATGCTTCCTGGTGTGAGGTCACAAAGCAGAAGAGATTTGTTTAGAAATTGACACATTAGTGGAAAGGAGCTGGCGTTTTCTGTCAAGACTGCCATCCATCCATCCATCCATCCATCCATCCATCCATCCATCCATCCATCCATCCATCCATCCATCCATCCATCCATCTCACATAATGTAAAATGTGAAAATTTAATTCAAAACATATTTAAGAGTCCAATTACCTCAAACCATTTAAGTTCAGTTAATGCAAATAATTAAACCAGCAACACATGTTTTGAATAAAATTGTTTGAAACAAAATGAACTTGGAAGTTTGTGATAAATTAACTTGAATTGGAATAATAAAGTACTGAAGAAGTAATATTTTAACATACAAATGCAGCCAGGGGCTGAAACAATGACATTTTGGATCATGGAGAACCTGAACAACAACTGAGCTGGACAGTCACCTTATTGGAACTCTTAATATTTTTTTTTTCTACATGTCAAAATGTCTGATACACACTGAGCTTTTACTCTGGAAGGTCATTAAATGTGATTAACTGTTTTTTGGTTTAACGAAGACGCGGGTGAAGAAAACAGGATGGGTTATAAGCATTTGTGTAAAGAAGGGGTTCTGTGTGAGGACTGGCACAGGTGGTAGAGTGCATCGCCGCTAAATGAGAAAGCAGCAGTAAGTCCTGTGTGGGCCCTGAGTTCCATTGGGCCACTGCTTATCCAAGGTTCCTGCAGCTTGAAGTGGATGAGAGGCTGAGACAAAAAACCAGGAAACCAGGCACCATCCCTACAGTGAAGCATGGTGGTGGCAACATCATGCTGTGGCGATATTTTTCAGCAGTAGGAACTGGGAGACTAGTCAGGATTGAGGGAACGATGAATGCAGCAATGCAGGGGCGTAGCACCAAATTCTGGGCCCTAGGTACTAGCCATATTGAAGACCCCCCCCACTGTTATGTTCTTTTTTATTAACGCAAACACCAAATTTCTAATGCGTAGTCAAACCAGGTCTAAATCATGTATACCTTAGATCACACCTGGGAGTCAGAACCCTTTTTAAAGTTGGGGGAGCAATATTGAGTTGGGCGGTCTGGGGGACCTGGGGTGCATTCCCATCTGTTAAAATGCACAGGATGCACCAAATTGCACCATTTTTCTAGAAAATGGTGCAATTTGGTCCCCCAGACCCCCCAATTCAATATAGCTGGCTTTCAAGCTCACCTCTCTTTTCAAAGAATTTGGTTAGCAGCTGCTTTCCCTCATTTAGTTTTCTTTCCCTGTCCTTTTTTCTCTTCTTTTTTGAAATCCGTACTTTCATTTTTTAGGAAAGACATATTTTATTTCAGCCTAAACACTAGGGCTGCAACTAACGATTATTTTACTAATCAGTTTTTTCGATTAATCATTTTGTTTGTTTTTTTTACTTACATGTGAGTTTTGCCATTATTTCTTTGAGTTATTATTAAAAGCCCTTTTGTCACACAACATCAACGTTTGAGCTTGTAACAAAGTTATGTTATATTCTCGTCAAAAACATACCTGGAGTAGTGTTTTGTTTTATTTTGCACATACATACATCACTGACACACCACAGAGAGATTTCTATCAGGCTTCACCCGATTATGAGCATTTTTATATGCCAACTATCTCAACCACTGACAACATATTACAGCAAGAGTCCACAAAAGTATTTTAAAGGCCTGTCTAAAGTGTAATATGTTATATTTAATAAGATATTTTCATGAAAAAAGACACAAATGTGCAGTTTACTGCATTTTATTTTTTTCTTGTGTAAAAACACAGCTTAGATGTGGTTTGACCGAAACAAATTGCCATTAAACTTAATAAAACAGGGATGAAGTGGAGGTTTAAGAATCACTAGATGTTCACAGGAAACCATTATTTCTATATTTATTTATGTTCATTATTAGTTGGTTTAATCTTTTCTGTTTTGTTTTATCAGATTCCTTTTGTCTTTGTTATGTTTCGGACGCGGTCGGAGCACCGACCCAGCGTTTGAAAGGAGCCAGCATAAAATAAGCAGAGCACGATTCAAAAGATAACAGAATTTAATAAACATAACAGTGTAGTGATGCTAAACAACTAAACAGTCCGCGGTCTGGTGAGGTGAAAACACGGCACGCTCTCAGCAGCGCAAACGGTCCGGAGCCACAGCAGTTCGGACCCAGGGACCCCGCCGACACCCCCCAGGTGGCCGCGACAAACCAAGTCTGTGAAGAAAGAAAACATGAGGTGAGTCCAACTCCACACAGAGAGACACAACTCAAAGGTGCACGCAATCAGCAAACACTTCCTGGCTTAAATCTATACATCAGCTTCTGACCCTGCAGGCACGGAACAACACAGTTCAAATCTCCACTGCAGCAGAAGCTGATTAGACAATTAGCATAACGTGACAGCTCACTAACACAAGGTGTGAGGGACACCAAATCCACTGTCATTACTTCATAAAAGTCAGCAAAACCAAATTACCTCAGGAAGTGTACTGAAGAGCGTGAGACCTCACCCAGTCCTCCTTCACAGACTGTGGCGTCAAACCTGGAGCGGTCTCTGCGTCCGTGATGGTGAGATTGTTCTCCTGACGTCGATCTCACACGTCTGCTCACAAGGTCGAGTCTCTGGCAATCACACACTGTGCATTCAAGGTTTAAATGCAGCAATCTCTGATTAAGACAAAATACACCACAGCTGTGAGCCCTGATGACCTGCACGTGATAACAAGCCTCAGGTGTTCAGGGTGAGGTCCTGATGCTCAGCCACTCAGTCCTGAATGCATACCACCTGGTGGGAGAAACAGAAAACAAAAACCAAGCCAGCCAAACACCCCAGCCCACAACAGTCTTTTTCTCTAAAACTGTATTGTGGCATTATTAGTTATTATTATTACTATTATTGTTGTTGTTTCTATTATTATTATTGATATATAAATAAAAATAAATGAATAAAATATTACAATTTGTAATACATTTGACTCTTTTACGACAACAAATGCTGAGCCATGAATTATTATACAGAAAACAAATGTGCTGACAGCTGCAACAGCTTAATGCTAACTTTAACATTGAAAACGCCATAGACATGCTAACGCATTAGCATCGGTCCAGTTTTTGTTATAATATACGAGGTCTGTCCGTAAAGTATAGGTCCTTTTTATTTTTTTCAAAAACTATATGGATTTCATTCATATGTTTTTACCTCAGACATACTTGAACCCTCGTGCGCATGCGTGAGTTTTTCCACGCCTGTCAGTGATGTCATTCGCCTGTGAGCACTCCTTGTGGGAGGAGTCGTCCAGCCCCTCGTCGGAATTCCTTTGTCTGAGAAGTTGCTGAGAGACTGGCGCTTTGTTTGATCAAAAGTTTTTCTAAACCTGTGAGACACATCGAAGTGGACATGGTTCGAAAAATTAAGCTGGTCTTCAGTGAAAATTTTAACAGCTGATGAGAGATTTTGAGGTGATTCTGTCGCTTTAAGGACTTTTCACGGTGCGAGACGTCGCGCAGCGCTCTCAGGCAGCGTCATCAGCCTGTTTCAAGCTTAAAACCTCCACATTTCAGGCTCTATTGATCCAGGACGTCGTGAGAGAACAGAGAAGTTTCAGAAGAAGTCGGTTTCAGCATTTTATCCGGATATTCCACTGTTAAAGGAGATGTTTTTAATGAAAGACGTGCGGGCGGATTGCAGCGTCGGCTCGCAGCCGCCGCGACGCTCCGTCACAGGAAAAACACCTCTGTTGGAAACCTTAAGGACAAGTTGGAACATCTCCAGCTGATAAACAATTTCTCATATACTCACTCCACTGAAAGCCATCAAAAGCCAACTGGATTTTAACAAATGGTTATCAACACGGAGGTGTTTTTCCTGTGCCGCCGCGCCGCGTCGGCTTCGTCCCCACATTAAAAAAATCTCCTTTAACAGTGGAATATCCGGATAAAATGCTGAAACCGACTTCTTCTGAAACATCTCTGTTCTCTCACGACGTCCTGGATCAATACAGCCTGAAATGTGGAGGTTTTCAGCTTGAAACAGGCTGATGACGCTGCCTGAGAGCGCTGCGCGACGTCTCGCACCGTGAAAAGTCCTTAAAGCGACAGAATCACCTCAAAATCTCTCATCAGCTGTTAAAAGTTTCACTGAAAACCAGCTTAATTTTTTGAACCGTGTCCACTTCGATGTGTCTCACAGGTTTAGAAAAAATTTTGATCAAACAAAGCGCCAGTCTCTCAGCAACTTCTCAGACAAAGGAATTCCGACGAGGGGCTGGACGACTCCTCCCACAAGGAGTGCTCACAGGCGAATGACGTCACCGACAGGCGTGGAAAAACTCACGCATGCGCACGAGGGTTCAAGCATGTCTGACGTAAAAACATATGAATGAAATCCATATAGTTTTTGAAAAAAATAAAAAGGACCTATACTTTACGGACAACCCTCGTACATCTATCAACTGTTTCAGAAGACCATAACAGGTCATATTAACATAAAAAGGTAAATATTACTCACAGACATATGCTCTTTGGGGTTTTAGTGGGGAAAAATTAAGATTAAGCGAAATAAAACACTGAATCAACAAAGCACCAGATCGAATCACTGCTTCGATCTGCGAATCACTGCTTCGATCTGTGAATCACTGCTTCGATTGGTTCAAGGTTCAAAGCAAAGCCGTGCTGCAGAAACGGTTGATTTATATGGAAGAAACGAAACATTTACGGTAAAACAAAGTTATTTAACAACTAATTGATGACTCAATTAGTTGACAGCTATTTTAATAATAGATTAAATCGATTAGTTGTTTCAGCACTACTAAACACCTCGTCTTTCTGTGAGATCCCGTTTGGGATGTGTGTGTGTGTGTGTGTGTGTATGTATGGGGCAGCTTGCCGACTGTGCGCCTGGACTAAACCATTGTACAACTGTGCAGGGGTGGAAGGGCCCTCAGAGATCTTTCAATATTATTGTTAAAGCAGAATTATGTTTTGCAACATTTATACATTCATTCTAATTATATTCTTTTACAACATGAATTGTATGGACATTAATAACATGCAACACAAAAATATATTTAATGACAGTTTTTTGTGCCCCCCCATGCTCTGGGCCCTGGGTACATAGTACCCTTTGCCCCCCAGTCCGACGCCCCTGCAGCAATGTACAGAGACATCCTGGATGAAAACCTGCTCCAGAGCGCTCTTGACCTCAGACTGGGGCGACGTTTCATCTTTCAGCAGGACAATGACCCGAAGCACACAGCCAAGATATCAAAGGAGTGGCTTCTGGACAACTCTGGGAATGTCCTTGAGTGGCCCAGCCAGAGCACAGATCTGAAACCGATTGAACATCTTTGGAGAGATCTGAAAATGGCTGTGCACTGCCACTCCCCATCCAACCTGATGGAGCTTGATAGTTGCTGCAAAGAGGAATGGGCCAAACTGCCCAAAGATAGGTGCACCAAGCTTGTGGCATCATATTCAAGAAGACTTGAGGATGTAATCGCTGCCAAAGGTGCAACAACAAAGACTGTGAATACTTATGGACATGTGGTTTATTTTTATTAAATTTGCAAAAATTCCAAAAAACTTTGCTCATGTTGTCATTAACAAACAAAAGTGTTTAAAGACCTGTGGCCCACTCTTGGGCCAACTGTGCTGGAAATGATTAATCTTTCTTTAACTTCTGGATCTGTTCCTAAATATTTCAAATCTGCAGTAATTAAACCTTTACTTAAGAAACCTAATCTTGACTCTAGTATATTGAAAAACTATTGGCTGCTATCATTTTGCTCTAAAATTCTGGAAAAAGTGGTGGCACGGCAGCTTGTGGACTGTCTTACTGAGAATAATCTCTTTGAGCCACTGCAATCTGCTTTGAGAAAATATCATTCCACAGAGACAGCTCTCACTAAAGTGGTGAATGATCTAATGCTTGCGATGGATTCGGACACCACTATGGTTCTTGTGCTGTTTGATCTCAGTGCTGCATTTGATACCGTGGATCATCATATTCTACTTGATAGGCTGGAAAATCATTTTGGGATTACTGGGAGTGCCCTTGCATGGCTGACGTCATACTTGACCAGTCTTTCTCACTTTGTTTTGTACAGTAACACTACCTCTAACCATAGTGACATGAAACTTGGAGTTCTACAGGGGTCCGTCTTAGGCCCCCTGCTTTTCTCCCTTTATATAGCACCCCTAGGGCACATATTGCGGCACTTTGAGATAACCTTTCATTGCTATGTTGATGATACTTAGTTATACATGCTGATAACTGCTGGTCATCTCATCCACATAAAATCCTTAGAAGATTGCCTTGCATCAGTGAGAAGTTTGATGTCTAGAAACTTCCTACTTTTAAACTCTGAAAAGACTGAAATGATGGTTCTTGGTCCAGTGAGACATCGGCATCAATTTGACCAGTTAATGCTTAGCTTAGGCTCGTGTGTCATACATCACACTGTCAAAGTGAGGAACCTTGGGGTAATTTTTGATCCTACATTGTCCTTTGACCTCCACATTAGAAATATTACAAGGACTGCTTTCTTCCACCTGTGAAATCCTGTCTATGGCTGATGCAGAGACCCTGATCCATGCATTTATCTCTTCTTGCTTGGATTACTGCAGTGTTCTATTTTCTGGTTTACCGCAGTCCAGCATTAGGGCTCTCCAACTGGCTCAAAATGCTGCAGCCAGACTTTGAGATCATATTTTAGGGTTCTGCTACTAGTCTATAAAATTGTTCATGGACTGGCACCTCCCTACCTAGCTGACCTAATTAAACCTTACGTACCGGCCTGAGCTTTGCGTTCTCAGGGTGCAGGACTACTTTGGGTCCCTAGGATGAATAAAAAGTCTGCGGGTCATAGAGCTTTCTCTTATCGTGTCCCTGTTCTGTGGAATGATCTCCCTGCATAAATAAAACAGTCAGATTCTGTGGAGACTTTGAAGTCCAGACTTAAGACACATTTATTTTCCCTTTTGTATGGCTAGCATACTGGCATAGTATAGTTGTACGCATTTTACTCTTTAAATTCATCTTATTAGTAAACGGAGCGGGCCGCGGCCTCAACTTTCCTAAATTCTTGGTCTTTTAGTGAAGTTTAGGGCTAGTGGACGGAGATCACCTTAGTATTTCCTGTTTTTCTTGTTGATTAATGTGGCAAATTATACAGTATTTCTTGTCTTTCTGATGCCTGATTCTGTTTTTTCTGTCTGTTTAAGGTGCAGCTCCATCCAGAGATGGGTGTGGCATTTGTGCTGGAGACCCTCCTGTCCTGTGCACCAACAGCATCGTTTTGTGAATTGTTTCTGTAATTTATGTCTGTAGCATGGCCCAAGCAGAGGGTCACCCCTTTGAGTCTGGTCTGCTTGAGGTTTCTTCCTCAGAGGGAATTTTTCCTTACCACTGCTGCTCTGGGGGTTGGTAAGGTTCGACCTTACTTGTGTGAAGCGCCTTGAGGTAACTCTGTTGTGATTTAGCTCTATATAAATGAAAATAAATTGAAAAATTGAATGAAAAATTAAATTGAAATTATGGGGTGATGTGAGTAGAAGTTTGAAAGAAAAAATGAGTTTGCTTCATTTTGGAATAAAGCTGTAACCTAACAAAATGTGGATAATCTGAAGTGCTGTAAATACTTTCCAGATGGACTGTACACATTTTTGTGCTGTGCTTTCGTGTACATTTTAATATGCATTTTTTTTCTTGAGAATAGTCCTCCTGAGAACGTCATTAATCTGCCTGTATGTGATGTATCTGAAATTGTTCCATTTAAATAGTAGAAATATTGTGCATTCGACTTTAGTCCAGGAGTTTTTCATGGACTGTGGTGCAGTCGCTTACTGCTGCCACATCATACCAAAGCAACAACACTGCACCTGACCACACCTCATGTTAAGACCAACACGCCTATGGACACACAAATGAATGCAATTGGGTGCAACTGCTTATTTAATAAACGTGGGAGCTGCTGGACATGAAAATGACAACTGAGTTTGTTGGAAACTGGCAGTGACACTTGTGCTGCTCTATGCGCTGCTTTGTATCAGGGTGGACAACATGGTGTATCGAGCTGGTCTAACTTACCAAGTTTTACAGTGCAAGAAAAAAAACACACCAAATAAGTGCCAAATCCATCTCCTCTTGCTGCTTTGCAGGTCTTGTCATTATTTAATCCCGTCTCCTTCGCAGGTGTAAGGATCTCCTCACACGCACATCCAGTTCAGTGGATTCTTCTTGGGTCTTTGGAGAGCTGCAGGGTAGCGAGTGTCAATACAAATGGAGTGTGTGAGTGTGAGAGATGATAGACTAAGGTTAAGAGGTGTCAACACACAGAGGAAGAGGACTTGAGGACTCTTCACCAGAGCCGGGTTGACACGCTGACACGCTCCTCACCCTCTCCTCTGATTAACCACTCTAAAGACGCCACCAAGACACAAACACTTCACACAGGAACAGACGCATGCACACACATGCGGTCAGACACATTCTCTTCAAAACTCTCAAAATTCAGGCATGTCTGCGTCAGGCCACATTTGATCCGGCCTGACTGGAGCCCGTGTGTCAGACGCACATCACTTGTAAGGTGTGGAAACCTAAAGACGTGTTGTTCAAGGCACAGTAACTCTCTGAATGGTTCTGGCAGTCAGGAATGGATTTGTTACACCTCTGATGAGCTGTATATGTTCACCCAAGCGTAAGATCCCACCGGGCTTTGCACCTTTCAGGTGATGTAGCACAATACGCTAACGTAGAGTTCACTCACAGCGAAGACACACGCGCTCAAAAAGTGACTCCAACTTAAAAAAAAATATGTTTGAACCGTCCTTTCAACATTTGCAAAAGTACCTTTTTTTGACAAACTGTATTATGATCATTTCAGGTACAGCTGAAAATCTCTATGTACAACATAAGATAAGAAGAAAGTTTAATATGAAGAGAAAATACAATATATAGATAAACATATGTATATATGGGAATGTAGTGCACAGGATAGTTAAATATTATACAAATAATGAATGTTTATAAGTTCAATGGTATGTTTCAGCTTTCACCTCATGAAATATTCGTACCATTGAAAGAATGTAAAAACATTCATTATTTGTTTTATATAACGGCTAAAATAAAAGTATATTGAAGTATATTTGTCAAACATAACACATCATACAGCAGAACCATAGAGGAATAAAAGTATCACAGCTTACATGTTGTAACTGTGAAGGCGTCTTATATTTGTTCGAGTTTAAGGTTATAATTCAGTTAAGCCTCTTTCACTGCTGCTTCTGTGTCTTCAAACTCTTGTATAAGTCCTAAAGTTGGTGAAAGGTTCTTGTAAGACTGCTCACTAGAACATTTAACTTTGTGAGGTAAGAACAAAGTCATCAAGTCCAGTCGAGCCCTCAGTTCACTCTACACAGCAACATGACCCAACTGTTGTCTTGCTTCAGAAACTTTATGGGACCATTTTCTCACATTTGCTCACAATTAAGTGAATGCAGGCTGAGACTGTAACAATGCTACTAAATGACTTATGGCTTCATAAAATGGGGAATGGGGGATTCTCTCAGTACTGTTGGCGTAAGGTGTCAGCGTATTGTATTTTTCAGAGTATAAGTCACATTTCATTTACATTTTTGTTTTTATTTATTTTTGCTAGTTTTTTGCTAGGTTCCCGTGATATATACCCTGGTGCAACTGATCTACAATAAATAAATATGCAAGCAAGCAAACAAACAAACAAACAAACAAACAAACTTTAAAAAAGGAAAAAAAAATCACAAGTTCATTATTCCTAATAATAATAATTAACAACTGTTTAGCTGGGGTTTCACAGGAATCAGTGCACTAAAGAAAGTAAACTCCATTTATGGAAGAATAAATATCAACAATAAAAAGTACAGAACAACAATACACCAAATAAATAAATAAATAAAGAAAGAAAGAAAGAGCTGATAATGCAGACAAAAGGTATGGCCTATACTTCAGAGTGACCTATATATGTTTTTTCCTTCTTCATGAGCCATTTTTTGGCAGGTGCGACATACTATACTCTGGAAAATGTGGTATATGTGCATTGCAGTTTATGTACCTAGACTGGACCTTCTACCACCAATGTATTTTTACCAATAGACCAATAGAAGCGTAGGAGCATAAAAACAGTCAATGTTCCCTAGCTGGTCAAGTTGTCATTTCCACACATCCTATGTAAGACAAAAAAATATATAAGTACGTAGTTGCAAATAAAAAAGAGAAAAGTATGTATGTACAAAACTGTTGATATTTCAGTGGCAGTGGATATTGCACATAAACAAATATTTCCCTCATTCTAAGTGTGTCATGTGACCTGGCTGTTTGGTTCCAGTGGCATTCAAAGGTCCAACAGAAGTTGGGTAGAAACTGATTTTCAGTCTATTTGTTCTTGCTTTAATGGTCCTGTACTGTCTGTCTGATGGCAGCAGCTCAAACAGAGAGTGTCCAGGGTGGGATGAGTCCTTTAGGATGGTGTTGGCTCTCTTGAGACAGTAAGAACCATGAAGGTTCCCCAGTGTGGGCAGAGGGCACCCAGTGATGTTCTCTGGAGCTCTTTCCTGCGTCAAGGTTCAGCTGCAGGATGATGCTGCTGTGTAAAAGTCCAAGGGCCAAGCTAGCATTAGCATCCGGTGGAATGTAAACAGCAGTTAGCAAGACTCCAGTAAACTCCTAAGGAAGAAAAAACGGTTGGCATATAACAGTCAGATATTCCGGGTCTGGGAACAGCGGCTGCTGTCGCTGTGTTCTTACACCAGTTGTTGTGGATGTATGGACAGAACAACCACTAGACAATGAATAAGGAAGCAAACACTAATTCTTCTTTTTTTTCTTTAGTTTTCAAGCAAAATGCATACAATGCATCTGAGCAGTATAAACACCACTTCACTTTTTCCACATTTTGTTATGTTCAGCCCAGTCTCACTTTTTTTTTCATGCTCCCGTGACAAAATATGTCAAATTTTTGTGACAGGGTTTTTTTTTTTAACACACTATTACTAACCCTACTCCTACCCCCGACCCTAACCTTAACCATAACCTAATCCTACTCCTTCGCCCCCACCCTATCCATAACCACCCCCGATCCCCCCTCCCCCACTTCACTTTTAATTTCGTGCAGCCATCACGGAATGAATTAGAATGAATTCGTGCTGCTGTGATGAAAATGAGGCGCTTTTTGTCACAATATCATGAACCAATAGATTAATGTATATTTCGTGCTGCTGAATCACGACTTGCTGTGAGACTGGGTTGTTATGTTACAGCCTTATTCCTAAATGGAGTAAATTCAATTTAATTCAAAATGGAGTAAATTCAAAATAAACTGCCTCTGATAATGTTGAGGAAGAAACTTTCAGCAGACCAGACTCAGAGGGGTGACCCACTGCTTATGCCATTCTAACAGTTACAAGTTTTTACAAAGTTTCTTTCCAGGGTTGTTGACCCAGGAACTGACAGATAGGGCCCAAAGTGCAGACACAACCTGGAGACAGAGAATGGATTTTACAGTTTATTTTTGGTGATATACAGGCAGGCATGGCTGGAGAGGTCTGATAGCAGAGGACAAGAACAGCTGGGCAGGGCAAGCAGAGGAGTCGAATATGGGCGGCCCGGGTGTGGCTGATCACAGAGAGCACAGAGAGAGCAGGTAAACAGAAGTTTCAGGAAGACAAACATCAAAAATACAAAACATGAAAAATCTTCAGAGATGAATGGTGAAATGGTAAATGGACTGCATTCATATAGCGCTTTTCCATCTGCATCAGACGCTCAAAGCACTTTACACATCAATGCCTCACATTCACGCTGATGTCAGGCTGCTGCCATGCAAGGCGCCCACTACACACCGGGAGAAACTAGGGGATTAAGGACCTTGCCCAAGGGCCCTTAGTAATTTTCAGGTCAGGCTGGGATTTGAACTGAGGATCCTCTGGTCTCAAGCCCAACGCTTAACCACTAGACCATCACCTGCCCTGAGATGAGGCCTAGATGTCATGACCACAGTGGGTACTGGTACTGAAAGATCTGGCAGTGTCTGGATGTCTGAACCTCTGTTAAATCCTGCAGTGGCTTGATTGCAGATTGGTTGCAGGTGAGCAGACACAGCAGCTGCAGAGGATCAGATGGGCAGGGCGGAGGAGGCAACACAGAGTCACCACACAGCAACACAGAGACAGACTGATACAAACATGGCACAAAAGGGAGGGAAAATGACAAGACACACAAGGAAAGGGGAAAGCAAAGCCCGAACCCCAACAAAGGTGCAGAAACAAGAAACAGAAAAACCAGAATAGCTTCAAAACAAAGTGCATTACTCAGATGACTGCACAGTCATTGGCAGAGGGTCATCTAGCAGCCTGGGATGCAGGGCCTCGGCCATCCATCATGTCATTATGATGGAGTACATGAGCTTCATGGCAAAAGCTGTGAATACTTACGTGCATGTGATTTCTTAGTTTTTTTTTATTTTTAGCAAATTTCCAAAAATAATAAAAAAAGAACATTTTTCACATTGTTATTGTGAGCTATTGTGTTTAGAAGTTTGAGGAAAAAAAAATATTTCATCCATTTTGGAATAAGACTGTAACATAACAAAATATGGAAAATGTGAAGCCCTGTGAATACTTTTTGAGTAAGTATCTCTTTTGGGTTGCTGTATTAATCAATATGCTGTACAGCAAGACACGCTGTGTAAAGGGAAAGCAGTAAAGGCCCAAGAATGGATCCATGTGGTGTGCCACAGTTGACAGTAAAATATTCAGAGGTGATGCTTCTGCAGAAACACACAGTGGTCAATCACACAAGTATAACAAATAAAAGTGATATATTTTTACAAGATAATAGTTTGTAAAGCAACCACAAAGTCTGTGATCTTACTGGATAACGCTGATACTGTATATGCTCTGGACTAGCTCAGCTCTATAGTTTGATTTTAGTTTGACATGCCTTACCTTTAATTAATCATATTAGCATGAGATATCTTAAGCTGTATTTTGTTAGATCTACCTCGTTTTGAAAGCATATCTGTTGGCTTTAAGTATTTAGGTTAGATTATATTTATTTTATCTTTATGATTCATTATGTGGCACGTGATATGATTGTGTCATGCCCTCTGTTTCTCAAGGTGTATTCTAGTATGTTTGTATTCTAATATGAAGAATACCATCGTTTTGAAAGATATTTGTGGTGTATTCTCCCTCTCCATCATGCTTTAACATAAAACACGACAAAATTGAACTCCTTAAGCGAGCAGACCAAATTGTACAGAAATAGAGATATAATGAAAACACTACATGGGCTATGGATCGCAGAGTGTGAGAACACTGCACGAGTCGATACGTAAATTAGGAAAGATGCTGATGTGAACATAGATATATGACTCATATCTGGATGAGAGGACATGCTGGAAGGCTGGTTCATGAATTTTAATAATCAAAGACGAGAGGCAAAGGGTCAGATGGTGTTACCGAGATATGTCATGGTAACGATGTGCGAGCCTTTAACACAGATCGCCACGTTGGCAGTGACGAATATAACACACTGGCCAAATGGTGCCAAACAAGTCCAACCCCCACTCACCTCAAACCCTGTGAGGTAGAAAATTTGCAGATATGAAGAGGTGGGGATGGAGGGAGATAAGCTGAGGTGGCAATGGAGACGAGTGACAGAGGTAGGATCATAGCATGTGCTCCTCTCTGCCTCCTCTCGCCAATGATGTTTTATTAGCCCTGTCAGATTGTAATTTACCCAACGGTAAACATACAGAATGGGCTTAATTAAGAATTTTTGAACGGGGATACGGCCAAGTCCGGAAACATTAGAGGGATGCAACCGGGTGTCGTAAAGATTGATTGAGACAGAGGGATGGGAGGACAGGGTCAGGAAGGGGGGGCGTGAGTGGAGTGAGTGTTACGATGGAGGGGTATTCTTGTGTTGCTGAGGGCAGTAGGCTGAGATAAGTTTGGAAAGGTAGCCACAAATGATTTTTAATGCATTAACAACCCGGATGTGCGAGGCAATAACAAGGCCAAGATCAGCGTTAAAATGTTTGACATCCTGCTTCGAGATCAATAGATCCAGACGGGGACGTAGGCCACGTATTCACCTCAACACACACCAACCTTCACAGGGCATGGAGCATGTGGGTGGGTGCACGAGTTAACAGTCTTCAAACCTCAGGGCGATGTGTAGAAAATAAAAAAAACAATACTTGTATCCATAACAGTATCCGCAGGTAAAAGCATCTTTAAATCAAAACAGAGAGAACGCATCTGGAGTCGATTGCAGAGGGCTTTGTGGACTACCTAAAAGGCCGGCAAACTAAAAGAGTAATGAGCCTATCCAGATCTCCCCGTGGACCTTAAGTTTGCATTCAATACATTATTTACAGCTGAGTTTTTACTGAGGTATAGGTTCCTCTCAGGGGTGTTTACAGACTAGTGCTGTAACTGCTTTCCATTACCTGCAGTTGGGTTAAGCAACCTTCAGAAACAATGCCCCCACATTGTTTTTACCACATTTACAGGCCTCTGTATTTACATACGGGACATAAATATATCAGTGAAGTTTGCTTTAACACATTTCTGTTTGCTGCCATTTGAAAGCTGACGATGCCGTCTGCAGAAATATATCTGAAAATACATTTTGCAGAATGATTCCATGTGTTTTGCACCATCTAGTAAAGAGAGCTGATATGGGTTAATAAGGTTGTAACTAATGATTGCTTTCAATATTTGCCTCCACCAACAAAGTTGGAGGAGGCTATGTTCTCACCACAGCCTGTAACCCACAAATTTTCATATATCATTATGATTTATTTATTTATTTTTTAACTGAAGATTCATATCCTGATGCTCAAGAACTGATTCAATTTTCAAGGTCATAGGTCAAAGTCAGGAAAAGTCTTGCAAAATTGGAAAAATCCCTATCTTTAGCATTGAACAAAGTTTCAGCAATTCAGAACTCTCAAAAAAGATCAAATTCCTTTCATATTTGAGAGTTGTATGTAAGATGAGGTCCTTTATCAACTAACAAAGATTCATCAGGATCTGATCCAGATTGTAGATTTTGTGGATGTTTGAATTTAATATTGAAAAGCCCATTTGGTGTACATTTTGCATTATATCTCAATCAAAAGTGCCTCTCATTTTTCTCATTTTTCTGTTGTGGATTTACCTACACCACCAAAATTGGATGGAGGTTCCAATTTTATGCCTGTTTGTCTTCCAGTTATCAGGTGGAAACCAAGTGCCAAAAGGCAATTACAAATTGTGCATAACAGAGATAACCAACGTTCTGTGAAAAATATCTGAAAAAGAATTCAGAAACCGAAACAAGGCTAGTACTCTAGTAATATTAATGGAATAATATGATCATTAGTGACACTGCTGAAGGTGTACGCTCTTGTGATTGCCTTGGTCACAATGTAAAGTCATTATGTTTGTATGTGAGTGAATGTTAGCAAAATATCTCTCTGTTAAAGCCGGCAGGTGGGCATAAGTGATTTAATTTTGGTTAGGATAGGCCAAATGTCAATGTCAGAAGTCAAGGTCTAATTTAAGGCCCTTTCCTCTAAATGGACCGTCAGACCCTACAGAGAGCGATGAGAGCTGCTGAGAAGGTCACTGGGACTCCCCACACTCCCATCAAGGACACTGCCCACAACCGCTACCTGTCAGAAGCCACAAAAATCATTGCAAACTCCACACATCCCAACCACGGACTCTTCTGCCTTCAGGCATACGTTATCAGAGCATTCATGGCAGAACATCCAGGTTCTTCAAAAGCTTCTTCCCCGCTGCAATAAAACTCCTGAACTCTCAGTAGCCCCCTCCCCTCGACAAACACCTCCACCCCCTCCCCCCATATTGTGTACATGTTCACATTTTAAGTGCTTGCACTAATTGGTACCTTCAGTTGCACATTCCAGTATTTATAATATTTATTGCATACCTGTTATTTAGTATATTATATATACACTAGTGTATTGTCCATGGAGATCCATGGGCTCTAGATTGGGTTGTGTTTATAAAATAGGTAGCTCAGGATGGTGATAAATTCTGCAAAGTTTTTATAATGAGTTGGAATGGTGTGTGAGTCCAGAATGTTTTTAGAACTTTAGATCTCAACAGTTTTTAGAAGAATAACTCAACCCTTTTATTTCCTGTTAATTATGTAAATTGTTTATGTTAATTTACTGTCTTAATGTATTTATAAATTGTTATGGTTCTTGTTATCATCACTATTATTATCATTATGATGATGATAATAATAATAATAATAATAATAATAATAATAACAATAACAATAACAATAACAATAACAATAACAACAACAACAGTAATAATAATAATAATAACAATAATAATAATTTATTATTGTTATTATTATTATTATTACTACATCTATTTTGTCATTTGATTTTAAATGGATCACAATGGAAATCAGTGTTTTCACTTTCTTGTGTCATCCATGTATTTTTAACATATTTACAATTATATTATGAACTTACATAGAACCTACTAAAAAAAAATCACTCACTCACACTTTTAATATAAAGATGATTCATTGCCCCCTGCTGGAATGGCGTGTGAGTCCAGAATGTAGTTTGCAACGTCCATTGTTCAGTGTTGTTCGCTAGTATCGGGAGCTTCTCCAACAATATTAGTCCTATCAACGTTCCGTTTTTGGCGTTCATCCTTGATCTAAAATGCATAAGCATACTAAACGGCAGCTGTCAGCTCTTCCTGGTTTCAGCATTGAAGTCATATGCACGCACACACACAGAGGCCACTTGGCTGTTATAATATATGGCTATATATTATAACAGCATATGTCAGCTGTCCACAGTTTCTCTGTGATTGAGGTTACACACAAACACGCACACATGCATGCACGCACGTATGTGGAGCTTTTTGTCTTTTCCTCATTCTGCTGCAAGCAGGTGCTTTTAGTTTTAGACAAAAAGAAACAGTGACAGCGGTGGAAGACATCAAACACACTACGCATTGCACTCATGGTAACGGCAACATGACGCTTAACTAAACTGACTCAACCAAATGACCTACAAAAATACAATAAATCAGTAACACTAACAACACTGTTAAACTAACATGAACCACAATAACAACATTTAAAACCATAAAATCCCAAACTCCCATGGTGCATTGCAGCACAATGTCCATTGTTTACTGGCTAGCTAAAATTGCTAAATTGCAACATGACATTTAACTAAACTGACTAAACCAATTGACCTACAAAAACACAATAAATCAATAACACTAACAACACTGTTAAACTTACATGAACCACAATAACAACATTTAAAACCCTAAAATCCCAGACTCCCATGGTGCATTGCAGCACAATTTCCATTGTTTACTGGCTAGCTAAAATTGCTAATTTCTAATTGCTAATTTAATATTAGTCCTATTAACTTTCCGTTTTGCAGCATTCCACCTTGAACCAAAATACATAAGCATACTAAACGGCAGATGTCAGCTCTGCCTGATTTCAGCATTGAAGTCATATGCACGCACACACACAGAGGCCACTTGGCTGTTATAATATAGATGTCATTTAGTGTACTCTGTTATTCATAGTATATCTATTATTTTATATATTCATCATTTCACCCTGCAATTTGCACTCACTTAGTGCATCTGGGTTTTTTAGTATATTTGCTATTTTATTTATATTCATCTTTGTTTTTGCGTGGAGACAGTGGCAATGAGATTTTCACTTTGTACCTTCACAAAGTGAAATGACAATAAAGAAATCTTGAATCGAAATGCTTAAGACTGAAAAGTGTGTGTGTGGTGTGCACGCTTAATTTTACTCTTAAATCAGCATGAGTTGCATGTGAGGTTACTGTCTTCAGTCCTGTGCGTCCTTCCAGATATGAACAAAATGACAAGAATACTTTCATCTGATTTTTACAAAATTGGGTGGAATGATTAAAGGTCAACAGTGATTACATTTTGAGGAAAAATATGTTAGAAATCAAGTTCACAGGCCATGGACAAAAAATTTGGCCCAGCGATTTTCTATCTGCACTACCAGTCAAAAGTAAAGGGAAAGTGTGTCCAAATCTATCTATCAATTTATCTATCTGTCTGCCTGTGTGTGTGTGTGTGTGTTTGTTTGTTTGTATGTGCACCCCTTAATCTGGATCAACTCCAAAATGTAATGGGTTGCTCTTGGCTCGTGCTCCAACCCTCCACCTACTTTCATGAAAATTGGCCTTCAGTTTTTACATAATCCTGCTGACAGACAAACAAACCAACAAACAGTCATGAAAAGCTCTCATTGCTGAAGGTACGAACAGATAAAAGCAGCAAAGCCTCGCTTGGGAGAAGCAGGAGCCAATCAAAGTTGAGCCTGTTTTTCTTGATAAATCATTTCTCTTTGAGATGTGCTTCGGGGCCACTTTCATATGTGCACATTTCTGTAAACCTGATTGCCATATCTGACATTGCAAGTTGAATCTAAATGCACAGACGGGTTTATCACATTTTAGGTTAAAGTAGATTTTTTAGTGAACTATAAAATCCTGTCACTGCCAATTTTTCCTTCCAACTTGACAGATTATTCATGCATCACTTTTATTACGTCTCATTTGGGCACAGTGTAGACAGGGACTGACTGTAGGTCGTCTTAACGTCTGGGGTTTATGTGCACGATTTAGACTGTGAACTCTGGAATTGGAGAGGGCTCACATTTAAAAGTAGATATGAGAATGCAGCCAAAAAAAAAACCCCCATCAGATTTTGGCAAAAATTCAAAACTCTAGATGTGCAGAGCAAAATGGGAGCAGCTGACCTGCTGTATAGCTTTAACTTAAATTGTTGAGGCTAAATGTTGTGTCAGACTTATATAAAGGGCTGCGGTGTCAATTAGTTGTCTGGCTGCAAGGCTTTTAAAGCACCAACATCTATATCAGTAGGACTTTCCCCCATAATAATAATAATAAAAGTTATTATTATTAATTCATTTATATATAGCACCAAATCACAGCAACACTGCCTCAAGAGCTTTGCACAAATCTGACCTTGCCAACCCCCCATGAGCAAGCACATTATTATTATTATTATTATTATTATTATTATTATTATTATTGATGTGGCTTCAGAGACTATTATTCCTGCATAGGCTTATTCATCCAGAACCACTGATGCTCTAACAAACCAGTACATAGGATGTAAACCCATGATCCAGTGACTTGTGGGGTCTTAAAATAAACAAACAAACAAACAATCAAACAAAAAAGTAAATAATAATAATAATAATAATAATAATAATAATAATAATAATAATAATAATAATAATAACTAGGACTGCAAGCAGTCATATACGGGCCCTCGTTCCACGCGACTGCCTACCCAGGCCAGTGGGTGCCACTGTGACCACATGTGGGCATGTGCATGCAGGGGCAACCACTCATCACACAGTTAAAATTTTAAACAAATCACACAATGCATGAAGGAGTTATGACATGTTGATTGTTCATCCACTAGGGGGCGCTCAGTGTACAAACAGAGGGGCCGGGTGTGTTCAGGGGCCAACCGTCATCATACATGTGAAGATTCAAGTCAATCAGGCCCGGGGGGCGCTATGGCGCAGGTGGGAACTTAAGATATGTAAACGTTCAGGGCGGAGCCCTCATCATGTCCAGCAAGTTTGAAGGATCTACGATGAAGTATGTGGGCGTGACAGCCGTTCGAAGTGAAATGGCGTGCTCCGAAAAGCTCGCCAAAGTTTGACGACCCCTAGCAGCCACACCTTTTGACTTAATTAGAATCTTTTGATAACTTTTGATTACCATTGTGTTGTGATGATTTTGACCAAATTTGAAGACAATCGGATGAAATCCCTAGGACGAGTTCGTTCAAATGTAAGTAGTGGAAAAGGCCAAAAATGGCAAAAATTTGCTCAAAATCGAAACTTAAAATCAAAATGGCCAACTTCCTGTCGATATTTCACCATGACAGTAAGAGACTTTTTTGTCCGTCCTGGTATGGTAAATATGTGTACCGAATTTCGTGAGGCTACGATGAAAAAAGCCCAATGAGGAGGGGTTTTTGAAAATTTCTAGGGGGCGCTATTTCGCGATTTTTCTGCGACCATGTGCGACGCCCCCGAAATATCGAATTTCGGATCCGGCCGGACGACATTGGAACGTTTGGTGAGTTTTTGAGCATGGGAAGAGGCTGAAATTTCGATTTCAAGAGTGAGAAGAATAATAATAATAACTAGGACTGCAAGCAGTCATATACGGGCCCTTGTTCCGTGCGACCACCTACCCTAGGCAGTGTGTTCCCTTGTGACCAAATGTGGGCATGTGCGTACAGGGGCAACCACTCATCCCACAGTTAAAATTTCAAGCAAAGCACACAATGCATGAAGGAGTTATGACATGTTGATGGTTCATCCACTAGGGGGCACTCAGTGTACAAACAGAGGGGCCAGGTGTGTTGAGGGGCCAACCGTCATCATACATGTGAAGTTTCAAGTCAATCAGGCAAAGCATGAAGGAGTTATCATGACTTGATGTTCCATGGCAAAGGGTCAAAATGGCGGCACCATAGCGGCCACACCCTTCAACATAGAGAAAAGCTTTCGATAACTTTTGGTCAGTATCATCTTCGGATGCTGTCAAAGAAATTTGAAGTGCATTGGACAAAATCCCTAGGAGGAGTTCGTTCAAATACAACATGTGGAAATCATTTCAAAATGAGAATAAAATTCAAAATGGCCGACTTCCTGTTTGGAGTAGACTCATGGTGCAAGAGATTTTTTTTGTACGTCTATGCAAGGCACACATGTGTACCAATTTTCATCTCCCTACTCCAAAAAAACCCCTAAGGGGAGGGTTTTTTTTTTATTTTTAAGGGGGCGCTATTGAGGCACATTGCCCCGCCCATGGGCAAGGCCCCTATGAATTGTAGGAGGTTGTCATGCTTGACCTGTGTATCAATTTTCATAATGATATGACAAAATTAAAGCTGTCAAAAGGAAGAACGTAATTTCATGGCGAAGGGGCGATATTCGGTACACCACCACACAGAAGCCGTTACTCGTAGGTTCACGGCGATCATCACCTATGTTCACCAACTTGTTCTGCATGTTTTAGAAGTGGAAGGAAGTTGATGGTGTAAAATATGTGACATCAGTACCTGTTTAAGTATAATGTTCCATGGCGAAGGGTCAAAATGGCCGCGCCATAGCGGCCACACCCTTCGACATAAAGAAAAGCTTTCGATAACTTTTGGTCAGTATCGTCTGTGGGTGATGTAGAAGAAATTTGAAGTGCATTGGACAAAATCCCTAGGAGGAGTTCGTTCAAATACAACATGTGGAAATCACGCCAAAATGACAAGAAAATTCAAAATGGCCGACTTCCTGTTTGGAGTAGACCCATGGTGCAAGAGACTTTTTTGTACGTCTATGCAAGTCACATATGTGTACCAATTTTCATCTCCCTACTCCCAAAAAACCCCTATGTGGAGGGGTTTTTGAAAGATTCAAGGGGGCGCTATTGAGGCATTTTGCCCCGGCCATGGGCGACGCCCCTATGAATTGTAAGAGGTTGTCGTGCTCGACCTGTGTATCAATTTTCATGATGATGTGACAAAATTAAAGCCGTCAAAAGGAAGAACGTAATTTCATGGCGAATGGTCAATATTCGGCACGCCGCCACACAGACGCCGTTACTCGTAACTTCACGGCGTTCATCGCCTATGTTCACCAATTTGTTCTGCATGTTTTAGAAGTGGAATGAAGTTGATTGGGCTAAGTATGTGACATCAGGACCTCTTAAAGTAAAAATAGGACCTTTCCCGCCACCATCGGGGGGTGCTATGGCGCAGGTGGGAACTTAAGATATGTAGACGTTCAGGGCAGAGCCCTCATCATGTCCAGCAAGTTTGAAGGATCGATGAAGTATGTGGGCGTGACAGCCGTTCGAAGTGAAATGGCGTGCTCCGAAAAGCTCGCCAAAGTTTGACGACCCCTAGCAGCCACGCCTTTTGACTTAATTAGAATCTTTTGACAACTTTTGATCACCATTGTGTTGTGATGATTTTGACCAAATTTGAAGACGATCGGATGAAATCCCTAGGACAGGTTCGTTCAAATGTAAGTAGTGGAAATGGCCAAAAATGACAAAAATTTGCTCAAAATCGAAACTTAAAATCAAAATGGCCGACTTCCTGCCGATATTTCACCATGACAGTAAGAGACTTTTTCGTGCGTCCTGGCATGGTAAATATGTGTACCGAATTTCGTCAGGCTACGACGAAAAAAGTCCAAAGCGGAGGGGTTTTTGAAAATCTGTAGGGGGCGCTATTTCGCTGCGACCATGTGCGACGCCCTCAAAATATCGAATTTCGGTTCCGGCCCGGATGACTTTGGAAAGTTTGGTGAGTTTTTGAGCATGGGAAGAGGCCGAAATTTCGATTTCAAAAGTGAGAATAATAATAATAATAATAATAATAATAATAATAATAATAATAATAATAATAATAATAATAAACAGCGCAATTACAATAGGGTCCTCGTAGGATGTTGCCTACTCGGGCCCTAATAATAATAATAATAAATAATAATAATAATAATAATAATAATAAACAGCGCAATTACAATAGGGTCCTCGTAGGACGTTGCCTACTCGGGCCCTAATAATAATAATAATAATAATAATAATAATAATAATAATAAACAGCGCAATTACAATAGGGTCCTCGTAGGATGTTGCCTACTCGGGCCCTAATAATAATAATAATAATAATAATAATAATAATAATAATAATAATAATAATAATAAACAGCGCAATTACAATAGGGTCCTCGTAGGACGTTGCCTACTCGGGCCCTAATAATAATAATAATAATAATAATAATAATAATAATAATAATAATAATAAACAGCGCAATTACAATAGGGTCCTCGTAGGACGTTGCCTACTCGGGCCCTAATAATAATAATAATAATAATAATAATAATAATAATAAACAGCGCAATTACAATAGGGTCCTCGTAGGATGTTGCCTACTCGGGCCCTAATAATAATAATAATAAATAAATAATAATAATAATAATAATAATAATAATAATAATAAACAGCGCAATTACAATAGGGTCCTCGTAGGACGTTGCCTACTCGGGCCCTAATAATATGTTCCTTCCTTTCCAAAAGACGTACACTGTAAAAGACAGGCTACTGTATCCTGAGAAGTGAATTCCCATCCAAAATACTGTAAGTTCTGGGAAGCAGGGAGGTCTCGTTTCTGTGTTTGGGGAGCCCCCTCCCTCCCTCACTCTTTGTCTCTGTCTTCTCAAATAGACTATTTGTCATCTCTGAAATAGATCATTTTAAAAATTCAACCTGGAGCCAACCCCCACCCTGACTCCCCTCTATTCTCACTCTCAATTCCCCAGACTCCGGCCAGCTCCGATCGATAGCCTATTGATCAACTCTCTCCATTCCCATTACACACCAGTGCCAAAAGAGCCAACCATTTCCCCTGAAAAGCTGATCTGGAACATATTTGCAATGGTAAGGTTTCTCCCGTTTCGGCTGGTGGTTATTGTGTAGAGTGTGTGAGGAGCTTCTGCGGTGGTGAGTGTGGCTGAAAGGACCTCACACTGAATGCTTTTAACTGAAAGCGATTAAAAGAAAGTCAAGCAGAACATTGATTCTCCCCACTTAAGTAAAATAACAAAGGTGAGAGCATTATTGCAATGTAGAAAGTCACTCTTTTCCCAGTTGATTCTCCTTGATTCCTCTCCCCCCCCCCCCCCCCCCCCACACACACACACACTCTCTCTCTCTCTCCATAGACAATGCTACAGGCAAAATCAATACTTGTAAGGAAAAAAGAGGAGGCATATTTTTAGCCTGTTATTATATGAGCTGTATGAGGAAAACAGGGTTTGTGGGAAAGACAGAAATGCCAAGTTGCTGATAACAGCAAGATGAGCTGGGAGAGCCACAAAAGAAGTGAAAGAGTGAGAAAGATGATGTGCTGTGTGAGGCAGAGTCTAATGGAGATGGATCAAGCGAAGGTGGAGATAAGATGTCTGGAGTGATGCAGGCTGCAGATGGTTTTCTGTGGCACTCAGAGTTTTGGCCTGTGAACGTATACGTTAACGGAATGTTTGAATTTAGTTTGATTCTGGTTTTCTGGTGTTGCCTTGCACAGATGCAGTCGTGCACTCACACTTTGCACCGTGCACACTGCCCGTTTCACTACGGCCTCCAGTTTCCCTCTCGATGCCGATGGCTTTCTGATAGTCTCTTGTCTCCTGAACTGCTTTTAGGGCTCTCCTCGGTCCTGCTGTCAATCAGCCTCTGCTTCTCCTCTGATTGGCTGGAGATGCTCTGTTGATCCAGCGGCTGGCTTGTCTGATTGGCTGTGGTGCTCAAGGGGGGGGGGGGGAAGTTAGGAATTGATTTATCTGTGGTATTAGGGGATCAATTAATCCCCATTGTGTGTGCCAGCACAGATAGTCCGATATGTCTTATTTGGTATGGCTTGTTTCTGCTTGACCGAGATAAGAGTCTCTCCCATCGCTTCCCTCTATGAACAACAAATCAAATCAAATCGAAACGGGTGACGGACGGCATGCAGAGGGTTCCTCCCCGGCCCCCGGCTGGCTGATCACAATAAGTAAAGACCATCATTATGAATGTACAGAATAAATGCCTCTCGTTTTAAGGATCTCTGCTCTGTTGTCATGGCAACCCAAGTTTTCAGATTTAAACACTGCTAATAATGCTCATAACTCTGTGAAAAAAATATATTTTAAATGGGTCATGTTGTTCAAAATTGGACATAAAAGACTAGTTTCAACAGTTGTAAAATGCATCAAGTATTAAAAAAAATGGTTTAATTGTCGCATTATTACAGCTGCATTAGAAATAATCTGGTTTTAACTCACTTTAAAATGGTTCAACACAACAATTAAATCAGTTACAACTGTTTGCTGAAAAATCCCTTATTATATCTATTTAACCCATTCAGGTTTTAAAAGGGTCGTATTGTGCAAAGTCGGTTTTATTCTACTTTTAATCTAAAGGAGCAACTACTACGTAGGCCCGCTGGGCTGGTGCGTATCTCTGAATTACACAGCGTGAAGCGACAGAGAGTCCACGACTCCCCCTGGACAAGACGCCAGTCTAATGCAAGTTACATCCCCAACCAAGGCTGGTTCCCATTTACAGCTGGGTGGACTGACATGATGTAGATGAACTGTCTTGTCCAAGGACACAAACACTTGGCACAGGTGGGATTCGATCCCAGGCCTACATATTGGTCGACCAGCTCTTATCCGTGGACCTCCCTGCTCTACTTTAATCTACAACGTAAATGTGATTAGGATTTCATGTTAAAATTTCTAGAAGCCCCACATTTTGTCTCCATTCAAAGAGGAGTTGGCTTTCTATAAACAACATTTAAGCCTAAAGCAACTCATTTATTTAGACTTCTGCCACATGCATCACCGATGTTCATATCTTTAAATCCTGCTTGCTCCATGAGACATCTGAGGTTGGACTGATGTGCTGTTCAGCCTTTACACATAGACTGTATATATATATATGTATATATATATATATATATATATATATATATAATATATATACACACACACACATACATACAGTGGGGCAAAAAAGTATTTACTCAGCCCCTGATTGTGCAAGTTCTCTGACTTAGAAAGGTGTCAGAGGTCTGTAATTTTCATCATAGGTACTCTTCAACTATGAGAGACAAAATAAGGAAAAAAATCCAGGAAATCAAATTGGAGGATTTTTAAAGAATTTATTTGTAAATTATGGTGGAAAATAAACATTTGGTCACCCACAAACAAGCAAGATTTCTGGCTCACACAGACCTGTAACTTCTTCCTTAAGAAGCTCTTCTGTCCTCCACCTGTTACCTGTATTACTGGCACCTGTTTGAACTTGTTATCTGTATAAAAGACACCTGTCCAAAGCCTCAAACAGCCAGACTCCAAACTCAACCATTGCCAAGACCAAAGACTTGTTGAAGGACACCAGGAAGAAAATTGTAGACCTGCACGAGGCTGGGAAGAGTGAATCTACAACAGTCAAGCAGGTTGGTGTGAATAAATCAACTGTGGGAGCAACTGTAAGAAAATGGAAGACATACAAGACCATTGATAATCTCCGTCGATCTGGGGCTCCTCGCAAGATGTCATCCTGTGGGGTCAAAATGATCATGAGAACGGTGAACAAAAATCCCAGAACTACACAGAGGGACCTAATGAATGACCTGCAGAGAGCTGGGACCAAAGTAACAAAGGCTACACACTACACAGAGAGGGACTCAAATCGTGCAGTGCCAGGCATGTCCCCCTGCTTAAGCCAGTACGTGTCCAGGCCTCTCTGAAGTTTGCCAGAGAGCATATTGTTGATCCAGAAGAGGACTGGGAGAATATCATGTGGTCAGATGAAACCAAAATAGAACATTTTGGTAAAAACTCAACTCGTTGTGTTTGGAGGAAGAAGAATGCTGAGTTGCATTCCAAGAACACCATACCTACTGTGAAGCATGGGGGTGGAAACATCATGCTTTGGGGCTGCTTTTCTACAAAGGGGACAGGACGACTGATCCGTGTTAAAGGAAGAATGAATGGTGTTGGGAAGGTGTCGTAGCACGGACCCACAACAGGGGGCGCAAAGGAACGGACAATGAATAAGCCAAATAGTAACAATTTAATGTTGTGACAACACACAACTAAACACACAAGATCAGTAAAGTCAATTAACACCAGCTGACGTGTGGGCAGGCTCGAAGATAGAAGACCCCCGACGAGAGATGAGCCGCGTCCCACACGGCTTCCACCACCAACGGTCTGAAGAACACCGGAGCCGCCAAGTCCCGAGTCCCCAGGTGGCCTCTGTCTTCGGCTGTCGACCCTGGTACTGCTGGCAGAAAACAAAGACAGGATGGATGAGTGTGAATTCGCACACTCAGTAATCCACAGTCTGCACTCAGTTAGGAGGGAGCACCTCCACCTCCAATCACACACTCGTGCAGCTCCTGTTTTAACCACTTATCTGGTTTGGGGTGTGAGGCGAAGCCGTTGCTGTCACACCAAATGCCAATCCCACAGATAAGGTAAACACCAGGAAAACGGCTGCAAAAGAAGTTCAGATTATTATTCAACGTTCGAGTCAGCAGAGAAAATTACCTCTTCGGTAGATGATTTCTCGGCGAGGAGGTGGAGTTGCAGTCCGGCCTTTATGGTGATGGTGATGATGGTGAATGAGTGACAGCTGGTGCTGAGGATGAGTGACAGCTGTCACTTCTTCTGGGTCTGGCGCCCTCTCGTGCTTGGAGCCCGCACTCCAAGCAGGGCGCCCTCTGGTGGTGGTGGGCCAGCAGTACCTCCTCTTCAGCGGCCCACATAACAAACGGGGCCATGTATCATGAGATTTTAAGCCAAAACCTCCTTCCATCAGTGAGAGCATTAAAGATGCAACGTGGCTGGGTCTTCCAGCATGACAATGATCCCAAACACACCGCTCAGGCAACAAAGGATTGGCTCCGTAAAAAGCATTTCAAGGTCCTGGAGTGGCCTAGCCAGTCTCCAGACCTCAACCCCATAGAAAATTTGTTGAGGGAGTTGAAAGTCTGTGTTGCCCAGCAACAGCCCCAAAACATCACTGCTGCAGAGGAGTTCTGCATGGAGGAATGGGCCAAAATACCAGCTACAGTGTGTGCAAACCCGGTGAAAACTTACAGGAAACGTTTGACCTGTGTCATTGCCAACAAAGATTATGTTACAAAGTATTGAGTTGAACTTTTTTTATTGACCAAATACTTATTTTCCACCATAATTTACAAATAAATTCTTTAAAAAAATCCTACAATGTGATTTCCTGGATTTCTTTTTTTTTTTTTTTCTTTTTTCATTTTGTCTCTCATAGTTGGTGTACCTATGATGAAAATTACAGACCTCTCTCATCTTTCTAAGTAGGGGAACTTCCACATCAGGGGCTGACTAAATACTTTTTTACCCCACTGTATATATGTACACTGGACAAACCATCTGTGACATCACCCAGGTTTTCTGAAGGGCAGGTTTGAGGCTTTTAGTTAAGCTCTGGGGGTCTCAGAAAAGGCCCCACTTCCCTCTCATGTCACAGTGAAAATTTAATTAAGTTAATGGTGACAGCTTTGATGCCAAAATGAAGCAAGACTATGTTTTTGGCACATGAGAAAATAAATAAACAAATAAATGAATGAATAAAAGAATAAATAAATAGATATAGAGCATCGTGCTTGTAGAGCGCAAGCCTCCACCAACACTAGTTTCCAATTCCACAAAACTTTACCTTGGAAAAATTTTTCAAGGTCAAAGTCCTGTTAGAAGTGACTTTTCATAAACGAAATTAGATGTGATCAAATGCCAGGAGGATGTATTTAGTTCATGCACTTGAATAAAAGGTTTTTTTGTGGTACAGTATTGCCAAGTTTTTTTTTAAAAGTTCTTCAGTTTCTGAATTCTTTTTCAGATATTTTTCACAGAACATTGGTTATCTCTGCTGTGCACAATTTGTTGTTGCTTTTTGGCACTTGGTTTCCGACTGATAACTGGAGACAAACAGGCATAAAACTCTAACCTCCATCCAGTTTTGCTGGTGTAGGTAAATCCATAACAGAAAAATGAGAGTGACTGAGGCACTTTTGATTGAGATATAATGCAAAATGTACACGAAATGGGCTTTTCAATGTTAAATTCAAATGTTCACAAAATCCACAATCTGGATCAGATCCTGATCAAACTTTGTCAGGTGATAGTGAGTGACAGTGTGCACCTCACTTTCAAATATGAGAGTGATTGGGGCACGTTTGATTAAGATATAATGTAAAATATACATCAAATGGTGTTTTCAATGTTAAATTTAAATGGCCACAAAATCTCTAATCTGGATCACATCCAAATTTGGAACTTTGTCAGTTTATAAAGGATACTATCCTACATAATGCTCTCAAATATGAAAAAAAATTTGATCTTTTTTGACAGAGTTATGAATTTTTGAAAAGTCCTTCAATGTTAAAGATTGAGATTTTTCCAATTTTGCAAGATTGTTCCTGACTTTGACCTTTGACCTTGAAAATTTAACCAGGTCTTGCCTATCAGGATATGAATCTTCAGTAAAAATGTCACAAACAAACAGACAAATAAACAGGGGTGAAAACATAAAAAGAACTCCATGAGACTGGAGGTTGAGAACAGCAGTCAGCTAAACGTGTTCTCACTTCTCCACATTTGATGTCAGCTAATCTAACATCACCGATAAGTGTCAATCTCTCTTGTGCTACTGGTAATATGATAACATGCCTATCCCAACAGTCATAGGCCGTGAGGTGGGGTTCACGCTGGACAGGACGCCAGTCTGTCACAGGGTCACATACAGACAAACAAACTCAATCACACCTGCATGCACACCTACAGTTAATTTAAAGTTTCCAATCCATCTAATCTGCATGTCTTTGGATGTGGGAGGAAGCCGGAGACACCCGGAGAGAACCCACGCAAACACGGGGAGAACATGCAAACTCCACACAGAACCAGGTGGGAAGAGATCCCATGACCTTCTTGTTGTGTGTGTGCAGTGCTAACTACTAAGCCACTTTGCTGCCTTGCACACATTTGTACAAACAACAACAAAAAAGCACCATAAAGGAGCAGTTTCCCATTGAATCCCATGTTAAAATGTCTAAATTTGAGCAGAAATAAATATGTTTATAGCCTAGTACAAAAATAAAAAAGAAAATCCATCACTATTTCCCCTTGCATGACAGCTGTATGGGGTGGGGGTGGGGGGGTTGTTGATTTCACTTTTTTTAACTCCTTATTTTTGTCACTAAGTGGAGAGTTCAGACTCTGAGCTGAGACTCTGAGAAAATTCTTCTTCTTACTTATAAGGTTTTGAATAATCAGGTCCCATCTTATCTTAGGGACCTCATAGTACCATATCACCCCAATAGAGCACTTCGCTCTCAGACTGCAGGCTTACTTGTAGTTCCTAGGGTTTGTAAGAGTAGAATGGGAGGCAGAGCCTTCAGCTTTCAGGCTCCTCTCCTGTGGAACCAGCTCCCAATTCAGATCAGGGAGACAGACACCCTCTCTACTTTTAAGATTAGGCTTAAAACTTTCCTTTTTGCTAAAGCTTATAGTTAGGGCTGGATCAGGTGACCCTGAACCATCCCTTAGTTATGCTGCTATAGACTTAGACTGCTAGGGGGTTCCCATGATGCACTGAGTGTTTCTTTCTCTTTTTGCTCTGTATGCACCACTCTGCATTTAATCATTAGTGATTGATCTCTGCTCCCCTCCACAGCATGTCTTTTTCCTGGTTCTCTCCCTCAGCCCCAACCAGTCCCAGCAGAAGACTGCCCCTCCCTGAGCCTGGTTCTGCTGGAGGTTTCTTCCTGTTAAAAGGGAGTTTTTCCTTCCCACTGTCGCCAAGTGCTTGCTCACAGGGGGTCGTTTTGACCGTTGGGGTTTTTCCGTAATTATTGTATGGCTTTTGCCTTACAATATAAAGCTCCTTGGGGCAACTGTTTGTTGTGATTTAGCGCTATATAAATAAAATTGATTTGATTTTGATTTGAGCGTTGGTTGCTCAGAGCCGCTAGTTGTGGCAGTTAGTTTTTGTGGACGACTGTGCCCGTGTTTTTTGAGTATTGTCCGTTCGGGACCACCTCTGCCCCTTACTCCATGTAATGTGAAGGGGAGAAGCCAAAGGGAATTACTATTCCAAATATCTGTAATAATATGGCTTTTTGTGTGGTAAATTCTCCCAAGGGATCATCCTGAGGGATCCTGACGGGTCTAAGACGTCTGTGCTCCAGTATCACCAGAGAATGAAATTACTGTCTTATTTAATATTGTATGCTAATTGTGTTAGCACTTTCAGCAGCTATCAGTATCTTGATGATATTAGCTTCAGGTAATCCATGACTACCGAGGAAATAGTGGGTCATAATTTTTAATGGCAGCACCAAAGCAAAGCCATCATGAGAACCACCACGTAGTCCCCAAAAATATGATTTAATAAACACTCAAACCAAGGTTAGCCTGCCAGCTTTGCTTGGATTAAAACTCAAAGATAGGGGTGTCATGGTCATGTCATGGTCATGGTCATGGACCATGCATGGTCATGCATGGTCATGACCATGCATGACCTCTGTTTACATGTCACATGAGTCAGATAGGAGGACCTCAGAACAGTTTTGCTTTCTGATGGTACAGGTTAGGACCGGCTCTAGAACTTACTCTACCAAAGTCCTGGCCCACCCATAGATGGGAGAAGAGGTGGAGAGTGGGCAAGACAGTGAGTTATCGGACCAGGACGAATAAAACCTGAACACTCCCCAATCTCAGCGTGACCTAACAGGCTAACATTGGTTTGGGTTTTTCCTCCGGTTTATTGCCCCAATAAATGGAGTAACAGTGGAGCTAATGTCACCAAGCTACTGATAAAAATAACATAAAAAATCTATCTATCTATCTATCTATCTATCTATCTATCTATCTATCTATCTATCTATCTATCTATCTATCTATCTATCTATCTATCTATCTATCTATCTATCTATCTATCTATCTATCTATCTATCTATCTATCTATCTATCTATCACTGTACATTTGCCATGAACAAGGAAACTAGTTGTAGAGATCAAATGAGTCACATTTTCATGACGCCTTTTTTTTTTGTTTGTTTGTTTTTTTTGTTTTTTACTATTTCTAACTTGGTCCCTTCCCCTAATCCTAACCCTAAACAAACCCTAAACTTTTGTGGCGGGAACATGAATTCATTTTGTGATGGTATCATAAACCATAGATTAATGGACTTTTCATGATGCCGTCATGAAAGGATGTAAGATTGGGTTGAAGTAACACTTCTGGTCACATTAGCACCAGATTAGCGAGACAAGCGGTTGGCATTTGTCATTTACTGGGTGTTCCTGGGGTGTGGCCAGCTCGTGGTTACTCTGTGTTAATGTGCACAATGTTTAATGACAGGTTTTTTTTTAGGATGGGAAAACCCAGCACTGTCCCGATCAGTTTTTCCTCCATGTTTATGAAACTTCTTAACGGAACCAAAGTTCAATGACGTCTTTTACAGTGATGCATCGCGACTTAGCATGCTAACATTTCCATAAGATATCTTGTAAATCACTTCAGAAAAGTTATCTGTTTACAAAAGCAGCAGTTTTACATTTAGAGGTGTTTATTTTTCGCTAGCTTTTGCACAATGTATGCAAAAAAATGCCTAACTCATTAGATTTATATTCAAATACAGCTGTTTCAGAGCGCATTCTGAGCATATCTTGGATTAGTTTGTTGGAGCAAGAACCCATCTGATGTCAACCATATTGGTCACTCAGCATTTGCATATAGACTCCTCTATTTTGACCCTGCTGAGCTGGTGGCGTTTTGACCGTTGTCCCTTGTCGCTGTAAAAAGCCCACTCTGATTGAAAATGAGTGGCAGCTTGTCGCTTTGCTGCTGTCTCTTGTTGCTAATGTGCCCGTAGGGTAAGGTGCTGAAATAATATAAGTATTTGACTTGTACAGTAAAATGTAAGAGGGGCACTTTAATCAGCATGCAACAACGCAGACACCAAACATCGGCTTATTGGTACAAGCATGCAAACAAACAGCAACAATATAACAAGGAGAAATGTAGGTGAAATATTGTGTGTGTGTACTCCTGCACGTTTATGAGTGGCAAAGCAATCATAGCCAGGGGAAGGAGAGGGACGGGTCAATGAAACCATACTCGCCGATAGAGATGACAGTGAAAAGAAAAGGTAAGAGAGACGAGGACAGAAGTGGGTGCTAATTCCTACTTTTCAGTTTAAATAAAGATTGGAGCTAGATAAAAGCCATTAAGGGAGAAATCAGACAGGGCATGCTATGTAGGACAAGAGCTGACTGCAGGGAGGTGAGTGGTGGGATCAATACTCAGTCGATGTGCTCAACACCCAGCTCTGCACATGCACACACACACACACACGGAGGGGCGTGTGTGGTGTTGCTGTGTATCTGCATGTCTGCGTGTGCGTATGTGCATCAGTGACTAATGGAGAAAGAGAAAAAGAGAGAGAAAGAATACATGCAATCCACAATTAAGTCTCTTTAGAGTGACGGAATATTAAACACGGGCTGTAATTTGTAGTGATAAAAGTATTAAAGCAAAGATGGAAGGGTGGACAGCTGCAGAGATGGATTTATTTTCAGAGGAGCGATACAGTTAACCAAGATGGATGATTCAAAAGAGCATCGTCAACCCCAAACTGGAGCGCCCATACTACTGCAATCACTCGACATCCTCTCTTTCCTTCTTCTTCTTCTCTCTCTCTCTCTCTCTCTCTCTCTCTCTCTCTCTCTCTCTCCGTCTCCCTCTTGCTCTCTCCTTCATCGCTCCCTCTTTCTTTAACTCCTGTCTTTTTCTCTCCCTTACTCTCTCCATCGAATTGATCCACCTCGTCTCCTCAATCCATCTCTCCCTCTGTCGCCTAGCAACGGGTGCTCTATCGGGTGTGGAGGGTAGGAGTTTCACTGTGGGAGGGGTTGGGGTGGGCGGGGAGCGGGGGGGGGGGTAAGCAAGAACCAACTGTAGTTGATTCTGATATATATATATATATATATATATATATATATATATATATATATATATATATATATATATATATATATATATATATATATATATATATATATATATATATATATATATATAATAAAATATAGTTAGAATACATTTATTATTCTTATTTACCACACACACACACACACACACACACACACATATATATATATATATATGTGTGTGTGTGTGTGTGTGTGTGGTAAATAAGAATAATAAATGTATTCTAACTATATTTTATTACTTGAACATACAAGATAATCAGTATTTGAAGACTGAGTATCCACTGTTCAATTAATTGCAGAAAAAAATGTTTTATTTAATTCTAGCTCACTTTCAAATGTTTGATTTAGATTAGATCCCGTTTTTCCAACTAATATTTTGTGAATGTACACTTGGTGAGACTGTAACTTTTTAAGCGAGCTGCTGCCTCCAGAGAAAAGTACAGAATATTGCATCAGTTTGTGATTTAAATTATTATATACCAAAGAAACAATAGATACAAATAATTTTAGGCTATTTTGGCTTGTTACACGCACTGTTTAAGAAACATAATCATGTGAAATATTTTATCAGACTGGAACAGCTGTTCGAGTCCAAATGAATTCAACACCTTTTAGAAAACTTCTCTGTAGTGAGAACAGTTCTGCAGCCGCACGTTTAATTTCAAGCAAAAAGCTGGTTAATATACCGAATCCCTGCCTTAAAGTGCCCGAGGGAATAAGAAAGGTGTTGTGCTGTTTTTGAAACCTCATCCTTTTGATCTACATTTAATGTGTGATCCCCTTTGAGGAAGATGTGCAGGCTGTTCTTTAAGCCTGATAAATCCAGTGTTAGCACCACTTAAGAGGAGAAGAAGCTCTGCGGTTTAGAACCAAGAGGGCAGGAGAGAAGAACAATGAACAATGCTTTTAATCAGCATGTCAGATAGGCATTAAAGTCTGCACACTCCATGAACAAGAACAAATGCATGCATTCATCTGGAATCGGGTTATTATTCTGGACTGTAATTTTAATTACATTACTAATCTGTACACATGTGAATTCGTTGCAATATTTTCAAAGATCGTTGTAAATGCCTCTGCAGATTTCAATGCAAGTGCAAGAAACTGGAGTTCTTTGGTATTTTCATATTTTAAGCTTTAGTTCTCTTATTGACACTATGTTTGTACTTAAGAGCATAAATGCATAACTTTTCATGGAGTTCTGGTCATTCTGTGAAGAATTATAGAGATGCATTTTTTTCTTTTTTTTTAACATGTTATTAAAATGGTAAAGTCTAAAGTGAGGCATTTTGCATTTTACTGTGATGTAAATCAAATTTAACTGGAATGTAATTAAAGTATAGGCTATGTACCCGAATGAGCAGGTTTGTCCAGATATTTATAAAAATTAAAAATTATTCAAAAGCAGTTTAACCTTTTCAGTTCAATTTCAGAATGTAATTCATGTTCAGAACTTTTCTATCTACCTTTTAGTTGGCATTACTCGATATTGAGAAACAAACTACTAAATTCCTCCAACAAATTGTCATTACCACACACACACACACACACACACACACACACACACACACACACACACACACACACACACACACACACACACACACACACACACACACACACACACACACACACACACACACACACACACACACACACACACACACCTGTTTTAGGTTTAATGTTCTGTTTTAACAAATCCGTTCCTCCTTTCCTGCTTAAAATAAATGCACAAATATATAAATTCGGTGAAGACAAAAATTAAAATATCAAAAACCATTCAGCAGTTTTGTTCTTATGTATGATTCCTGCTTTATTTTTTGTAAAAATAAATATCCGATCAAAAGTCACTTCCCGTTCGTGTAACATTTAGGAATCAGCTCAGTCAGACTGATGCTCTATTGAATGTATTTGTGATTAGCAGCATTACTGATTAAACGCACCTGAGTCATGGTGATTGGATAGCAGCTCATCATTATTAATTTTAATAAACAATCATTGCAGTTAATCGATTATTTTTAGATCTGTTGCAGTTAATCGATTATTTTTAGACCTGTTATGCTTAATGCCACGTCATTGTTCTTTTACATAAAATAACCACATTTTGAGTGAAACCAAAGAAGAGAAGAGATGTGCGCCACATTCTTTGAGCCAATCGATCAGACTGCAGATAGATCGACATGGCACCAGGGCTATTGATCACTATACGGTCTTCTATTGCTGGGCGCTTTCAAATGCAAATAGCCTAAATAATAATCTATGGAAAAACACTAATTCCTTCACAAACTGCAGGCAAACGTTTTGCAAACACTGACAAATCAGTGCGTAATTTCCAATATTCAGAGGTCTGACTGTGAAACACCCAGCTTTAACAACAACAACTCAATTATTAAACCCTATAATTTACAAAAGCAAGGCGACATCAATTTGGACACGTTTGCATGCAAAGCTGGAGTATGTAAAAGTAAAAACAATAAAAGGAAAAACGAAACGGCGCATGAAATGCAATACAGCACCGAATGAGATATATGTCAAATTAAAAGATTTTCCGCGAAGAATTAAAAAAAAAAAACCTGCACAAAGAGAGACACTTACTTAAGGTAGAGCCGTAGACAAACATTTTTAGGCCGCACTGTGTGGTTTGGGATGAGCGCAGCGAGCCTCGTCCCGAGGCCTGATCAATGGCACGTTACTAAACACCGCTACTTAACTTTTGCCAATAACTAGATTCAAGTAAATATACTTTAGAATACATTAAGTGTGATGCATCAGCTACGGAGTCATTCAAGAAGTCATGAAAAGATTAGTCTGTGTCTATCGAGTGATTGTGGAAGAAAGACACCGACTGCACACATGGCCCCATGCACAAACAGCAACACCACAAATACTGAAGAAATGGACGAAAAAAACAAAACAAAACATGTTTATACAGAGAAATGTCATTTTTCAACGCCTTTGACAATAATTTTCTTCAAGATAAAAACATTTTCGCCTTTTGCGTAATAACAACATCATCATCAACAACAATAACAACAACAACAATAATAATACAAAAATAAAGTAGCTCTATAAAATAATTGAATTAATTCGCATTGTGCCAAATTAAAGGTGAAAATTTCATTTCATCTCATTCGCATTTCCACATCTTGTTTATATTGTATATTTGTTGTTTATATTCTATATTTGTACTGTTGTGTATTTAAAATTCTTTGTCTATTTTCCTTACTGTCCTACTTTTTTTTTTTTTTGTACTGAGCAAATGGAACAAATGCAACTTCCCCTATGGATAAATAAAGTATTCTGATTGTGATTTAAACTTTTCATCTGTGGTGGCCATAATCAAACTGTCTGTTGAGGTCAAATACTTAAAAGCATACAGACCTAAGTTAGACAGTTTTTAACAGAATGCCTTATTGACACGATCGATCCTTCAGAAATGTATTGAGCGATGCTCTGGGTTCTGCATTGATTGGTTGATCAGCAAAAAGACAGCAGCGCTTATAAAGATTAAAAGAGAGAGAAAACCCGAAATGCTTTAGGCCTCATAAAGCAGCACAGATAATAACACAATCTTTAACACAAACAGGAGACTATTTATCAAATTATGTACCTTTAATTTTAAAAAAAGGTGGAATAGCCTCACTTTTATAGATAGACTTGTTAGATCACAAATAAATGAAATGCAATGAAATAAATAAATGCTGTCAGCCCACTTTGTGTGTGAGGCTGATTGTGTTGGTGTTGGTGTGTCGATGGCGGCGTGGCGCACAGTTCAGCGCTTCTCCCGCTGTTATTAATGTGAAATAAATCACCGGGTCTCTGCGGCACCGCCGCAGTCGGACCGCACCTATCGACCGCACACACTTAATATTTCATATTGTCTTTTTGCCATAGGATATGCTCATTAGAAAAAAAATAGGAGACTACATTAAAATACAAATTAAATCCGAGCTCCAGACATATGCATATGTTTTTGTGTGCGTGCGTGTGTGCGAGCGCGCGTGTGCATTCATAATTTATTTTGTAAACTTTTGTTGACCAATATGCAGAAAATAGACGAAATCAGAACTGATTGGAAACCCGTCAGTAACTCCGGGCCTTTTGACCCTGATGTATGTGTGTGTGTGTGTGTGTGTGTGTGTGTGTGTGTGTGTGTGTGTGTGTGTGTGTGTGTGTGTGTGTGTGTGTGTGTGTGTGTGTGTGTGTGTGTGTGTGTGTGTGTGTGTGTGTGATATAAAAATATAATACTTGAGAGTGTTTGCGTGACGCTTACAAGTTTTGTTCGAAAAGATAAAACTTTTCCTTCTTTTTTTTGGGGTGGGTAAAAGCCCCAGTGGTGAATTAGGAGCGAGGAGCCTGCAGTGAAAGTTAACATCCATCACCAGCGCGACCAATACGCTGCTGTGGCCGGCTGGCTGAGCACAGATGACGGATTCGCTGCTGCGCGGGGCTTCGGTAATTCATTTTCGATAGCAGTGGTTGCTGGGATCAATAAAGGGACATTAACCCGAGCGGACACTGCTGTTCTCTCGATGGCAGAAGCCAAAAGCCAGCATCCCCCGTTGGCCGTCAGCGCACACGCACTTTAGGGTCATTATTTTGGGGCGCAGGAGCCGCCTGCCAACGCCACTGATATCACAATCTGTCCGTGACGTTATGGATGGCCTGTTAGTAAACACTGCTCAAATTGTTTTAGGCAATTTGCAAATTATTGCTCTTGCCATTTGCGGGGTTGTTAGACTATTTTTTTTCTAAATTTTGATAACTGCGTAGTGATAGCGTCCAGAAAGTTTGCCGTACTGTTTTAGGGCGCAATATCAGGTGCTGAGTGTGTGGAATCTGTTTCATCTGTTTGGTGTTACACTTTTAATCTAACAGATTAATATTTCTACTTTTTGACAAACTGAGATTTGTTGAACTTGTGCGTATAAAGCACTTGTGCGTATCAAGAAATAACGCACAGCAGGTCAAATTTTATTACATTACTGAACATGCAGTATTAATGTGAGTTACCTGCACAGCGAGAAAAAACAAAACCAAACAAAAAACAAGATAATTTTACTCGACGAAAAACGCAGAAAAGTACCAGTGCTTCACTTTCCTTCGCCCTGTATGGAATCTAATTCCTTGATCCATATTTGCAGTTGGGACCAACTTATCGATGCATCTTCCGATCCATACATACTTTGACACTGATGGATTGCTGACCCGCATTGACGTCGGTGCGCAGCAACTTTTTAAACTTAAAACATTACATGCGAATTTGTAGTTTGATTTTCCTGCTCAAAAGCCTGCAGGCGATGTTGGAATAAAAAAAAACTACTCAGTGTAAGAAATATACAGCTGAAAATGATGGACAAGATGATTTTACTTTATATCAGTGCAGCTTTTTCAGATAAAAAAAAGGCTATTGAGAAATCATTTGCTCACGTGGCGTGTCAGAGGTCATCCACGCAATCAGAAACTCTAAATTCCAAAAGAAGGAAAGTGGCGGGTTATTTTTACGCACACGAATCTGTCAATGCACAATTTAGTGTCCCGATTTTAAATCTATGTTGTGATTTGTCTTAACACGCGCGTGATGCGATGTGACACGATTAATATTTAACCTTCAAAAAAGAGGAGTCACATGCGTTTCTGGCGCCTTGTCAACAGTTTTATCAGGAAAAACAAGGAGCGCGTCCTTCTTATCCGTGACTGCTCATCTCATGTTGCAAATGCTGCAAAACACTGCAGCTCCACTAAAGATAATGTTTTATCTTAACAAACTGCTAATGCAATCTTCTTCTTCTTCTTCTCAAAATTCGTCTTCTTTTTTTATACTTGAGGTTCAGTTTGCAACACCAACAACTCCTGTCACAGGGGCTAGTGACGTCAGCTTGCTTCCAGACAAGAATCTATGCACGAGTGCGAGCATTCATGCGCCTCGGGGGCGCGCACATGCGCACACAGACACGGTCTCATCTTTTAACAGGAACGCGGGCGCGCGAATGTGCACATAGACGGCTGAGCTGCGCTTTGGCTGAAAGAAATCCGAGGCAGGCGCACAGCACTTTTCAGGGCGCAGCTGTGGCGGCTGGCGGGACCCGATTTTTTAGAACCATGCTGGATTGACTGCAGAGAGCCAACTAACGATCAATGGCTCGGCTTTGAAATCGTTCAGAATTTATTGGAAAGGAGTGTGAGACAGAGCGACAGTGAAAGAGGGGGGAGAGAGATTGAGAGGAAGAGAGAGAGAAAGCGAGAGGGCTGGAAATACAGATTCTTTTCAACGATGGAGCTGACAATGGAAAACATTGGAAATCTGCACGGCGTGTCTCACCCCCATCAAACGACCGACTTAATGAACTCTCCGCACGCGCGCCAGCCCTCGGCGTCGCATCGGAACTTGGTGTCGCACGGACGTTCAGCCATGGTGTCCAGCATGGCCTCGATACTGGAGGGAGCCGGAGACTACCGCACGGACCACGCGCTGTCTGGGCCCTTGCATCCAGCCATGACCATGTCGTGCGACTCCGGGATGAGCCTGAGCAGCACCTACACGACTCTGACGCCGCTGCAGCACCTGCCCCCCATATCCACCGTTTCTGAGAAATTTCACCACCCGCACCCGCACGCTCACCATCATCCGGCGCACCAGCGGCTCGCAGCCGGGAACGTCAGCGGCAGCTTCACCCTGATGAGAGACGACCGAAGCCTCGCCTCTATGGGGAACATCTACGGCCACTACCCCAAAGAGATGTCCGGCATGGGACAGCCGCTGTCCCCTCTGTCCAACGGTCTCGGGTCTTTGCACGGTTCCCAGCAGACTCTCGGCGCTTACGGCCCGAGCGCGCACCTCTCCAACGACAAGATGCTCTCCTCTGGGGGGTTTGAGCCCCACGCGGCCATGCTGTCCCGGGGCGAGGAGCACCTGGCTCGAGGTCTCGGTGGCCACGGCGCGGGACTCATGACATCCTTGAACGGAATCCACCATCACAGCCATCCGCACTCTCAGGCAAACGGGTCCATGCTGTCAGACCGGGACAGGCAGACGGTGGTGGGTGGCGGGCAGGGAGCGGGGTCGGGGCAGGTGGAGGAGATAAACACCAAGGAGGTGGCACAGCGAATAACAGCAGAGCTCAAGCGCTACAGCATCCCCCAGGCCATCTTTGCTCAGAGGATCTTGTGTAGGTCCCAGGGAACTCTCTCTGACCTGCTGCGGAATCCTAAACCGTGGAGTAAACTCAAGTCCGGCCGGGAGACGTTCAGGAGGATGTGGAAGTGGCTCCAGGAGCCCGAGTTTCAGCGGATGTCAGCACTCAGGCTTGCAGGTGAGTGAGGAGACAGCTCCCCAACCGGAGTGATGTGGAGGGATCAATTAGGAGTCAATGTGGCGAGACTGTCGATAGCTGCTCAAACAGACATTACTAGAAGTTATTAGTCGATTGTATCGAGTAAAACTTCATCATGACAGTTGGGGTGTTAAATGTTGGGGGGAAATCTATATTGTGATTGATGTTACGCTCTACGATCACTACAAACAAACACTGGAAACACAAACAGCAACAACAACAACAACAAAATCTCATAACTGCTCCAAACTCAATTGGAAAACTTTGGCGAGATTGACCATTTTACGCACGTAGTAGTTTTACGCACAGGTTCATAAACACTCTCTCACACACATATGCACAAAGGATGTCATGATAGGGCTTAAACTCACTCGTTACTGCTTTAAAAACAATTTTAAAATTGCAAATATTTTTGTATGAACTCACTGTGTGTGCGTGTGTATTTGGGTGCGTGGATCACTCGCGATGTTTTGACACTTCTTCCTGTCTAATACGCGCAAACAAGCACCGTCTGAGGCCGGCTGGCCAAAGAGTCTGAGGAGCATGACCTCCTATGGATCAATATTTCAAGTCCCGGCGTCCCCTTTCAGAGCAGCGCCACTGATAATTGATCGATTGGGTTCTGAAAGACACAAACAGATTCGTCTTTCTCTGGTCTGTTGTCTCCTCTGCTCTCGGATATCTGCTCCCCTCTCCCCAAATATTCTGTTTATTTCTTGTTTGTGCAGTCATACATCGTTCCTGATTGACACATTGAAGGACACGCCTTTTTTATTCGCACTTCCTCTGAAGTGGACATCCTCGTGGAAACAAGCCTCTCACGGCCACCGTTTCATCCATGCTTTTGACTTTTTAACTCGAGAAGATGATCGCATTATCGCCGCCTGTATAAACACTCACGGCCTGATTTACTCAGTCCAAAAGAAGAGATATAAAACAGAGACGTGAATGAGAGGTCCCCTTTGCCATCGATGTTTGCGTAAAGCTTCACGTGCGTGCTCCCGAGCGTCAATCAGCTCTTCTGTGTCGTATTTCGGCGAACAGTTCAATTAAGCAGATATAGTGGCATATTTTAGTTCCAGTCGATGCGCTATTGAAAAGCACTTAATGGCATGTAAATTGTTCCTTTGCGTATTTAGTAGGGTTCTGGTAAATAAAGATTTAAACACTCCACAATTGTCTCTTTAAGTGCCACTGCTGTTAAAGCTAATTGGACTGTGGGGTTTTATATCTTCCACACACACCGGAACAGGACCTGCTGATTGCGCTGACGTTTTGGATCGAGCAGGTCCAGGACAGGCTTACTGTGCGACGAAGGGAAAAGTGGATAAAATATTCAAGCGGTGGAATCAATTACATTCCACTTATACATTAAATATATTAATCCGGCGTCCTGCAGAACTGCAGCGATTATGGTCCTCCTGCTGTCACGTGCTTCTCACCGTAAATCCATTTGGATAAAAATGACAAATGAGCTGTATGCAAATGGTTGGAGCAACATTTTACTTATTGCATTTAAAATCACCAGAGTGCGCATTTTGCGCGCGTGTGTGTGTGTGTGTGTGTGTGTGTGTGTGTGTGTGTGTGTGTGTGTGTGTGTGTGTGTGTGTGTGTGTGTGTGTGTGTGTGTGTGTGTGTGTGTGTGTGTGTGTGTGTGTGTGAGGAGGGGGAGGATGCTGAAAGTGAGTCTGGGACATACTCGCTGGCCCACATCAATCAATAAATTCAAATTACTATTCCAAATTCATCACAGTCACACAAATCAATGCAGCTGCCCCGCTTAGCTAATGTGAAAATGCCGGTGTGAGCGCAGACATGACGATCCTGAAAGGAAACACACAGCGGAGACAGGCCGATTAAAGGGGGAGAGAAGGGGGTGGCGTGGGGGTGATGCGTGCCCTTCACGCTTAACATCACATCTCCTGCGTGGTGCAACAAGGACGAGGAGGAACCGCAGGCGCTCACTCAGGTCCACTAAGATTCTGGGGTTCTTTTCTAAAGGAGCCGTCGGCTTCCTTGCAGAGAAAAGACGCGGCTCTGAGCTGATGTTAACGATGAAAACGATTCGTCCTTGCATCTGTGTTGAATTCCACACTCCATCTCAATGTATTTGGTTCGGGTCAATACGGCGCTGATCGATAAGGATAGCCAGTACATCTATCAATTATCCCGCCTCAGCACTCTCTCCCATTGGTCTCTCCAACGGGGGGCAGAGGAGTTGTTAAAACACGCTAAAGCACGCTTTCCCCCTTCCTCTCTGTTGTAATCATATTGCATTTGTTGTGTAGTACGCGCGGACCGCGGTTGTACGCGCGTGCCCCTCACTGTGCCCTTTGGGGTGGGTTTGGCACATAGTCACCACGGCATGGATCGTACACAGAAAATAAGTCAACATATCACACAATATTTCCTGCATCTCCCATGAACCACACCACAGCGCAGTCCTCTTTTCCCGTTTTATTTTATTTTATTTTTTATTTTATTTATTTATTTATTTTTTTGCGCCATTTTTTTGGGAAGGTGTCACGGCACGAAACGCAAGGGACAATTTTCCCCTGAAAAGCGCAGTTGCCTCATTAACATTTGAATGTGCGGTTCACGTGCCAGGCTGTGTGGGTCAAGACCCACAGGACACAGAGTGGAAACGCTGTTGAGAGGGTGGGATGTCTCTGCTGCTGTTTCAATGAATGCGCGCACTTTGCGCAGGTCCAGCCACCATTTCCGACGCGCGCTGCGCCCTTTCGCCTCTACGCATGCGTCACTGTAAAATCTCAGTTTTCCCCGTTAAATATTTCTTTATTGAGCTGTACAGTTGCCCCACGCAAGAAATCTGCCTTTCAGCTGCCATTGGTTCCTCCGCCAAACAGGTTATATTTTCAGCCACTGGTGTCTTTGGTTTTGTTTATTTGTCATCAGATCAAAAAATTTATGGACCTTGGAATGAGTGGGACATGGGCCAAGAAATAAGGTATTATTGCCATAACTGATGGGATGTGGTGACCTGGAGGTTTTCGAAATGGGTGTGTGATCAGAGGTCCTTGGTTCAAGTCCCCGGTTAGACAGGAAAATCACTAAGGTGACTTTGAGCAAGCTATAAGTCTTTAATCAATTTCAATTTCAATTTATTTTCATTTATATAGCGTCAAATCACAACAGAGTTGCCTCAAGGAGCTTCACACAAGTAAGGTCTAACCTTACTAACCCCCAGAGCAGCAGTGGTAAGGAGTTTTTCCTTACCCCTCTGAGGAAGAAACCTCAAGCAGACCAGACTCAAAGGGGTGACCCTCTGCTTGGGCCATGCTACAGACATAAATTACAGAACAATTCACAAAACGAATATACAGAAATTCTGTTTAATCTCAAATTGCTTCCAGTGCACATTTGAACAGCTTGCGTGGCAGCCCCCTGACATTAGTATGGGTGAGTGTGAAGCCTCAGTGTAAATCATTTTGAATATCTTAAAGGTTCTAGGGAGATGTAGTACATTTATGACTTAGTACTTTTGACTTTTATAGGTTCAGGTCGAAAAGCTGAGTATAGGTTGGTGTCACTGAGATTGAAACCCATTGGACCATGGTGGTGATATCCAACCTGGGCTATGATATCTGCTGTGCTGATGCTCCTCCTGTTTATTTTGAAATAACTTCAAATCAGCAGCACTAAAGTGCATGGGGCTTCATTGGCTATCATCAAAACACATCAGAAAATTAAATTAAAATTGCTGTTCAAAATCCATTAGTTTCAGCTTCAGGTTCTCACATTCAAAATATTCAGTCTATTCATCATTCATATCCAATCATTCCCATGTCTTCCTGTGGACAGAGGCCATCAGATTAAGTTCACATATAACATAAGAACTTTCTTATTCTTTCTTTTTAGCAAACTTGTTGTTCAGTTTTGCTTTGGTGATTAAAAATGGAGCATGTACTTGTTAATAAAAACAAAACAAAACAAAAACAAACTTGTCCTGTAATCAGACTGTAGTGCAATTAAGACAGAGGATAACAGTCCAACTTTAAAAGAGAGGGATGTGCATTGAAAAAAAAAATATTGTTGGACCAACCCATAAAATTGCATCAGTTGATAGCACACAAATGAATTGTTTATCCAAACTAACTTAGCAAGTAGTATTTATGAACCTTTGGACAAACTTCATTTATTTGAGTGTTACCAAATAAAGCAGTTTCTTTAGCTTGGTCCAATAATGCTTGTTTTCCCAGTGCAGTTTACTGCTATAATTGTGTTGGGCAACAACATTTGAAATTGCTAGTTCTATTGCCCAGTCTCATGTTTTTTTTTTTGTGCTCCCGTGATGAAATGAGTCAAATTTTCATGATGAGTTTTTTAAACTCACTATTCCTAACCCTACTCCTACCTCCTGATCCTAACCTTAACCATAACCTAATCTTACTCGTTCCCTCACCCTAACCATAACCACCCCACCCACCCCCCGCTTCACTTTTAATTTCGTGCAGCCATCACGGAATGAATTAGAATGAATTTGTGCTGCTGTGATGAAAATGAGGCGCTTTTCATCACAATATCACAAACTAATAGATTAATGTATATTTCATACTGCTGAATCACGACTTGCCATGAGACCAGGTTGAATATCAACATAGTATCACATCTTTTCATGTATAGTCATGAATTACTGATGTAAAAATAAAGTAAAAGAAAAATAAGTAAAAAAGACACAGAAGTCACGTTCTGTGCAGAATAACAATATGTACAGTAGAACACACTATTTAGAAGCAAGAAAAAAGAATGTTTCAGAATATTGCACAAGTGTTCAAGTGATGAGGTACATGACTGTACAAGTATTATTGCACAAGAATGTATAGTATGATTAAGTGCATCAGGAAAATATGAAACAACTGCATGGGTGGCAGAGCATATGTATAGTACTTTTCCATATGGTGTAGATGTAAAAAGTGCTTTACAATGATGCCTTACATTCATTCATTCACACATACATGATGCTGTCATGCAAGGCACTGACCTGCACAGAAGCAATGTCAGGATTAAGGACCTTGATCAAGGTGGTGTATTGTATTGCCTGTCTGACAGGGATTCAAACTGAGGATCCTTTGGTCACCTTTGCACTGTAAAAATGAAATGTTATATTCACTTAATCTTTATATGTCAACTGGTCCCACAAAACGTGGTTGTTTAAATGGGAGGCATAATATGTCTTTAACTGTAACAATGTTATAATTTGCTTTTCCCATTTAAACAACCAGGTTTTGTGAAAACGTTTGACACAATTAGATTAAGTAAATATATAATTTCATATTTTAGACTGTAGCCATCAACTAGTAGTTCATGTGTTTCACAATAAGAAAGTCCACAGTTCACAGCCATGAGTGGTAGGATCTGGAAGAAAATGCGAGGACCTGGTTTATATTTTATGCTGTGGATGACTTTTTAAAAACTGAAATATATTTTGCACTGCATGACTCTGTGTACATAACAATGATGCAAAACAAAACAAAACATGCAGGAGAATTATACACAGAACAACAAATGTGTAGCAGAAATCTGAAATTTACTTTTACTTACTATTTAGGGGAGGTGATGGTCTAGTGGTTAAAGCATTGGGTTTGAGACCAGAGGATCCTTGGTTCAAATCCCAGCCTGACTGGAAAATCACTAAGGACCCTTGGGCAAGGTCCTTAATCCCCTAGTTGCTCCCGGTGGGCGTCTTGCATGGCAGCAGCCTGACATTGGGGTGAATGTGAGGCATTGATGTGTAAAGCGTTTTGAGCTTCTGATGCAGATGGAAAAGTGCGATATAAATACAGTCCATTTACTTTAAAATATATTTGTACTTACAGCAGAAAGTCTTTGGCCCACAGGGTTACAATATTCAGCCCAGTCTCACATTTTTTTTCGTGCCCCTGTCATGAAAAGTGCCCGATTTTTGTGACACATTTTTTTTGCATTAGTGTCTAACATCCCCTAACCCCAACCCCAACCCCCCCAGACACCCCATCGCCCCACATTTCTTGCCCCGTCATGATATGAAATTGTGCTCCCGTCATGAAAATGCCCCATTTTTGTGCACTCATCACAAACCCATAGATTAATGTCCTTTTCTTAATGCCGCCACAAACTGCCGAGACACTGGGTTACAATAATCATGCTCTCACTTGCCCCACCAAAAGAAAAAAAAAAATTCCTCTGGTTCCGCAACTGCTCCACTATGTATATTAGATCCACTGAGCTGATTATTATAGCAGATAGGGATACATTCTGATTTTCTGAGATTGAAAGGACATTATTTATAGCAGATAGGGATAAATTCTGATTTTCTGAGATTGAAAGACATTTATTTTTATGTAGAGGTGTGTTTGGTAGTTTTTGGGTTACAGCTCTGTTTTATAGTTTTTATTTCCTGACCACAAAACGGATTTAGATTCCTCCATTGCCTTTGTTTTGTTTTGTTTTTCCCCCACTCGGCGCTGTCCAGAGTGCTGAAACACAGGATGAACACTGCCTGTCTGTTTCCAGGACAGTTCATGGTGCTGAACTGGACTTTAGCCAATTTAACAGCATTCTTGTGGGCCACAAAAACCATTATCCCACCCAACAGCTTCCACCCATCGATCAATGTTACATTCAACAATCTACCACCCAATTCAGATTTCCACATCTCCAGCTTTTACAAACTGGAAACCCTTTTTATTTTTGGAATCCTCCTCAAAGTCAGAAGCAAAAACAACCTGGAGTTGGAGTTGCGATCTTTCTTTTGTGGTAGAAAACACGTTAATGGGTTTAATGGGATTGTGCATTAAGATGTGATTGATGCGGGATAATCTGGAAAAGATTTTTCTTTTTTTCATGACGATGACTTGATGTTAGCTGCTAAATGATCGATTGGCGCGTTAATAATTGATGTGTGAGGGGAAGATAGGGGAGTAAACAGCTGCGGTTTCACAGCCTCGTTGTTCGTTAAGCACAGCAACGTGTGCTGTAAGTACCGAGACACGCGTGTTCAAGTCTTTGAAATCCTCCGGTGGAAGAGCAACTGTCATTTTCTGGAGGTTATACCTTAAGGCTATTTTGCTTCAAAACCCCTCGTTCGGCGCGGAGGCCGTACAAGATGAAAAAAAAAGACATCTCAAACCTTGCATCATTAGGAGGAGCTCCGCATGAAGAAACAAGGATGTATCAATATTTATAATCCGGATGTTAAATGTGGACTTTAAAGGAAAACACGTGCAGGTTTTTTTCTCCTGTGTCCAGTGGCGTTTCTAGACATTCTGGCACCGTACGTGAGATAAAACCTGCCGCCCCCCATAAAAAAAACACAAAAGGAAAAAATATTATTTATTTTACTTTTCACATTGTATTATTTGAAACACACAAAACAGCAGGAAAAAGAACAACAAATATTCAAAATAGTTGGTGCATATCTGCTGTAGGAAATAAATTATTAAATTATAAAAGCAAACACAAACATAACTGGAACAAATATAAAATACGTACACTTGTTTCCACGTTAAATGTAAACAACCTGCTATCTGCAAACCAGATCTTAATTCCTCATCTTAATTTAATTGAATTAGCTTATAATGCACCAAATCACAGCAAAAGCCGTCTCAAGGTGCCTTACATAGAACAATTCAACATAAAATTAAAATAAATAATTAAAAATGAATAAAAAATTTCAAGTACATAATTAAAAACAGAAGTAAAAGAATAAAACAGATAAAAAATAAAATGATCATAAGAAAGAGAATAAAAATGGGTTTTCAGTCTTGACTTAAAAATGTCCACGGACTCTGACTGCCTCACGGTCGCAGGAAGACCGTTCCACAGGGTGGGTGCACGATGCGAAAAGGCTCTTTGACCTGCTGACTTCTTCTTCACCCTGCAAACACATAGAAGTCCCGCATCCTGTGACCGCAAAGCCCAGGCCGGCACATAAAGTTCCACCAGATCAGCCAGATAAGATGGTGCCAATCCATGAACAACTTTGTAAGTCAATAACAAAATCTTAAAATCTGCTGGCAGAGACAGGGAGCCAGTGCAAAGACGTTCATACCAGCTACGTGTCAAAAGTCTGGCGGCAGCGTTCTGAACCAGCTGAAGACTTTCTTTCATCATCTCAGTCATTGTAGTAAATAAATCTGAATTCTTAATGTTCGGTGTTATTACTGTGAACACACACCTATATATACTTACATTTTAGTTGAGACCAACATTTGACAGTGTATAAAATAGTAAAGAATTTGAACATAGTTTCATTTTATTCATGTAAATGTGTACATTTTCAAATTTGATTTTTCTTAAAATTCCCATTTTAAAATGCATTTCATTTGTCAATTAAAAAAGGTCTTACATGGTTTTGCATCTGAACTCTTCCCATATGCCCTTGCAGGTGGCGCTTTATGCCATCGCCCAGATCACCTGTACATAGAAACGCCCGTGTCTTTGTCGACCTCCCCCCCCCCAACCCCGCCCTCCAACAATATGTGATCGGATGTAAAGTGCATCTGCGCCACATTGTTAAGGCCGATATGGTGAGCTCTGAATCTGTATCGATTTCCATTCCGCGACCTCTCCTTTGCTGCGCCATGCGCCCTCGCAGCCCCCTCCGTCTCCGCCATTTCTCCCACTGCCTCTGTGACGTGACACCCATCAGAATGACTAATAAACTCTCCTGCCGGCTTGTTGCGCACCTCGTCGCGGTCATTTTGAATTTAGATGATCAAAACGTCCAGGTGTGCGCTGGTTTAACCTACTTTGGATTTGTTATGCATCCCACCCACACTATCCACACACACAGTGTGGACCTCATTATTCCACACGATGCGGTTTTAATAGAAATCAGATTCGCTTCTTGCGTCATCAGCCATTTCTCTCCTTTTTAACGCTGCTAGAATACACACACACACACACACACACACACACCACACACCACACACACACACACCACACACACACACACACACACACACACACACACACCCACACACACACCACACACACACACACACACACACACACACACACACTTTTTATTCACAGGGGGGGGCGCGCTTAGCAATTATAAATGCAGCAGAGGTCTGGACTGTGTACAGTCTGAAAAGCGTCTCTTCTATTTTAGCTGATCAATTCCTGCGCTGCTTCGTCGCCCCCTCGCCAAACCGGATCGATAGGAGAGAATGACCTTTAAATCAAATTGCTGGCAGAGTCGACTGAATGCACGCGGCTAGCATCAAAGGGTTAATGGCACCGCGTGCGTCCCCCACCCATGTTCCACGCAAAAAAATCCAAAGGGGCCCAAAAGCTGTGACAATTAAATAAAACCCATTTCCATTCTTGCGCTCTGGAGTCAAATGGCGAACGTCAAGATGTCGAGTGTGCAAAGTGATTTGTTGTGCAATGTAAATATGCGCCGAAACGCGGCGGCAGTGTGTCCTGTGACGTAATACAGGGATACCCCAAAAGGCTGTGCGCCCGAGAACGCGCCTACGCTCCTGCAGTTAAATAAAGAATCAAAGTTGGATCCGAGTCCTCCTTTGTTGAATACACAAAGTACATCCAGGTCAGTTTGTTCCCGTCTTCTAGTTTTTGCAGAAGACAAACGCAATAAAAGAACAAATTGGTGTGTTATTTTTGTGGTTATAAATGATTTTCCGCGGTGGCGCTGGAAAGCGGCGGTGCGTCCGAACGCCGGCTGCTTATCTGCCGCTTTGACAGGCCATCGCTTATAAAGGCCGTTAATGGCTTGTTTAATGCGCAGCCTAAGAACACGAGGCAAGGACAGCGCGCGCAATTAATGGCAAGAAAAGACACCAATCCACCGAAGTCATTACGGCACGTGTTAGAAACGATTTTTTTTTTTTTTGGTGGTGATGGGACTCACCACCATATTACATGTTACATTTCTGCTTAATGAGCTACATCATTCCACTTATTGTCCCCTGTGTGAAAATTTGGCAACATTAAAAGTCATATAAGAAAGACAACCAGAGAGGAAAAAAACAAAAAACAAAAACAAGAAACAAAACAAACAAAAACAAAACCCAACAACAAAACAAACAACCCTCGTGTCTTTAATTTCTATCAGTGTATTTGATATTTCCTCTGTTTAGTGTGAATTACGCAGTAACAGTTCGACCACATTCAAATTGATGGCGAAAAAAATAAAAAATAAAAATTTTCAAATGTTGTCTCAACCTTGTTGCTCCTTTTTTAAATTTTTGAAATAGGAGCCTGCAGATGGTTTGTACGGAACCTCTGTAAGTCTGTCCACTGGATCGATCACAACAAAACCGCAGTCTCTCTCTCTACCTGACACACACACAACACACACACACACACACACACACACACACACACACACACACACACACACACACACACACACACACCACACACACACACCACACAACCCACACACACACACACACACACACACACACACACACACAGTTGTAACCCGAATCTCCGGTTGGGCTACCCCACACAGATCAACAAAGAAACAAACGACTGTGAAATCAATTGATGAAGGAATCGATGCAGCTCATACATACTTTAGACATAACGAACAGGCCTGATCCAAATTATGAATTTGCAGCCAAATGAACAACAACTTTGACTTACTGATGCGATGTGATCACGCTGGTCAGTTATTTTTTCAGGATTTCTGAATACAGAAAAATCCTGCGGGTTTGTGTTTGCTGTTCTTCTATTAAGGCAAAAAGTATGTATTTAACAAACAACAACAAATTAACAGACGTTGATTTACTGTCATTATAATTATTATTCCTGATATAAATGTTAGGATAATAATTATTACAGAGCGAACGAATTTTGGTGGAGCTCTAATAAATAAGTAAATAAAAAATAAATACACGAAGAAGAATTTATTTTTGTCATGCTGTTTGTAATATAGGGTTGAGTATGTATATGTGCGTCATATTTGTGCATTTTTTTGCATTTTATATTGTAATATAATGGCAAATCGATCTTAAAAATAGATCCGTAATAAAGCAGCACACAGCTGCACAGATTAAATTGCAACACTTTATTACTGTAGTGTAATTTTGTTTTTATTTTGTAGTAGTGAAAATATTCGCCGTACACGGAATTTGACCAGTGCAATAAATCTTGAGATAAAATATTTCTGCGGATGTTCTTAAAATCTAATCTTTCTAACCTGTAAACATCATCATCATCATCATCATCATCATCATCATCATCATCATCATCATCATCATCAGCTGCATTAGTGATAACAATTTTGCAGAGCGGGCTGACATTTAAAGAACCCGTTTTGATTAAAGATCAGTATCGCCACGTACCTTTTGGGAATGTGGAGAGGTCATTTTAGGTTTGAAAACACGCCAATTTGATGGCGTTTAACGCGTCTCGGGCATTCATAAAGTGTTTCAGTTCGGTTCGGTTTACACCGATTTTAGTTCTTTAACAGGCCAACGGGATCGCGCACAAAAAAGAAATAAAGAAGAATAAAAGAGAAAAGAAACAAAGAATAAAAAGAGAACTTACGCAAACCCCACATTTTACGCATCGTTTAAAACAAAACAAAACAAACAAAAAACGTATATGGCTTAGTTTGCATTTATTATTTCCGAGGGCTTTTGCAGGTAAAAATATGATCACAAATCCATTCCCCACCACTTTCAAATGTTTCTTTTCTTCCTCAAGTGAATTTCTAATAAATCGATAAATACTGAAAACCTTACTGTCGGCCCACACCCATCAGGGGGTAAATTAATGAATAAATAAATAAACTTAATAAAGATCACACTCAGTCGCGCATAAATGGTGAAGGCAGTTTGAAATAAATGACAATGGCAGAATCCTAAATGGCGCTTCTACTGATAAAGCAGAAACAATGATTAGAATTAAACTCGCCAAAACTCCGTCATAGAGCGCTTTCAAAAGGATGAGTGCATTTCATGATCTAAAACCTCATCAGGAGGGTGATCATCACAGATGGCAATCTTTACTGATTAATGAATTTTTATTCTTTTTTTTATTATTATTTTTATTTTTTATTTTTTTTTTGGCGTTCTGCAATGTCTTTTGGTTTAGCGCAGGCTTCGGTGCGTCACTCGGTCACATCAGCGCGCAGCGGGCGTTTGGAGAGCTCTGCTGTTGAAAGCGCCGAGGTGGATGTGACGGGGCTGTGAGTGAGTTTATTGGAGTTGCTGGAGAAATGCCTCGCAGCAGAAGCCAAACAAACAAACGGCGTCGCTTTATCAGTATATTAACACCAATTCTCAGTCATTACATTAAGGAGTATTGAGCCGGAAAGTGTTTTGGGCCTGGCACTGCCCCGCAGCCTGGATGGAATCAACGGCACGGTGCACGGAAGGCCGTGCGCATACACGCTGCTATCAATCTTTGGGTAACAGCCCGTGTACAAACAGCAGGCAGTGCTTAATAAATTGAATAAAACTTAAACATCAGACAGTTGTAGTCATGGAGCAGTATGGCAATAGATGGACTCCACTATAATTAAAAAACAAACCTGCACAATGATCAAAATAATCGCTGTAAACCTTTGGATATAAATATATACTTATATATATTTCTGTAGATATTCATGAACAGCACATAGATCGTTTTGAAGCGAATCAATCTGATTTTTTTTTTTTTTTTTTCTTTTCCTTCCAAACTGAGATTTGTGTCTACATGAGCGCGAAGAAGCGCGTCTCCTTCCAGGCATGTTTTGCGTCTCCGCCCCTCCATGAATCTCCTCTCCAGCCCCCCCCTCCCCTCTCCCCCGCCTCCTCCCAGGCATAATTAATTGGACGAACTGAATTTCACACACGAATTATTCACGAACCTATCGATCGATATCGAACACCCAGAGCCTTTCTCTTAACCCCGCTTGGTTTGTCGTGAAGCAAAGAATATTAATGGCACCAGAACAGGCAAATGAAAAAGTTCTATCGTCATGACCCATGGAAATAATAATAATAAAAAAACAAAATGAAGAAATTATAATTATAAAACAATAATAATGTCGAAGGGAGTAAGATTTTTTAAATGCCTTTGTGAGATTTTTGTTGTTGTTGCTGTTAATATGATGAAGCGGTGAGTTTTCTTGGGGGCCGCGCGCTGACAGCAGGGCGCAAACACTCAGAGCCCAAACCCAGATCTCAGTCCGGTTTGTCTTTGTGCAGGATTTTATGTCGATCTCTCTGCTCGGTGCCCACTGTAGCTCTAAAAGCTGCAATGATCGATTTTTTTTTCTTTTCAACGCCGAGCTTGGTTCAGTAATCAGGGCCCCCTTCCTCACCGATCGATCGATATCGATTACTAAATCCAGCGCCTGTAGCACAGGCGGCGCGCTGTGGCGCCCCGTGCAGCCGGGCTGCGGCCAGAGCGACACCTGCTGGCAGAAGAAACAAAAAGCAAGCGGTCGATGGAAAGATGTGAAAAGAAAATTTACAAGCTGTCTGATTTTAACGCAGCTTTCTTTCTTGTATGAACTAAGACAAAACAACATATTTCAGATAGTGACTTAGAAATGTATTCGATCATTTTCTCCCACAGAGTTGTTGCTCACCCCCCCACCCCCCAAAATATCTTTTTGGTCATATGATCGTTGACTTTTCTGTTTGTGCAGGGAAAAGACTCTAAAAACAAAAATAAAATAAAATCAGCCTTTTGACTTTAAAAGCAAAACAAGCAAGATAAATTGAAATATACCTTTTGGTTAATTTGCATTGAGAGGAAAAACAAAGACAGTCTATACAGATACATAAAAGCATGAAATGCCCTAGTATTTGTGACAAATCACTAAATATTAATTCGGGAATATTAGTGATGTGTTAGCATTAAATACACACACACACACACACACACACACACACACACACACACACACACACACACACACACACACACACACACACACCACACACACACACACACACACACCACAAAAAGATTATCAGAAAAAAGTGTACCAATTCATTAGTTTCTACTAAATTTTTAATTGATGAACATTTCTTATTTCTGAACTTCATCCATTTTCACAGTTTGGGGATCACTGCCTTGCTCAGGTTCACTTTGACACCCAGAAGGACTTTGGCATTGAACAGCCCTTTCGGTTTATGGACAACCTGCTCCACATGTCCCTGCATAATGAATTTAAATTTCAGTATGACATATTTCTATTAAAAAGTCAGTAATGATTATTTGAAGGATATTGGAAATAAGCTAATTTGCTGCCTTGCACTGATTTCAAACATTTTTGTGGATTTTGGGAGATGACCCCCCCCCCCCCCCTCCTCTTTCAGAGTTTTGTAACCTTTCATTTCCAAATGTTGCCTGAGGTGCACTGTATGTTTGGAATCTGGTGGCTGGAAAGCTGTACCTGTCAGCTCCTCACTGCTCCTCATACTTCGCAGGACTTTAAGAGGGTCACCAAATGTTTAGATCCCATTTCTCCTGGTTAAAGCCAGATGGGAATCTCACATTAAAAAAGAAAACAAGCCAAAAACAGAGAATCATCCCAAAACATTTTTGTGTAGCTTGTCCATGATGTTTTTTTGTTTTTTTTTTGGAAATGGATATTGTGCTTTTTAAATATAAAGCTTCATACAGTTTGGTAAAAGCACTGCACATGAGCTTATCAACATCAAGGAAAAAAAAGAGACTCATTGGATGGGCAGAATTTTCATCCAATAAGTGTATAAAGCCCCAAGTAAATTAAATTAACTCACTCATCTTCAACCTCTGGGATCTGGTCACAGGGGCAACAGCTCCAGCAGGGAACCCCAGACTTACCTTCCCCGGGCCACATTAACCACCTCTGACTGGGGGATCCTGAGGCATTCCCAGGCCAGTGTGGAATCTGGCCACCTAGTCCTGGGTCTTCCCCGGGGTCTCCTCCCAGATGGACGTGCCTGGAACACCTCCCTTGGGAGGCACCCAGGAGGCATCCTTACCAGATGCCTGAACCACATCAGCTGGATCCTTTCAACACGAAGGAGCAGCGGATCTACTCCGAGCCCCCCACGGATGACAGAACTTCTCACCCTATCTCTAAAGGAGACACCAGCCACCCTCCTGAAGAAGCCCATTTTGGCCGCTTGTACCCGCGATCTAGTTCTTTCGGTCATGACCCAACCCTTGTGACCATAGGTGAGAGTAGGAACGAAGATTGAGCAGTAGATTGAGAGCTTCGCCTTTTGGCTCAGCTCCTTTTTCATCACAACAGTACGGTAGAGTGAATGGAACACCACCCCTGCTGTGCCAATTCTCCGGCCAATCTCATGCTCCATTGTCCCCTCACCCATGAACAAGACCCTGAGGTACTTGAACTCCTTCACTTGTGCAAGACTGTATTCCCTACCCGTAGTAGGCAATCCATTGGCAGGGTTGGGTAGGATTACTTTGAAATGTAATCCAAAAGTAATCAGATTACAAGTAATCCAAATGTATATACATACATACATGTAATCCACGTGTATTCTTTCAAAGTAATCCTACCCAACCTTGTCCATTGGTTTCTGCTGAGAACCATGGCCTCAGATTTAAAGGTGCTGATCCTCATCCCAGTCGCTTCACACTCAGCTGCGAACCGATCCAGTGAGTGTTGGAGGTCACAGGCCGATGAAGCCAACAGGATCACATCATCTGCAAAAAGCAGTGATGAGACCCTGAGCCCACCAAACTGGAAACCCTCCTCCCCCTGACTACGCCTCAATAGCCTGTACATGAATATCACTAACAGGATTGATAAGAAGGCACAGCCCTGGCGGAGGCTAACCTCCACCGGAAATGAGTCCGACTTACTGCCGAGTGCTCAAACACAGCTCTCACTTTGTGATTGGATTATTGTAATGCTTTATTCTCTGGCCTGCCGCAGTCTAGCATTTGAGGACTTCAGTTGGTGCAGAATGCTGCTGCCAGAATTTTGACACAAAGTAGAAGGTTTGACCACATTACTCCCATTCTGGCATCCCTTCATTGGCTACCGGTTTCTGCCAGATTGGATTTTAAAGATTTATTGTTGCTTTATAAGACTGTTCATGGACTGGCGCCTTCCTACTTGGCGGACTTGGTTAAGCCCTAGGTACCTGCGAGGCCTTTGCATTCGCAGGGCGCAGGGCTTCTGTGTGTTCCAAGGATTAACAAAAAGTCTGTGGGGTATAGAGCCTTCTCCTACCGTGGTCCAGCTCTTTGGAATGATCTACCTGCTGTTATTCGGCAGTTTGACATGGTGGAGATTTTTAAATCAAGACTGAAGACCCACTTTTTTAGACTGGCTTATCATTCATTTTTTAATCTGTTTGTGTTTGCTTTGTAATTTCTTTTTATTCTACTGTGTTTTATCTTTTAACTGTGCTTTTCTTGCTTTTAATTTTGATTTTAGATTAATTTGTGTTGTTGTGAATTATGTGAAGCACCTTGGGGTGACTTTGTTGTGATTTGGCGCTATATAAATCAGTAAATTGAAATAAATTGAGTACAGAGATTGAATGGCCCAGAGAAGGGACCCCCTCACTCCATACTCACACAGCATCTCCCAGGGTACCTGATCATACGCCTTCTCCAAGTCCACAAAATGCATGTTGACTGGATGGGCACTTCCAGGGCCCCTCCAGGATCCTTGTGAGAGTGAAGAGCTGGTCGGTTGTTCCATGACCAGGACGGAACCCGCATTGTTCCTCTTCAATCAGAGGTTCAACTATGTAACAAATGTTCACTTTTGGCTTGTTCCTGGGTTAAAATTTCCCATTTCTTCACAACCAATCAAAAGAGAAAAGAGTGGTCTTGACCTCCAAACTTTGGTTTTGTGGTCAGGACAATGAAATTGCAAATTAACCAGTTTTCGCATTCACTGAGTGGTCACTACTAATTTCTGGAAAAGTTAAGTCCATTTTTCAGAGTTGTAGTCATCATATTTTCTTTTTGTGATCATGTCAAAAGGGTTCAAACATCATTTCAAACATAATACAATGTTGACAAAGCAATTATATTTATGAAAACCTTCCTCATTTGTACACATTGAGCAAGAACGTTCAAGAACAGGAGAGTAATGTACTGAGGTTTGAAGAATCATGAATATTTCACTCTTTAATCAAAGAAAATTAAACAACCTAAACAACAGAGGAGAAAAGAGAGCAATGAAGTTTGCTGTTCCAAGAATATGGCGTGAACCCACTGACCACTCAACCAACTGCTACTTCTGCATGGTGGATCCTTCCAAACCCCTAAGTGGGAAGAATGCACCTGCTATTCTTTATCCTGACATTCCATCTTCCATTGCACCAGTGCCACATAGTGCTGAGCTTCCTGTACCGTCACCTCCAGAAAGAAAACAACCATCAGAAGAAGAAAGCACTGAATCAGAGGATGGGGAGAACAGTGGACTGTGACATTACAGATACAGTTTGTGAGAGGAATCCTTACTTCCCAAGTCAAGGAGATCTGAATGACATCAGAGATCTTGGTTTGACAAAGTCAAATGCTGAGCTTTGATCTCAAGGCTGAAGGAGTGGGACTTGTTGGATGAAAAGTGTGCAAGTAATGAGCCAAAGAAAATGTCACAAACTTTTCTCTAGCTTCTTTGCCAAGGAAGAGAGTTTGTGCTATTGTGACATTTCAGGACTGTTCAATGCAATTGGAACTGCATGTAATCCAAATGAGTGGAGACTCTTCATTGATAGCTCATCCAGAAGCCTGAAGGCTGTGCTACTGCACAATGGGAACAAGTATCCATCACTTCCTTTGGCTCATTCAGTGGATCTCAAGGAGGATTAAAACAGTGTCACTTATCTGCTGGAAACTTTTAACTATGATGAGTGTGGATGGAAGGTCATTGGGGACTTCAAAATGGTGGCATTTTTGATGGGACTCCAGGGAGGTTTCACCAAGTTTCCCTGTTTTCTCTGCCTTTGGGACAGTAGAGACAGGGCAGCACATTATCACCGGAAGCAATGGCCTGAAAGGACTGAATTCTCAGTTGGAAGCCATAACATTAAACATGAGCCATTGGTGGATCCTCACAAGGTTTTGTTCCCTCCTCTGTCCATCAAACTGGTTCTCATGAAACAATTTGTCGCAGTGCTTGACAAAGAGTCTGCAGCATTCAAGTATCTTCAAGACTTTTTCCCAAAGCTGTCAGAGGCAAAAGTGAAAGCTGGTGTTTTCATTGGACCACAAGTCAAGAAAATCATAGAGTGCCCTGAATTTTCAAAGAAACTGACAGCAAAGGAACAGGAGGCATGGAAAAGTTTTGTTGATGTTGTCCTTGGGTTTCTGGGCAACCACAAGGCTGACAATTATGTGGAACTGGTCGAAACTTTGGTGAGAAACTATGGCCAAATGGGCTGTAGGAATGTCACTGAAGGTCCACATTCTGGATGCTCACCTTGACAACTTCAAGGACAACATGGGGGTATACACAGAAGAACACGGGGAACGCTTCAACCAAGACATAATGGACTTTGACAACAGATATGAGGGATCTTACAATGAAAACATGATGGGGGACTACATTTGGGGTCTGATAAGGGAAAGTTATTCGTTGCACATTCACAAATCAAGGAAAACTGTTCATTTTTTAACTTTGTAAAATTGTTTTCAATGTTTGAAAATAAACCTTGCTGCAGTTATGTTCCGTATTTTAGTTTTATTGTGAAAAAGTCAGAAAATTGTCAAAAATAGGTGTTTTGAGGGGATAAAATTGCTGTGCAGCCCTCAAAAAAAAAAGTTTGGCATGAAAATTGGGCTTTTTCTATTGTTTTGCAATAAATGCAGTTGGAAAAAGACACTTATTTGCCAGGAACAAAAATCGTGTTACACAGTGATTGGCCGAAAGCTCCTTTATAGCACCCTGGAGTAGACTTTACCAGGGAGGCTGAGTAATGTGATGATGCCCATGTAATTGGCACACACTCTCTGGTCCCCCTTTTTAAATATGGGGACCACCACCCCAGTTTATTAAATTAAATTACATTTTATTGCATGGTTGCTCTTTGTTTGAGTTGGGGCTACAAATATTTATTGGACACAAATCCTGCACATTTACTTGAGTTCATCTAATGATTTATTTATTTATTTATCTATTTATTTATTTATTTATTTATTTGAGTGAATGAGCTCATATCTCATTAAAATCTTCAAACAGAAATACAGTTTGATGGGCAGGTTTTGTACCAGTTTGAAGAGTAGGCTGACCTCAGCTCTGAATCCACAAACTGGAGAAATGTTTCAAATTGACTCCATGTCAAAACATGAAGAACAACAATAAAGGAATAATTCCAGAGGGTATGTGCATCTCCAACAGTCTTCAGGTCATCTGTCTGTGGGGGCGCTGTTTTGCTGCAGTGTCCCACATTTTAATCATTTCGTCATTGAGCTAAGGTTTATACTGCTCTAAATCAGTCCATCAGTTTTTCAGATATCCTGCTGACAATCACACAAACAAACATGAGCAGTGATAGTAAGATTAACTAATTGTATATTGATTGAGAATTGAATTATGCACAATAGGGTTATTCCATCTGAAATCACCCAGTTTTGAAAAAGATTCCCAGGTCACTCCTCAGCTTTATTCTGTCAATTCTGTTATGTGTTATTCACATTCCAAAGTTGGAGTGAAATGCCAAATATTAGGTCTGTATCTTGAAAACTTTTGAAGTTACAGCCTTTGGAAATTTTTCACATATCGTGAAAACTGCGTTTTCTACCAAATTTGCACATTAATAATGAGCTCCCTATATGCTTCACAGCTTTGAAACTGCTCATGCCAGGTTAACCTTTGGTGTAGAGTTTGGAAAAGTTGGCTGTTTTGGTGTATCTAGTGCAATCTGCCTTCCACAAAGGCCTCAAAATGGTAGAAAACCCAACATTTTACATGTAGTTCGTATCTTGGATTAGTTCAAAATCAAAGAAATATACTAGCTATGGCTATCGAACATTTTGTATGATGGTTTGTGATATAATGGAACATATCTACACATTTAAATGATACACCAGGTGATTTTAACATTTATAGTTGTTGGAAACATGCTAACTTTGAAAAACTGTCAGAATATGCCAATTTTCATCACCCCAGATTCCAGTGTGGACAGGTGGCTATCATATTCATATTTTTTTAACATATATTCTTACATATCTCAAGATGATATGCTGCAAACATGGTGTTGTTATTGAGCATCCTTGTTGTGATCATAAATAGACACATTACATGACACATTGGCTATTTTGGGTGGAGCTCTGGGTGACTTGAGATGGAATGACCCAATAGTGAAAACAATTATCAAACTATTCAGTGACATCTGGATAAAAACAGAGTTTCTCATTTTAATGTAAATAAAGCCAAACTTTCATGAACACATTAAAAGAGTGAAAACATGCTGGAGTTATCCTAAATGGTAATTGTCATCTTCACCTGTTTTTAGAGAAAGTCATTTATCTCAGCAGTGAGAGAGTCATCTTTAAAGAGCTTATGGAGTCACAAGGTCTCTGGAGAGAGATGTTTGACAATGCTGGTGTCTTTGCAGGGGAACAAAGGTCCAAGTTTTTGGGGTCCTGGTGTTTCCTGTCTTAGGTATGGTTGTCGGACGTGAACGCTAACCAGTGGCCTCAAGAGATGACTGGATGTATTTGGTGCTTGGTCTCTTTGGAAGATGTTTGGGTATCACTGGAATGACTTTGTGTCAAAAAAACAATGACTTAGAGAGATGAGGTGTATCACTTGCATTGTGAGGGTGCATCAGGATGGACCATTTGTCTGCCTGGATGGTTACCATCTGTGACCCATGTAAGTTGTTTTGTAGTCAATGCCACAACACACAGCACTATCAAACACAGAAGCATCAGTTTTCAAAGACTTTCCTATGTTGTGGTATTCAGATTGATAGAAAAAAGCAATCATGCATGCAGATGTTCTGACTGTTTTAAGTACAGATGTCATCAGGCCTAATAATTGTCTTACGGTCAGTGTTGCTACAGTTACTTTGAAAAGTTACTTTCTTAGATACTTTTTAGTTACTTTATACAGTTACTTCATTAGCAGCTTCATGCAGTTACTTTGTTAACAGCTGCTGACAACTTGTAATTAATAGGTAATGAAACTAATAAGCTAACTAGTAATCTAACTTGGTTACTCTTAAGACTGAGTAATCAGCAAAGTAACTAATCAGCAAAGTAACTAATAGTTCCTTTTCTGAGTACTCAGTCTTGAAAATAACCAAGTTAGATTACTAGTCATTTTATTAGTTCCATTCAGCAGCTGCCAACAAGTTGTCTGCAGCTGTGAATGAAGTAACTGTATAAAATAGCTGTAAAATGTAATTGTAAAAAGTAAATAATTAACTCACTTTTCAAAGTTACCGTGGCAACGCTGCTTATGGTGCACGCGGAAAGTATTCACAGCGCTTCACTTTTTCCACATTTTGTTATGTTACCGCCTTATTCCAAAATGGAGTAAATTAATTTTCCCCCTCAAATTTCTATTCACCATACCCCATAATGACAACATGAAAAAGTTTTTTGAAATTTACTACAAACTAGAGCACTTTGCTCGTACAAGTGCAAACCTCTGATAACACGTTTCCAATTCCACAAAATTTTACTTTGGAAAAAAATTTCCAAGGCCAAAGTCCTGTTAAAAGTGGCTTTTCATAAGCTATATTAGATGTGATCAAATGTCAGGAGTATGTATTTAGTTCATGCACTTGAATCAGAGGTTTTTTTTTTTGGTGTTGTTAGGGTTTTTTCCCAACGTTTTCAATTACACCAAATGGGTTTTTCAATATTAAATTGAAATGTCCACAAAATCCATAATCCAGATCAGATCTGGATCAAACTTTGTCAGGTGATAGTGAGTACCAGGTTGCACTTGTTTGTTTGTTTTCAAGCAAACAAACAGACAAACAAACAAACAGGGGCAAAAACATAACCTCCTCCAACTTTATTGGAGGAGGTTATAAGGGAGTAATAAAAAACTAAGAACTGACAACTGTGGGGCCTCACAGTACAAACCTTTAATTGTCCCCTCACAGCTTTAACATCCTTTTGAGCAACATGTGAACTGCAGACCCCCCACCCCCACCCCACCCTCAGAAATGACATCATGATAGTTGCTATTCATAATCCTGTATATTGTCTGTATATCTGGTATATTGTATGGGAGGATGATGTACATACATATGCATTCAGGCAAATTTGTGTGTTTGTGTTCCACATCCACATCGGTGCAGCGCTGATATGAAACATGAATGTGATGGATGGGCCCGCGTGCAGGTTAGACATCTGTAGTAAACAGATTGGACTGCAATGGCTGATCAATGGGCTCTGTTCCACTGTAATTAGACACACAGCGCCATTGCCTGGCTCCAGCCACTTCAGCATAATCACAACACTCCCACACTCAAACGCACGCATACGTGCACACACATGAGCCGAAGTCCATGCGACACAAAACTGCGCTCCAAAGGATGAAGACACATTTATTGGAAACTTGTATGAAGGTATCAGACAATCAGAGTGTCATTAAGTGGACAGCCCGCGGCGTTGGCGCCTGACTCTAATTTGTCCTCATTTTATTCAGACAGTAGGGAAGTTGAGAGGGACACACGCTCTGTCGATCCTCAGCCGGCAGGGGAACGTTGTGGCTGCAGAAGTTGGTGTCTTAAACTTCCATAGTGACGGTTAAATAGGCGACAACAGTTCTACAAATAAAATCAGCGTTTGCTTAGTTGTGTGACATTAATCATCTTAAAAAAAGACTGTCTTCCTAATCCACCGTACTATCTCCTGGACAGCTCACTCGCTTGGCGACTCTGATCTTTGGTGTCTTGACCGGGACAAAATAAAGCTCATACACAATTTATGTCCACCGCTTTGGCCTTCATATCTTGCACCTGCACGCTTCTTTTCACCTGTTTCTTACAAATACCTCAACTTACACCATATTCGCCTTCAACATTCTATTAACTATTAATTTTCCCGTTTGCTGCCTACAACTTCAACTCCTGCACGGCCCTCCCCGGACACCCCTCCCCTAACGTAAAAGGGAGTATACTTGGTATGTTTTCTTTTGAAAAGCGCTGGGAAAGGGCTTGTAGCAGCCGGTGCATGCACCTCTCGAGTTGGAAGAGGGGGGTGTGGGGGGTTATAAATACCCTCTCAGAGCTCAATAGACTGGGCTCCAGTGGGCTCCGTTTGAAGTAGCAGACTGTAGACCCGTACAGGAGGGAGGTGGGGTGGGGATTCTGACCTCAGTCCCTACAGAGAACCCCCCAATTCCTACAGCAAAGTCGGTCAATATCTCTTTCTCCTTCACTCACCACCCCTCCCTCCCCAGCTCCTGTCTTTGGGTCTCACTCACGCAAATACGCACACTTTGTCTTACTCCTCCATCTTTTCTACTCTTCTTCTGCCAAGCTTTTAGTTTTCCCTCCATCTGCCCCTCCTCTGTGTCTATTTCCACGTACACACACACACACACACACACACACACACACACACACACACACACACACACACACACACACACACACACACACACACACACACACACACACACACACAAAATGCTTACTTTTGTGCAACAGTCACCCAGTCCCCCATTGCGACTCAAACTGCATTAATATTGAATCAAACAGCAGTGTCTCCAGCTAGCAGGCAACAGCCAGTCTCCCCCCTCGTCCACACACCCCATCTTTCTCTCACCGCAGGCTGGCTCCCTGTCTGCTCTCTGCAGGATGGAAGGAATATTCCCACTGGGCACCAAGCATGGATTGGCTTTAAATCAACTTTAATATGGCAACAGAGATGAAGCTGTACAATCATTCCTGGTCTACAAACTAGTTTTCAAGTCTAGGCTAATGGTGTACAACCCAAAATCAGAAAAAGTTGGGGCAGTATGGAAAATGAAAACAAACAAACAAACAAACAAACACACATACAAAACAAACAAAAACAACAGACACAGTGATTCTTACATTTACTTTGAGTTCTGTTTCAATGCAGACAGTATAAATTTAAGATATTTCATGTTTTGTGTGGTCAACTTCATTTTATTTGTTAATTATTGTTTGTTATACATCCATTCCCTCATTTTAAACCTGCAAAACATAACCCAAAATGTTGGAACAGGGGGCAATTTGGGGGTAGAAAAAATTTAATAATGCTGTTATTTTAAACAGGCGATGTCAACATGTGATTGTAATCATGATTTGGTACAAAAGCAGTATCCATGAAAGTTGAGTATTTGAGGAGCAAAGATGGACAGAAAATTTGCAGTTTGGGAAAATTATTGTAAGGTTAAAAATAATGTTCTTCAAAGAAAGATTGGAAGTGATGTGCATATTTCTCGCTCATATTTCTGCATCATTAAATGCAGGAAGCACGGGAGTGACTTTGACTTTAAATTAAATGACGCTGACGGAAATATCAAAACATGAAATATCAAAGGTTCATATTGTCAGCAATGAAACAGAAGTCAAAGTCAATGTAAGAATCACTCTGCTGTTATAGATTTTTTAAATTTAATTAGCATTTTCTACACCGTCCCATCTTTTTCTGACACGGGCTGTATATTTTGGCACATGTCATCCCTCCACCTTTTGACTTTCTTATTTTGCAGTAAAAACAATCACTGTTGTATATTTACCTTGCTTTATTTTCTTTCCTCTCTTTGCCTCTCACTCTCATCCCCATCCCTCCCACCGCTGCCATCCACAACAAGCCTGCAAGCGCAAAGAACAGGAGCAACACAAGGATCGCAACACAGCACCAAAGAAACAACGCCTGGTCTTCACTGACCTGCAGCGCCGCACACTCATCGCCATCTTCAAAGAGAACAAGCGCCCATCCAAGGAAATGCAGATCACCATCTCCCAGCAACTCGGCCTGGAGCTCAGCACCGTCAGCAACTTCTTCATGAATGCACGCCGCCGCTGCGTGGACCGCTGGCACGACGACCACGGTACCAGCCCCGGGCAGCCAGGCACATCCGCCACCACCTTCTCCAAGGCTTGAGTGGAAACAAGGGTCTTAGAGAAGGTTGTGGGTCCAGGTTGGAGTAACAGGCAAATTGGGAAATTGGCAGTGAAACCAACCTGGCCTGGATCATCTGAATGTGTCTTCTGCCTGAAAATCCTTTTGTGCCATGCAATCATCTTTTTTGTCAGCCCAGACCACTACTACAAGCTCTCACGGGAAACAAGCGTGATCTGAAGGTGACCCATAAGGTCAGGTCCGTCCTGCATCACTCACATAAGGACAATCACTGATTCTGTTTTTGTTTTTTTGTTTTTTTTTTTGTGGCATGTTTGTTCCTGACAAAGCAAAGAGACACCAAAGATTTCATGCTTTTTTGAACAGTATCACAATGACGCCGGCCTTCTTGACCCACCCAAGTAGCCACAGATTCTGCTGCCCCCTCCACTCTTTGTGTCTTCTCCTTTCCTCTCTTTCACATCCCCTCAACACCGGCACACCGACGCAACAAGGGTGAGCGAATGGCAATAAATCTGACAGAACAGCACATTGCCTTATTATCCGAGCCCCCATCTTGCACACACGAGGCCGTCTCACAGAAAACAACTCAGCCTGCGAAAAAGCAAACAAACAAGGCTTTCTTATTCTCCGCTTCTACCTCCCTCTCCTCCTGTATTCTCCTTCATTCCTCGGCCAGAGGTATTCCCTGATGGCCAGCCATTTCAGTGAGCAGCTCAGCCTGATCATACAGCAAACTAATGAATTGAAAAATGAATCAATGCAGACAGAAAGGGGGGCCAGTGACCCCTCCTGAAGGTGAAACTCAAGACGCTCGGCAGTAGATACTCAGGTCTTCCAGGCCAAGGTCTATTTTATTTTACTTTTTTTTTTTTGCACAGATGTTGGAGGCCTGCAGGGAGACGTGTCATTGTTACTCTCAGCCTGAGCTGCGAGTCTGCGTTTCTCTGGCCAACAGGAGAGGTGGGCGAGATGTCTGCACTTGCTCTTTGTTCTGCTGGGAGCTTTTCCTCTGATCAATAACCCGAGAACCAAGCGACAACAACATGCTTGGGCGTCCAGCCAACTACATTACAGCTGCACAGGGAAGGCAGAATGTAAGAGGAGCGTATGAAGCCCAGCAGAGACGGGGACACAAAGGCCTCGGAGCAGCAGCACACCTTTCCCGTCCCTGTCTGACTAGTGCTGGCAGATCAACAGTGCCCCCTTCTGTCGACAGTAGACACCTGTATCTAGCAGAGCATGAGGGCTCAGGGTGGAGGAGAGGGAGAAAAGAGCCACTAGATGCTGTCACGGCACAACACAACTCGTTCAGCCCCTCGCAGCTTGTTGAAGGCGGATCAATAGCAAACCATTATCCTATTGTTGTTTCTCATCCAACCAGCCCCGGTGAAGCCAGAGGAGGGGGTTGGTTCAAACGCAAGCTGAAAACACAGAGATTCACAAATCTGAAAGAAACCGCAAAAATTAGACAGCAAAAACAAGAACAGAATCAAAGAGACTTACTGAGTGCAATGGGAGATAACAGAAGTTTAGAAAGGTTTCATAAACCAAATGCTGGACCATCGCTCATCCCATTCGCCCTTTTATTTGCAGGAAAAAAAGCAGTTCAACATATGCGATTAAAACCAAAACTCCCAGTTCTTCCCACAAAAGGTATCAAGCTGTCGTCCACTGCGCAGCTGACAAAATGCTACAACAATTAGTGCCAATGCTAACTGCCTTAATGCTAATCAAAAGAAAAAAAAAAAACATGGTACTAGGCTAACACATGGCAGCGGTGCACCCCGCTGACGATGGCAGTGTGTGCCATAGCAACCAACAATCAGCTTTTAACCGAAGGAAAATATACTTTTTTTATTGAAAAAAAAATAGAATTAAAAGAATTAGATTTTAAGGCATACAATAACCAAACCTCAAATGATGTGCGTTAGAAATATACGCCATAATCTCTCATTCCGTCTTTGGTTCTTTACCTCCTCTGACCCTCTGACCCCAATGCCCCCCCCACCTTTTCTCTCTCTATATTGATGCGGGTATTTAATTAGTACCATGGACACAAACTTTCTATTTCTTGTTACTATTGTGCTCTGTTGTGCATAAGGCACCTTGTTGAAAAATCAAAAACAAAAAATGGAGGACTTTTTAAAAAAAACAAACAGAGGGACGTAAGACCAAGGCCAAAGAAGGACTTTTTCTCTCTCTCTTTTTTTTTTTTGCATCCGATGTGAATACGGATTCAGTTGAAACATTACGTGTGGAATGGAAAAAACCCCCAAACAAACAAACAAAAAAAAAAACCAGGGAGCTGCTGAAGAAAAGAATAAACAAAGGACTCGTTCTCTCTCTCTTGGTGTTTCATGTCAGAACTGCAGTCTTTTCAGCTGTGCCCCAAGAATGGGGTCTAACGGAGAGAGAGGACAAAACATGACCTCCAAACATCCCGGCTGATTTGGTGCGCCGTATTGGAAGCCGGTGGGAGGGCGAGGGGGGAGTGGGGGTGGTGAAGCTTGGGGCTCAGTCTATGGTCTTAAAATGCAACTGTAGCATTTCCAACAATGTAGTCAGATTAGCGGTGCAGATTAGATAAAAGGGCGGCTGTAGAGGAGGTGATGGGGAGGTGGCGGCTTGCCTCACGTCGCTGTAAACATTGAGTTAAAAGTCGCCTGAGGATGGGGCGGGGTTGGGGGTGGGAGTTTGCATTTGTGCTATACAGTTAGGTGTTATAGGCTGACAAAATGACATTTGTTTGTAGTGAGAACCAATGTGGCTACCTCACTAAGATGAGTGGTTTGTGAAACCGCCACTAATACCAAAGATACTGCAGCCTACCGGTCTAAACCTGCCTAGGGGGATACTATTGAAAAAAGAAAAGAAAAATAATAAAAAAGAAGCCCCCCTTTATGCCCGACACGGATAATCTTGCAGCCACAGTGACACGTTTGCACGAACAGTGCAGTCAGACTGCATCGTGCCACACAGGAGGAGGTGGCAGCCTTGCAGAAAGAGTTGAGTGCCTTTTCCCTTCAACCACGGGTGGGACTGCACTGGCAAACACAAGCCACACACAGCCATGCGGGCGCACGCGCTCCCACTTACAGACACACACCACGCATACAATATTCCCACAATTGGATGGACAGAAAGGGGGGCCCAAAGAGAGGGACACAGAGTGGGGGGGGGGCTGTGTCAGCATTTCCTCCCATATTGACTTTCCATCTTGATACACTAGAATACAAGCACTTTATCATGTAGAAAGTCTATAAAACATTTTCTATACGCTATTTATTTGAAACAAAATTATGTTACTCCTTAATCTGTCTTTGTTTGCCTTCTCGTAGCTCACAGCCCTTTTCGTTTTGTTGTTGTTTGCCGGGCGTGCTTTAACTCCCAGCTGCTTTAACTCTCTCCCATCAGAGATATTTTTGTGTAACAGAGAAGGGGAGGGCTAAAACGCTAGCAGCTCTAAGCACCCGGAGGGCTGTAACCTGGAGTATTTTATGTTTTTTTGTTTTTTTTTACACCAACATCTCTCATTGTCTCCACTGCGTGCAAGCACAGAGGCTGCACTAGAAAAGTGTGGAAAACTCACTGACAGTTTTGACACAAATTCTCTCCTCCTTCCACCTTATCTGTTCAGTCGTCAGCTCCCCCTAGTGCTCAGACTCGGTAGGCTTGTGTTGACAATTAATTCTGAAATACCTCAAAAACCTTTCATGTAAACTTTATGTAATTTAAACTGAAAATAATACTGCTAATGATAACGATGATTATGAAACTATGATACTATGATAGTTAGTTTTGGAACTTGTGACTTGAAGCTTTCTACTGTTAAATTCCTTTTATGGGTTTCCTAAATATTTTTTTTTTCTTGTATGTTCTCATTTGATTTGCTACGGCATGTACTTAATCTTTCCATATAGGAAAAGACATTGTGAATGTTTCTGTGGAGGGTCATGTGAGAAAAGAAGGTTAAAGAAAGGTGAGAATGAGCTTTAACGCAAAACTCTCTCTCAAAGTCAGTGGTGGGCACAGCTAAGCTAAGCTAAAAGTTAGCTTTGATAACCACTACGCTAACTGAAAATATAACTATGATAACACTATACAAATTTAGCTTCGTTTTTTTTATTATTTTTTTTTTTTTTATTGTTATGGTTCCAAAACTCAAAACTTAAAAACAAAACAGATCTAAAGAGCTGAAAAATAAATCCGTTGATGCATACACATAGAAGTTCCCCCAAAATGTTTAGCACGCCAAAATGAGATGATGATGACGATCAAGAAATGAACATATAAAATTAAACAGTAGTTTTCCTATCACATCAAATTTATTCACGTGTATTAACATATTAAAATAAGTAATATTAACAAATAAAATACACATGGGAAATAATTTTAATCTAATTAATAAGTACTTATTGCCTTTGTGAGATGTGCTAATTTTGATAACTGGATTAGTGTATAAGCTAAAAACAGGAATAAATTGACCAAAAATATTTTTGAATGTTAAACTTTATTTACAAAGGTTAATGGTGCTAAAGATAGCTGACCTAAATTTAATGGGTGCTAATGGGTATGTGAATGGTTGTCAAAGTTAGCTATAAAACTGATTTGCTAATGAAAAAATTAGCTTTGCAAAGTAGCTGTTAGCTGATTAGCTGAACTGTGCCCACCACCGCTCAAAGGCAGGTGCATTAAAAAAATAAGAAAAACAAAATAATACATAATTTAGTCTAGGACCTATAGTTTAGACATGTATGTGCTTCATTTAGGAGAGCGAGGATAACTCAATTGTTCTAGGCTGATATGACTCCAGTGAACAACTTGGGATATGTGCCAAAATCTATCCGGGATGAACAGCCCAAAAATGAGCACGACCTTGTTCATCCTGAGTGTTACTTCAAATGCAGCTGTATTTTCTAAACTGCAGCAACTACAGATTTTCCAAGATACTCAAAATGTTTAGAATGACCAGTACATGTTTGGGAGGATCAAAGAAGAGTGTAAAATTTCTATTTGATATTTTAAGAGAAAATGATTAAAATCAGTGGGTCAACTTATTACCGAAAGAAAACAAACATTTACCAGATATAATGACAGTTTATTCTCAGTCATACTGCTATCAATGGAATATTGGCTGCTAAACTTGTTTCTTTAGCAGACAGCACACTCTTAAAAAATAAACTGCTGTCTCAATGAGAAAAAGTGATGTAACAATTTGCATAGATTTTTGAAAGTTATTTCAATTTAACTAGCGACATCTTGTGGCATTAACTTAGTTGAAAGTTCAAACAATTAAAATGAAACAAATTTTAAAAATCTATGCAAATTGTTACATGAATGCAGTTCAGAAAATACAGCTGTATTTGAAGTAACACTCTGGACAAAAAAAGGCTTTGGTCATTTTATAAAAGGGCGTAGTCATTTTCGAATTGTTTGTCCCGGATAGAGATTTTGGCACATATCCCAAGTTGTTCATTGGGGTGATATTAGTCTAGAACAGTTGAGTTATCCTCTCCTAAAAGATGTGCGTACATGTCTCAGCTCGGTCCTCAAATAATTTGAGCAGAATCCTTAACAAAAAAACAAAACAAAACAAAACAAAAAAATAATTAATTAATAAATAAAAAATTGATGATACACCAAAGGAGGACTAAATCTTCTATTCATTGTTGGCCTTCTCCTGTCCTTAAGTTTTCATTTCTCTTAAAAAACAAAAGACAAAACAACAACAATAAAAAAAGAGTTAATTTTGAAGGTTTCTGAGTGTGTTTAAGTGCTCCTAATGTTCTTAGAATATTAAAAACCAGCACCTCTTATTGAAAAGAAGGTGCAGCTGTTTTTCTTTTGTGCATGAATATTGTATAACTGTATAGAAACCAACAGGAATGACCTGTGATTTTGTGGGGAGAGGAGCAGGAAGACTTGGGAGTGGGTGAAGGAGGGGTGGGGGATGTTTTTTCATTCTGGAAAAAAAAAAAGTAGGTGGTGTTAAAGGTTGTGGTTGGCATTGTGGGGAGGTGTTTTTAGAATTTCCGTCACTGTTGGATTCACTGGTCGTGTGCATGTGTTGTTGCAAACCTCTTTCCCTTTCCCCATGTTTCTTTGATGTATATAACTCCAGACAGTAGGGGGCAGTGTGTGCTGGGGGAGGTCAAACTCCTTTCCTCCCAATCAATAGCATTTAGTCTTCATTCCTTAACTTGTGGTCCGGACTCCCGTCCTGAGATGTGTGTCTTGCTTTTTCCAAAGGCGGGTTGTGTACTTGGAGTTAATCAGAGGGACGCACCTGGCTCTGAGCGTCGGCCGTGAACCTGTACGTCTGTCTGTTCGCTTTTCTCTCAAACTGTGTACATGTGCTCATTTGTACCAATGTGGAAATCAAAGTGCTTTTATGTTCCTTTTCCTATAAGTTGCAATATTTGTCATGCAAAAAATTTGAAGCGATTTCTTAACCAACTGAGCGAGCGACCACAGTGCTATGTGGCAGCCGACCCATCCGACCGGAAATGACCTCAGCATTTCCTGTCAAACAGCATATGTGTGCGTCATTTCCGCGCGGGATGAAAAGTTGCCAGTGGAACTGACGTAGACACCCCCAGTCACACTGTGCTCTCCCTCTTCTGTTACCTGTTAATCAATCAAAACCAAGTGTCTTTGTGATGGTAGAAGACAATCAGTTTCAAAACAAGAAAAATGGTAGAGAGAGGGCAGGCCAGTGGGGAGGAGCGAGGGGCGGCGAGAAGGAGAACAAAACAAGGGGAAAAGAGGCTCTCTGAACGCACGCTCCGCCGCCCCAACTCTCCTAACATTCCTTCGATCATACTCCAAACGGCGGCGCTGGTGTCTGACATAATCCCAGTTACACAACATGACCAGTCAAATGTCATTAATCATTTTAAATGAACACGCTTCTCCTGCGCTCCCGTGGCCACAGCGCGATGCAGGAGTCCAAACAGGAAGTACGGTGTGAGGACCATATTTCCCGTCGCAAACCCACGCTAACGATGACATAACCAGCCGCGGGGAATAAAAATGGCTCCGGTTGGTGGCTTTTTGCACAGAGAACTATGCAAACACCTGACCCCCCCCAATCTTAATCGTTGCTGCTGGGTCAGAGTGTACATCCTAAAACTCTACCCTGCACCTCCCCGGGACATTTAGACACTCACACTTTGACCTCTACAAGCCCTTCATGCCCATCTCCATCTTCTCTCCACAGTCATTCCATTCAAAGCAGCATGAGAACACAACGCCATGTTTCACCTCAACAGACTATTGATGTCATTACAGCATCATATGACCCCACCCAAAATGACCGCTGACATCATAAAGGGAGTCTGTGCTGATGTTTGCAAGCTGCTCGTGGCTCCGCTGTTTTACATTGTTTGACCGTCTTTGTCCTGCGTGCCAAGGAAGGGCCACGATCAACGCAAAGGCGCTTATATTGTATCCCGAGTTTACAAAGTCGCCTGCTGGCATATACTGCACTCTGACAGACAGACTGACACATCATCTGGCACATGCCGCGGAGGTAGAGCCTGCGTCTGCTTTTTTTTTTCTTTTAAGAGTGTTTACTAAGCCAAAGATAGACTCAGAGGTGAGACAATCCGGCAACCAAACCTACACGATAACGTTCAGCTCGCTGGACTTCTTTACGGGTCCGTGTTATTTATCGGCCCGTACACGTACTGCAAACCTTCGTGCGCACTTCAGCCCACAGAGACACAAGTAGGAGGGACACACACACACACACACACACACACACACACACACACACACACACACACACACACACACACACACACACACACACACACAAACCCACTCATGGCGGGTGTCTCGTGGGATCAGAAGGCCTCTTTTCCCTCCTCCCACTGCAGAAGCCGGAGAGCCTGTGGAGGACTTTTAGTTTCACTCTAGTTGAGACTTTTGTGAAGGAAAAAAATCTGAGTAATAACTGTTACAGAAAAATAACTTAAAAGGATAATATGGGTAAATTGCGTGTTTTGAAATAAATTAACAAATAAAACCATTGTAAAACAATGACGTGTGCTCCATTTATTGTGTTGGGCTTGATAGTTCGACCACAGTGTTCATGTCGTGATCAAACCACGTATCGGTGATGAAAACTTAAAGTCTGTGGGCCGGACATCTCTCAGGAATTGACAACAGTTAGGCCACCTGAGGCCTTCAGCAGACCATGTTGGTGTAGATAACAGACAGATGGATGAGGCATGAATTTAATTTATTAGAAAATAATGTGCATTAAAAAAACATTAGGACTAAAGTACAGGTACATTCAATGGTGAGCACAGCTAAGCTAAAAGTTAGCTTCGATAACCAAGGACCAGATGTTGATATCTATATAAACCCAATTAAAAACCTAAGTTAATTGTGATAATGGCAAACCAATAAACCACTAAAACATTTAGCTGAAGCTACTGCGAATTTGAATTTAGTCTTTGCATGGTTTGTTTTCTTCTGGCTCCATAACCCTGAAAAACAGACCTAAAGATCTGACATATTAATATGTTGCACACATAAAAATATAGTTTCCCAAAAAGGTTTAGCAGGACAAAACCAGATGATGATCAAACTGTACATAAATAATTAAATGAACAAATTGCCAGTTTCCATTCAGCAACAGTTTGTAAGAACCTTACAGAAAGTATAAAATTAATAAGAAATATTCAGAATTAAAATGCAGAGTGAAAAATCATTTTAATAAAGTAAGTTTGTGGCTCGACCAGGTGGCGCTTGTGGCCATTGTGCCATGTGTCTGTTTTGTTTATTGGGTTTATAATGTCCAGCAGGAACAAATATGTGTGCTTTTAGGGCTTACAAATGTTTCTGATTGTTAAACTTTATATAAAAAAATAAATGGTAGCTGGTTTAAAGTTAGCAGAGCAGTATTTAGTGGAAGTTAATTGGTCTGCTAATGGTTCTCAAAGTTAGCTGAAAAACATGCATGCTAATGACAAAGTTAACTTCAGTAATTAGTTGTCAGCTGATGACCTGGACTGAGACCACCACTGGGTAAGTTGCAGGAACAGTACATCTGATCATGTCCTCAAGGTTTCCAGGGGCCATTTCTCATATTAAAGTTTGGTGCTATTGTCTTTGATGGGAATTTGGCTTTGTGAGTCAGTGGGATTACGACTTGTAGTCACCTTCACATCCACTGGAGGCACTGTGCAAGTCCCTGATGAAATGAGGTGACCGGGTCCGGGTCCCTGGGAGAGGGCGTAAGATGAACAGTGGATAGATGTCCCTCTTCTGAAAGCTGACTTCAGTTCCACTGGCTGGCAGGGAGTGCTGTGGACCTGCATCACATCCAGGTGAGTGACATCAGTTACCATGACAACAGCTTGTGCTTACCTAAATACGACCTATTTGTATTGTCAATTGTGTCGATAGAATAGCCCAAGCAGAGGGTCACCCCTTTGAGTCTGGTCTGCTTGAGGTTTCTTCCTCAAATCATCATCATGTAGCGCATGTCCTCGATTCACCCTGATTAAATAAATACGTTAATGCTTTCTCAACCAAAACCTGAGGTTTTGAACTGAGGACAGAGACTGTTGTTTTCACTCCTAACTCTGAAATTCATGAGCCCATCTGGAGATAAGCTTTGGACACCACCCCCGTGGGCCTCCACACTTTGGGCCCCACACCATAACAGAACTGTGACTCAGAGTTCTTCAAAGAAGCCCTTGCTTGTTTATCGGTTAAATTTTGGTCACTATGAATTACATGACATTATAATTGCTTCCCAGCAGAATCTGAGCTTCCCCAGGCCAGGAGAACCCAAATTTTATGGCTTCACACTAAGGCCAGAACCTCTCCAGACACTGCAAGAAGATCTCTTCCACGATAAGATGTGGCCATAAAACTTTGAGCCTTGACAACCAGCTATTATCTCTAGGTCTAAATTAAGGAAAAGACCTTTGCTTCAAATAAAAAAAATGCTTCAGTATTCTTTTATTCATATATATAAACTTCTAATGTTGTCTGTGTTGCTTATTCAAGAAAATGCTTTGCATATAATCACTTCATTTAAATGACCTGTGTTCCTTGTAACTGATGTATGTTGAATGTGATGTTTCTGACTTATCCATGTTTTGATCATGGAATATTCTGTTAACTAAGTCGTGTGTGTAGGATGTGTTTAAGCCTTTAATAACGTTATATTCATCCCAAAAATGTCTTAGACCAAATAGTATGCCAAATTAGGTAATGTATTTAAATAGCTGAATCATTTCCTTGTCTCTCTAGTTTCCAAAGTTTCTGTGAAATTACACACCCTAAATGGGTGGAGTTTAATGACACAAGTCCCATTTAAAAGTTAGAACAGAGTTTCAACTCTTTCTCTTGTAACTCTCTTGGAGCACTCTGCAACTCTCTTCCTCTCTTCTTTTCTTTAAACTCTTAACTTTATTTTTGGGTCAACAAGGCCCCAAGCTAAGCTATGCTAAGCTACCACGTGGCTTCATTCATTCATTCATTCATTATGTTATTCATTCTTTGATAAATTAATAGCCTGACGCTTTAAGGTGCGCCAAGTCTGTCGGATTTTTAAGAGAACTTCCGAGCTGAACTTTTCAAAATAATAGCGAATTTACAGAAAAGCGGCTTTCCTTCCCTGTACAATGCTGCTCTTAAAGTTTTATCTTTTTTTCTAAATTCACAAAGACTTTTAATCTGGCTCCAACAAACTTTTTAAAAGCTACCAGAACCCATTTTCAACAAACGCCTTCCACCTCTGGGGTCCAGCAAGCTGACGACCTGCCTGCAAGCAGTGATCCTGTTGGTAAAATCAGCCAACTAAAGCCTTTGGGATTGCCCGGGGAGACCGCTGGGTTAACCCCTGACCCAAGTGAGCTCACGCTGCAAAGAGCCTAACACATCGACGATGGACGGACGGTTCAGTCGAACCATCTCTTCAACAGATCAGCTACAGTAGTGTTCAGAATAATAGTAGTGCTATGTAACTAAAAAGATGAATCCAGGTTTTGAGTACATTTCTTATTGTTACATGGGAAACAAGGTACCAGTAGATTCAATAGATTCTCACAAATCCAACAAGACCAAGCATTCATGATAGGCACACTCTTAAGGCTATGAAATTGGGCTATTAGTAAAAAAAAAGTAGAAAAGGGGGTGTTCACAATAATAGTAGTGTGGCATTCAGTCAGTGAGTTCGTCAATTTTGTGGAACAAACAGGAGTGTATCAGGTGTCCCCTATTTAAGGATGAAGCCAGCACCTGTTGAACATGCTTTTGTCTTTGAAAGCCTGAGGAAAATGGGACGTTCAAGACAGAACAGCGTAGTTTGAATAAAAGTTGATTGGAGAGGGGCAACCTTATATGCAGGTGCAAAAAATTATAGGCTGTTCATCAACAATGATCTCCAATGGTTTAAAATGGACAAAAAAACTAGAGACGCGTGGAAGAAAATGGAAAACAACCATCAAAATGGATAGAAGAATAACCAGAATGGCAAAGGCTCACCCATTGATCAGCTCCAGGATGATCAAAGACAGTCTGGAGTTACCTGTAAGTGCTGTGACAGTTAGAAGACGCCTGTGTGAAGCTAATTTATTTGCAAGAATCCCCCACAAAGTCCCTCTGTTAAATAAAAGACGTGCAGAAGAGGTTACAATTTGCCAAAGAACACATCAACTGGCCTAAAGAGAAATGGAGGAATATTTTGTGGACTGATGAGAGTAAAATTGTTCTTTTTAGGTCCAAGGGCTGCAGACAGTTTGTGAGACAACCCCCAAACTCTGAATTCAAGCCACATTTCACAGTGAAGACAGTGAAGCATGGTGGTGCAAGCATCATGATATGGGCATGTTTCTCCTACTATGGTGTTGGGCCTATATATCGCATACCAGGTATCATGGATCAGTTTGGATATGTCAAAATACTTGAAGAGGTCATGTTGCCTTATGCTGAAGAGGACATGCCCTTGAAATGGGTGTTTCAACAAGACAATGACCCCAAGCACACTATTAAATGAGCAAAATCTTGGTTCCAAACCAACAAAATTAATGCCTCGCAGATATGAAGAAATCATGAAAAACTGTGGTTATACAACTAAATACTAGTTTAGTGATTCACAGGATTGCTAAAAAAGCAGTTTGAACATAACAGTTTTGAGTTTGTAGTGTCAACAGCAGATGCTACTATTATTGTGAACACCCCCTTTTCTACTTTTCTTTTACTAATAGCCTAATTTCATAGCCTTAAGAGTGTGCATATCATGAATGCTTGGTCTTGTTGGATTTGTGAGAATCTACTGAATCTACTGGTATCTTGTTTCCCATGTAACAATAAGAAATATACTCAAAACCTGGATTAATCTTTTTAGTCGCATAGCACTACTATTATTCTGAACACTACTGTAAGTGACCCAGTTAAAGGTTCCAGAAAAAGGGTTTTGTTGTCAATGGATGCAAAGTGGCTGCTTTTTAACCATATTCATATGTTTGTTTAATCAATTTCTTAATAATAATTGGCTTCAAATTTCATCACTAAATTCTAATCAGATTTATTTACTTAATGTGTTTAAGCTTTATCTCTACTTTCTTTCAACGTCTCATGAGTAAGCAAATTGTTTCCATAAATGAACTTACTTAATCACTGTCCACTCAAAATGCCAGTAAACTGTTCATTTATTGTTTATTTGTAAATAAAATGTAAATATTTCTGCTGTGGTTCATTTTGTGTTCAGAAGGAAACCCTTGGTCAATCGTATCGTAGAATTCAGACTTTCAGACCTGCGACTGATTAACATTGAGACTGATTAATTTGAGACTGATAAATTAATGAATGTTTAAATTAAAGTACCTATGCTTTAAATAGGTGGTGCCCTGAGGATATATAAATAATTATTAAACCTTAAAATTGTTAATTATTTTGGTGTCCCATTAAATGAGATCTAGGCCAATCTAATTAAATTTTAGAGTTTAACAATACTTTCACTACATATTTTGGTGCTCTCCGTGAGGCCAATAACACATTGCGAGGCTTAACTACATTCACTACATTAAATTGGTGCCCGTGTGAGGTGCCATTCATTCCAAACAATTAAGTTAAATGTAATTTCCTTACAGTTTATTTTGGTACGCCCGTGGGCAATTTTAGAATATCGCTACATTATTTTATATTGGTGCCCCGTTGTGAGGCATGTAAAATTCGCTATAGATCAGAGGGAGTTTTTCCTTACCACTGTTGCTCTGGGGGTTAGTAAGGTTAGACCTTACTTGTGTGAAGCGTCTTGAGGCAGCTTTGTTGTGATTTGGTGCTATATAAATAAATGAAATTGAATTGAATAGACACTTGTTGACTGACACTGACCTGATGTTTGGAAAACCACAGAACACTTCATATTTGTATAATTTGTCATAATCTGCTTTTGAGGAGTGTCCAAGGTCTGTTCAAGAGGGCACAAAAACTCACGGCAAAGCCACATGCTGGGTGCAAAGTGAGCTGGATTTACTGTGATCATTTGACATGGGCGTGTTGCAATCCAAAAATGATGATATCAACCAATCAGAGTGGCACTCATTCCCTTTAAACTGGAGTGTGCCAACACAAGTATTTCCTTAAAAATACCAGAGATCATATGACTTACGGTACAAATAACTGCATATTTGAGCCATCTAAGAAGTCAACGCTCCAGTATTTCCACTGAGTGGAATTTTACTATTATTTAATTTGTATGTTAGCGCCATCAGCACTAATTAACAGGTATCGATAGCTTGATGACATTAGCTGAGGCAGTGGATGCTCTCGTTTTGGACGAACAACGATATACATTTTCTGTATATTCTCTGTTAGTACACGCCCGCGACCAACATGCTTGATGAATTCCTGCGCAAAAGATAGTTCCCAGACCTCCGATGACAGTGCATTTTCATGGGTAACAAAAACATCAGGAGTATATTTGGCACAAGAACTTGTGTATATTGTGTGTTTTCACACCTAAATGATTGTAAGTCAATACTCACACTCATCTAGCAGTTGGCAAATTCAGCGCTGGGTCAGGCAAAAGTAGTCCGGTGAGCTATCCCACAATGCCAAGATAACAGAGATGTCGCTCCAACGAGAGCGGCACGCTGAGCAGTGTGACAGTGATAGCGCCACAGTTCTAGAGGGCATACCAGATTGGTGGGCCTGTTCAGGCTTTACTTGACCCATCACGGTCAACCTGGTCTTACCGATGATCTCTCCAGGTCTTTACCCATTTATGGGTTGGCCAAGAGTTTGGCGGAGTCAGGGATGGTAGATGACCTTTGGAGCTGGTCGGTTTGAGCTTTAAACCCACTCTTTATAAAAACTATGGTTGATGTCACAGAGGGTTTGTTCACTATCTATTAGGGGTGTCACGGATTGGAAAAGCCACGGCTTTGATCAGGTATGGTTTTTAAGCAACAGATTGGATTGTTTTTCAGATCAGCAAAAACAAACAAAGAAACAGAAATTTTTGCCTGTGGTCCTCAATGAAAACAAGTTTTTTTTTTTTCATTTTTAACATAACTTTTGAAAATAGAACACTTGATTATTAAATTGCAAAATGAACTGTCAGTAAAAAAAAACTGTCAAAAAAATAGGGAAAAGGAAAAAAATAAATGAATAGAGCAAAACGGATTTGATTATACGTATATCAGTTTTGCTCTATTCATTTATTTTTTTCCTTTTCATGATTTGACAAAGGGTTTATATATACTCAACAAAAATATAAACGCAACACTTTTGGTTTTGCTCCCATTTTGCATGAGATTAACTCAATGATCTAAAACTTTTTCCACATATACAATACCACCATTTCCCTCAAATACTGTGCACAAACCAGTCTAAATCTGTGATAGTGAGCACTTCTCCTTTTCTGAGATAATCCATCCCACCTCACAGGTGTGCCATATCAAGATGCTGATTAGACACCATGATTAGTGCACAGGTGTGCCTTAGACTGCCCACAATAAAAGGCCACTCTGAAAGGTGCAGTTTTGTTTTATTGGGGGGGGGGGATACCAGTCAGTATCTGGTGTGACCACCATTTGCCTCATGCAGTGCAACACATCTCCTTCGCATCATCCGTGAAGAGAACACCTCTCCAACGTGCCAAACGGCAGCAAATGTGAGCATTTGCCCACTCAAATCGGTTACGACGACGAACTGGAGCCAGGTCGAGACCCCGATGAGGATGACGAGTATGCAGATGAGCTTCCCTGAGACAGTTTCTGACAGTTTGTGCAGAAATTCTTTGGTTATGCAAACCGATTGTTCCAGCAGCTGTCCGAGTGGCTGGTCTCAGACGATCATGGAGGTGAACATGCTGGATGTGGAGGTCCTGGGCTGGTGTGGTTACTCGTGGTCTGCGGTTGTGAGGCTGGTTGGATGTACTGCCAAATTCTCTGAAACGCCTTTGGAGATGGCTTATGGTAGAGAAATGAACATTCAATACACGAGCAACAGTTCTGGTTGACATTCCTGCTGTCAGCATGCCAATTGCACGCTCCTTCAAATCTTGCGACATCTGTGGCATTGTGCTGTGATAAAACTGCACCTTTCAGAGTGGCCTTTTATTGTGGGCAGTCTAAGGCACACCTGTGCACTAATCATGGTGTCTAATCAGCATCTTGATATGGCACACCTGTGAGGTGGGATGGATTATCTCAGCAAAGAAGAAGTGCTCACTATCACAGATTTAGACTGGTTTGTGAACAATATTTGAGAGAAATGGTGATATTGTATATGTGGAAAAAGTTTTAGATCTTTGAGTTCATCTCATACAAAATGGGAGCAAAACCAAAAGTGTTGCGTTTATATTTTTGTTGAGTGTATATATATATATATATATATGTTGGGTAGGATTACTTTGAAATGTAATCCAAAAAGTAATCAGATTACAAGTAATTCAAATGTATGTACAAACATACATGTAATCCACATGTATTCTTTCAAAGTAATCCTACCCAACCTTGTGTATGCATTCATCCTACCCACTGACGGGAATTCATGCCAAGCAGGTGCTAGGAAAAAATTGAGAAGACATGTTATTTTCTGGAGCTGTGGTCTTTCAGCCACCTTGGCTGCACATGCGCTTCAATGGCAAAGCTGGGTTCAGTGGGCTCACATTTATGCAGGGAAGAGACGACTGACACATCGTCTTCAACTTCTTTAACACTTGTGAGATTCTTTCTATGGTTGGATCCAGAAGTTCACTCAGCCTGTTGTCTGGAGCAGAACACAAGGCTATAACCAGTCTATGGCTGTAACAGGCTGTGGGAAGGTGCAGCTCCAATTTCTCCACTCGGTTGTGTTTTTAATAAGTAGGCTGAGCGTGGAGCTGTATTTCTTCTACTCAGACTGTGATTCTACCACAACTGCATCAAAAGTAACCCAGTTATCACTTTAAAAACAGGTCATCATGACACAAAATCTTACTTATGTAAATTCTGCAATTAATCCATGGTTCACATGCGTGCCGAACAACGGGACGGTCCGCATGGACCACGGATCAACTATGATCCGTTACACCATTACCATATATACAGTCAGTGGCCTGACCACACCTTATTTTGAGACCAGCAGGACTATGGGAGCACAAATGTACTTACATATATTCAGAGGTCTCACCCTATGTTTGTTATGACGGCTGCGAATGACACTTAGGGCGTAGACGGTCATTGAGGGCAGCAGAGCAGTCCAGGCCGTGAGCAGAGCTGTGAGCCACGCAACTGGATCCCTGAAAGCCTGATCAGATGCACCTGAAGAGAGACAGAAGCCAAATAACCAAACGTCTTTCACAACAGATCCATCACTTCATCAGGGTGACAGAAAACTACATTAACTAATCATTAAAATGCAGTTTCACTGTATATTTATTTGTATGTATTTAGTGATTTTACATGATGTAGCAGCACATAGGTGAAGAATAAAGCAGAGCTGCATGAGGGAAACCGACATGGGTACAAATCGCCAAACCATGTGGCCAGTTCACCTCCCTTAGGGCCCCTTCACACATAGTATGAACGTAAATGGTAAATGGACTGCATTTATATAGTGCTTTTCCATCTGCATCAGACGCTCAAAGCGCTTTACAATTATGCCTCACATTCACCCCGATGTCAGGGTGCTGCCATACAAGGCGCTCACTACACACCGGGAGCAACTACGGGATTAAAGGCCTAATACGTTAAAGAATGTGGTCGAATTGTGCATGAAGCAGGAACCGTATGCGATATGTGTAAAATTGTAGCTACATCCAATGCCTCGTACACCTGTTGCTACAACTATTTGCGCACACCAGAGACTGAAAGACAGTGTGTGCTGTGAGAGCCCATCAAACCCTCTTGCGGCAGGTGTCGGCCAAATTCCAGCTGACACATACGAACATCTAATACCGCTCGTTTGGCACTTAGAACATGCGTGGCCAGTTGCACCTTTGGCTCGACAACAGTCTGCAGACAATTACTGTTGAGCTGGATGTGAAATTTGTCTAAGTGCCCCACGAGTGTGACATTGCAAACAGACACAGTTTGTGTGTGCACAGAACTGACAAGGGGTGTGGCCGCCAAAACGAGCAACTGTGGAGATCTCTGGTTCTGGACATCACGGCTGGGGAACACGTACTGTGTTTGGACGGCCATGAACTAACAACTGCCCACTGTGATACGTGTGTGTCTGCTTGCTGTCTTCACGTGGACATCCATAAAAACATATATCATTTTGGCAATGGGCTGCAGCGAATGAGCGCAAGCCACGCACATTGACAAGCTACCCCAGGTGAAACGGACCATCAGATCATAACACGTAGCAGGTGATTTGAATGTCACATCACCTGTGAGCTCTGTTCCACGTGACGCGGTGTCTGTCGTGCAGTGCGCCATCCACAAGACACGTGTGTTGGGCAAGACACGCGCAGGGGGCTGGCTGGACATGCCGCCAGCAGATGTGGACAAGATGAGACTGCCCTGCTTCTCATTCATGTCATTTCATGACTGTACATCTGTGACCATGGGTCATCTACAGAGGAACAGACGGATCATATTTGTATTGTCCGATTGATAAGAGGGATTCAAGAAAATGTGTTTTTATAATGGTGTGTGGTTGTATTTCTTTTTAAATTTGTCTATGTCCTTCTTGATATCAGGCATTTTCCTGCACCTTTCACAGGACAGCGATGGTAGCTCAGTGGTAAAGTTTCTGGATGGCAATCAGAGTTTTTAGAAATTGCAGGTTTGAATCCCGTGGGTGGCATATATATTTTTTTTATTTTTTCACAGCAGCTATGCGATATAATCCAATAACAGATAATTATCAAAGATAATGTTTTCATTATCGGATTATCTTTTTAGATAACTTTAAAAACCATTATCAGACTAATTATCTTCTGATAAATTGTCGTCCGATAACTTTTAGACCGATAACGTAGTAAACCAAGCTGCACAGCGGCAAACATTTTTAAAATTTAAAATCAGTTGAGACCTACCTGTTAAAAGTTTCCTAAGAGATGTATAGTTCTATCCTCTGCAAACAGAAGAGAGCTGTTTTCAGAAGAAACCACTCTATCCTCTGCAGACAAAGGAGAACTGGTTACAAAAAAAAAAAAAAAATCAACTTTTTTTTTTTAACACCATGCTGATACACTGGCAATATCACCCAAGTCATCCAGAGGCATACATTTTTAACTTATGGTTCAAATTTTAACCAAACTAATTTTGGACAAGTTATTTAAAATTACTGTCATGTCTGAAGTTTTATAAAGTGAAAATATCAGAAATGTGTTTTAGTTTTAAAGTAATGTTCTAATTTTTAAGGTTTTGTGAGCACACGCTGTGCCCAGCAGTGCATTATGGGTAGGATAGGGTAATCTCAGTACGTTCACAACAGGACAAATGCATTTCAGACACTCTGTTCAGGCTCCACGGACAACAGCATTAAACTCTAGTGCCTAAAACTCTTGTGAATATATTCTCTGGGTTTATAGAGGTTATTGTATTTTCGTTTATTAAATTCCACGCATCTTAAATGTAGCAGACACGGATTATCTGGAATTTTGTTTTGGCAAGTTTTCAAGGGCTCTACTGCCATCTACTGGCCAGTAGTGTTCATGGCAGTATTCGCCCTAAGTACTAAGCATCTGGGCACCAGTAGATGGCAGTGTTCTATTTATTTTGACCCCGGTTATATCAGATCGTTGTCAAATCAACTTTTTGGCTTTGCAAATGGCTTTTTTTTTTTTTTTTTTTTTTACAAATTAAGTCTTAAAACAACACAACAACAACCACAAAAAACATTACAAGACAGGTCTGCGGTGTTTGCACATGCACAGTGCGAGAGGTTGGATGCTTGTAGCTCTTCAGCAGCAGGATACCCTCACGACGGCCGACCAGAATAATATCAAACAAATTTGATTTTAATTCGACCATATGATTGGCGATCAGGAGGTTGTCGTGAGATGTTGAATGCAGTTTGTTACTCCATGTACACTACACGATGCAGGACGCGCAATTAACCTGAAACTCGGTCCAAAAAATTCTCGCACGAATGAAAAATCATCTGAAAAAGGGCCAAAACTCGCACAGTGTAAAGCCAACATTTATGTGTCAAGACAATATTGAGTGCACGTTTTACAACATCATAAAATGTGCGCACGGCACTAATAAAATGAGCGCACATTCTCTTCACATGCAAAACATTTTGCGATGACACTTCCAGGGCTCCGTAAAAATGCCTGTTTTTACAAATAAAAAATGGAATATTTTACAAAAGCACATTTATCTGTAAACACCAAAACACGACACACGTCACATTAATGTGTTGGTTTACATAATGAATGACTGAACCAATCAATGTTTAGCAGAGGTACTTTTACCCAGAATCCTTTGCGATCTGTCTGTGTTTGTTACAAAACCTCAGAATTAGTGCATTATTCAACATTAAAACATATTTTAACTTTGTACAAATGACAGAATTGACATTAATGGAGTTATTCTATCAGTATTCACACAAAACCATAAGTCAGCATGCCTTTATTTTTCAAGACCTCCACCTGACCGGAGCACTGTGATTAGTAGAGAGCTGGCTTTGTGGCTGTTATCAGGGTGCATCTGTGCTGTAGCTGTGTATCTCCCAGCAGGGGCAGCATGTTCAGACATAGAAGTACTGGCTCATTGTTTGGGTCTTTTGTCGCTTTTGATGCTTCCAAAAGCGATTGTGGTGTTAACTCAAATTCAGCTTGTTAGTAGTTGCAAATGTACTAGAGACAATACTGGAAGTTATCGGTTATCTGTAACTTCCGATACATTTTTGGGTGGTTTATCTTTTCAAAGATAACTTTTCAGTTATCTGATTATCTGTTATCGAAGTTAATTTTTTGGTTATCTGTGCCCACCACTGGTTGTTACACATGCTTCCGTTGTATCGGCATCGTTCACGCCTGCCCGTCGGCTCGATGTTTTAGTAGTTCGCACATACGAGCTGTTCCGCCATGATTTGCCCTGATTTGTACTTATTCGTACTATGTGTGAAGGGGCCCTTAAAGAGCTCTGTTTTCATTGTCGGTCACAACATTCAAATAGTTAACAATTTCAGTACATCAAATCCAACACTGAGACTGGTTGTATGGGTTCAACCACAGACACTAAAGCAGAGAACACAACAGTTATGCAGTTCTAACTGGTTTTATAGGCAGCTGATGGTACTGGAACAGCCAACACACACACAGACAGTCTGTACAATAATGGGTCCTTGTAGTCATGGTTTGGTACACAGGAGGACTGTCTGTCCAACATAAATGTCCATGAGGGAAGCAGCAAGCAAGTAATGCAGGTAAACATACAGAGAGTCAGTACACAGTTATCAAACACACCAGGCAGACAGGTCAGGAAATGGCAGACCATACTGAAGAAACATATAGAGGCAGTGCGAGTCTGCAACTGAGGAGATCAAACATGGAGAAAGTAGAAGACAAAGCAGGCATGATAGCAATAGGTTCCAACACCTGACTGAGGGCTGTGGATGGCTATATGGTGCACGAGTCAATTAACGAGAAGTGAGCATGCATGTGAAACCAGAAGCCTAAGTGACAGGGAAACAGGAAGTAAAGCCAATGGAAACACACACGCGCGCGCACACACACACACACACACACACACACACACACACACACACACACACACACACACACACACACACACACACACACACACACACACACACACCTACCTTTCAAAATAAGAACATAAGAAAATAGTAGCACAAAGGAAAATTCACTAGAAACCACAATAAGAAGAAAACACTACAATAATGATAAAAAATGCCAAGCTGTGGAAAAAAGACACCAGCAATGTCAACCATGACACTGCTTTGTAAATTCATCGAGCCACATTTGATAATAATGTAATAATATCTAATTATATAACACTTTTAACTGTAACTTAATATTTGAAATAATGGTTTGTTAGTGATGCCACATATGGGTCTACACTGCATGTGGTTTGGTGAGTTGTGTGCATGTGCTCTCTGCTGGCCTGTGAGGTGACCAGAGATGTACCAATGAAGTAATAGTCGGCGGGTGAGCTCTGAAACAGACGAGGGCTCTGGGTGATCTTGGTGCAGACATGAAATAACACCACTGAGAAGCACACGGCAGCTATATTGAACTTAGTCCAGAATCTGGTCAGCAATGAAACCTGGCATACACAAAAACACTGTTAGAGAACAATGACAAATACAGATGGCAGACTATTTGTAGATTTGACAGACACTTCTCCCTTTGTTTGTATATATCATACTCATGTTAGTGTGGTATATATCAGCCCAGTCTCATGGGGTTTTTTTGTGCTCCCGTGACAAAATGAGTCAAATTTTTGTGACGGGGTTTTTTTTTTAACTCACTATTCCTAACCCTACTCCTACCCCCGACCCTAACCATAACCACCCTGACCCCCGCTTCACTTTTAATTTCATACAGCCATCACGGAATTAATTAGAATGAATTCATGCTACCATGACAAAAATGAGGGGCTTTTCATCACAATATCACAAACCAATAGATTAATGTATATTTCGTGCTGCTGAATCACGACTTGCCGTGAGACCAGATTGTATATATACAGACAATGAGCGCATAACATTCAGAATATATGCAATAATACTGCAGCATTAATTTGCTCTTTGCTTTAGTTCTTTCCATAGATTTTGTATTGGATTCAAGTCATGTGATTGGCTGGACCATTCAAGCAGCTTTATTTTTATTCACTGAAACCAGCTAAGAGTTTCCTTGGCTGTGTTTGGAATCATTGTCTTCCTGATATGTCCACTCTTGTTTCATCTTCATCATAGTGGTCAATTTTTATTAAAGAATGTCTCAAGTACCTTTTCCCATTCATCCTTCCTTCAATGATATGAAACTTTTCATTGCTGGATGCTGAAAATCAGCCCCACACCATGATGTTCTGCCTCCAAACTTCACTGTCAGTCTGGTATTTTTTGGGTGATGTACAGTGATGTTTATGCTATTTGTATTTTGATATCCAAAGAGTTCAATTTTAGTCTCGTCCAGACTATATTCTCCCAGTATTTCACACTCTTCTCTAAATGTTGTGCAGTAAAGTTTAAATGAGCTTCAACATACTTTTACTTCAGCAATGCAGACTTGTGTGGTGAGCGCACATACAGGCCGTGGCGGTTGAGCGCATTATTTATTGTTTTCTTTGAATCAATTGTATCTGCTAATTCCAGGTCTATCTGATGCTCTCCACAAGTGATCCTTGGACATCTCTTCTAATAATTCTTTTTGATATTAATTTGCACTGACAAGGGGCAGGATTGCTTTCTAATTACTGATAGATTTCAGCTAGTGTCTCGGTTTTTCATGCCTTTGTACACCTCCCTTTCTTCATGTATTCAATACATTTTGTCTGTCGTTTCACTTTATTACACATAATTTATGGACATCTATGGTTTGATTTCTTTGCATGTATGGATTACTTGGGTTGTTACAGACCATGGAAATTTCATGTCAATACCACCTTTAGAAATATATTTACTGAGAAAAATGGTGACATGTTCAATATTTATTTTATATGCTGTAATCAATAACTGAATACAAATATACAGTCCATGGCCATTTTGTAATTAATAATGTAATCCACTGTATTACAAAACAGTAACAAAACAGTAACTTCTGGATTACTTCAAAACAAATTCCTGAAAATGATGCCCTTCATACTAAAAGTGGATGCAACCAAAACAAATCTCATAACAAAGTAACATATTTCTTTCGGCTATCTCAAAATGGTCTCACTTTGCACCAAAACAAAAACAAATGGTCTTACAGTGCAAATTTTTAAACTCAAAATGATTTTGTTATTGCCAGGAAATGAAAGGTGTTTTTTTTTTTAAGTGGTGTGGATGGACAGCTGCTGTTTGAGTCTTACATTTTAGTCTTAAAAAAGACAAACTTCTGATTGAAGACTGACCTCTAGTGGCTACACAGATAGAGCTACTTCTAGTTTAGTTCTAGTTGAAAAGTTAATAGCATTGGATTATTGAAAAAGGTTTCATATTTTAAAATGATCATATTCTTATCATCAAAATGTAATCATCCTGACCCTGACATCAGGGTGAATGTGAGGCATTATTGTAAAGCGCTTTGAGCATCTGATGCAGATATAAATGCAGTCCATTTACCAGTCCATTTAACCTTTGACAATATAATTATAATATGATTACACATTTGTCCAAAGTAATGTGGTAAAATTGTAATTATGTTTTGTAATCTGATTATGTACCCTGATTACATGTAATCTGTTACTACCCAGTCTTGAATTTAATTAAATAAAAAATAATATCCTGATTATATTGGGATGTATTTGTAATAAAGTTTGACTTGTGATGAGTTGCTGTTCTTCACTTTTATCCATGAAAAGTTGGACTCTGACCTCTGTGGTGACTGTGAAAATAGCAGCCATGGAAACAGTGACTGCCAAGGTCTGATAGTCACAGGCTGAGTTGTAGAAGACTCCAAAAGGGATGAAGAAAAGAATAAATGATGTGTAGACGGCATACAGTAAGGATGCTGACAGCAGCAGAGGGTTACAGAGCTCCTGTGTTTGTCCACATTTATACAGCTCTGGACATTTCAAGCTGACCTCTGCACTCACATCCTGAAACACAAAGGGGAGGCCCAGAGAGGTATTTTTAGGACAAGAAATCTTTGAATTTGTGATGAAATTTAACTATTTCACCTGTTCAAAGAAGGCCATGCATAGAACTGGGCAGCTTGTGTAGAAGGAGGTGTAAAGGCCGATGAACCAGGTCTCATAAAGGGACTAGAAAAAACAGAAGGCAGTTCAAGCATGACGTCTGCTGAAGGTTCAGCGTATTTCTACCACCATTATTTAAGCATTTGAGCGTCACTCAGTCATCTCTGACCTGAGAGCTGAAGCCGTTGAAGATACCAAACCATATGTGTACAAGAGCGAAGGCACAGGTTTTATAGAGGAAATATCGCAGAAAAAAGGAGAGCCGGCGGTAAGACCAGCGCCCGTGGACCAAAAGGAGCCTCTTTAAAAAACTGAACTGGGACACAGAGAAGTCTGCGTTCTGCACAGCCTGACCTCCTTCCACTCCTGCCAGTCCAACGCCAACATGAGCCGCTTTCAAAAACAGTGAAAAGCAAAAATAAAGAGAAGTGAAAGAAAGTATTCATGGAATAATATCAAGTACGGATGACAATTTAGAAATTCTTCCATCATTCCACTTAACTTACTTTTGATCATGTTCACATCATTGGCACCATCCCCTATGGACATGATGACTGAGCTGGTGTGTTTTCTGACCAATGTGACGACGTCAGCTTTTTGTCCTGGTGTTACACGGCAGCAGACCACAGACTGACAGTGCTTTGCCAGGCTCATGAACCTCTCCCCCCATTCTGGTCTTTGTTTAAACTCTGTCTGGGGTTAAAGACCAACAGTTTTCTTTAAGGGACAATTATCTGTATTTTCCTTATATTTAACAGACATGGTTCTATACATGGGCAGCACGGTGGCTTAGTGGTTAGCACTGTTGCCTCACAGCGAGAAGGTTGTGGGTTCAATTCCCGTGGCCTTTCTGTGTGGAGTTTGCATGTTCTCCCCGTGTTTGTGTGGGTTTCCTCCAGGTGCTCTGGTTTCCTCCCACATCCAAAGACATTAATTGGAATCTTTAAAATTGTCCGTAGGTGTGTGTGTGGGTGTGTCTGTGTTTCTTTGTCTATTTGTGGCCCTGCGACAGACTAGCATCCTGTCCTGGTACCCCGCCTCGTGCTCTATGACTGCTGGGATAGGCTCCAGCCCCCCGCGACCCTTAATTGGACTAAGCGGTAGAAGATGGATGGTTCTATACATTATGTGGGTATGAAATCTCAGTGTACATCGCATGCACTGGTGCATCCATCAGACCACGGAACCATTTTGGGACTTGAATAGCAACTACCCAAGCACACAACTGGTCCAAAAATCAACATAAGCTGCAAAGAAGCACAGCTGATATTCACGCTTGAAGAGCTATGATGCGGTTAATGGTTGAACTTTTGGGTGTTTTTTAGCCTATATAATAACAACTTAATTTATACCACAGCAAGGCAAATACAACAAAGTCCTTCACATCTCACCAATAACAAGCAATGCTGACTCTCAGGAAATGTTGTGGTTTTTAATTTACTGGGGAGTTTGCAAATTGTGTGACAACTAATAATCACCAGCTCAGGCCCACTGAGGACAACTGCAGTTTTTTCTCCTGCTGTAGGTGTTTCCACAGCCCACATCTCTGTCTTTCTGGCCTTTAAGAAGCTGACCTCTGGGTCTGCGGACTGGAGAATCTGCCTGCAGGTGCAAATACACAAAGATCGATGACAACTCCTTCTTTCTGTGTGTTAGTGTGTGTATGTCTTATCATTACTAACCTCAGCTCCTGCCATTCCAGTAATCGAGTATCCGAATCCAGCAGTTTGCAAGAGTATCCAATATTCACTGCCGTCTCTGTAAAAAAAAAAAAAAAAAAAAAAAAGCCAGACAGAAGGAGCAGTTTGTTTTTGTACAGCCAAAGCACAGCTTTCTAAAGGATCCATTTCCCCTGGTGATTTATCTAAATACCTTTTTTGTCCCCAGTTAGCATCCATACTTTAAGCCCAGCCTTCTGAAGCAGAGCGATCGTCTCAGGGACGTCCTCCTGAAGGCGGTCTTCTATTGCAGTTACGCCCAGAAGCTGCGGAACAAAGAGGTTAACATTTGTCTACACCAGGGGTATTCAGCTTGTCCCAGAAAAGGCGAGAGAGGGTGCAGGGTTTCTTTGCATCCACCCACTCCACCAGGTGATTTCACTGATTAACATGGTCTGAAGTATTTCTACAAGTTCTGTTTCATGCACTCAAAAAGCTGACTCATTGGATTGGATTTCCATCTAATAAATATACGTTGTCCCAGCTAAATTGAATTATCTTGCATGGATGTGCTTTATTGGAGTTCGTGGTGGTGTGGCACAAACAAGTGGCGGACACAAATGCAGACTCACAGGCTGTGGAATTAGAGTAACCAAAAAAGGCTTTATCTTGAAATCAGCCAGTGGTACACAATATGAGAGTCAGCAATGCAGAGGTGACAGACAGGTGTGAGGTACAGGTGTGGTCCAAAAAACAAGCAAGGTTCAAAATCACTGAGAGACAGAGTACAAGAGGCTGTGACAAAAGCAAGGTCAAAAAACAAAGCAAGGTCAGTCATACCAACTGAAGAACAACAATGAAACAATGATTAAAAATCAAAGGCTGAACAAGGACTGAGCACAAGATGAAAAACACAATGGACTGGCAAAGGCATGGGGGACGCAAAGGGCTTAAATAACACAGCTGGTGATTAGGGAAATGAAACACAGGTGTGTGAGAACAATCAGGAAGAAGGTGTGGCAAACAGAAGGGACAAGACACACCCAGACCAAACCCCAAACACCAGACAAGAGCGTGCAGTTGGACAAACACAAAGCAGACAGCACCAAAATAAAATAAAACCCAAACACAACAGTGATCCAAAAATAAAATGCCTAAAACAAAGATGAGCAAAACTGGCCAAGAAAATAAGGACAAGGAGCAGGGGCAGACCATAACAATACTTTGGTCCCACCGAATATTAAAGCCATGAATAATGAGCCACATATGGATTTGTCAGAAATTTCAGTGATTATTTGAATAATGAGCCACATATATGAACATTACGTAAATAGTTAAAAAACACTGTGAGTGACTGCATCAGCGCACACAGCGCAGCTCGTCTGATCAGTTATAATGAGATTTTAAATCTATCATAAACATACTTTTACAGCTGCTCATAGAAAGGAATGAACATGCAACTGTTTTACCAAGTTATTACAATATAAACATTACAAATAATTACCTTTTAGACTGTTCCAAACAAGTTCTCCACCTCAGCACACGAGACACACACACACACACACACACACACACACACACACACACACACACACACACACACAGACAGAGAGAGAGAGAGAGAGAGAGAGAGAGAGAGAGAGAGAGAGAGAGAGAGAGAGAGAGAGAGAGAGAGAGAGAGAGAGAGAAGCTGCAGACGAAACAGTCCTCTGTGATTCCGGAAGCGATTAGAGGTGTTTTCAACAGCTAAACTCTGACAGAAAATGATTAATCTGCTATGAAATAATTATTTTATATACAGCGTCTGGTGCACAAAGTAGGTGGGATTGTTATGACAAAGTGCACGAGAGGGTGGAGCCAAAATAGCCCGTCTTGTCCTTGTAGCTGCCAGATGCTTGGATAATGGGCTTCTAACAGCCTCGTCCTCACCACAAACATGCCTCTAACATCCTTGTTTGTCCTCATAGTACCTTGTACACAAACAGCCCCACACTGTTGTTGCTCAGCCCTCACCCTCACCATCATCATCATCACCGTCAGCATCAAAACCCACAGTAGATCAGCTCTCGCCCTCACCCTCACCATCCTCACCACCATCATCATCATCATCATCGTCACAGTCAGCCGGAACAAACACCCACTCTCACCGTCCTCCCTCCTTCACGGTAGACCAGGTCAGGAGAGAGCTAAGGAGACTCCACCCCAGGAAGGCAGCAGGCCTGGATAAAGTGTGTCCCAGAATGCTTAAGGCCTGCGCCAACCAACTGGGGGAGCCCCTCCAGCATGTTTTCAACCTGAGCCTGCATCTTGGAAAGGTCCCAGTCACATGGAAGACATCCTGTGTCATTCCAGTTCCCAAGAAGGCACACCCGAAGGAGCTGAATGACTACAGGCCGGTCACTTTGACATCCCACGTGATGAAGACCATGGAGCGACTGCTGCTGAGCATCCTCAGACCTCAGGTTAGACATGCTGAGGACTCACTGCAGTTTGCATACAGGGAGAAGGTGGGAGTGGAGGACACCATCCTCTACCTCCTTCACAGGGCCCGCTCTCATTTGGACAGGGGTAACAGCGCTGTGAGGGTCATGTTTTTTGACTTCTCCAGTGCCTTCAATACCATCCAGCCCCTGCTACTGAGAGACAAGCTCATGGAGATGGAGGTGGACACTCATCTGGTCACCTGGATCACTGATTATCTAACTGGAAGACCACAATACCTCAGACTCAGTAACTGCACCTTGGACGCAGTGATCAGCAGCACTGGAGCACCACAAGGAACCGTGCTCTCTCCAGTTCTGTTCACTCTGTACACATCAGACTTCAATTACAACTGGAGTCGTGCCACATGCAGAAGTTTTCGGACGACACTGCTATGGTGGGATGTGTGCGAGAGGGACAGGAAAGAGAGTACAGGGACCTGATACAGGACATTGTGGAGTGGTGCAAATCAAACCACCTGCAGCTGAACATTACCAAAACAAAGGAGATGGTAGTGGACCTTAGAAGGTCCAGGCCCACTCTGCAGCCAGTCTCCATTGAGGGGGTCGATGTGGATATGGTCCAGTCTTACAAATATCTGGGGACACTTATGGACGATAGATTGGACTGGTCAGCCAATACTGACACCCTCTACAGGAAGGGACAGAGCAGACTTTACTTCCTGAGGAGGTTAGGGTCCTTCAGGATCTGCCATAAACTCCTGCGAATGTTCTACCAGTCTGTGGTAGCCAGTGTCCTCTTCTCTGTGGTGGTCTGCTGGGGGAGCAGCATGAAGAGGAGGGACGCCGGGCGACTGGACAGGCTGGTGAAGAAAGCTGGTTTAGTGCTGGGAACAGAGCTGGAGACATTAACATCTGTGGCAGAGAGAAGGGCCCTTAGTAAACTGCTGGCCATCATGGACAATGTTGAGCACCCTCTGCACAGCGCCATCATCAGGCAGAGGAGCTCATTCACTGGCAGACTGCTGTCCCAGTCCTGCCACACGGACAGATTTAGGAAGTCTTTTGTCCCTCAGGCCATCAGACTGTTTAACTCTTCCCAACACAGCAAAAAATAATCCTGTGCTACATCTGATTAGAACTTTTATTGCTTTTTTTGCACTACCAACACTGTTTTACACTGTTTACTTCTTTGCACAACTTACACTGTTTATATTGTGTACTGTTTACATCTGCACTACCTCCTCATTACTGCATTATTACACTATATTTACTCCTCCGTTATATTCTGTGAGACTGGATGCTGACAAAATTTTATTTTTATTTTTAGTTTAGTTAGTGGTTTTTATTGAGTGGTCTATTTTCTTTTATGTATTTAATCTTATTTGTGTGTCTTGTCTAATGTGCAAGCTGCTGGATGCCTTGAATTTCCCTCTGGGATCAATAAACTAACTAACTAACTAACTAACTAACTAACTAACTAACTATCTATCTGAGATGAGCCTCTTTAGCTGAATATTCTGCCTCTAAGACCTACTATTCTCACACAATTGTTGAATAACTCAACTCGTACCAAAAACAAAACATGCTACGTGGCTCGCTATTCACTGTTCATTTTTCGGTGGGATCAGGGCTTTAGAGCTAATAAGCTCACAGCTAATTAGTAAAGCTAATGTTTATTAGCAGATTGGTTTTTCAGATGACCTGGAAAACCATTAGTGGATTATTTTCCTTCAATTTAATTCCACTAACTTTAAGTCAGCTAACATTTCTAAACCCTAAAATTGTATGTTTGTTCCTTGTTGGATGGTAAGTTCTTTCATCTTCTCCCTTTTTTTGCTCAGGGCGGCCACAATGGACGTTGATTCCATGGAGAATGGGCAGAGGTGGTCTTGAACTAAAAAATCTTTGTTTTTTTCATAGCATAGCGCTAGTCTAACAAACAATCACATGACGGCAACAAGCGTCACCTCGAGGAGATGGACGAGCAGGAATTCAATTCACAGTAACTGTATTAATTAGATTATTAAAATTATTAGTATTACTATTTTATAATATTTCTTTTATTCATTTATTACTTTCTGTGCTGTGAATAAGCAGTGTGTTGAATGTAAACTACGTTTTACTTTCATTTACTCCTTTAATTATATGTGTGTGTCTTGACTGTTAACCTTTTAGGAACTTCCATGTTGATGCTACATACATATTATAATTTCAGCTCTTTCAATTTGGGTTTTAGAGGAAACGTCCAAGTTAAATTTGTATCCGTAAGTCAGGAGTTAGAGGCTATTGGTAGCTTCAGCTAAATGTTTCTGTGGTTTATCAATTCAGCAGTATCACAGTGAGCTTTGCAGTTTGCCTGCTAGTTGTTATTGAAGCTAACGTCCAGGGTAATTGTGCACACAACTGGGTTTCAATATTCCGTTTCTTGATGCACGAGGTCTATTTACCTTAATTTCAGAGACAAAACACATGAAAGGAAGTGAAAAGTCCAACGCAGGTTAACAATCTTGTAAACTTTCAGGTTCAGGACTTATTACTTAGACTTATTTCTTATTTTGCGTCTGACTTGTCAGGTCACCATTTCATTATATTTTTAACATTATAATGCTGATCCACAAATGATACTGCTGCTGCATCAGCCACACTTTATTACAATTACGTATTATTTATGTGAGGGCCTTCATCCTGAACTAAATTCAATATTCCTCTTATTACATAATCTAATTTATAACCCGAACACAGCTCTTTTAAATATCCAGGACATGGTTGCAAAATAGGATTTTCTTTGTTCCCTAAAACACTAAACATGGTGTAAATCTGGCAAAATGTAAGTCAGCGAGTCAGTCAGTGTTAATAGAATAACCCCAAAACAAATGCACAGAGGAACCTGCAATTTTACATGATGTGAATATTAATATCAAGATGAAGTGATTCATTTGGTTTATCTGCAGACAATCAGTCATGACATTTTGAGCTGTTATTGATTACCATTTTGTCACTAATGCATACTCAGGCATATAAACACTTCCTGGCACCTCATGAGGGACAACACCAATGATTAGGCAGGATTAATAAGTGAAAGTCTACTGCCTGGTCTTCATGCAATAACTGATTCAAAACACATCGAGATGCAGTGATGCGAGTATATTGGGTATTTGGTTTGGATCCTCCCTTATGTAACTGTATTTGTGTTACTTTGTAATTTGTGTTACATATTTTAAAACTAGAGCACTGCAGTTATACAGCACAAACCTCCACCAACACTAGTTTCCAATTCCACAAATTTTTACCTTGTTAGAAGTGACTTTTCATAAGCTAAATTATCCATCCATCCATCCATCCATTTTCTTCCGCTTTATCCGGAGTCGGGTCGCGGGGGCAGCAGCTCAAGCAAAGCCGCCCAGACCTCCCGATCCACACACACCTCCCCAGCTCCTCCAGGGGAACCCCAAGGCGTTCCCAAGCCAGCCGAGAGATGTAGTCCCTCCAGCGTGTCCTGGGTCTTCCCCGGGGCCTCCTCCCAATGGGACGTGCCCAGAACACCTCTCCAGCGAGGCGTCCAGGGGGCATCCAGGAGGATGTATTTAGTTTTTTGTGGTGTTGTCAGGGTTTTGTTCCAACTTCTTCAGTTTCTGAAATCTTTTTTCAGATAATATTCACAGAACATTGGTTATCTCTGCTGTGCACAATGTGTCGTTGCTTTTTGGCACTTGGTTTCCAACTGATAACTGGAAGACAAAGAAGCATAAAATTGGAACCTCCGTCTAATTTTCGTGGTGTAGGTAAATCCAGAACAGAAAAAAGAGAGTGACTGAGGCATTTTTGATTGAGATATAATGCAAAATATGCACCAAATGGGCTTTTCAATATTAAATTAAAATATTCCACAAAATCCACAGTCTGGCTCATATCTATATCAGACTTTGTCAGATGATACTGAGTGCCAGTCTGCACCTCACTTTCAAATATGAGAGTGATTGGGGCACATTTGATTCATAGATAATGCAAAATAAATTAAATTGAGTTTTTGATGTTAAATTTAAATGGCCACAAGCTCTCTAATCTGGATACCATCCTACATAATGCTCTCAAATATGAAATTTGATCTTTTTTGACAGAGTTGGGAATTTTTGAAAATTCATTCAATGTTAAAAGAAAGGGATTTTTCCAATTTTCCAAGATTTTTCTTGACTTTGACCTTTGACCTATGACCCATTGAATCAGTTCTTGCCTATCAGGATATGAATTGTCAGTAAAAATTTCATAATGATATATGAAAAATTGTGGGCTTCAGACTGTTCACAAACAAACAAACAAACAAACAAACAAACACACAAACAGGGGCAAAAACATAACCTCCTCCAACTTCCTAAATAATAAATGGAAATGACTGTCTGTGTGGGTTTCCTCCCACAATTTAAAAACTTGCTTATTTAGGGCCTATTCATTTCTCTGCTCCTGACCAAGGCAGCATCTCTACATCTGGAGTTGCCCCCCTGGTGCCGGACTGTACCTACACACTGCTCCTAGTGGTTGGATTGTGTCTAACTGTAATTGGGGTGGTTAAATGCAGAGGATAGATGTCGCTGTATGTATGTGCGATGACAATAAAGGCCCTTCTTCCTTCTAGAACAGGTATGTTACAATTGACATTCAAAAAGCCCGCTCCATTCTGAAACAAGATACTTTGGAGCCAAAATGACTGTGCATCAGAATGATAGGAAGAGAAACGTATAGAGAAGGAAAGGAACATATATATGTATATGTGTGTGTGTGTGTGTGTGTGTGTGTGTGTGTGTGTGTGTGTGTGTGTGTGTGTGTGTGTGTGTGTGTGTGTGTGTGTGTGTATCACGTCATCTGTTAAACATGGAGGACACAGTGTTATGGCGTGGACATGTTTGGCTCCGAATGTAAGTGGCTCACAAGAGTTTTGTTGATGATGTGATTGCTGATGGAAGGAGCATAATAAAATCTGAAGTGTAAAGGGCAAAATAATCTGATCAGGCTCAGCCAAATGCTGCCAAACCGAAAGGATGATGCTTCATAGTGTAGATGGATAATGACCTAAAATATACTGCTGAAGCAACACAAGTGCTCCTTAAGGCAAAGAAGTGGAATAATATCTGACCTCAACCCAACAGAGCAGCTTCACATTTAATGAAGACAAAACTCAGGGCAGAAAGACCCACAAGCAAGAAGCAACTGAAGTGGGCTGCAGTGAAGGTCTGGCCAAGCATCTCAGGAGAGGAAAGTCAGCATTTAGACTTCAGGCAGTCAACTGCAAAGGATTTCCAGTATTAACCATAATCCTGAGAGTTTTAATTCTGCTAGTTTGTCCAGTTACCTTTGACCTAAAAATGGCTGGCACTGCACCCAACACAATCGACTCTCTGAGTTACCTCTCGATGGGACGCGGCCGTTGCTAGTGAAGTGTTATTTAAAATCCATTGTGGCATTGTACACAAACAAAATAAGAACTGGCATGGTTCAAATATTTATGGACCCAACATAGACTCCTCATTTTATGGACAATGTAAGGCCTAGTGAGACATTTTCTAATTTTAGGCTATATACATCAAATCAAATTAAATCTTTAAAAAAATGGGAATGGACCCACCTGCAGCTCTGTCTCCATTTGGTCATGGAGCTTTTCCAGCATCATGTCACGATCACAGGTCATCATGGTAGCTGCCTGGGCCAGAGTTTTGTTCCACTGCTCCCATGATGCTTCAGGAACAGATCGAACCGCAATACACAAAGTCCTCAGACAGGTCTGAGCAAACATCTACGATAACACAAAAATATCTTTGAGACAGCTTCTTAAACTGACTTTATCAATAGAAAGAAATACTTAAATCTTGGCATGCAGCTTGAATTGCATCAATATGACTTGAGCAGGAGGTCAGTGGTCTGATCATCCTTTGAAATCCAATCTTTGTCTTTGATCTTCTCTTGATCATTGATCAAAGCTGTTATTTTAATGGATTTTAGATGACTGATTTGTTACAGTGAGGAAAATAAGTCGATGAAAGAATGTCAGAAGATCATAGCAAATCCACTGCAGCGCTTTAATGGCTGGGAATCTTGTTGCACAGTGAGGATGTGTTTGTAGAAATCCTCTAAGTCTTTTAAGATAAACAGACACAAACCAACGGACTGTTTCTTACAGGTTGAGATTGTGTCGCTGTCTGAAATGTAACAGCTTATCTACGTACTTTGGAGGCTTGCTCATGAGAGATGGAAAATAAGAGCATTAGCAGCAGCAGCTATAACGCAGGAACTGTTGTGGAACGATTAAAAAGCTGAGCTGGAAAAAAGAACTCAATATACGTAGCTGTTGATCAAAAATCCCAAACTTCATCTATTACATTCTACAAAGTAACTGAAAAAGATGACACTACAGATACCATCCATCCAAACAAGTTTCCTTGCAGGGTGGTGGACATGATGGGGAGTGTTGACAACACACACACACACACACACACACACACACACACACACACACACACACACACACACACACACACACACACACACACACTGCAGACAACAAGAGGATTTACGACAGATGAGCACAGCTGTAAGACTCCATATGAAATATAGTTTATTTATACAACAGTGCAACAGCAGCACTTATGTTTGTTTTCTTTTTTTACCGTGTCCTCTCGTGAATCATGTTGCTGTCTGCTGTGTGCGCGCGCGCATATACGTTCAGTCTCCCCACCTGATTTCACTCACTGTGCGCGCTGATAGGCATGAAATACATTTTTTTTTTTAAAAAGAAACGCGACCCCGACGTGTGGTTTTTGAACGTACAATGTCGCATCAGAGCATCGGGCCGTACAGTGTGAGAACATGAATCGTGCGCTCTGAACTTTTAAACCCTGCAGTTTTGTCGCACAGTTTGAGCTGGAGCCGAGTACAACGATTGAAAATATCGTACAGTGTCTGCCCAGCTTAAGTCAGTGAAGTCTGTAAGTATACTCAACAAAAATATAAACGCAACACTTTTGGTTTTGCTCCCATTTTGTATGAGATGAACTCAAAGATCTAAAACTTTTTCCACATACACAATATCACCATTTCTCTCAAATATTGTTCACAAACCAGTCTAAATCTGTGATAGTGAGCACTTCTCCTTTGCTGAGATAATCCATCCCACCTCACAGGTGTGCCATACCAAGATGCTGATTAGACACCATGATTAGTGCACAGGTGTGCCTTAGACTGCCCACAATAAAAGGCCACTCTGAAAGGTGCAGTTTTATCACACAGCACAATGCCACAGATGTCGCAAGATTTGAGGGAGCGTGCAATTGACATGCTGACAGCAGGAATGTCAACCAGAGCTGTTGCTCGTGTATTGAATGTTCATTTCTCTACCATAAGCCGTCTCCAAAGGCGTTTCAGAGAATTTGGCAGTACATCCAACCAGCCTCACAACCGCAGACCACGTGTAACCACACCAGCCCAGGACCTCCACATCCAGCATGTCCACCTCCAAGATCATCTGAGACCAGCCACTCGGACAGCTGCTGGAACAATCGGTTTGCATAACCAAAGAATTTCTGCACAAACTGTCAGAAATCGTCTCAGGGAAGCTCATCTGCATGCTTGTCATCCTCATCGGGGTCTCGACCTGACTCCAGTTCGCCATCGTAACCGACTTGAGTGGGCAAATGCTCACATTCGCTGGCGTTTGGCACATTGGAGAGGTGTTCTCTTCACGGATGATGCGAAGGAGATGTGTTGCACTGCATGAGGCAAATGGTGGTCACACCAGATACTGACTGGTATCCCCCCCCCCCCAATAAAACAAAACTGCACCTTTCAGAGTGGCCTTTTATTGTGGGCAGTCTAAGGCACACCTGTGCACTAATCATGGTGTCTAATCAGCATCTTGATATGGCACACCTGTGAGGTGGGATGGATTATCTCAGCAAAGGAGAAGTGCTCACTATCACAGATTTAGACTGGTTTGTGAACAATATTTGAGGGAAATGGTGATATTGTGTATGTGGAAAAAGTTTTAGATCTTTGAGTTCATCTCATACAAAATGGGAGCAAAACCAAAAGTGTTGCGTTTATATTTTTGTTGAGTATAGCTGGAAGAGGTGGTACTGGACTACAAATGTTGATACGGCTGACATCCTGGCATCAACAGGCATGCCGGGTTGGACTGGGAACAAATTTCGTCCCTGGCATTTTTCCTCTGGACCAGCCCACTATTGGCCCGACGAATCCACCCCCAAACACGCACACCCACCCGTCCATACCAAACCCCCAATGAACAAATACTATACACCTAAACACCATGAACACACACCTAAACACACACTTTCACTGTCATTTCACCATGATCATAGTACAAAATGGAAGCAAAAGCACACAGGTGGAAAAAAGCTTTTGTGTCTCCAAAGTGTGTGAGTGAGTGAGTGAGTGAGTGAGTGAGTGAGTGAGTGAGTGAGTGAGTGAGTGAGTGAGTGAGTGAGTGAGTGACAGAGAGAGAGAGAGAGAGAGAGAGAATTAAGGTAATATTTTGCATGAACATTACTGAGTGGAATGGAGGCAAAAAAGAAGCTTGAAAAACTTAAATTAAATAATATGACTAACTAATAACACCAAAACCTTTAAATTAAATTGGTTAAAATTAATTAACAGTGTAGAGGACAAAGCAAATTAAGTATACAAAACCACTTAATTAAATGCGTTGCTAAACTTGGGTTTGTCTGACTATAAGTGTCTTGTGTGTACTCAGTGGCTGAGTTAGAATTTCTTTTAAAAAACATGCAAATTGCTATTTTAGGGTTTTGTTTTTAAACTGAGCAAATAATTTGTTTTAGAGTGTGGAATACTCCAAAGAGTATTTCACTTCTGTGAACTGATCCTCATAACGTGTACAGTGAAATCAAAATGCCAGAGGGGCGGGAGCAGGCGCCTGCTCTTCCTGCAATCTGATTGGCCACCCTGTATACTTCTCCAATTGTCATTGGCTGTTGGTCATGTCAATCATTGTGCTCGATGTAAGTCACCGTTGTGTGATCAAACGGAAACAAAACTGAAACCTTTTTCTATCCATCTTTTCACTGACGGGACACTCCTATACTTGCTAGTAGCGCAAGTCCCATCTGAGCGCACAGGGCTTGATTGGACTGAACTAACTGTAATGAATGCATAGGGGTGTTAAACGTGTAATGATATGTCACTACCTGGAAAAGATAAGAGCGTTGCAAAAGAAGGAGTCTTAAAGTTATTTTCTTGTGAATTTTCGTGATTGTAAAACATTTATAACATTTAATGTCTTCTCTTTAAAATAAAGCAGCCCAAGTGTCTTGCTGTGCAGCCTAACAGTTAGTGGTGGTCATATATGGATGTATATATTAACACCCCCTCACAACGGCCCCAGGTTGGACCAGCCCACCGGGAAAACTCCCGACACTCCCCGATTACCCAGCACGCGGTAGCGCGCGCACACACACACACACACACACACACACACACACACACACACACACACACACACACACACACACACACACACACACACACAAAACAATGGACCAATGATTGGACAGCTGGATAAATGTAAGTACAAAGAAGTTGTCATGACTTAAGCTCCTTTCACACCGGGCCTGCGTAGAGTTGCAGTGTGCTGCATATCGCGTACGCAGGAGTGGTTGTGTATGTTGTGCACAGCTTGGCCCACGTCTTCTTCTTCTTCTTCCATGGTTTTGAATCTTCACTGCCAGCAAAGTTCAGCAGAGTCCAGTGGGATGAATAAAATCTAGCAATGCAGGTATGTACTGATAAAAAACAAAAAAGATTTTTCGCCGGACTGGCGTAGGGTAGTGTACAATTGCGGAGGCATGGTGTACAGTAGCGCAGTGTTGCATAGAGCACTGTGTCCAGTGTTCTACGTCGAAAGTCCGTGAGAAAATTAAAACATGTTAAATTTTTTGCATCCATTTTGCGGACCCCTTTGCGCCCCTCAGTCTATTGCCATGTAGGGCTGCATAAACTCGGCGTAGTGGGCACGTCGCATTATGCAACTCTACGTTGGCCTGGTGTGAAAGGGGCTTTAGCAAAAAGCAAACATGAAGTTTGGGCTCAAAGAAATCACCATGACAGAAGTATTGCAGTTTTGCTAAATAGGTAAAATAGACCTCAACTTAATAGAACACCAAAAAATAACAAGTCGTATATCAGTTTGAGTCCCAACAAAGATTGTGATGCAACTTGTTTTGCAGAAAATGTAGTTCACCTCCAGAGCATTCTCAGTCCTTTCCTGATGGGGACAGTCTTTCTGCAGTCTGTCCAGGATCACTATGTCGGCTCCCTTACAGTAAAGTTTCAACCCACCCTCTGGTTCTCGCACTGAAAAAAAAAGAGGGAAAACAAAGCTGGAGGATGAATTTGTTCATAAGAATTAAGGACAGAAGAGGAAGAGGTTAAGTGTATTTGAAATTGTACTTAAGGTTTTCTATGGAAGACCATGTGATACTAAACTGAGTTTTCCATTTTTTCAACTGGTCAAAACCTACAAGCTGAACCTATATGAACTGTAGTTCATAGAACAGAATAGAATAATTCTTTATTGCCCACTGAGGCGGAAAATTGTCTTCGGCTCACCAGCACAAGAAAGACAACACTAAAATACAAACATTGTCATACATAAAAACATATAATAGAGACAATAAAACAAAAAGTAAGCTATAGTAAAATACATAGGAATAAAAGGAGTAAAATAAGATCTAGTAAAATAAATAAAACATAGAAGTAAAACAGTTCAGGTTTTGTCTGTGGGTTGGTCACTTTGTCGAGTTCGTGATGGCGACGGCATTTGGTATAAAAGATTTTTTAAAAGAGCCTTTGGCCAGAGGAGCTCTGTAGCACCTCCCAGACTTCAGGAGCTCAAACTACCAGGACTCTCTGGACTTTCCTCCTCATCTTGTCAGTGTAAATGTGGGCCAGAGGATTCTGGGATTTTCCCCGCCATTTTCACAATTCTGTTTAGTTTGTCCTTACACTTGCAACTCAAGTGACCAAACCAAACACAGAGATGAAATGTTAAAACACTCTCAATATGTGCAGAATACACAAGCTCTAAACTCTGCGGATTGACACCAAGACAGCTTCATCTTCTAAGAAGACTGAGTCGCTGTGAGCATTTTTTAAAGATAGAATCAGTGTTTTCAGAGAAGCTCAAAAGACTATCAAGGACTGTAGTGAGATATTTGAAGGTTTCAACAAGCTGACCATCGAGTGAAACTGGCTGGACTGTCGGTTCTTGCTTTGTGTAAACAACAAGCTCCTTTGTTTTAGACACACTGATTTCTAGCTGGCTGTCAAGACACCAAGCTTCAAGAGCTGTAGTGTGGATACAAGACGCTTCATGATGATCCTTGGCCATTTGACTCAAACAGTACTTCCGCCCACCACATAGTGTTGACACCATTAAGACACTGATGTGTAAATACATTGACAATATGTCACCATACTGCAGCTACAGCTTGAAAAAAATCATCTATAAATGTATCATTATGATATATGGACAACAATTGCTGAATGACTGATGCTACTGAGGCTGCAACTGCAGAGGAAGAATGTTTGCGGTCATGTGATCATGACCATATCCAGGCAGTTTCCAGGGGAAGTCTGGTGAGCTTCAATACCAACATGACATGGACAGGATGCACCAATATGTCAAAGTGATGTGGCATAACACGTCAGGTCAGATCCTGATACTGACTGTAGCACTTGAGAAGCTGAATGAGGAATCAGAGAGTCTCGTATTTTGATTGTCCTGAAGAAAGACTAAAATCCAGGCTTTCAATCAGTACCTGGACTCTGCAATCAGAAGTGTGTCTGTATGCAGTGAAGGTGTTGAATATGGAGAGACATCTGCTTATCACGTCAGTGATGTTCATGTCTCTGAGTCCTCAACCTTTGGTAGTGAGATACGTCTACAAACAGCTTCTGGAGTCATGTGTTTGCTGGACAAAGGTGTTTAGTGATGTTGACGTTTGCAGGAGAGCAAAGATCTAAGTCATTAAGGCCCTAGTGCTCCCTGTCGTACTGTATGGATGTAAGACTTTGACACTAACCAGTGACCTAAGGCGATGACTAGATGCTTTTGGCACTAGGTCTCTCCAGAGGATCTCTGGGTACCACTGGAATGACTTTGTGCAAAGAAATGGCTACTTAGGGAGGCTAAGATGAGGCACCTGTGTGCTGGAGAATGCACCATGATCCCCACTGACTGTAGAAGGCCGAGGACATGCCCACTCTTCAAATGACTGCAGCAAATAGATCAGGGGCGGACAACTTGTTCCAGAAAGGGCCTAGAGGGTGCAGGTTTTCTTTGCAGCCACTTACTCCACCAGGTGATTTCACCGATTAACTGATTCCATCTGTTCCCTAAAAAGCCTTCAGTTAATTCAAAATGCTGCAGCTAGAGTACTGACGGGGACTAGCAGGAGAGAGCATATCTCACCCATATTGGCCTCTCTTCATTGGCTTCCTGTTAATTCTAGAATAGAATTTAAAATTCTTCTTCTTACTTATAAGGTTTTGAATAATCAGGTCCCATCTTATCTTAGGGACCTCGTAGTACCATATCACCCCATTAGAGCGCTTCGCTCTCAGACTGCAGGCTTACTTGTAGTTCCTAGGGTTTGTAAGAGTAGAATGGGAGGCAGAGCCTTCAGCTTTCAGGCTCCTCTCCTGTGGAACCAGCTCCCAATTCAGATCAGGGAGACAGACACCCTCTCTACTTTTAAGATTAGGCTTAAAACTTTCCTTTTTGCTAAAGCTTATAGTTAGGGCTGGATCAGGTGACCCTGAACCATCCCTTAGTTATGCTGCTATAGACGTAGACTGCTGGGGGGTTCCCATGATGCACTGTTTCTTTCTCTTTTTGCTCTGTATGCACCACTCAGCATTTAATCATTAGTGATCGATCTCTGCTCCCCTCCATAGCATGTCTTTTTCCCGGTTTTTTCCCTCAGCCCCAACCAGTCCCAGCAGAAGACTGCCCCTCCCTGAGCCTGGTTCTGCTGGAGGTTTCTTCCTGTTAAAAGGGAGTTTTTCCTTCCCACTGTAGCCAAGTGCTTGCTCACAGGGGGTCGTTTTGACCGTTGGGGTTTTACATAATTATTGTATGGCCTTGCCTTACAATGTAGAGCGCCTTGGGGCAACTGTTTGTTGTGATTTGGCGCTATATAAAAAAAAAATTGATTGATTGATTGATTGATCTGCTCAAAGTGACATTAATCAATGAAATCACCTGGTGGAGTCAGTGGCTGCAAAGAAAACCTGCATCTTGGTCATGCTATCCATAATAAAAAGTCACATAAACAAAGCATAACAATGTATTGTCAAACATTCAAAGAGAGGTGATGGAACTAAGCATCCAGGTACTTAAGTCCAGTGGTCAGAGTGACCATGAGTCCAAACAAGTGGTAAAGATCATGGGCCAGAGAAGTGGGTTCATCATAGTCCACCAACAGATCTGTTCCCAATAAAACCACAGCAGTGACTGCAAATCCCACAGGATGCACATCAGTCCACAGCAGGACATGGCCTTAACCGTCTCCCTGCCCCAGCTGCAGTCCAACAAAGGAAACATCAAATCATCTGTGATTTGGGACTGAAGTTCATTGTTCAGTGTGATAAACACTGTGAAGGTGGAAACCTTGAGAATGTGGAGTTTCACTTACCCAGTACTGACATGCATCTTCTCTTGCTGGTAAAGTCTATCAGTGCCAGCAGCTGATACTGCCGAATGACACCGAGCTCGGAGACGATGATAAAGTCTCTAGTCCTGGAGAGGAATACCCAGCCCAGCTCCCTGGCTGCACTAACCAGAGCCTCCTCATCTGGGGATGCAGCCTGGTAAACCGGAGCCTCTGGAGGAACGCAGTCGGAACAGAGAGGAGACGTAAACATGTTGTCCAACATGATGTTACAGACTGACTGTCATCCAGGCTTAATGCATTACTGTTCAATGTCACAATTAGACACGCTGCTTCTGAGATATCACATTAGTAGTGCAGCTATTAGGACCATTTGTGTCTTTAATGTCTTTAACCAAGATTTCACCTGATGTAGTATGATTGAGAATTTTACTGTATGTAAGAGGACAACTATTTTGTTGTGAATCGCAAAGAAGAATATGGACATTGATGCAAGACATCACCATCCTTCCACTCTGCCATAACAGTGTGACATAAAGCCAGCGCAGTGAAGAACTGTCTGCTGAGAGGACACTGTCCTCCTCGGAGTTTCTCCATCAGACTGGGAGCCGACATGCACAGATGACCACAGGCAAATGGATTCCAGCTTAAGTCCATGCACTGCATATACACCCAGGGACAGCACAGAGAATAAGCAAAAAAAAAAAAAAAAAAAGAGAGAGAACCCTTTATATTTGAAAGGGAAGTTTCAGGGAATCGGGGAAGGAAGAGTCATGTGGTACCTCTGTGTCCTCAGCAGTGACTGATGCATCACCTGTGGAAACAGAGAAATCCTTGTGTTGAATGTCTCTTAAGGGGAAGAAAGGCATTTATTGAGAAGTGAGTGTGAAAGGAAAACAGCAATGTCAATGAAAAGCAAAAGCTTCATTCTCGTATTCACGGATATGCATCCTGGAACGTCATGGTCTACAACTGTGACAGACTGATGTGTGAAGATCATGGTTGGCCATGAATACACTAACACTTTATCTTGTTGTGAGATGGGATTACTTTAAGCTGTTCCTTCTGGCGAATTGATTTCTGCTTTGTTCTCTGGAACAGGAAGGTATCACTTCCTGTTCCGGAGCACAGCGGTGTTTTGCTGTATCTGTTAGCTGTTTAATTTGCGTAGTTAGATTGATCTAGATAATTAGATAACGATTTGTTTCACAGTGTAATCTTCACGTACCTTAACTAAAGCACTCCCTCTGCTGAATCACCTCTAATTATTTACACATTATTCACTTTGTGTGTTTTTAGGAATCCGCTAGCTTAGCGCAGCTACTATCTCTTAGCTAGTTTAGCATGGCGGCTTCTCCTGTCTCTCCCGCACTTTTCTGCTCTGGGTGTGAAATGTTTAGTTATTCCTCGGCCTCCTTTAGCAGTAACGGTACTTGTAATAAGTGTAGCTTATTCGTAGCTTTGGAGGCCAGGCTGGGCGAATTGGAGACTCGGGTCCGCACCTTGGAAAATCCTACAGCTAGCCAGGCCCCTGTAGTCGGTGCGGACCAAGGTAGCTTAGCCGCCGTTAGTTCCCCTCCGGCAGATCCCGAGCAGCCGGGAAAGCAGGCCGACTGGGTGACTGTGAGGAGGAAGCGTAGTCCTAAACACAAGCCCCGTGTACACCGCCAACCCATTCACATCTCTAACCGTTTTTCCCCACTCAGCGACACACCCGCCAAGGAACAAACTCTGGTTATTGGCGACTCTGTTTTGAGAAATGTGAAGTTAGCGACACCAGCAACCATAGTCAATTGTCTTCTGGGGGCCAGAGCAGGCGACATTGAAGGAAATTTGAAAATGCTGGCTAAGGCTAATCGTAAATTTGGTAAGATTGTAATTCACGTCGGGAGTAATGACACCCGGTTACACCAATCGGAGGTCACTAAAATTAACTTTGCAAAAACAATGTCAGACTCTGTAGTTTTCTCTGGGCCCCTCCCCAGTAGGACCGGGAGTGACATGTTTAGCCGCATGTTCTCCCTGAATTGCTGGTTGTCTGAGTGGTGTCCAAAAAATGAGGTGGGCTTCATAGATAATTGGCAAAGCTTCTGGGAAAAACCTGGTCTTGTTAGGAGAGACGGCATCCATCCCACTTTGGAGCAGCTCTCATTTCTAGAAATCTGGCCAATTTTCTTAAATCCTCCAAACCGTGACTATCCAGGGTTGGGACCAGGAAGGAGAGTTGTAGTCTTACACACCTCTCTGCAGCTTCTCTCCCCCTGCCATCCCCTCGTTACCCCATCCCCGTAGAGACAGTGCCTGCTCCCAGACCACCAATAACCAGCAAAAATCTATTTAAGCATAAAAATTCAAAAAGAAAAAATAATATAGCACCTTCAACTCCACCACAGACTAAAACAGTTAAATGTGGTCTATTAAACATTAGATCTCTCTCTTCTAAGTCCCTGTTAGTAAATGATATAATAATTGATCAACATATTGATTTGTTCTGCCTTACAGAAACCTGGTTACAGCAGGATGAATATGTTAGTTTAAATGAGTCAACACCCCCGAGTCACACTAACTGTCAGAACACTCGTAGCACGGGCCGAGGCGGAGGATTAGCAGCAATATTCCACTCCAGCTTATTAATTAATCAAAAACCCAGACACAGCTGTAATTCATTTGAAAGCTTGACTCTTAGTCTTGTCCATCCAAATTGGAAGTCCCAAAAACCAGTTTTATTTGTTGTTATCTATCGTCCACCTGGTCGCTACTGTGACTTTCTCTGTGAATTTTCGGACCTTTTGTCTGACTTAGTGCTTAGCTCAGATAAGATAATTATAGTGGGCGATTTTAACATCCACACAGATGCTGAGAATGACAGCCTCAACACTGCATTTAATCTATTGTTAGACTCGATTGGCTTTGCTCAAAATGTAAATGAGTCCACCCACCACTTTAATCATACCTTAGATCTTGTTCTGACTTGTGGTATGGAAATTGAAGACTTAATAGTATTCCCTGAAAACTCCCTTCTGTCTGATCATTTCTTAATAACATTTACATTTACTCTGATGGACTACCCAGCAGTGGGGAATAAGTTTCATTACAGTAGAAGTCTTTCAGAAAGCGCTGTAACTAGTTTTAAGGATATGATTCCTTCTTTATGTTCTCCAGTGCCATATACCAACACAGGGCAGAGTAGCTACCTAAACTCTGTGAGTGAGATAGATTATCTCGTCAATAGTTTGATATCCTCTTTGAGGACAACTTTGGATGCTGTAGCTCCTCTGAAAAAGAGAACTTTAAATCAGAAGTGCCTGACTCTGTGGTATAACTCACAAACTCGCAGCTTAAAGCAGATAACCCGTAAGTTGGAGAGGAAATGGCGTCTCACTAATTTAGAAGATCTTTACTTAGCCTGGAAAAAGAGTCTGTTGCTCTATAAAAAAGCCCTCCGTAAAGCTAGGACATCTTACTACTCATCACTAATTGAAGAAAATAAGAACAACCCCAGGTTTCGTTTCAGCACTGTAGCCAGGCTGACAAAGAGTCAGAGCTCTATTGAGACGAGTATTCCTTTAACTTTAACTAGTAATGACTTCATGACTTTCTTTGCTAATAAAATTTTAACTATTAGAGAAAAAATTACTCATAACTATCCCAAAGACATAGCGTTCTCTTTGGCTGCTTTCAGTGATGCCGGTATTTGGTTAGACTCTTTCTCTCCGATTGTTCTGTCTGAGTTACATTCATTAGTTACTTCCTCCAAACCATCAACATGTCTATTAGACCCCATTCCTACCAGGCTGCTCAAGGAAACCCTACCATTAATTAATGCTTTGGTCTTAAATATGATCAATCTATCATTATTAGTTGGCTATGTACCACAGGCTTTTAAGGTGGCAGTAATTAAACCATTACTTAAAAAGCCATCACTTGACCCAGCTATCTTAGCTAATTATAGGCCAATCTCCAACCTTCCTTTTCTCTCAAAAATTCTTGAAAGGGTAGTTGTAAAACAGCTAACTGATCATCTGTAGAGGAATGGTCTATTTGAAGAGTTTCAGTCAGGGTTTAGAATTCATCATAGTACAGAAACAGCATTGTGAAGGTTACAAATGATCTTCTTATGGCCTCAGACAGTGGACTCATCTCTTTACTTGTTCTGTTAGACCTTAGTGCTGCTTTTGATACTGCTGACCATAAAATTTTATTACAGAGATTAGAGCATGCTATAGGTATTAAAGGCACTGTGCTGCAGTGGTTTGAATCATATTTATCTAATAGATTACAATTTGTTTACGCAGATGATTCCCAGCTTTATCTATCCATGAAGCCAGAGGACACACACCGATTAGCTAAACTGCAGGATTGTCTTACAGACATAAAAATTTCCTGCTCTTAAACTCAGATAAAACTGAAGTTATTGTACTTGGCCCCACAAATCTTAGAAACATGGTGTCTAACCAGATCCCTACTCTGGATGGCATTACCCTGACCTCTAGTAATACTGTGAGAAATCTTGGAGTCATTTTTGATCAGGATATGTCATTCAATGCGCATATTAAACAAATATGTAGGACTGCTTTTTTGCATTTGCGCAATATCTCTAAAATTAGAAAGGTCTTGTCTCAGAGTGATGCTGAAAAACTAATTCATGCATTTATTTCCTCTAGGCTGGACTACTGTAATTCATTATTATCAGGTTGTCCTAAAAGTTCCCTGAAAAGCCTTCAGTTAATTCAAAATGCTGCAGCTAGAGTACTGACAGGGACTAGAAGGAGAGAGCATATTTCACCCATATAGGCCTCTCTTCATTCCTGTTAATTCTAGAATAGAATTTAAAATTCTTCTTACTTATAAGGTTTTGAATAATCAGGTCCCATCTTATCTTAGGGACCTCATAGTACCATATCACCCCAATAGAGCGCTTCGCTCTCAGACTGCAGGCTTACTTGTAGTTCCTAGGGTTTTTAAGAGTAGAATGGGAGGCAGAGCCTTCAGCTTTCAGGCTCCACTTGTTGGGAAAGTGTAAGTACATGGACCCACAACAGGGGGCGCAAATGAACGGACAATGGAATAGGTTAAATAACAACACTTTACTGTTGCGAACGTGCACAACAAACACAACAGATCACACAATAGATCAAAGGCCAAATTACAAGGTGTCGTGTGGGCAGGCTCGAGGATAGGAGACGCCTGTCCAAAGCAGAACCGGAACCACACGATTTCCTCCGCCACCAGACCCCGGGAATACTGGAGCCGCCAAGTCCCGAACTCCCAGGTGGCCACTGCCTCTGCGTGTCGGACCTGGTACTGCTGGCGAGGAACAAAAACACAGTTAAACGTGGGTGCATCTGCACCCAGCAATCTGCACGGCAGGGAAGCTACCTCCACCTCTCGTTGGAGAAAAAGTCTGTTATCACTCACAAAAATCACAAAAAGGCTTTCTATCAAGCAGTCAGGCTGAGGATATTACCTTTCAGGTAGAACGATATCTCGGCAATGAGGTGGAGATGCCGTCTTGCTGATATACCACTGTAGATCCGATGATTGATGACAGCTGTCGTCGGTGATAAGTGACAGCTGTCACCCCGGCTGCTCCTGTGAGGCGGCAGCGCCCTCTGGTGCCTGGAGCCCGCACTCCAGGCAGGGCGCCCTCTGGTGGTGGTGGGCCAGCAGTACCTCCTCTTCAGCGGCCCACACAACAGAACCCCCCCCTCAACGGGCGCCTCCTGGCGCCCGACCGGGCTTGTCCGGGTGGCGGCGGTAGAAGTTGGCCAGGAGGGCCGGGTCCAGGATGAAGCTCTTCTTCACCCAGGAGCGTTCTTCGGGGCCGTACCCCTCCCAGTCCACCAAATACTGGAAGCCCCGGCCCATCCGTCGGACATCCAAAAGCCGGCGCACTGTCCAAGCCGGCTCGCCATCGATGATCCGGGCAGGAGGTGGTGTCGGACCCAGAGTGCAGAGGGGTGAGGTGTGATGCGGTTTAATCCTGGACACGTGGAACACGGGATGGATCCGCAGTGAGGCCGGAAGCTGAAGCCTCACTGCGGCGGGACTGATGACCTTGAGAATTTTAAATGGACCTATGTACCGTTCCTGTAATTTTGGGGAGGCCACTTGCAGTGGAATGTCCTTGGTTGACAACCACACCTCCTGCCCAGGACGATACGTAGGAGCCGGGGTCCGCCGCCGGTCTGCATGGGCCTTTGTCCTCATCCGGGCCCTCAGCAAAGCAGAACGGGCGGCACGCCACACCCGACGGCACTTCCGCAGGTGGGCCTGGACCGAGGGCACACCGACCTCTCCCTCAACCACCGGGAACAACGGGGGCTGATATCCCAGACACACCTCAAAAGGGGAGAGGCCGGTGGCGGACGACACTTGGCTGTTGTGGGCGTACTCGATCCAGGCCAGATGGGTACTCCAGGCCGCCGGGTGCGCGGCTGTCACGCAACGCAGGGTCTGCTCCATCTCTTGATTGGCCCGTTCTGCTTGCCCGTTGGTTTGGGGATGATACCCGGATGAGAGACTGACCGTGGCCCCCAGTTCTCGGCAGAAGCTCCTCCAGACGTGCGAGGAGAACTGGGGACTGCGATCGGAGACGATGTCTGTTGGGATCCCATGCAGCCGGACGACGTGGTGGACCAGGAGGTCCGCTGTCTCCTGGGCTGTTGGGAGCTTCGGGAGGGCCACGAAGTGGGCCGCCTTGGAGAATCGGTCCACTATCGTGAGAATGGTGGTGTTGCCCTGGGACGGCGGGAGGCCCGTGACAAAATCCAGGCCAATGTGGGACCAGGGGCGATGAGGCACGGGCAGCGGCTGTAGCAATCCCGAGGCCTTGCGATGGTCAGCCTTGCCCCTGGTGCAGATGGTACAGGCCTGGATATAATCCCGGACGTCGGCCTCTAGGGACGCCCACCAGAAGCGCTGCTGGACAACTGCCACGGTTCTTCGCACCCCTGGATGACAGGAGAGCTTAGAGCCGTGACAGAAGTCCAGGACTGCAGCCCTAGCTTCTGGTGGGACGTAGAGTCTATTCTTCGGCCCAGTTCCGGGGTCCGGGCTTCGTGCCAGGGCCTCCCGGACGGTTCTCTCTACGTCCCAGGTGAGGGTGGCCACGATAGTGGACTCCGGGATGATGGGTTCCGGTGGATCCGACAACTCCGTTTTGACTTCGTCTTCATGTACCCGGGAGAAAGCATCCGATCTCTGGTTTTTGGTCCCGGGACGGTAGGTGATCCGGAAGTCAAAACGGCCGAAGAACAGTGACCAGCAGGCTTGCCTGGGATTCAGCCGCTTGGCGGTCCTGATATACTCCAGGTTCCGGTGGTCAGTGAAAACCGTAAATGGCACGGACGTTCCCTCCAACAGATGTCTCCACTCTTCAAGAGCCTCTTTCACCGCAAGGAGTTCTCGATTGCCGACGTCATAGTTCCGTTCGGCTGGGGTCAACCTGCGGGAAAAATAGGCACACGGGTGAAGGACCTTATCGGTCTTCCCGCTCTGGGACAGCACAGCTTAGGGATAGGTCCCTGAGTCCGAGGCGTCCACTTCAACCACTAACTGGTGGCTAGGATCGGGCTGCAACAGAACTGGTGCAGACGAGAAGCGCCGTTTCAGCTTCTTGAACGCGGCATCGCAACGATCCGACCAGGTGAAGGGGACTTTTGGTGAGGTCAGGGCTGTCAGGGGGCTAACTACCTGACTGTAGCCCTTAATGAACCTCCTGTAGAAATTAGCAAAGCCGAGGAACTGTTGCAGCTTCCTACGGCTTGTGGGTTGGGGCCAGTCTCTCACCGCCGCAACCTTGGCCGGATCAGGAGCGACGGAGTTGGAGGAGATGATAAATCCCAGGAAGGACAAAGATGTGCGGTGGAACTCACACTTCTCGCCCTTCACAAACAGCCGGTTCTCCAACAACCGCTGCAGGACCTGACGTACATGTCGGACATGGGTCTCAGGATCCGGAGAAAAGATGAGTATATCGTCTAGATATACGAAGACGAATCGGTGCAGGAAATCCCGCAAGACATCATTAACCAAAGCTTGGAACGTCGCAGGGGCGTTTGTAAGACCGAACGGCATGACCAGGTACTCAAAGTGGCCTAAAGGGGTGTTAAATGCCGTCTTCCACTCGTCTCCCTTCCGGATCCGAACCAGGTGATACGCATTTCTAAGATCTAGCTTGGTGAATATTCGGGCTCCATGCAGGGGCGTGAACACCGAATCCAACAGGGGCAACGGGTATCGATTACGAACCGTGATTTCGTTTCAGTCCCCTGTAATCAATGCATGGACGAAGTCCGCCGTCTTTTTTACCCACAAAAAAGAAACCTGCACCCATCGGGGAGGTGGAATTCTGGATCAACCCGGCGGCTAAAGAGTCCCGGATGTAGGTCTCCATTGATTCGCGCTCAGGCCGTGAGAGGTTGTACAGCCTGCTGGACGGGAACTCACCGCCTGGAACCAAATCAATGGCACAATCGTATGGACGGTGGGGGGGAAGGGTGAGCGCCAGATCCTTGCTGAACACATCCACAAGGTAGTGGTACTCCACCGGCACCGTCCCTAGATTGGGTGGGACTCTGACCTCCTCCTTAGCCTGGGAACCGGGGGGTACCGAGGAACCTAAACATACCCGATGGCAGGTCTCGCTCCACTGAACCACTACCCCGGACGGCCAGTCGATCCGGGGATTGTGTTTCAACATCCAGGGAAACCCCAAGATCACACGGGAGGTAGTTGGAGTCACAAAAAACTCAATCTCCTCCCGGTGACTTCCTGACACCACCAGAGTTACAGGTGGTGTCCTATGTGTGATTGGAGGGAGGAGGGAGCCATCTAGTGCTCGTACCTGCACAGGTGATGTAAGAGCCACCAGAGGGAGCCCTATCTCCCTGGCCCATCTGCTGTCCAACAGATTCCCTTCAGAGCCCGTGTCCACCAGTGCTGGGGCCTTCAGGGTTAAATCCTCATACAGGATTGTAACTGGGAGTCGTGTAGCAATGTGGGTGTGTCCCACGTGAATGTCTCGGCCCACCCCTAGCCCAGTCTCTAGGGGCGGGCGTTGGTGTTTAACCGCTCGGGGCAGTCTCTCAATTGATGCTCTATCGAGCCACAAACAAAACACGCCCCGCGGTCCAGCCTCCTCTGTCTACTTGGTGCTCTAAATGTGGCCCTGCTCGTGTCCATAGCTTCGTCAGCAGGGGGAGCTGTAACCACACGAGGCGCAGGGGCCGTGGAGCGTGGGGAGGGCGGACGCGATCGGAACCGGAAGGGAGAGGGACGGCGCGTGCCCGGCCACGCCCTTCGTCTCGTTCCCGACGGCGTTCTTCCAACCGATTGTCTAATCGTATGACGAGATCGATAAGCCCATCTAAATCCCGCGGTTCATCCTTAGCCACCAGGTGCTCCTTTAGAACCAATGACAGTCCGTTTACAAAGGCGGCGCGGAGGGCAGTGCTATTCCAGCCTGACCTCGCAGCCGCGATGCGGAAGTCGACTGCATAGGCAGCTGCGCTCCGGCGCCCCTGTCTCATTGACAGTAGCACGGCCGAAGCGGTCTCTCCTCTATTTGGGTGATCGAACACTGTTCTGAACTCCCTCACAAACCCATCATATGTCTGAAGGAGCCGTGAATTTTGCTCCCAGAGCGCTGTAGCCCAAGCGCGTGCCTCACCACGAAGCAGATTTATCACATAAGCTACTTTGCTAGCATCAGTCGCGTACATGACGGGACGCTGTGCGAAGACGAGCGAACACTGCATAAGGAAATCCGCGCACGTCTCCGCACAGCCTCCGTACGGCTCTGGGGGGCTTATGTATGCTTCTGGGGAAGGTGGGAGGGGTCGTTGAACGACCAGTGGAACGTCACTGTTACGCACAGGGTCAACGGGAGGGAGAGCCGCAGCGGTGCCCGGAGGGCGCGCTTCCACCTGCGCGGCGAGAGCCTCCACCCTGCGGTTCAGGAGGACGTTCTGCTCGGTCATCAAATCCAACCGAGTCGTGAAAGCGGTGAGGATCCGCTGCAACTCACCGATCACCCCTCCTGCGGACGCCTGTGCGCCCTGTCCTTCCATTGGCCGTTCAACAGCCGGTTGACGCCCCTCGGGATCCATGACGCTGGCCGAGATATCCTGTTGGAAAGTGTAAGTACACGGACCCACAACAGGGGGCGCAAATGAACGGACAATGGAATAGGTCAAATAACAACACTTTACTGTTGCGAACGTGCACAACAAACACAACAGATCACACAATAGATCAAAGGCCAAATTACAAGGTGTCGTGTGGGCAGGCACGAGGATAGGAGACGCCTGTCCAAAGCAGAACCGGAACCACACGATTTCCTCCGCCACCAGACCCCGGGAATACTGGAGCCGCCAAGTCCCGAACTCCCAGGTGGCCACTGCCTCCGCGTGTCGGACCTGGTACTGCTGGCGAGGAACAAAAACACAGTTAAACGTGGGTGCGTCTGCACCCAGCAATCTGCACGGCAGGGAAGCTACCTCCACCTCTCGTTGGAGAAAAAGTCTGTTATCACTCACAAAAATCACAAAAAGGCTTTCTATCAAGCAGTCAGGCTGAGGATATTACCTTTCAGGTAGAACGATATCTCGGCAATGAGGTGGAGATGCCGTCTTGCTGATATACCACTGTAGATCCGATGATTGATGACAGCTGTCGTCGGTGATAAGTGACAGCTGTCACCCCGGCTGCTCCTGTGAGGCGGCAGCGCCCTCTGGTGTCTGGAGCCCGCACTCCAGGCAGGGCGCCCTCTGGTGGTGGTGGGCCAGCAGTACCTCCTCTTCAGCGGCCCACACAACACCTCTCCTCTGGAACCAGCTCCCAGTTCTGTTCAGGGAGACAGACACCCTCTCTACTTTTAAGATTAGGCTTAAAACTTTCCTTTTTGCTAAAGCTTATAGTTAGGGCTGGATCAGGTGACCCTGAACCATCTCTTATTTATGCTGCTATAGAATTAGACTGCCGGGGGGTTCCCATGATGCACTGTGTGTTTCTTTCTCTTTTTGCTCTGTATGCACCACTCTGCATTTAATCATTAGTGATTGATCTCTGCTCCCCTCCACAGCATGTCTTTTTCCTGATTCTCTCCCTCAGCCCCAACCAGTCCCAGCAGAAGACTGCCCCTCCCTGAGCCTGGTTCTGCTGGAGGTTTCTTCCTGTTAAAAGGGAGTTTTCCTTCCCACTGTCGCAAAGTGCTTGCTCACAGGGGGTCGTTTTGACCGTTGGGGTTTTTCCGTAATTATTGTATGGCTTTGCCTTGCAATATAAAGCGCCTTGGGGCAACTGTTTGTTGTGATTTGGCGCTATATAAATAAATTGATTTGATTTGATCTGTTGGAGGTCAGGTTGCTAATGATGAAGTGGACCACTGGTAACCAAGACCTGAGTGCTGGGATTCATAGATTCTTTGGTCAATATATCAGCCATCCATCCAATCCTATGGCTTCCTTCCATGTCTGGGGCACATGAGATCTTTGAGGAACTTAGGAAATCCAGATGATGCTGAGGTCTCCTTGAAGACTCTAAATACAACACATTCTGGAAAGTAATCCAACTAGACTGCTACTCAAACACCAACTTGCTGCTTATATGATTTTTTTGAGCTTCTGCTCTTCGCCAGTGGGATGTTTTTTGAACCATCAGTTGTTGCAGCCTTTGGACTTTATATGTATATGTTTGCTTAACTGCAACATTTCTGTCTTTGCATGTTTCACAATTCTTTGTTATACTTTGTTTTATTTGTTATTGCTAGTGTGATCAAAGCAGATGGTCACCTCACTGAGTCAGGTCTGCTTACTGTTTCTTCCTGCAATCAAAAATGCCCAAGGACGTTGTTCCTTAGAATGTTTGCCAATGTGCTTACTCAGAGAGCAGTGTCGGGGTCATTACCAAAAAAGGTAACGTATTACACATCATTTGATACTTTAAAAAAATGTAATACATTAGTCTACTGCTCTACTGTCTGTGGGACTTAAGTCCTTACATTACTCATTACTTCGGTATTAAGCTTCTGTCACACCATGATGGATGAAGGAAATGTATGAGGAACTGATGTGAATTTTGGATAATAATTTGTATTCTTAGGCAGCATGGTGGCTTAGTGGTTAGCACTGTTGCCTCACAGCGAGAAGGTCGTGGGTTCAATTCCCGTGGCCTTTCTGTGTGGAGTTTGCTTGTTCTCCCCGTGTTTGCATGGGTTTCCTCTGGGTGCTCCGGTTTCCTCCTACATCCAAAGACATGCGGGTTAGTTAGGTGGATTGGAATCTTTAAATTGTCCGTAGGTGTGTGTGTGGGTGTCTCTGTGTTTGTTTGTCTGTTTGTGGCCCTGCGACAGACTGGCGTCCTGTCCTGGGTGTACCCCACCTCACGCTCTATGGCTGCTGGGATGGGCTCCAGCCCCCCGCGACCCTTAATTGGACTAAGCGGTAGAAGATGAATGAATGAATTAATTTGTATTATTTTTCCCACGAACTGATCCCGGATAAGCTGAGGTTGAAGATGAGTGAGTGATTTGTATTCCTTCTTGTCATTCATTCCTTGTCACCGGATGTCCGCTGAGTCCATCGGAAACATTTTGTCTGGATGTTAGAGTACCTGGCACATTCTTTTGGTGAGAAGGTGGTGCAGAGTCGTTTACTTCCTCACTGCTGCGGCAGTATTGAATGCTGGCACAGTGAGAAGACACTGTCAGCACATGAACATAGTAAGGGCGGTATGACATCATGATCCCTGAGTAAGCCAGACTCTAGCCACATTTGCGGTCAGACCTCATGAAATCCCGCTCAAATCCAGCTCCTCTCAATGTGCATATATGTCTTGAAACAGAAAATAGTTTTGCTGAATGCAGCTCTGCATTGCCAGTGGAAATTTGATGTCATCTGTCCATCAGAGCCCCAAAATCCACAGGAGACTGACGGATTATGCAATTTTGCCACTGGACAACATATTTAAATATGTAACTAATCCATTTGCTCTTTCTGTCACAGTGTGACAACACCTTTACTCAGAAACCGATGATAGCCAAACCGTAAGCCCATGTGCACTCAAAATACATTCTGTTTGTTTGAACAAAATCTCTCTCTGTCTGTCTCTCTGTTTCTTTCTTTATATTGCAATTTCAGTTTCAATTTATTTTCATTTATATAGCGCCAAATCACAACAGAGTTGCCTCAAGGCGCTTCGCAAAGTAAGGTCTAACCTTACTAACCCCCAGAGCAACAGTGGTAAGGAAAAACTCCCTCTGAGGAAGAAACCTCAAGCAGACCAGACTCAAAAGGGTGACCCTCATGCTACAGACATAAATTACAGAACAATTCACAAAACAAATATACAGGAAAAGCTGTTGGTGCACAGGACAGGAGGGTCACCAGCACAAATACGACTCCCATCTCTGGATGGAGCTGCACCTTAAACAGAGAGAAAAAACAGAATCAGGCATCAGAAAGACAAGAAATACAATATAATTTGTCAGCATTAAATAACAAGAAAAACAGTAAAGTAAGGTGATCGTCGGCCACTAGCCCCAAGCTTCACCAAAAGACCCAGAATTTAGGTAAAGCTGAGGCTACGGCACACTCAGTTTACTAATAAAATGAATTAAAAGAGTAAAAAGCGTAAGACAAAACTGTACCAGTATGCTAGCCATACGAAAGGGAAAATAAGTGCGTCTTAAGTCTGGACTTGAAAGTCTCCATAGAATCTGAATGTTTTATTGACGCAGGGAGATTGCAGTTTTACAATGTCTTAGAGACCTGTGGCTGTTTAATTAAACAGCCTTAAAGCCTTCAGAGTGTTTTAGCGCAGAAGCTTGCTACTGAGAACATGCACGTACACACAAGAAGCACACACAGAAAAGAACTGAATATGAACTAATGGTGTGGTTTGATAGCATAATGCTTCATTTTTGCACCATCAGATGTGTGCACCCATGTTGTTGTTGTTGACCATTCGGCTGCTCCCATTTTGTGTTTGGGGTCTCCACAGCGGATACAGCCAGATCCGCACAGGTAGTTGGCACAAGTTTTACGCCGGATGCCCTTCCTGACACAACTCCAGTTTCACCTGGAGAAACACACACAGCCGCTGGTGTTCCTAAGAGGTCTCCCATCCAAGTACTAATGAGGCCCCACACTGCTTAGCTTCTGAGAGGTGACGGGATCAGGCTGACACAGAGCAGATCGGCTGCAGATGTGTGCACCCATAGTATAACTTTATCTCCAAATCTGCACAACTTTCCATTGATGTCCCCATACTTGGGACATTACAAGATCCACAAAAATGCAAGGGATTACCAAAGTATGTCCAAATTAATAATTCATCATGGAAAAATACATTTTGAAAACCCTGGTAAAACAAGACCTACAGCACAAAATACCCTGGTTCACCACAGACACCCTCTTGTCCACAGATATGGATAACGATTCAAATGGTCACCATCCAGGATGCATATCCATAAAAATGAAAATGGAGCTGAAATATCACAGAGATAGAATGCATGATCAATGGGACTGGCAAGATCCCAATTAGAGTTATACATCTGTACAATATTTAGTAGAGAGACTGTAATACATGAGAGTGCAAAGTGTCTCATCTCTTCTGTCTCTCGAGGAATGACAGAAATCCTCATGAGAATGCCCCCCCACCCCCACTGAAGGTGGTCTTCATAATCTATTTTAGCAGAAACAAATAGCTGCCTTGCTTAGTCTGGATGCAAACGTGACATTACACAATCTGTTAGAAAAATTAATTTGGACACATAACTGATGGTTGGGCAGTGAGGTGTAGAACTCACACACCCTCTTTACTGACAGACTACTTGACAAACCTGTGGCGTCATACTGGAGCTTCATTTGGTGCTTTCACATTAATCTCTATTGCCATAATGGATGGTCTGGATTTTATATGCTGCTGGAGACGTGCGTTCAATATTTGCCATTTTGTCAGTTTCCTTTTTTTCTTGATTGCAATCTTTTCAGCAAATTTGCACATTGTCATCCTTGTAGACATGATAGGAAATAGACAAAGTTGCACAAAATCTAAAGTGGCATTCTGATATTATGGGTGTATATCAGATGGACTTTCTCCAGAAGCTGAAAGCGAAGACGAGGGGCATAAAAAGCGAGAGAAAAGCAATTCTATGTGATGGAAGTGTCACTGGGTGAGGTTACAGTGTGTAATAGCTTGGCTAGCCTTCTAATGTTACCATAGATCTCTCCAGCAATGCAGCACTGTCTGAAGAGCAGCCGGTTCTGGGTCAACGTCCCCGTTTTGTCGCTCAGAAGATATTCCACTTGGCCCAGCTCCTCATTCAGTGACGTATTCCGGGCATGTGCAGGTCTGCCTGTCTGTTCCCAGTACATCTCCAGATCCCAGCCAATGAATGAGCTCTGAATTGTGTGTATCAGCTCAAGGCTGTGGGCACACAGATGTACATCATACACACACACACACACACACACACACACACACACACACAGCAGGTACGTGGAATTTTTTACACCAATCAGCCCAAACATTGTGACCACTGACAGGTGAAGTAAATAACATTATTTATCTCATTGTAATTACACCTTCCAGTGGGTGGGACAGATTCAGTAGAACGTTAACATTTGGGCCTTAATTTTAGTGACTTTGACAAGGGCCAAATTGTCAACTGGGCTGGAGCATCTCCAAAATTGCAGCTCTTGTGGGATGTTCCTGGTTTGTAGTGGTGAGTACCTACTAAAAGTGGCCCAAGTAAAGAAAACAAGCAAACTGGGTGGCCAAGGCTCATGGATGCATATGGAGAGTGAAGGCTGGTCCATGTGGTCAAATCCAACATTAGGATCTGATGCTAAAGTCTTGGTACCAGATACCACACGACACCTTTAGGGGTCTAGTGGAGTCCAGGCGTCAATGGCTCATGGCTTGTTTGGTGGTAAAGGTAAGAGCTACAACAATACTGGGCAGGTGGTTCACAATGTTACAGCTGATCGGCGTATAGCATATAGGACTAACGTGATGTAGAGAGTTATGGGCATGGCAGGGCTGAGCAGGATAATGTAGCTCCAGTAGGTAAGGAAGGCTGTGTAGATGGGATTGTTATTAACCAGCAGAGAAGACAAAACCTCCATACGACCTAAGATTGAAGTCCCAAACACACCAGCACCAATGGCAAGGAGAAGGGCAATCACCAAGACGGACAAGACAATCTAGAAATTTAGAAAATAGGCAGGTTAAAAAACTCAAAAAGTAAATAAAACGCATGTCTGTCATCTGCACATACTTAAGCCGCTCACCCCAATCACCACTTTGTTGAAAAGTTTTTCCATTTGAGTCGTCTTCACTCTCAGTTTGCCACAGTTCCTCTGGATCTTGCTGTCTGCACCTGGCAAATAACACAATACTATTCGATGCAGTGCAGCTGGAGTCTGGCCCAAGTGAAAGAAGAGACCATTATGCAATCAGAGGCCAAGAGTTCAAGATCCTGTATCAGTAAGACTCTGCTGATGTGCCCTTGAGCAACATGCTGAATACCTACCAGCTCTGGGGGTATCTGACCCGACTGCACAGAGGGCAGGAATCAATAAAGTATTGCAGTGTGTTTTTCAGTGATGGTATCTGGGTATTGCACATTTGGCTGAAGAGCACTGAGCTGCACGTGTAAAACCAAAAGCACTCAGAAAGTGTGACATCTGAAAACTGAACAAGGGCACAGTCCTGGGAAAACCAATGTAGTCTTGCTAAGACAAGAATATTTCAACCTTGATTAGGAGCCTCATGATTATTTTGAATTTAAAGCAGCGTATGCCACATGATGATGGCTGGAATGATCTGGATGAACTGGGGTCATTCCAATAGATTGTGTCTGATGAATAGTATAAAACCCATCTCTGGGAAAACTTGATCTATTGATCTGAATGGAAAGGGTCATAGCATTGAGATCCATTACACCTCTAGTCTAGGAAAATATCCGATCATGATCACTTAAAAGACAGGCGGAGGCTGTGACGTTGACACTCACATTTAAGACACAAAAGGTAAGTACTGGCCACAATTAACAGTATAATGCGTTCTACATAATTAAAATTTGTCATTGAAGCTGGCGGAAGTCCACAGTGGAAGGTGAAAAACTAGGACAAGTGGACAATAGTCATAAAATCTTCATTACAAAAAAGGTGCCTTTTAACAGAATAATAAAATGAAAACAATTTAAACTGTTTAAAAGGTATATTTTTGGATGAAAACTGCATGAAGTATTTCCTAAATCACACATGCCAGCAACTAGCATGAAGAATCCAGGGCTGTGACTCAATTTAGGGGTCGCTTCCTTCAAAGGCTGCATCCTACAGAGATCTGGCCTTCTGAAATCTGGGAGGTTGAACCAGCTGGTCTGAAATGAGACAGTCTAGCCCAAGAAGCAATTTCCAATTTCGCCCCTACCCACTGTTGCCTCGCAACCCTTGACAACTGCAATTGAGAAACTGGCATAGTTGGCCTGTAGTGGAGTATTCATTTATTAGTACCTATTTATACTCGACTTGTAAACATTGCTTATTTATAATTGTACATATGGAGTGTGAAATTGTCCTTTTTTTAAATTTTCATTTTTAAAATTTGGCAACCATCTTCTGTTGGAAGCAAACACATACAATGAGTCTTGTGATGGCTTAGGCCATGAAAGATACACCTGTTGATGCTTTGTGTGAAGAAAGCTCCATGCATCAGCCATGTTCCAAGGAGCGAAATGAGACAGCCTAGTTGCACCACTATGAGACATGCAGTTGATGAATGTAGCCTTTGAAGGATGTAGCTCCTGAATTGAGATACCCCCTATTTTGTATTGATGGGTCTAGACTAGATAGCAAGTGAGGCAGCTACCCAATAATAAATGAACAGGTATGTGAAAGAAGTGTATTTGCACTGTCCAGTATTACCTTGCCTTTATCCTGTTTGTTTTTTAAACTTTAGCAGGGCAGAATTTTATGAAATTATAGAGACTAGGTTAAATTTGCTTGTTATAGTACAGCAGATAACTAAGAATTGTTCAAATCCGGTTACAAGCACCAAAATTTGACTGCGTATGTGTCTGATCACAAAGATTCCAAAAAGGTATAGTTTGGACTATCTCTAACCGAATGTTCTGGAGTCATGGGGTAAAAACAGCAAGAATGGTGACAAAGGTCAGTTTCAGTTTGTATAGGAGTCAAAAGTTAAAGTTGCTCGTTTTAGTAAAACGTGGTGCAAATTATTGGTTGAACTAATAGGATTAACAAATGGAATAGTTCTGACTGTGTTGAATGTTTGGTCTCCAAAGTAAAGGTCAAACAATGTCGACGTCCATTGGATTCTATGACATGTGACATATGTTAGCCCGTAACATGATAACTAAGCATGACACACGGTGCAAACTGTTTGTTTTTGAAATGCTATAAACTCAACCAATAATTTACATCATGTTTTACCATAATTGGAGCAACTTTAACTTTTGACCCCTGTACAAACTGAAAGTGGCCTTTGTTGCCATGCTTGCTGTTTTTACCCCATAACTCCAGAACATTCAGTCACAGATAGTCCAAACTATACCTTTTTGGAATCTTTGTGACACAGACACATAATGTGGTATAGCTTTCAATATGACTGGAACATTTTTTTACCCCTATGCAGTTCTTCAATTGACCCCTACTTGTGCCCCTATTGAAAATTCAAATTGTTAAGGTTATTTTTCTAAAATATGTACCAAAAGGTGTACAGAGTCATATTTTGGTGCTTGTAACCAGATTTGAAGGATTCTTCTGCAAATATTCTGTTATCTGCTACACTGTTAATAATGGAGTAAGATGTATGACTTGTCACTACTTAATAATTATTGCTATAAAGTTAATTATGTGAAGGAAGTGTATTGTGCTATCCAGTATGTTTCTAAAACTTATTGCAAGCTATAATGATCTGATTTTTACCTGAGGCCAAAATATGGCTATCGGGTATAGTGAAGACTTTGTATCTGTCTGTCTGTGTGTGTTCAGCATAAGTCCAGTCCTCTTAATGCCAGGGTCTTCAAATTCACAGGGAACGTTTGTTCTTGGGACACAGACTTTGGGCAAGTTCAAAGATAGCTAACCTTCTTCTATTTTAAGAGGTCAAAAGATCACATTCTGTTTCCTATTTTTTATGCTCATACGGCCGAGGTGATTTTAGTGTTGCGCTGTCTTCAAAAACAATTAACACTTTGGTGGTCAAGAATTTTGTCAAACTAAATAAAATGGTTAAGCTACTTTGTGTTTAAACAAATACCCCATAATTTAAAGTGATGCTTCAAACACTGGGACATGCCAAGTGAAATAACTGGAAGGTTCTGGTTTGTGTTCAACTCTACCGATATACTTTGATTCACATTTTTCAGTGGTATGATGTGCTCTCTCAGGAATATCAGTAATAATTGGGAAAGAACAAGCAACTTTGAGAAAAGTGACATGGTGACCAAAACTGGAGCTCTTTCCAATGATTTTGCACACATATGCTGTGGCAAATGTCACACTGCATTATGGGTAAGTGAGAAAACACACACAATAACAGCTGCTGACATAACTTACTATAGAAACTGTAGTAGTGACTCAGATATGTTAACTAGTATATAGAGCATCTAGTCATATTATAGTGTGGTATGGACAATTTTTTCTAAAATTAGATAAAGCATAGCTAGCAATATGATAGCTGGTGTCATTGATGATTGATGATTCTAGAAATTATTTTTTTACATCCACAAGCAAATACTCTTTCCCATAAGTCTTTGTGTCGGGGTCTGGTCAGTGTGGCCTATTTGTCTATCTCACCATATTCTAACCTAAATCTTATTTTGTTTGTTGCCTACATTACATGTAATAATCCTTGGTACACTTTAAGTAAATAATATATGTAGGTTTTGAAAATAAAGTGAAGGATGCCCTCTTTTGTCAGAATATTTTAGGTATTTCAGGCTTGAACAAGAGAATGTGTATGTGTGTGTGTGGGGGGGGGGGGGGGGGTGGGGGGTCTTGTGGCTAAGTGCTGGGCTTGAGACCCAGAGGTTCCTTGGTTCAGACCTCTGCCAGAAAAAGAAAAATCACTAAGGGCCCTTTGGCAAGTCCTTAATCCCCAAGTTGCAGCTGGTGTGCAGTTGAACACTGCATGACAGCACCCAGGCATCGGTGTGTGTGTGTGTGTGTGTGTGTGTGTGTGTGTGATGTGAGGCATCATTGTAAAGCACCTTGAGTTTCTAATTCAGATGGAAAGCACTATATAAATGCAGCCCATTTACCAACACGGTGAGGTGAGCCTCTGTTACAGGCTCCCTCACAGGGGCGATGAGACCAACCATCCAATCCATATAATTGCTTCTGCTCCGATTTTGTCGTAAGTTTCATATTTGTTCAAATTATAAAAGAAATGTTTTTGACATTTTGATTCCGAATAATAATATAAAAAAAGACTCCCTTCATTGTCCAGTGCAATTATAATTAGCTTTTGACAGTTTGTTCCACCAGGTGGACATGAAATAAAAACAGTGGATCCCTGTGATTGGCTTCACATTACTTCAGGGAAAGATGATTCTTGCCTCAATTTGCTTTAAAATAAATTAGCTAATAGGAGGATAACACATATGTTATGAAAAAAACCTAATTATTTCCACTTCCACAATTTCCTGGAGATACTAAAATTCCAGAGAGATGCATTCTAATATTCCATTAAGCAGTTATACCCGCATATATGACCAAGCCGTAGGCAAACTGTGTGTTGCGTAGGACTGTTTCCCTCAGGAGGATGTGCTCATTGTCCAGCACAAAGCACTGTTTGTTCCACAGCAGCTGACCTCTGAAGGTGTACAGGCGATTGTTGGGCTCCTCACAAAATATAACACCTGCAATATAAAAAAGCAGAGGATATTTGCAGACACTTTTCACACATTCTTATTTTCTCTCTTCTTCATGAAATTAAGTCGATTAGCTTCCATTATCTTCACAGAATCCACAATTTTAACCCTTTGCACCATATGTACAATTGTGGCTGGAGGTGTACATACTGTGCCCTCCAAAAGTACTGGAACACTTAGCATTTCACACATTTTGATTTATGTCATTTCAAATACAAAAAAAATATGAAAAAAATAAAAATTTCTAAAAATGATCTTCCTTAAACTCAAACTGAAAGCAAATCTCTACAACTTGATATAAATTTATCAAAAATATAAAAGCCAAGGTTGCATAAGTAATGGCACACTTTGGTATAATAACTGTAAATAATCAGTTTAATTGCCAGTTTTCTTCAGACAAGTCAGAGGATGGATACATGAACATTTCCAAGTCACTGAATATGTCTTGAACTTTATTTACATCAGTTACAAAGAAATACAACCAGTATGGCACTTTATGGTAAATCTGTGTGTAGACAGTTCTCAAAAACTGAGTGACTGTGCAAGAAGGAGAAGAGTGAGGAAAGCCACCAAGACACCCAGACAACCCAGAAGAAGTTACAGACTTATGTGGCTGTGATTGGAGAAATTGTGCACAGTGCATATTTTGCATTTTGTATCCCCAGATATACAGCTTCATGATGAAGTGGGATAGAGGAGGATTTCAATCACCAAACATTCAAATCTAGTCTTGCATCTCAGATGTACCTTCTGGTAAATTGTAGCTGAACTTTCAGGTCTTCTTTTTTAGAAAAATCCTCAAGTTTGAATTTAGTTTGGAGAGAAGATCCAAACTAAATTCAAACTTGTGCACCCAGTTCTTGATTTTTGAAGTCATTAATGATGTCTGCTGTACATTCAACCAACCCCGACAAAAGATCAGTATGAGGAGACCATTAAGAGCCAAAAACATTCATGCCCACGATGAGTGTATGTAAACCTCTGACCACAGATATAATGGCATATTACTCACCATCAAAAGCAGACAGGGCTTCTTCTGAGGGCTCACAGGTCAGCTCCTCATGTGTAGCAAAGAGCGCCTGACGGTACTTGAGATTAGTTTCTCTGTATGAAAGAAATAAAAGGAAAAAGTGAAAGCAGTAGGCAGGACATGTAGTACGATAACAAGTAAGAATGAAACAATTTCCATATTGTTTAGTAGCCTGAAAATTAAGAGTGTGCTATTTATCCTTTAAGGGCAAATTACATTTCTGAAATTTAAAAATATACAGATCAATTCTAAAGACGCCTACAGAGCATCCAGAAAGTATTTACAGCTCTTTACTTTTTCCACACTTTATGTTACAGCCTTATTCCAAAATAGAGTAAATTCATGTTTTCCCCTCAAAATTCTACTCATAATGACAACATGAAACAAGTTTTTTTTTTTTTTTTTGCAAATTTCAAACATGATGCCAAAGAGATCAATCTTTGTCTGATCATCCCCACAGCATGATGCTGCCACCACCATGCTTCACTGTAGGGATGGTGCCTGGTTTCCTACAAACATGACACCAAAGAGTTCAATCTTTGTCTCATCAGACCAGAGAATTTTGTTTCTCCTGGTCTGAGAGTCCTTCAGGTGCCTTTTGTCAAACTCCAGGTGTCTGCCATGTGCCTTTTACTAAGGAGTAGCTTCCGTCTGGCCATGCTACCATACAGGCATGATTGGCGGATTGCTGCAGAGATGGTTGTCCTTCTAGAAGGTCTCCTCACTCCACAGAGGAATGCTGGAGCTCTGTTCACCTCTCTGACTAAGGTCCTTCTCCCCGATTGCTCAGTTAGACGGGTGACCAGCTCTAGGAAGAGTCCTGGTGGATCTGAACTTCTTGCATTTATGGATGATGGAGACCACTGTGCTCATTGGGACCTTCAAAGCAGCAGAAATGTTTCTGTACCCTTCCCCAGATTTGTGTCTAGAGACAATCCTGTCTCAGAGGTCTACAGACAATTCCTTTGACTTCATGCTTGGTTTGTGCTCTGACTGTCAACTGTGGGACCTTATATGTAGACAGGTGTGTGTCTTTCCAAATCATTGTCCAGTCAACTGAGTTTACAGTTATATTTTGACCTAACTCACTGGGATGAGGAGTTGGGTACCCAATATGTAGACGTAAGTTTGATTCCTGGTCACAGTACCCACCTGTGTCCTTAGACAAGACAGTTTATTGGCATTGTCCCACTCCACCCAGCTGTAAATGAGTACTAGCCTTGGTTTGGGGAAGAGAGCTCTGTTGGACTGGTTTCCATCCAGGAGGAGTTGTAAACACTCATCCATTTCATGATGCAAAATATGAGGATAAGCACCAGTTCCAAGGGGCTTCAGGGCCTGTAGGACTTATTTCTTCTACAGAAAATGTTATCCAAGTAGGTATCATTACCCATCAATGTCTGCTGTCTCCACGTAACACAAACTGTGAGGTTCTGAACTGCACAGGAGGAGAAGGTCTGCCTATAACAAAAAAAGTATTTATTAGTCAGCCTTATAGTTAAAATTAATTTTGACTGCTTAGTTTGTGTTGGGGCGGGGGGGCTATTGAGTTGCTTACAGGAAAGATTTGATCTTTGTGTATCCGCAGCACATCTCCCACGCACAGATCCTTCCACTGAACTGTTTGGAAACTGACACAGAGGACAGCGAAGGAGTTACAACATGATTAACACAATTCATTGATGAAATGGTAAACAAACTTCAAAATTCAACAGACAACTTTGCAGTTTGCTCTCTGCTGAAGTTACCGTCAGCACTTTCCTCCTTTGAATTCTATAATGCAAAAAAAGTTACACATTTGGTTTTAAACAAAGTTATTTAGTGACAGAACTGACCTACAGGTTGGGTCAGTGCTGGTGATGGTTGATGCCACATTCACCACAGAACCACCTTGGGTCCTGAATGTTATCCACCCAGGCAGACGAGTTTTCCACAACCCACCTTTTGTAAGCAACCATCTATCTTCTGTAGCCAGGTGAAACATGGGTGTCCCCAATCACCCATCATATATATATATATATATATATATATATATATATATATATAAACACCATGGTTGGCCAACAGATGCTGAACCCACAATGATCTGGGTTGTTTGCTGTGATTTTTAGGAATAAAGTTCATTATAGCATTGTTGTTGTATTTACAATACAGGCTACAACAGGTGAATGTGACGGCAAACAAAATTAATCCTACCAATCAATCACTATTGCAAAAAGTAAACAGTGGATAAGTTATTGATGCAACAGAGAAAATGTGATCAGACATGAGTGACCTCCACGATGACTGCCAGACCCATGTGCAGCACAGACCCACAGCAGACTTTTTTGCTCGCCTCTGTCAGCACCTTGGACAGCGGTGCAGCCTGAGGATCATGTCTAAAATGAATTGGCAGAGTCCAACAAATCAGACAAGGGATGCTTCTTCTTTGACAGCTCGGCAAAGTGTAAGTGTCACCAGAAAACACTCAGGGGCCTACTAGGAGGCAGAAAAGCCATCGAATAGATGCTCAAAGAACGCCACTGGTCGTCGAAGTGTGGCACAGAGGAAAGACAGAGGACGCACACAGGAAGCTCAGTAGATGTTTGAGACTCCATGGCCACAGAGGAACCACAGACGATGCTCCGTGAATTCATCGATTGCCAAGAAATTTGCTCTTTAGAATGATGAAACAATGCACAAGGGACATTGAAGCATAGTCACAGAACAGTGTTTTTGTGTCCCTTACGCATCCGGGCAAATCTTTGGATGCATAACGGACTGTCAAAGGGACATTGAAGCATAGTCACAGAACAGTGTTTTTGTGTCCCTTACGCATCCGGGCAGATCTTTGGATGCATAACGGACTGTCAAAGGACGTCATCATGTGAGAGAGAGAGAGTGTGAGAGAGAGAGAGAGAGAGATCAGTAACTTCTGTCATGGTTCACATTTCTGACGTGCTATTCTGCTTTCTTATAAGTGTGCATCTATTGTGATTTTCTCCCCTTGTTTGATTTTGTGTTTTAATTGGACATCTTTTTGTATTTTCTTTGTGGTGTCTTTCTTTCTGTCTCAGCCTTCCTGGTTCACATCTCAGCTGTCTGTTTCCATCCAGAACCACTCTCCTTAATAGGGGTTGGACCTTAGTCTTCTCTAGAGTTGCCCAGGGTGTAAGGTACCGGGTGGGTGTGGTGATAATCAGGAGTCTCCAGCTGACTGCCACTACGTCAGAGTTTTCCTCGGTAGATGAAAGGGTCATCTCCCTGCACCTTCCAGTCTGACTGTTGTTTGAGTATATGCACTGAACACCAGTTCAGAGTATTCAGCCTTCTTGGAGGCTCTGACTGGAGTCCTGTATGGGGCTCCAGTGGGAGACTCCAATGTTCTGCTGGGGAACTTCAATGCACATGTGTGCAATGATAGAGACACCTGGAGAGGTGTAATTGGGAGGAACGGCCTCCCCAATTTAAACCCGAGTGATTGTTTGTTATTGGACTTCTGCGCTAGTCATGGACTGTCCATAACGAACACCATGTTCGAACATAAGGATGCTCATAAGTGTACATGGTACTAGAGCAGCCTAAGTCAAAGATCAATGATCGATTTTGTGATTATATCATCTGATCTGAGGCAGCAAGTTCTGGACACTCGGTTGAAGAGAGGGCCAGAGCTGTCAACTGATCACCATCTGGTGGTGAGTTGGATCAGAGGGTGGCGGAGGATTTTGGATAGACCTGGTAAACCCAAACGGATAGTGTGGGTGAACTGGGAACATCTGGAGGAGCTCACTGTCTGACAAATATTTCACTCACACCTCCGGCGGAGCTTTTCTAGCATCCCTGTGGAGGTTGGGCACATCGAACCAGAATGGGCTATGTTCAAAGCTTCCATTGCTGAAGCTGCAGCAGGGAGCTGTGGCCTGAAGGTCTTAGGTGCCTTAAGGGGTGGCAACCCTTGAACACTGGTGGTCTGACTGAAGGAGTCTTTCTGGGATTTGTTATCTCGGAGGACTCTGAAGGCAGTAGCAAGGTACCGACAGACCCGAAGGGTGGCAGTCTCTGCTGTGGGGGAGGTAAAACAGCGGGTATGGGAGGAGTTCGGAGCAACCATGGAGGACTTTCTGTCTGCACCAAGGTGCTTCTGGCGGACTCTGAGGCATCTCAGGAGAGGACAACAGGGAACCGTCCAAGCTGTCTATAGTAAGGATGGAACTCTGTTGACCTCAACTGAGGATGTAATCCGGCACTGGAAAGAACACTTTGAGGAAGACCTGCTTCAGACCGGAGCACCCTCTATAGTAGGGGAAGAGATGGAAGCTGATGAAGGATTATTATCAATTTCCTTGGTGGAAGTCACTGAAGTAGTCAAACAACTCTGCAGTGGCAAGGCCCCAGAGGTTGATGAGATCCACCCAGAAATGCTGAAGGATCTGGGTGTGGAGGGACTGTCTTAGGTGAGACGTCTCTTCAATATTGCGTTGAGGTCTTGGACAGTGCCCAAGGAGTGGCAAACTGGGGTGGTGGTCCCCATATTTAAAAAAAGTGGACCAGAGAGTTTGTGCCAACTACAGGGGCATCACACAACTCAGCCTCCCTGGTAAAGTCTACTCCAGGGTGCTGGAAAGGAGGGTTCGGCCAATAGTCAAACCTCTGATTGAAAAAGAACAATGCGGGTGCCGTCCTGCTTGTGGAACAACCAACCAGCTCTTCGCTCTCACAAAGGATCCTGGAGGGGGCCTGGGAGTATGCCCGTCCAGTCTACATGTGTTTTGCGAACTTGGACAAGGAGTATGATCGGGTACCCCGGGAGATACTGTGGGAGGTGCTGCTGGAGTAAAGAGAGAGGGGGTCCCTTCTCAGGGCCATCCAATCTCTGTACTCACAAAGTGAGAGCTGTGTTTGGGTGCTTGGCAGTAACTTGGACTTGTTTCCGGTTGGGGTTGGCCTCTGCCAGAGCTGTGCCTTGTCATTATTTTTGTGACATTCATGGACAGGATATCAAGGCGTAGTCGAGGGAGAAGGGTCTTCAGTTTGGTAGCCTCAGGGTCTCATCACTGCTATTTGCAGATGATATGGCCCTGTTGGCTTCATTGGCCTGTGACCTCCAACACTCATTGGATTGGTTAAGTAACTAGGATGAAGATCAGCACCCCTAAATCTGAGGCCATAGCTCTCAGCAGGAAACAGATCGGTTACCTACTCCGGGTACGGAATAAAATCCTGCCCCAAGCAAAGGTATTTAAGTACCTTGAGGTCTTGTTCACGAGTGAGGGGACAATGGAGCGTGAGACTGGCCAGAGAATCAGCGCAGCAAGGGTGGTATTGCATTCACTCTACCGTACCGTTATGAAAGGGGAGTTGAGTCAAAAGGCGAAGCTCTCGATTTACTGGTCAATCTTCCTTCCTACTCTCACCTATGGTCATGAGGGTTGGGTCATGACCGAAAGAACTAGATTGCGGGTACATGCGGCTGAAATGGGCTTCCTCAGGAGGGTGGCTGGTATCTCCCTTAGAGATAAGGTGAGAAGTTTGGTCATCCATGGGAGTAGAGCCGCTGCTCCTTTGCATTTAAAGGAGCCAGCTGAGGTTGTTTGGGCATCTGGTAAGGATTCCTCCTGGGCGCCTTCCTAGGGAGGTGTTCCAGGCACGTCCATCTGGGAGGAGACCCCGGGGAAGACCCAGGACTAGGTGGAGAGATTATATCTCCACACTGGCCTGGGAACGCCTCGAGATCCCCCAGTCAGAGGTGGTCAATGTGGCTCGGGAAAGGGAAGTCTGGGGTCCCCTGCTGGAGCTGTTGACTCGCGACCCGAACCCGGATCAGCGGTTGAAGATGTATGTATGTATGTTTGAAATTCTATGACCCACACATAATAATGGGTTGCATTATTATGTTATTATTAATAAAATTTAATAATAATAATAATAATAATAATAATAATGCAATGTAGCCTGCATCCACAGGTTTTATTTTCTGATACAAAGGTGCAGGGAAGGTGTGGAGTTGAAGCACTTCATGTCATTTCATTAAAAAAACAAGTGTGCATGGAATTAGTTTCTAAGCAGGTAGTGAAAGCAGTCACTCATCAGAAACATAGTCTGTCCCGTCTACTGTCATAAATTAGCTTTATTGTCTCTTTTGTGACGTCGTTTAATACAAGTTTCTTCTTACGTTGTCTTAGTTGTTTGGGGTGACGTGATAACATTTTATTCTGAGAATTTCCCATAATTCTGTTATATTGTACAGTCTGTTCAAATCAAATTTGGTGTCTTATCCAAAGGTTAAATAAATCCTTGCAGTGAATTTCGAAGATTGCTGAAATCTCACAGAGTATGCCGTGTTTAACACAACCGCAGCAGAGTGAAGTCATGTTTCTAAAAGCAGACTGAAGTAAACATGGTGCTAAATACAGCAACAAAACATGACGGCACCTCGCTGAGACCTTCTAATGAGTGTGGAAAGTGCTGTGTGATTTTACATTCTTGAACTGCACAAAGGGAGCATCTTCACTCATTCTCACTTCATTAGAGCTTCATTAGAGCTTCATTAGAGCTCTCCTTCCAACACGGCCTGTGCTAAGTCCTCAGACAATACGCCGGCGTCTTTGCACTCACCTCTGGGAGATGAGCACATCACAAGGTCGAGAGTTGATCACAGAGTCACTACGTCTTCTTGCCTGGAACAGAGATGAAAAGAGACATGCAGACAGAAAAAAAAAAAAGATTGAGAAAGAGGCAGGTTACAAAGAGTGACAAGAATTGCCAAAAAGAGTGATAGACAAGAAATGTGTGATAGTGAGCGAGGGTGGCCATGAAAGGTTGAACAGGAGAAAGGAGAGCAGAGAAACACCATTATGGGGCTCTACAGTCACACCAGCTGGAAGATTTACACCCTCCACTAAATGATTAGTCAATAGAGAGGGGTCAAGCAAGCGTGTCACCCAGAGCTGTTAACGACCGTAACTCAGTGATGCACTTAACCAGAGAATTCACCATGCAAAACATCACGCCAGCATTTAAAAGGAAAGAGCTTTAATGATGGGAGAGAAAATTAATGCTACTGGGATGACTGGTTTCATCAATGAGGAGAGGACGAGGAGTCAATGCGGACAATGAAGGAGAAACAAATGAGCATACAGTGCATCCAGAAAATATTCACAGTGCTTCTCTTATTCCACATTTTGTGTTCCGGCTTTATTCCAAAATGGATTAAATTCTTTTTTTTTTCCACAAAATTCGACACACAATAACCCATAATGACAATGTCAAAAAAGTTTTTTATGTATGTTTATTTAAGTTTATTCAAAATAAACAAAACTAAGTAATCACATGTACATTCAGTGCCCTGCAAAAGTATTGGAACACTTGCTATTTCATACATTTGAATTTGTTTATGCCATTTCAAATACAAAAAAAAAAAAAATTCTAAAATTATCATCCTGAAAAACTGAGCTGAGGTGCATCCTGAAGCCACTCCTGAAGGACTCTCAGACCAGGAGAAACAATGAGACAATGATGAGACTGGTCTGATGAGACAAAGATTCAATTGTTTGGCGTCATGTCCTTGAGTGGCCCAGCCAGAGCCCAGACCTGAATCTGACTGAACATCTCTGGAGAGATCTGAAAATGGCTGTGCACTGACGCTCTCTTATGTACATGTGATTTCTCAGTGTTTTCCTTTTAATAAATTTGCAAAAATGTAAAAAAAAAAACAAAACAAAAAAACATTTTTCATGTTGTCATTATGAGGTGATGTAATATAAGGCTGTAACATAACAAAATGAAAAAAGTGAAGCGCTGTGAATACTTTGTGGATGCATCGTAAATGCAAAGCTGAGGCCAGCTGCACGTTCAGTGGTAGGAAAAAGTTTGAGTACACATTGAATTTCACAAATTTAGTTATTTTTATGACATGAATTTTTTTTTAATAAAAAATCTGCTTTTTAGATTTAAAATTACACCCTTCAAACTCAAAAAAGTAAGAAAAATGATCAAAATTAACATAATGTAATGCATACCTAAAACACTGTTTGCACAAATATCTCCAAGTCACTGAGTGTGTCTTGCACTTCACTTACAGCGCATCCAGAGAGTTATCACAGCACTTCACTTTTTCCACATTTTGTTATGTTACAGCCTTATTCCAAAATGGAGTAAATTAGTTTTTTTCCTCAAAATTCTACTCACAACAGCCCATAACAACAACATGAAGAAAGGTTTGTTTTTTGTTTTGTACATTTTTGCAAATTGTTTCAAAACAAACAAACAAACAAAAAAAAAAAACAAGAAATCACACGTACATAAATATCACAGTCTTTGCCATGAAGCTCCAAATTGAGCTCAGGTGCCTCCTGTTTCTACTAATGATCCTTGAGATGTTTCTGCAGCTTAATTGGAGTCCACCTGGGGTAAATTCAGTTGATTGGACATCATCTGGAAAGACATACAGCTGTCTACATATAAGGTCCTACAGTTGACAGTCAGAGCACAAACCAAGCATGAAGTCAAAGGAATTGTCTGTATACCTCAGAGACAGGATTGTCTGGAGGCACAAATCTAGGGAAGGGTACAGAAACATTTCTGCTGCTTTGAAGGTCCCAATGAGCACAGTGGCCTCCATCATCTGTAAATGGAAGAAGTTCAGATCCACCAGGACTCTTCTTAGAGCTGGCCGCCCGTCTAAACTGAGCGATCGGGAGAGAAGGACCTAAGTCAAGGAGGTGACCAAGAACCTGATGGTCACTCTGTCAGAGCTCCAGCATTCTTCTGTGGAGAAAGGAGAACCTTCGAGAAGGACAACCATCTCTGCAGCAATCCACCAATCAGGCCTGTATGGTAGACTGGCCAGACTGAATCCACTCCTTAGTAAAAGGCACATGGCAGCCCACCTGGAGTTTGACAAAAGGCACCTGAATGACTCTCAGACCAGGAGAAACAAAATTCTCTGGTCTGATGAGACAAAGATTGATTTCTTTGGCATCATGTTTGGAAGAAACCAGGCACCATCCCTACAGTGAAGCATGCTGGTGGCAGCATCATGCTGTGGGGATGTTTTTCAGTAGCAGGAACTGGGAGACTAGTCAGGATTGAAGGAAAGATGAATGCAGCAATGTACAGAGATATCCTGGATGAAAACCTGCTCCAGAGCGCTCTTGACCTCAGACTGGAGCAACGGTTCATTTTTCAGCAGGACAATGACCCTAAGCACACAGCCAAGATATCAAAGGAGTGGCTTCAGGACAACTCTGTGAATGTCCTCGAATGTCCTTTAAATGTTTGCTAAATTATTTAAAATAAAACTAAGAAATCACATGTACATAAGCATTCACAGCCTTTGCTCAATACTTTGTTCATGCACCATTGGCAGGATTTCCAGCCTCAGGTCTTCTTAAATATGATGCCACAAGCTTGGTGCACCTATCTTTGGGCAGTTTGGCTCATTTCTCTTTGCAGCACCTCTCAAGCTCCATCAGGTTGGATGGGGAGCGTCAGTGCACAGACATTTTCAGATCTCTCCAGAGATGTTCAATTGGATTCCGGTCAGGGCTCTGGCTGGGCCACTCAAGGACATTCATAGAGTTGTCCTGAAGATGAATACATTTAATTAAAATTGAGGTACTCGAAGGTAAATCTGCCTTGTGTATGTAGTTCACCAAAGCTGAGTGAATGTTCAAGAAAAAAAGACAGAATCCCCAGAATGACCTAAGCATCATAAAACAGTGAGTTTTGGCCTCACCAGGTCATTTAACAGGTCCTTCATCCCTCTCACAGTGAGTACACTGAGCAACGGTATGATGGGGATGTACCACGGTACAGACGAGATGGCAGGCACACACTGGAACCAACATGTAAAGTAAAAACATATTATTAACCTGCTGTAGAAGATTTCAAAATTCAGTGATTAAAGTTTGCCAAATATGCTTTTTTTTCTCTGAACATGATACTGTAATCACAACAAGATAATGTTTAAGAATCTAAAATGAAAGACAGAAAAGAGAATCTCTGTCCAACCTGCATCACCACCATGAGGAGGAAGTAGAGATTGGCTGCACGCTGGAACTGTTCAAACAACGTCAGGGGCAGGAACGTCAAGGGAGAGTACTTGTGGCTCCGCAACAAATTGTCCTACCATCCCATGCGTACAGTGCAGAGTCATCGAGAAGCAAAAGGGAGACACACAATGTGATTAGTTAGCATCTAAATTCATCAAGATGTCATTTACTAAAATCACCAAATGGTCAAATAAACCAAGTGAAGTGCTTCACAGAATTCATTCACTCTTGAATATATCAAGAAAATCTCAGCAACACTAAAGCAAGCACACAGTGGGGAGGTGATGGTCTAATGGTTAAGTATTGAACTTCAGACCAGAGGATCCTTGGTTCAAAATCCAGTGAGACTGGAAAATCACTAAGGGCGCTTGGGCAAGGTCTTTAATTCAGCAGGTGATTTCAATAATTAACATCACTTTGAACAGATGGGATGAGTTCATCAGTGAAATCACCTGCTGGAGTCAGTGGCACCAAAGACAACCTGCACCTTCTTGGCCCTTCCCTGGAATGCTTTGGACACCACTGCCACTGAGCCTCAGGGTACTGGTCTTTGGGTGGAAACCTCCATGCATTGGGGGGAGGGGGGTCATGTCTTGACATCAGTGACATCTATCTCCTCCTGTGGGCAACTTATTATCCCAGCTGGGTATCGGATGACTGATAGGGTGTATGTATTGATGGCTTGAATCTTATTCCTACCATGGAGCTGGCATCTCAGCACCTGTCTTACCTTCTGAGGCATTTGATTGTGGCTGACCTTCTTGCATCTTCATCATGGTTTCCACTGGCTGGTGGGATTCCCAGGTACTTGTCCGTTATCCTCCCTTCTGGTAACTCCACCCCATCAGTCGGGATCACCTTCCTTCTCTTTGTCACCATTCGGCCACACTTATCCAATCTGAATGACATCCCGATATCCTCGCTGTAGATGCTGGTGAGGTGGATCAGTGAGACAATGTCTTGTTCACTCTCGGTATACAGCATGATGTTTTCCATGTACTGGAGGTGGCTGAAGGTTACTACACTCCTGAATTACTATCTATTGCTGGTCTCTGTGATGAGTTGGCTGGGGGGGGGGGGGTTGAGGGCGATGCAGAACAGCAGTGGGCACAGTGCATCACCTTGGTATATTTCACACTTGATGGTGACTTGTGTGATTGCCTTGGAATTGGCCTCCAGTGATGGTTTCCACAGTCCCAGTGAGTTCCTGATTAAGGTTATCAGTGCACTGTTAGCCTTGTATAGTGCCAAGCACTCCAGTATCCATATGTGAGGCATTGAATCATAGGCCTTCCTGTAGTCAATCCAGACTGTGCTCAGGTTGGTCTGCCTGGTCTTCGGGCCTTGTGTACTGCTCGGTCAACCAGTAGCTTGTGCTTTAACCTTCTGGTCTTGTTTCCAATGCCCTTCTGAGCTGTGCTCATGTGTTGACTCATGTGTCTACTCAACTTGGTTGGTATGATGCCTGATAGGAGCTTCCATGTTGTGGAGAGGCAGGTAAGGCTGGTAGTTTGAGGATGTCATACCCTTGTGGGGTCCTTCATGATCATGATTGTCCTGCTCTGTTAGCCAGTCTGGGTGAGTACCTGCTGTTATTAGCCCACCCATTTGTACTGCCAGGCGCACATAGAGCACTGTTAGCTTCTTCAGCCAGTAAATGTGGATCATATCAGGTTCTTTGGATATCCAGCTCTTCAACCCCGAGTCTCGTTGTTGGATGTCTGCCTTTGTGATGTTGACTGGTTCTTGTTCTGGGAGGTGGCTGTGGTTTTCTATTAGGTGCTTTGGTGTTGTGTGATGCCTCTTTCTCCCAGATGTTCTTCCGGTATTGCTCAGTCTCAGTTCTGAGAGGATTTGTTCTCATGTTACTCTTTCCCCTTTCAGCTGGGAGTACATCCTGGATGGGTCATAGGAAAACAGGCCGTTTATTTTCTTGGCCTCTGCTTCTCTGGTGTATCTCTTCAGCCAAGTAGCCACATATGTAAGCCTTTGTTGGGCAGTTTCCAGGGCCTCAGTTATGGATATCTGGTTGTACTTATGCATCCAGGACCTGTCTTTCATGATGCCCTTTGGCTAACATCATTCTGGGCTTTCCGGATTTGGATTTTCAATCTTCTTTCCTCCCTCTTTACCTCCCTTTGGGGGGTATTCTTGATGTTATACACAAGTGTGTCAAGGATTACTGTTGCAGTGGTGTATATGAGCTCATTGGTTTCTATATTGCTGGTAGTGGGGATGATGAGTGGAGCTGTGTTAATGTCTCTCCTGATCGTACTTTGTCAGTGAGCCTGGAGAGTCATACCCTTGGTGTTGCTGTGTTGCCTGTTACCATCTGCTTTAGTCTGGCTTCAGCTCAGTACATGCAGGTATTTGGGTATCATCGACTTCCTTAAAACTACTCTCTCCTACTTCACACAGTACCTTGGTGCTGTAGCAGTGTGTATCCAGTTTCAACAGTAGCTTCCTTCTATTGATGATAGAACACTGCTCTACCAGGTTCTTCTTGGTCAGTGTGGAGGTTGGTCTTCTGTTATCCTCTTATTTGGTCTGCTGTTATAGTTGCATTCCATCAGTTCCATGCTGTCGTCCTTTTCCATGTATGTCTTGTTCCAGTAGTCTGTTTCCCATCGACATGTCCTGGTTCCTCAACAACTGACGCACACCTCATTAACCTGGGTGATATATGAGCTTTGGCTTTATTTATTTGTGCAGCCCAGCCAGAGCCCAGACCTGAATCTGACTGAGCATCTCTGGAGAGATCTGAAAATGGCTGTGCACCGACGCTCCCCATCCCATTGCTGCCAAAGGTGCATCAACAAAGTATTGAGGAAAGGCTGTGAATACTTATGAACATGTGAGCTCTCATTTTATTTTTAATTTACAAAAAAACCCAAACTTTTATGTTGTGATTATGAGGTGTTGTGATTAGAATTTTGAGGGAAGCGTTAATTTCATCCTTTTTGCAATAAGGCTGTAACAGTGAAGCGCTGTGAAAATGTTCGGTATTCACTGTATATAAAAACTAATCTGCTATCTGCTATTTCAAACATTTAATTATTTTTAAATTGATAGTAATTAAGTCAACTAGTGAATAATACTGTGTTCTGCCAATGGGACACACAAAGAACTGTGAAAACTGGTTCTCTGTGTGCTTTGGACCATATCAGCTGTGATCATCCCTGAGGGGGTGTGTGTGTGTGTGTGTGTGTGTGTGTGTGTGTGTGTGTGTGTGTGTGTGTGTGTGTGTGTGTGTGTGTGTGTGTGTGTGTGTGTGTGTGTGTGTGTGTGTGTGTGTGTGTGTGTTATAGACAAATTGTGATATGGAGAGATTGCAAAATTAATTAATTGGAATTTGACTGCAGATATCTTTTTGGTCCATGTACAACACTACAGTGTGTTTTGAACATTTTCCTACTCTGTCAGTGTTTGCAGTTGTATTTTGGGTTGGACTCACTGTGTATTGCCCCCAGCAGAAGCACAGGAATGATTTCTTCTGCTTGAGTTTGTGATAGTGGCGATTGTTAGCTCTCACCTCCCATGTGAGATCTGTCAAACACAAGTAAGTTGGACTCCATCACTTCTTTTTAACAACCCTAGTTCTATGACAAAAACTAGCAGATCAAGCTTTTGAGTGCTGTACTCATTTTTTGACAATTGGTTTGTTTGCAAGAGATCTTGTTTGAAAAATTAGTTTAGGAAGCAACAACTGAGCCGTTGTCCTGAGAGTTACAAAAATCCACTTTACATTTAAAATAGAAATGAAGTGACATTAACAACCTACTTTGTATTTGTTGGTACATTAGTGGTACAGCAATGCTTGAAGAATTACACCAATTCATATCACTCCTGCCCCATTCTCATAGGTAAGCTCTGCTCAGTTGGCTTACTGGTAATGTCACTCATTTGTCAATTCAATTCAGCTTTATTACAGACTCAAAGCCCAACAAATAACAAAAACAACAACAATAAAAAAAAAAAACATGATTAAGAATGACTTTTTAAAAATAGACAGCTGTACCAGTGTTTCCACATCCTGGATTGATAACAAATGGTACTCCAGTAAATGTCAACCAGGGACACAACTTGATTTACAGTCTTTCAGTTGACAGATAAAATTGGACATATATTTCCTCAGTGTGGCTTGCAGTATGTTTACTCTTGCCAAGAGAAACATCTCACTTGCACTGGTCCATCTTGGCCACCTCATAAGCACTCAAAAAGCATCATTGTAGGCTACCTGCAGCCTTTGCAAGCTTCCCTTTTTATACAGTAGTGTTCAGAATAAATGTAGTGCTATGTGACTAAAAAGATTAATCCAGGTTTTGAGTATATTTCTTATTGTTACATGGAAAACAAGGTACTAGTAGATTCAGTAGATTCTCACAAATCCAACAAGACCAAGCATTCATGATATGCACACTCTTAAGGCTATGAAATTGGGCTATTAGTAAAAAAAAAAAAAGTAGAAAAGGGAGTGTTCACAATAATAGTAGTGTGGCATTCAGTCAGTGAGTTCATCAGTTTTGTGGAACAAAAACGTGTGAATCAGGTGTCCCCTATTTAAGGATGAAGCCAGCACCTGTTGAACATGCTTTTCTCTTTGAAAGCCTGAGGAAAATGGGACGTTCAAGACATTGTTCAGAAGAACAGCGTAGTTTGATTAAAAGTTGATTGGAGAGGGGAAAACGTATACACAGGTGCAAAAAATTATAGGCTGTTCATCTACAATGATCTCCAATGCTTTAAAATGGACAAAAAACCAGAGATGCGTGGAAGAAAAAGGAAAACAACCATCAAAATGGATAGAAGAATAACCAGAATGGCAAAGGCTCACCCATTGATCAGCTCCAGGATGATCAAAGACAGTCTGGAGTTACCTGTAAGTGCTGTGACAGTTAGAAGATGCCTGTGTGAAGCTAATTTATTTGCAAGAATCCCCCACAAAGTCCCTCTGTTAAATAAAAGACATGTGCAGAAGACGTTACAATTTGCCAAAAAAAACACATCAACTGGCCTAAAGAGAAATGGAGGAATATTTTGTGGACTGATGAGAGTAAAATTGTTCTTTTTGGGTCCAAGGGCCTCAGACAGTTTGTGAGACGACCCCCAAACTCTGAATTCAAGCCACATTTCACAGTAAAGACAGTGAAGCATGGTGGTGCAAGCATCATGATATGGGCATGTTTCTCCTACTATGGTGTTGGGCCTATATATCACATACCAGGTATCATGGATCAGTTTGGATATGTCAAAATACTTGAAGAGGTCATGTTGCCTTATGCTGAAGTGGACATGCCCTTGAAATGGGTGTTTCAACAAGACAATGAGCCCAAGAACACTACTAAACGAGCAAAGTCTTGGTTCCAAAGCAACAAAATTAATGTTTTGGACTGGCCTGCCCAATCCCCGGACCTAAATCCAATTGAGAACTTGTGGGGTGACATCAAAAAAGCTGTTTCTGAAGCAAAACCAAGAAATGTGAATGAATTGTGGAATGTTGTTAAAGACTCTTGGAGTGGAATAACAGCTGAAAGGTGCCACAAGTTGGTTGACTCTGTGCCTCACAGATGTGAAGAAATCATGAAAAACTGTGGTTATACAACTAAATACTAGTTTAGTGATTCACAGGATTGCTAAAAAAGCAGTTTGAACATAATAGTTTTGAGTTTGTAGCGTCAACAGCAGATGCTACTATTATTGTGAACACCCCCTTTTCTACTTTTTTTTTACTAATAGCCCAATTTCACAGCCTTAAGAATGTGCATATCATGAATGCTTGGTCTTGTTGGATTTGTGAGAATCTACTGAATCTACTGGTACCTTGTTTCCCATGTAACAATAAGAAATGTACTCAGAACCTGGATTAAACTTTTTAGTCACATAGCACTACTATTATTCTGAACACTACTGTAGTTGGACCAAAGATGTGCCGTGTACAGAGGCGCACAGTAACATTTAAACAGCATTATTTTCACCCTATCGGTACAGGGTCCAAATCTGCGTGCCAGGTTATTTGCCTGAGCATATCAAGTTCTACACTGTCTATTTATATCATTGTCATCAGACAAATCCTCTGAGTACATGGCCAAGATATTTTATTTTATCAGTTACATTAAGAACAGTATTTGACAAATAAAAGACAGGAAATCTTGTATCTCTGTCCTCGTTAGTTCTATAAATCATTACCATACTTTTTAAAGCATGATATTTGATGTCATTTTCCGAACCATAGTGGGAACAGATAGCTGTTGCAGCCCGGCAGTGCTCGGACTGAAAACCACCAGGTTGTCTGCATACATTAGATGATTTAAAACAAGGTCACCAACTATGCATCCAGTGCTACAAGCTTTCAGTCTGGTTGAGAGATCATCCAAATACAAATTAAAAAGAATAGGGTATAATATCCCTCCTGCCTGACCCCATTACCCACCCTAAAAGGTGCAGACACGCTATTTCCCCATTTAACCAGCATCTTTTGATGAGCATACCAATACAATAATATGCTAACAACAAATTAATTTCATAAATAATTTTCTGTGATTTACTCGGTCAAAGGCTTTACAGGCATCTAAAAAACACATAAAAACAGATGCATTTTGATTTTTGTATTTCATAATGATTTCTTTGAGAGCATAAATACACGTCTGTGCTGAGCTTAGCTTTAAAGCCAAACTGGCTCTGATGATGCCAGAAATTTTGATATGTTGTCCAGCAAAATTTTTTCAACTATTTTGGACACAATGCTGACCAATGCTATAGGTCTATAATTTTCTGAACTGCCTATTTTCCCAGCTTTATCTTTAATAACAGGGACTAGCAAGACAGTTAACATAGTCAGGCAGAAATCCATGTGCAAGTAAAGCTGTAAAGCATATGGAGAGCAAAGGAGCTAACCTCACACTTGCAAACTTTAAGTGCTCAGCTGAGACATCATCTACCCCAGTGGCTTTATTATTAGACAAGTCTGAGACAGCTTGAAGGATTGAAGCCTATCAAGTAGAATATGATGATCCACTGTATCAAATGCAGCACTGAGATCTAACAACACCAGAACCGTAGTGGTGTCCAAATCCAAAGCAAGCATTAGATCAGTCATCACTTTAGTGAGAGCCATCTCTGAGGAATGATACTTTCTAAAAGCAGAATGCAGTGGCTGAAAGACATTGTTCTCAGTAAGATAGTCCACGAGCTGCCGTGACACCACTTTTTCCAGAATTTTAGAGCAAAATGATAGATTTGATATCAGCCGACAGTTTTTCAATACACTAGGGTGAAGATTAGGTTTCTTAAGTAATTAAGTAGTTTAATCACTGTAGATTTGAAACATTTACAAACAGATCCAGAAGTTAAAGAAAGATTAATAATTTCCAGCACAGTTGGCCCAAGAGTGGGCCACAGGTCCTTAAACAGTTTTGCTGGTATAGGATCAAATAAGCAGGTTGTGCTTTTTGTTGACATTACGAGTTTCGTCAGCATGCCGAGAGAGATACTCTCAAATTCTGTAAATCTAGGTAATACCTCAGTAATGGTGCCCACCTCAATAGCAGGGTGTAGTGGCTGGGTTGAGGCATGCTGGGATATGTTTAACCTAATGTAGTCTTCTATTTTCTTCTCAAAGTAATCCAGGAAATCTTGTGCTGTAAAAGGAGAGCGAACTACAGGTGGTTGTCCAGTGAGTAAGTGCTGCCACCGTGTCGAACAAGAACTTTGAGTTATGCCTGTTGTAGTTGATCAAATCAGAGTAATAGGTCCCGCTTTGTAGCCAGTAATGCATGCTTATAGTCTAAGATAGCATCATGCCACGCAAAGTGAAATACTTCTAGTTTTGAACTACGCTATTTCCGTTCTAGACCTCTAGCCTTATGCTTGAGGTCATGTGCAATCATGTCGAGTGTAGTTTTGAGCACTGAGTTTAAACTATCCACAAGACCGTCTACTGATTGGGTATTTGCCATATGTGAAACTAAGACATCAGGCAGTCTAGCTTCGAGTTCAGTCTTAGTTGAGGAGTTGATGTATCGCCGTAGTGATATATAGGGTTGTTGTTCCACTAAACACGGCAGCGAAACTGTAAACTTAATAAGTGAGTGATCAGAGACCACTGATGTAAGAGGCATGATGTCAATATTCGTGACAGCAATACCACATGCGAGAACCAAATCCAGGGTATTAACACTAATGTGTGTCCAGTCCTGAATGCATTGCCACAATCCTAATGCATCCACAATTTCCATAAATGATTTGTAGAGAGGATCAGAAGTCTTATTTATATGAACATTAAACTCACCAATGATCAGGATGTTATCTGCACTAGTTGTCAAGTTACAGATGAACGCATCAAATTCATCTAAGAATTCAGAATATGGGCCAGGAGGCCTATATGCAGTGACAAAGTAATACGGCTGATTTTTATTCTTCTGACCTTGGCAATGTGCAATACCCTGAGCAGAGCGGAGAATCAGATGCTCAAACAAGTTATACTTGTATTTGTGACCCCCAACAGCTAATAAGCTAAACCTAGATTTATAAATAAGAGCAACACCACCGCCTTGCTTCGCATCACGAGGGACGTGACTAAATGTATGTGCTGGTGGGCAGGCCTCATTTAAGGGGAGGACAGCTGTAGGTTTAAGCCAGGTTTCACATAACCCAATCATATCTAAAGCCCCTTTCACACCGGGTCTGCTTCGAGTTGCTTGCTGTAGCGTCATAATGACGCAGGAATGTCTGCGTCAGGTACGCGCAGTAGGGGGGGCAGAGAGGAGGTGAGAAGGCAGCCTGCAGGTTCTCTGCACAGAGAAATCAGAGTGCACAGTTTGGCTGCAGCCAGACTGTGCACTCTGAATTCTCTTCTAGTTTATATGTGTTCTTGTGATGAGCTGCAGGTCTGCGCTCTGAGTTCTGTTATAGTTTATGTTTCCTCCTTTGACCGTGAGATGCGCACGCGTGTGAATGCACCGTCTGTGAGCAAATGTGGAGATGTCTGGACTTATACTTGATGTGGACATGTCCTGTCTCTGGCAATCAGTCTGTGAGCAGGACTTATGTCCTTTTTTTAACACAGTGATGAGAGTTTGAGGGGAGAACAAGGAACCAACTGCCTGCAGCCAGACAGTTTTTTTCTTTTAATTGTTCACATGTGCGTGCACAAACGAATTGTCTGTGAGTGGACTGGAGGTATCTGGACGTTTTAATTGTTGTTGACATGTCCTGTCTCTGGCAATCAGTCTGTGAGGAGGACTTTTATGGACTTTATTTAAACACATTTGTGAGAGAAGAGCGAGGAGCTGCAGCAGCAGCTGCAATCAGTATTTTTTTTTTCCTGTGCTCTTTTTGAGCGTGTAGTTTTACTGCATTGTGTACATGGTATAAGAACAATCCTGCATGATTTTATTTCGGGAACAATGGAACACAGCAGGAATCATAAATTGGCGTCGGGTAACGTTGTATTGTGAGGGTGTGGCTTCCAGTTACATTGAGTAAGGTCGCGTTGCTCTGACTTGCGCTGAAACCACTTAATTTCTGTCAAGCACAGGACGCACAAAAAAATTAAACACTTTTAATTTTTGGTGTCTGATTCGCTTCGTCCTTTGCATTCCTCGTGCTGTTGTGGCGTTGAGCTACATCGTCTCCGCACTGGGTTGCTTCCACGTGGCGTCGTCATGATACCGCACGACGCAACTCGAAGTGGACCCTGTGTGAAAGGGGCTTAAGTGATGATCAATAATTAGATCATTAATCAACAATGATTTTGGGAATAGTGACCTTATGTTAATGAGACTCAGCTTAGGACTCCGGCGAGGGCGGTCGCATCTCCTCCTCTCTCCTCTATCTCTGCTCCAACCTTCAAAGTCCCTACTTCACCAGACTGTGAATTCTTCAAACTATATTGGACTAGAAGCACTCGGAGAGTGCAAACCTCTGCCAAGGCCATGGGGTCACTGGCGCCATAACATCTACACGCCGTGGAATCATTGAACCTAAAAAAGTCTAACAATGATGTTTGCTAGTAAAAAAAGTTTCATCTGCTGTGACTGGATAGCATGTATCCTTAGCGCTTGGCATCACAGTTTATTGCAACTTGCACATTTCCCAGAAGCTCCTGTCATCTGAGCACTGATATTGATATTGCATGTGCTTATAGACAAAAACAAATAGACAAAATTCAATGTATTATTCAACTAAACTGCAAATATATGAATTTTTTTAACATTTATGAAACACTTCTCTAAATAAATAACAGTAAATTCTGAAATAGAACTATTTTTTAAGTGTTGCATGTGCTACACAAGGCCATAGGGTCACTGACCCTAAAGAGATTCCCTCCTTGGCACAGTGATCTATTCAAGTAAGTAAGTAAGTAAGCTTTATATAGCACTTTTCACAGACCAAGGTCACAAAGTGCTTCACACGATATAAATAGACAATAAAAACAACACATACAAATATAGAACAATAAAATAAATTGACACTAAAATGCCAGTTTAAAAAAATGTGTCTTTAGTTGCTGTCTAAAAACATCCACAGAGTCTAGTGAGCGAAGAGAACGGGGAAGCTCATTCCAGAGGCGAGGTGCCACAGCTTTAAAAGATCTGTCCCCTCGAGTTTTAAAACAAGTTCGGAATTCAACAATTCAGTGTTACAACCAAAACTACAGTATGATACATACACTTTTCTTTCCTTTATATTTGACATCCTTGACCATGAAAACATACCACTAGAACTTGGAATCACTTTTATGTCTTTATTAGTTCAAAAGTTATTGTATAAAAACGATTTTTCGGTAATGGCGGTTTTCTTCTGGATCTAGCTCCATCACATTTGAAGCTACATCAAATCTGATGACACCTTACTGAATCAGTACAGATTCAGCTACAATTTGGTGTTAGTTGTGCATCTCTAGCTTCCTTTGTCACCTCACAGACACATTTTCTATTTTCCCTATATTTTTGCATATTCTGGATCACCAGATCCGGAATCTGGATCCGATCATCACCAAACTTTGTTGTTTGATAGAACATTTGACTATGTTACACCCTATTTTTTTCAAGCCTTTCTGCCTTGTTTTTGTGGAGTTACAAACTATAATGTCAAAATTCCCCCTATCCCACAATGGTGAAGAATCCTTTAAAAAATTCCTGGATCTGGATCATGATCCGGATCACCACTAAAATTTAATCACTTGTTCCTCTTGTCATTTCCAACCACTCCACAAAATTTCATCAAAATCTGTTCAAAACTGTTTGAGTAATCGTGCTGACATGCCCAGCTCTCCACAATTTCTCTTATACTCACTCGACTGGTAAGCACTGAAAGCCGAGATAGGCATGTCCCAACTTGTCCTCTGACACTCCAAAACGGGGGTGCTCTTTGTCTCACTCCATCAGTGGCTCCATCATGACGCGCGAAGCCTCCGCGTGGCTTTCCATGACAAAATCTCTTGATAAAAGTGAAATCTGCTGGAAAATGGCTGATGTCCAGCTCTTGTGTGTAACCAGAGAAATTGCACACGATGGTCCCGGAGCCACACAGCCATCTGTACAGAAATGAAATGGTCGTTTCTGCCTGTCGATCGTGGCTCGGAGCGCGGTGCGCCGTGCGCCATTGTGGGCTGTCCTTAAAGCGGTAATTTAATTTAATTTAATCTCTGTGAAGCCCAAAAAATTTTCACCAAAAGCCAAATGAATTTTCCGAATGGTTTCCAGCTGCCTGTCTCTAACAGTTTCTGAAAAAATTCTGATGGAGCAAAGCCCAAATCATTCTGCCATTTCCTCGCAATGAAAAAACGACGAGAGGGGTGGACCAGTGCTCACTCAAAGCCTGCCCACAGGCGAATGACGCAACCGACAGGCGTGAAAAAACTCACGCATGCGCACGAAGGTTCAAGCTTGGCTGACGTAAAAAGATATGAATCAAATCCATATATTTTTTTGCATAAAATAAAAAGGTCTGTTACTTTTCTAACAGACCTCGTATGCTGCTGGATGCATGTTACGTATATTGTCGTTCTGAAGAAGCTCGTGCGGTGTGGCTTTATAATGCACATACAAACGAACACTACGATAAGACACTTTCATATCTCACAACAGAGAAAATCGTGAGAAAGGATAAGCACGTTAATTTGTATGTTCATAAATCTTTGGATAATATCAATCCCTGCTGTTGGATTTCAAGGTCTGTAAGGTGTGTGTATTTTGTAAACAAACAGGGAGCCCTGAACACACTTGTCTCCTAATAAGCTTTCAGGCACAAAAATGAGAAGTTTCATCAATGGGAATAAGTTGGAAAATATGTACACACACATGTATATGTGTAACACATAACCTGACGTCCTAATAGACTGATATTATTTGTCAAGAAAATTTCTAAAGGAAATGGGGCTGGATGCAAAAAAATGGGAGAATTTGAAAAAGAAATATGAGGTTAACAGAACTAGATGCAGCCCATAACATACATACAGGTGCTGATCATATAATTAGAATATCATGAAAAAGTTGATTTATTTCAGTAATTCCATTCAAAAAGTGAAACCTGTATAATGTATACATTCATTCCACACAGACTGATATATTTCAAGTGTTTATTTTAATTACTAATTAATTAATTACTAATCAATCGATTAATGATTAATCCAAAATACTAATTATTACTAATATCGATTACTTATTGTTAGTATTATTAACATTAATCAATTACTAATTAATTAATTATTAATGCTATTAACTATTATTATTATTATTATTATTATAAATTACAAATTAATTAACATGACATGATTGCGATGCGTCAAGAAATCTGCAACTTCTATTTCTGTGCATTTATGCAGAAAGGCGAGAAAATAAAAAGAACAAACAGGCTACTGCAACAAGCTGCGTTTTGGTTGCCATGTTAATAAACAGTGAAGACGGTAGTTTGACACGGGCAGTTTTTTTTGTCCTAAGGCGGAGGGGTGTCTCAATTCATAGGGCTAGAGCAGAGGTCTCAAACCGGTTCCAGAAAGGGCAGAGAGGGTGCAAGCTTTCTGTGCAACCACCCACTCCAGCAGGTGATTTCACTGATTAACATCACTTTGAGCAGGTGGAATCAGTTAATCAGTGAAATCACCTGCTGGAGTGGGTGGTTGCACAGAAAGCCTGCACCCTCTCGGCCCTTTCTGGAACTGGTTTGAGACCTCTGGGCTAGAGGCATACCCCTTCACCTTACCCCTTGTTTTAAAGGGGTAGGCGTAGGGGTAGGGGTAGGGCCAAGGGGAAGGGGAAGGGGTACAAAAGAGAACTGAGATTGGGGGTTAGTTTCATAGTAGGAGGGCTGGTACTTATTGGCTTATGTGCAGCCCTGAACAACCGGAAAATTGGCAAGATGGCTGCGGCCAAAACCACAACACTTGTCTGTCATGATTAATGAGTTGGGCAAGGTGACGCAATGTCAGACTGAGTTAACCCTTGAACTCAGACGCAAATTGGATAACATCTCGGAGAAAATGCGGACCTTGCAGTGGAAGACTTCAGAGACCAGGGAATATTCATAATTGGGATCTGGATTGTTCATGTGAGATTGTAAAAGTGTTTTTCACTGCTCAACCACAGCAGGCTTATCAGCCTCTGGAGGACAAAATGCCCCATTGTTTTCCTCCAGAAGAATCTCTACGGCCTTGGTGAACATTGGCTGCCTCCTTATCTTCTCTAACTCCAGTACGCAAGGACAGAAACTGACTCACACATGGACAAAGACTGAAAGCATGCTCCACCTCCCCCTTCTACCTCCCCTCCTGCCCCGATCACACACCCCATCCCAGCCACTGCTCACGCCACCCCTTTTCCCGTCCAGAGGCTGCGCAGTTTTAGCTGCGGCAGGTCCCCATTCCCCCCAAGCTAGAGGCGGTGCGACTCATGTTGCTGCGGCTACCACACACTCACTTTGCCTGAATTCGGAAAACGGACTGTTTCAAGTTTAGTGCACATAAACAATGTCAAATGTATATGTGTTGTCTTAATTCTGATGTGTGCCATTATTACGGTAAACAAGTAATGATTGTGGATTAATTGCTGTACTTTGTGGCAATTTGAGTGTGGACGTAATCTCGTTGTTATTGCACTTGTAATGACAATGACAATAAATCCCATCCATTCATCCACTAAGGACCTCAGTGGGGTTGATAGTTAAACTGTTTGGATTTAGGGGTGGTTCCAGAGTAGCACATATAAGACTCCTGGATTTAGGTTTAGGTTTGAGACATTCCACATGCGTTGTAGGTAGCAGACACAAAATCTTTGATATTGCTGTAACAACCATTGGGCCATCCTCAATTTCAACATCATCCAATGTAGTAATGGGTATTAAGTTTGCAAAGCATATCCCTCTATGATTTTTATGGACATGTCTATGGAAGCAGGCCACAGTCTCAACTTGTTGAATTTCCCTCCCTGGCAGATAAACTCCATTATCACCATAGTGGATTTTGTGCACTAATTTCCCCGCTAAGCTAATGGATTCCACACCCACATTTCAGGAATCAACAAACGAGCAACAAGGGAGTGAACAGACGCAGTTTAAATAAGGAAGTCGATAACAGGAAAACAAGACTCACATGAGGAAGAAGGATCTCGAAAAGGGGACATGGCCGAATGATGAGGAAGAAGACAGAACAGTTGCAAGAACGTGAGGGAAGGAAAACGCAATGCAGACAGAACCAAGAGAACTAAGTGACCGGAAAAACTAACAGTGGAAAATGGGACGTGCTTTAACCAGACAATAATAAATGTGAATAAAAGGGACCAAACTAAGAAATAATGTGACTAGTCTAAAAAGTGGAAATCAAAAAACTACTGATCATAACCAAAACTAGAACAGGAAAGATACTGAGTGATCCGTAAATGTGAATACAATAAACATGGCAAAACAAACTGTAAAAACTGAAAAGGGAATAAGTGCTGAGAATAAACAAGAACGGAACTACGCAAGTGAAAAGATAAATACAACGTATGATACAAAGTTAACAACCAAGAGTGTAAACGGTAATAAAGCAAACTACATGATAAATGAACTAAAGGCTAAACAGTGACTACATGAGTAATTGGAATAAAACCCGACACTAATGAATGACAGAAAAGACAATATATGACTGATCCAAGAATACAATAAAGAACCAAAACCAAGGAAAAAAGATAAATGCACAAAAAGGAAGATGAGAACCAAACTCGCATGAGAATAACCAAGTGACAAAATAAAAACTACAAACAAATCAAGACCAGGGCAAAAAGGGGACAAATAAAAACTGGAACACAAACAGGACCAAAACCTGACAAAAATAGAGCCTCAATGAATACGTGACAGAACTGTGACTGTCACACACAGGCTCCTACTTCTGTACTTACAACCCCTGGCAAAAAATTATGGAATCACCGGCCTTAGAGGATGTTCATTCAGTTGTTTAATTTTGTAGAAAAAAAGTAGATCACAGACATGACACAAAACTAAAGTCATTTCAAATGGCAACTTTCTGGCTTTAAGAAACACTATAAGAAATCAAGAAAAAAAGATTGTGGCAGTCAGTAATGGTTACTTTTTTAGACCAAGCAGAGAAAAAAAATATGGACTCACTCAATTCTGAGGAATAAATTATGGAATCACCCTGTAAATTTTCATCCCCAAAACTAACACCTGCATCAAATCACATCTGCTTGTTAGTCTGCATCTAAAAAGGAGTGATCACACCTTGGAGAGCTGTTGCACCAAGTGGACTGACATGAATCATGGCTCCAACACGAGAGATGTCAGTTGAAACAAAGGAGAGGATTATCAAACTCTTAAAAGAGGGTAAATCATCACACAATATTGCAAAAGATGTTGGTTGTTCACAGTCAGCTGTGTCTAAACTCTGGACCAAATACAAACAACATGGGAAGGTTGTTAAAGGCAAACATACTGGTAGACCAAGGAAGACATCAAAGCGTCAAGACAGAAAACTTAAAGCAATATGTCTCAAAAATCAAAAATGCACAACAAAACAAATGAGGAACGAATGGGAGGAAACTGGAGTCAACGTCTGTGACCGAACTGTAAGAAACCGCCTAAAGGAAATGGGATTTACATACAGAAAAGCTAAACGAAAGCCATCATTAACACCTAAACAGAAAAAAACAAGGTTACAATGGGCTAAAGGAAAGCAATCGTGGACTGTGGATGACTGGATGAAAGTCATATTCAGTGATGAATCTCAAATCTGCATTGGGCAAGGTGATGATGCTGGAACTTTTGTTTGGTGCCGTTCCAATGAGATTTATAAAGATGACTGCCTGAAGACAACATGTAAATTTCCACAGTCATTGATGATATGGGGCTGCATGTCATGTAAAGGCACTGGGGAGATGGCTGTCATTACATCATCAATAAATGCACAAGTTTACGTTGATATTTTGGACACTTTTCTGATGTTTAAGGATGATGAAATCATTTTTCAAGAAGATAATGCATCTTGCCATAGAACAAAAACTGTGAAAACATTCCTTGCAAAAAGACACATAGGGTCAATTTCATGACATAGGGTTAATGTCAACGAGCAGATGTGATTTGATGCAGGTGTTAGTTTTGGGGATGGAAATTTACAGGGTGATTCCATAATTTATTCCTCAGAATTGAGTGATTCCATATTTTTTTCCTCTGCTTGGTCTAAAAAAGTAACCGTTACTGACTGCCACAATCTTTTTTTCTTGATTTCTTATAGTGTTTCTTAAAGCCAGAAAGTTGCCATTTGAAATGACTTTAGTTTTGTGTCATGTCTGTGATCTGCTTTTTTTCTACAAAATTAAACAACAGAATGAACATCCTCCGAGGCCTGTGATTCCATAATTTTTGCCAGGGGTTGTATATGCAATAAAAAAAAGACATTATAAAGGACAGTTTCAAAAGAAAACTGCTGAGAGAAAAAGTGAGTGTACCTGGTTTGATGTTTTCCTGAATCATGCTGCTGAAGCGATGTCTGAAACATTCATAGAGCAGTCAGATGGTGTCCTATGAAAGAGATCAAATTAAAATAGTTGCTTCTGCCCAACTACACGCATCCTGTAACTCATTACACTGTGTTGCTACACTGAAAAACAATCAGAAATACCTCCTACTGATCCATACAACACGTTCTCACATTACCTTTGACCAGTGGGCACAGCTAATCCAAAACGTTAGCTTTGATAACTGGTAATCAGCTAACTGAAAAGTTATCTTTTTTAACGCTAAACCGATTAATTGTCTAAAACGTATAACCGATAAGCTGCCTAAAAACTTATCAGAAGCTACAGATAACTTACCTCCCATATGCTGTCAGCTACTAAAAATCAGATTTTTAGTTAAAATGCCAAAGGTTCTAATAGAACCAGAGGCCCTCACAAACCAAAACAACCAATGAGACATCGCTTCTGTCTTTGTGCACTCTACCATCTGCTGTAGGAAAACCAGATGTACCCAGACAGAATACAGTGGTCCAGTGATGAGGCAGAGGTCTTGAAATGGAAAGCAGGTTTGAATTATGGTTTTGCTTATCAATAAAATTATTCTGGATAGAATAACTACATTAATGTAAACTGTAATCTGTTAATTTTAAAATAATGCACTAATTTTGAAGATTTGAACATTAACACCCAGATGCTCAGAGGGGATTATGGGTAAACTAATCCTCCGCTCATACTGATTGGTTGATTCATTTATTCTGTGTAAAAACCAACACAAGTGAATCAGTGTAACGTGTTGGTGTTTACAAATAAATGTGCTTTAGTAAAATGTTTTGTTTTTTTGTTTTTTTAATTTGTATAAAAAAGAAAAACTTTCAAGATCCTGCTAGACAGTGCCTAAGTGCACGCGTGATGACATCACAACTCTATCCGGTTTGGGAGATAACAAGAACTGTCAAAAAACTTTCTCATGTGTAGTTGCTGGAGTTGTGTGGCGGTAGGAATCGCCTTTTGAATGCTTGAATAACAATGTCAGTCGCACAAAGAAATCAAATAATAGTGAAAACATGTTTGGTGTTATAACAGATCAATCAGTCACTCCGTGAGGCATTATAACATCAAGCCTGGTTCACATGGCAAGATATAGGCCGATATCGGACCCGATCTTCCCCTTCCGACAATCTTAAGGATGTCCCGACAATCGTGATGACGCTAAATATAATCTTGTCAGATATTCCTGCCATGTGTAGTGTGTTAAAAAGGACGTGAGGAGCTAAATGTGACATGCAGCCAATCAGAAAGCAAGGTGTCTGACCTGGGAATGTTCATGTGTGAAATCTGTTTGTGTGTGTTGTTTTTACCGTGTGGCTGACACCACACACTGTACAACTAAACCTGTCAGATCTATGATTTTTTTCTTATCTCCACGTGTGTGGTCTCTCAGGTTTTGGAAACCCACAGATAATTTTAAAATCCTGCGGTCAACAACACTGTGATGTAACTGGTCGCCAGTAGATGGCAGTGTTCTATGCATTTTGACGCCGGTTATATCACACGGTCTGAATCACAATTAAAACAGACTTTTGCCATTTTTGCATAAAACAAACACAATAACAACGTCTATAAACCCAGAGAATATATTCACGAGAGTTTTAGGAACAATATACAAAGAGTTTAATGCTTTTGTCCATATGGAGCCTGATCAGAGCGTCTCAAATGCATTTCTTCTGTCGTAACTTGTGAATGTACTGAGGTACCCATAATGCACTGTGCACACACCATGTCCACACTAAAACCTTCAAAATTAGTGCATTACTTTAAATCTAAAACATATATCTGATATTTTCACTTCATAAAACTTCAGACGTGACATTAATTTAAATGGTAAATAGACTGCATTTATATAGCGCTTTTCCATCTGCATCAGACACTCAAAGCGCCTGATGCAGATGGAAAAACTCCTTCCCAAGTGCAGGACCAACAGACTGAAAAACTCCTTTGTCCCTCAGGCCATCAGACTGTACAAATAACTTGTCCGAAATTAGTTTTGTTAAAATTTGAACCATAAGTTAAAACTATATGCCTCTGGATGACTTGGGTGCTATTGCCAGTGTATTAGTATGAGGTAAAAAAAAAAGAGTTTTTTCTTTTCTATGACCAGTTCTCCTTTGCCTACAGAGGACAGAGCAGTTTCTTTTGGAACCAGCACTTTTCTGTTTTTAGAAGATTGAACTGTTTATCTTCTACAAAAAGTTACATCTGCAAAGACGTTAGCGGTCTACAAATTATCGTACCAAAACTTATCGGAAGATAATTGGTCCAATGATGGTTTTCAAAGTTATCTGAAAAGCTAATCCGATGGTGAAAACATTATCTTCGATAATTATCTGTTAGCAGGTTAGCGGAACTGTGCCCACCACTGCCCTTGACCTTTCTCATTGTTTCAGTAACTGCATAGTAACTACATAGTAACAGACGGAAGCCACTCCTTAGTAAAAGGCACATGTCAGCCTGCCTGGAGTTTGACAAAAGGCACCTGAAGGACTCTCAGACCAGGAGAAACAAAATTCTCTGTTCTGATGAGACAAAGATTGAACTCTTTGATGTCGTGTTTGGAGGAAACCAGGCACCATCCCTACAGTGAAGCATGGTGGTGGCAACATCATGCCGTGGGGATGTTTTTCAGCAGCAGGAACTGGGAAACTAGTCAGGATTGAGGGAAAGATGAATGCAGCAATGTACAGAGACATCCTGGATGAAAACCTGCTCCAGAGCGCTCTTGACCTCAGACTGGGGCGACGGCTCATCTTTCAGCAGGACAATGACCCTAAGCACACAGCCAAGATATCAAAGGAGTGGCTTCAGGACAACTCTGTGAATGTCCTTGAGTGGTCCAGCTAGAGCCCAGACCTGAATCTGATTGAACATCTCTTGAGAGATTTGAAAATGGCTGTGCACCGATGCTCCCCATCCAACCTGATGGAGCTTGAGAGGTGCTGCAAAGAGGAATGGGCCAAACTGCCCAAAGAGCCTGTGAGCAAAGGCTGTGAATACTTATGTACGAGGGGATATCAAAACGTTTTGAGCCTCACACATTTTTCACAGTCGGATATTACAATGCATCACACCTGATCTACGTCAATGTCTTAGTACTTATTTCATGTTGGATCATATTGCTCACTTCAGTTGTTGAGTCATAACACTGTGTGGAAGAGAGACACCCTCCAGTGAAATGGAAAAATCTGTAGTGGCATTCTGTTTCACCAGGACAACGCACCAGTCCACACCAGCCGGGTTGCCATGGATGCTGTGCGTGAGTGTGGCTATCAACATATTCCTCATCCACCCAATTCTCCAGACCTAGCCCCTAGCGACTTCCACCTTTTTCCCAGGCTGAAAAAAATACCTTTGGGGCCAGAGATTTGAGGATGACGATGAGCTGACTGCTGCAGCGGAGGGCTGGTTAGGGGACCAAGATGTTGAGTTCTACCGATCGGGCATCAATGACTGGCAAACTAGATGGAACAAATGTATGGAGTTGGAAGGGGACTATGTTGAAAAATAAAACATTATAAATCCAAATATCTTGCTCTTTCTGTTTGAGGCTCAAAATCTTTTGATATCCCCTCATGCATGTGATTTCTTAGTTTTTTATTTTTAAGAAATTTGAAAAAAATTCAAAAACAAACAAATACAAAAATGTCCATGTTGTCATTATGGGGTGTTTTGAGTAGAAGTTTGAGGGGAAAAAGAAATTTACTTCATTTTGGAATAAGGCTGTAACATAACAAAACATGTAGAAAGTGAAGTGCTGTAAATGCTTTCCAGATGCACACTCGGTAATCTTGACTGTAACTCTGACGTGAGTTAAAAGCAGAATTCTTTTTTTGTGGCAGAACATTGTGTAAAATTTAATATCAGTTACACTTTAACGAAAAAGTCTGGAAGTACTACAGTTTTAACTAATATTTAACTTTATATGTAAATCTTTTGAAAACTCAGGCCTTAGGGTGGTTGTTTGGCTGTGAGGCTCTCGTGGCACTGCTCAGCCTTTTGCTTCTGTTAGACGCGTTTTATCAGCATGTCTGTCAATTATAACACTCCTTTAGGTGACCTGGTTTTCAGTAAACATCCTTCATAAATTATTTTCTGGGGGCATTTTTTAAATCTATTTTTACAGCTGAACACAGTTAAGTTCAAAGGTATTTGGACTGTGAATATTTCTGTAATTTTATTTTGATTAGACCATCACAGTGGAGATAAAAAGGAAGAATCAACTTGTGGTTGAACTGCTGATTTTCATTTTTAATTAAAAGTTTAAAAAAAAATTGACATTAACCAGCAGACATTATTGAAATTTCAAACACTGATCTGATACTGAGCACCTTCTTGCATTTTGTGCTATGGGCACACCACGCCACAGTCACTGCACTCACTGAAGTGCTGAATGATGATCAATAACCAATAACAGACTTTAGATTTATATTCCACATATCTGTTGCTGTAATTGGATCTAAGTGTTGCAAAATCAAGCTTTTGATGAAGATGAGTATTTTGTTCAACAGAAAGGAAAAATTGGTATGGGGTACCCCATACCGGTACTGTTCTTGTTCCACTGTTATTTTCTCTTTAGGTCACACCTCTTCAGATTATACGTAGCTATGGGAATAACCTTCATTGTTATGCTGATGATCTGCAGACATACATGCCTGTTTATGCATGTAGTGTCTGTAATATAACAAAACTGGAGATGCGCCTGTTGAAGTTTATTGTTGTGGTTCTGCTAGCCACAGCTCCATGGTACAATGGAGGAGAGAAGGACAAGAACACAGATCACATCTAGACTAGAGTGTCCCATGTGACTTCTGCCAGACTTTACCTGAAATTTCATGTATATTTTATAAGAAAGGGCCTTTCAGACCGAGCACGCAGCACACTCATTTTGGCATCTCTGCTTGCATTTTTCCAAAAGTGGATGTGCATAGGGGCGGAGATTTCTATTTCACTATGCGGCTTTTCGAGCATCTGTTTTATTGGTTTTGTTTTTATTTTGGTAGATTTTATTGGTTTTATCTTTTGTATGCTGTATGTATTTATTTATTTATCTTGCACAGTTTTGTTAATTTTATTGTTAATTTTCTTATTTTAAATTTTTGACTACTGGGGTTTTATCTGTCGTGATTTTACTGTATGTGCAGCACTTTGGAACATTTTTGTTGTTAAATGTGCTATATAAATAAAGTGGATTGGATTGGATTGGATCCGGTGAACAACGACGACAATCGCCATCATGGATTCACAACAGGAAATAGCGAAACATTCAGTCTACGAGTGTCAGAGAGGAGGAGTACAGGAGCCCAATGAAGGACTTTGCTGCCTGGTGCCACACAAACCATCTACAGCTCAACACCTCAAAGACAAAGGAGCTGGTCATTGACTTTTGGAAGTCCAGACCAAGACGGTGACCAGTCCACACCAACCACCTGTACAGGAAGGGACAGAGCAGGCTGGACTTTCTGAGGAGGCTTCAGTTGTTTAACATCTGCAGGAAATTCCTGTGGATGTTCTACCAGTCCGTAGTAGCCAGCGTCCTCTTTTAAACCGTAGTGTGCTGGGGGCAGCACATCCAAGAAGGACACATCCAGGCTGGACAAACTGATCAGGTGTGCTGGCTCTGTGGTTGGCATGAAGCTGGGCTCTTTGGTGATGGTAGCAGAGAAGAGAACACTGGATAAACTGCTGAACATTATGGATGATGCCAGTCATCATCTGCACACTGCACACCGCTCCTTCCCAAGTGCAGGACCAACAGACTGAAAAACTCCTTGAAAAACAAGGCACAGTGGTGCATGCATGTGTGCAAATGATGAGGACATAGGGCAAAATAAAAACAAAAGAAGTCACCTTTGGATCACCTCCAGCCATGTCTCAGCATGCACGGTGATGGCCAAGCAGCCAGGATGGGCCATCTGAAATTATTCGTGTGATATCTTTGATATCAGCCAGCTGGCAAGGCTACTGTCATGTCCACCACATAGGTTATAGTCCACATGACACGGTGTCCTTCAGCGCACGCCAAGTGGCTAGAGACAGCTGGATGCATGGATCCTCCACGTGGCCGGCCGCTTTCACCTCTGTGTGATTGGCTGATGTGTTCATGATATGAGCAAATGCATGCCTCTCGGCCATGCGGCTCAGAGCTGCTCCAGGCAAGTGGCCCGTAGCAGCTGTGAACTTTTCTGGCCTGACCTCCGGTAATTGTGTGTGAGGGAGAGAGGGGTGGTTTTATTTCATCTCATTCATGTACTTTCATTAATTCCTCATTTACGTCCATGGACATGTTTCATGAACAAAAAGGAACAGAAGGACGATAATTCTTGTATTCTCTGCTTTTATAACAAGAATTAAATATTTTAACAGACAAAATGAAATCCATTTCTTTCCTCAATTCCAACACAGACACCATCCCAGCGTCCAGTCATCAAGCATCAATTAAACATCATTACCAGTAACATGATTGTGTTGCATTTCAACCGTATATACATTGTACTTATGTTTTATATAAATCAAATCAAATCAATTTCATTTATATAGCGCCAAATCACAACAACAGTTGCCCCAAGGCGCTTTATATTGCAAGGCAAAAGCCATACAATAATTACAGAAAAACCCCAACGGTCAAAACGACCCCCTGTGAGCAAGCACTTGGCGACAGTGGGAAGGAAAAACTCCCTTTTAACAGGAAGAAACCTCCAGCAGAACCTGGCTCAGGGAGGGGTTGTCTTCTGCTGGGACTGGCTGGGGCTGAGGGAGAGAACCAGGAAAAAGACATGCTGTGGAAGACAGCAGAGATTAATCACTAATGATTAAATGCAGAGTGGTGCATACAGAGCAAAAAGAGAAAGAAACACTCAGTGCATCATGGGAACCCCCCAGCAGTCTAAGTCTATAGCAGCATAACTAAGGGATGGTTCAGGGTCACCTGATCCAGCCCTAACTATAAGCTTTAGCAAAAAGGAAAGTTTTAAGCCTGATCTTAAAAGTAGAGAGGGTGTCTGTCTCCCTGATCTGAATTGGGAGCTGGTTCCACAGGAGAGGAGCCTGAAAGCTGAAGGCTCTGCCTCCCATTCTACTCTTAAAAACCCTAGGAACTACAAGTAAGCCTGCAGTCTGAGAGCGAAGCGCTCTATTGGGGTGATATGGTACTATGAGGTCCCTAAGATAAGATGGGACCTGATTATTCAAAACCTTATAAGTAAGAAGAAGAATTTTAAATTCTATTCTAGAATTAACAGGAAGCTAATGAAGAGAGGCCAATATGGGTGAAATATGCTCTCTCCTTCTAGTCCCCGTCAGTACTCTAGATGCAGCATTTTGAATTAACTGAAGGCTTTTCAGGGAACTTTTAGGACAACCTGATAATAATGAATTACAATAGTCCAGCCTAGAGGAAATAAATGCATGAATTAGTCATTCAGCATCACTCTGAGACAAGACCTTTCTAATTTTAGAGATATTGCGCAAATGTAAAAAAGCAGTCCTACATATTTGTTTAATATGCGCATTGAAGGACATATCCTGATCAAAAATAACTCCAAGATTTCTCACAGTATTACTAGAGGTCAGGGTAATGCCATCCAGAGTAACAGCTGAGTGGACCTTGTCATTTGATTGGTGCTCTGTATGTCACATGACATGGGTTAATTCATCCCATTTGTGTTGCATTGCATTTAGAGTGCAGTTTGGTTCCATTTAGAGTGCAGATTTGGTTCCATACATTTGGTACCACTGCACTCTGCACACGTATACACACACACACACAAAACAAATCCACTGTGCTGTCTGGGGGCTGTTGGCAGGAAGCTGGAATGAAAAGCTGGACTCATTTCTGATGTGATTTTTTTTTTTCGCTGTACTAGTCTTTTTTTGGTAGAACACACACGCACAAGCGCTGACCAGGTTGTGTGTGTGTGTGTGTGTGTGTGTGTGTATGCATGCGCGCGGTGAGCGACGACTCTACAAGACATGATTTGATTGAACTAACTGGCGCTGCTAATTCTTGTAACACACACACACAAAACAAATCCACTGCATTGTCTGGAGGCTGTTAGCAGGAGGAAAGAATGAAAAGCTGGACTAATTTCTGATGTGATTTTTTTTTTTTTTTTTTTGCTGCACTGAGGATGTACATACAGGATGTTCTTTTTTGATAGTACACACACGCACAATGACACAATGATTTGATTTAACTAACTAATGCTGTTAATTCTTGCAACACACACACATACACACAAAATCCACTCCACTGTAAGACGTCTGGACACATGAAGAACTGTTCAGATGAAATGCTGATGTGATGTTTGACTGAACTGAGGAACTACACAGTCTTTTTTTAATGGAAGTCCGAAGTCAGTGCACAGCATCACTGGACTACACGTTACAATCTGGACTTTAGCAGCAGTGGAACGCCAAAATGTATGTCCCTTTTCTGCTGTTTATAAATTAATAAAATGTCAAATGACAAGGATCTGTTTGTCATTATATAAAACAAATAATGAATGTTTTTACATTCTTTCAATGGAAGTAATATTTAATTCAGTGAAAGCTGAAACAAACTTTCACCTCATGAATGGTTCCAGCTTTCACCTTGTGAAATATTTAGTACCATTGAACTCATAAGCATTCATTATTTGCATACTATAGTCTCTCATTATTTTGTCTTTACACATTTTCTTCAATTTATGATCCTTTGTACAACATTTTAATTGTTTCCATTGCAGTAAGACCACGATGTGGTATCACACCTCATGTGGTCACACTGTGTTTGTGCACGTGCACACGATCGTGCACGCAACAGTTGCTGTGGGATCATACAGTATCCGTATTTGGCTGTCTGGCATCTGTCCCTCCTGACTGTGGCTGAAATTTTTCAGGTTTCGCCCATTCGGCCTAATTCACCCAACTTCATGTTATCTGTGAAGGAGCCTTGACATTTGATCTCGGACAATTCTGGTTTTTCATAGAGCTTCTAATCTGTCCCTTTCAACCACTAGAGTGTCTTTCTTGGTTGAGTTATTGCACCAGTGCGCCAATCATACCTCCACTCTCTTATTACAAACACACATGGATTGTGTTTATTCACACATACAACCACATCCATTCATTTTTTTCTATACCTGAATATTCAAGTTAAGGGTCATGGGGGAGCTGGAGCCTATCCCGGTGGTCACTGGGCAAGAGGAGTGCAAACTCTTGACAGGGCCATAGAACCACAATATTATGCAAAACATGAATAAGAGACGGGTTTTGCTGGAAAACCTTTGTATTAAGTCAAAATGAACTGCTAATGGTAGAAAATACACACAGCGAGACCTTTAACACCAGTTTTGAATACACCTGCAGATCTGTATTACCTTTGTGAAAAGATACTTAATATCACCCCCTTAGTCAGTAACAGATTCTGAACAGTTCATATGTTCTTACCTGTAGCAACTGCTGGTGCTCTTTTTGAATGTTGTGGAGGAGCTGATGTGCCATCAGTCACAGCTACACATTAACACGGTCGGGTTTACATAATGATTCTCCAGCTGCTTCACCTGTTTCATCCGCTGCTCTCTGACTCGGCCCCGTGGAACATTTGACTCCACCTTCCTCTGGCTCCCAAGGCGAGGCTCCAGTGTCATAATGGTTCTCTCTTGTGCAGCAGAATGGAGGCGTGGCACCGAAATCACTACAGAGGCAACTTTTCACAAAAGACTGCTCATCTTTCACTTTTTTTTTGTTTTGATTTTTTTTGTAGAAGAAAAGAAAGTGTAACAAGAAAAGTAAAAATAAATAAATAAATAATCAGATTTGCAGGATGTTGCTTTAGCCCCCGTGCAACCAGTCAGGCTCACAGCGTCACTTCTCAGGTTCCTTGGACAGTATGTTCTGTTACTTGCCTTTTATCTCCCAGATTTCATTCTACTTTGGATCATTTGATTTCTCTGTCTAGCTCCAGACTGCAGATGGGTGCAGGCCACAGATTGATGGAACAGATTCCCAAAGAAAAACATTACATGACCTTAATATGTTTCATTAGTAGGCATCAGGGGCGTAGGTTTGCATATGGACCATAGGGACAAGTCACAACCAATATTTTGGGATGGCAAAATAGTCCCTACCAATATTTAGCATTTTTTTTATATAACAAAATCATTCACTATTTTTCGCGAACTCGATACTATAATTGTAGTCGTCACGTTTTGTGTTTTCGACGTGCCAGAGTGACAGGGTTACCCATGTTGCAATTTCATTGGCTCACGTTCTTCTCACATGGACGTAAACAAAGCGCATCTCGTGGCAGGCAGTGCTTCATTTGTAAAGTGGGAGGTCCCGGAGCGCAGAGGATGGGTGGCTCCGCTGCAGTGTTAACAGATGTACGATAATTATCGTATTTTGACGATAGTTTTGCCCTCTGTACGATGTACGATCAATAAATGTACGATCAATAATGGGAAAAAATCCAAAATGTACGATAATTTCAGTTGGTTGCCCAAACACGCATCTCTCTCTGACACCCAAGAATCATTTTGCAGGCGTTGCACTCAGGCGGCATCAAAGACACACAACACACAGGGCTGCTGCTGGAATTGGCCGCCCGGGACAAAGTCATTTGAAAGCCCGCCCCCTCTCCATACAAAGTAATGAGTTCCATCCAATCGCTGCCGTACGGCGACGTGGAGCTGCCAGCCATATAAATATAATTTGACTCAGTAACATGTAATAACGTGAAAGGTTTCATGTTATAACGTGATATTTATTACGTTATAACGTGATATCACGTTATTTCGTGACGCACAACGATCATGTTATTTCATGATATGGTATTTTCACGTTTTATCGTGAACTTATGTTATTTCGTGATAAGAAATTGTCACGTTATTCCGAGATATGAATCTATCACGTTATTTCATAATATGAAATTATCACGTTATTTCGAATTATGACATTTGCATGTTATTTTGTGATAAACATTTATCACGTTATTTCGTGGTATTTTTACGTTATAACGTGAAAACAATATGGTTTTACTTTGATACGCAGCCATATACCTGTTCTGCTATTCTGCCACTAGAGGGCGCTAAAATACCAGTAAAGGGCGCTACTTATCTAAGGCTGTTTGCTTTTTTTTTTTTTACTCTGATTATAGTGAAAACAAATAGCAAAAGTATTGGCTCATGCTTTTTATTGATCCTTAAATCTCCCTACATCACAGACGAGCCATGTTCCTTGACTGAACCTGGGAAGTGTTGAAGCGCTGAATTACCTGAATAGCCTACATATCATGAAATAACATGATAAATGCTTAACACGAAATAACGTGATAGTTGCATATCTCAGAATAACGTGATAATTTCTTATCTCAGAATAACGTGATAGTTGCATATCATGAAATAACACGATAGTTTCTTATAACTTCATAATTTCATGTCACGAAATAACGTGATAATTTCTTGTTATAACGTGATAATTTCTTGTTATAACGTGAAAATAGCGCATCATGAAATAACATGATAATTTCATATCAAGAAATAAATCAAATCAAATCAATTTTATTTATATAGCGCCAAATCACAACAAACAGTTGCCCCAAGGCGCTTTATATTGCAAGGCAAAAGCCATACAATAATTACAGAAAAACCCCAACGGTCAAAACGACCCCCGTGAGCAAGCACTTGGCGACAGTGGGAAGGAAAAACTCCCTTTTAACAGGAAGAAACCTCCAGCAGAACCAGGCTCAGGGAGGGGCAGTCTTCTGCTGGGACTGGTTGGGGCTGAGGGAGAGAACCAGGAAAAAGACATGCTGTGGAGGGGAGCAGAGATCAATCACTAATGATTAAATGCAGAGTGGTGCATACAGAGCAAAAAGAGAAAGAAACAGTGCATCATGGGAACCCCCCAGCAGCCAAATAACGTGATAAGTATCACGTTATAACATGAAACTTTTCACGTAATTACATGATACTGAGACAAATACATATTAGGGCTTGGCAGCTCAGAGCTTCCGTAACAAACGAACAAAACACAAGAGATGTACATGAAAAATTAAAAAAAAGTTCAAGTTCCTTATGGAGGTGTCAACATTTTTTCTGTGTTCAACAAAATCTGCACAAGTGGCCATGGCATTGGATGACGACAGCGACCTCGAGATTGAATTCGACTCTTTCTAGTCTGGTAATTAACACGTTTGTGTCCCTTCACAGAAAAAAAAAAAAAAATCTTTCTTGGTAGTGCATTTGCGTTCTTTTTGTGCCATAGTTTCCCCATTACTATAATTACTGTTTAAAAATGTGACATAAAATTCTTTGTAAATTAAAAAAAACGCTAAAATAGCTACGTTGTATGCGTTTTGTTTGTGTACGATAATTTCTCCCAAAATACGATAATTTTGAGGTTTTGGTACGATAGTTTCATATTTCATATCTGGCAACACTGCTCCGGTGCAGAAAAACCAGAAGGGCGGGGGGGAGGGGTTGCGAACAATGCTGTGCGCCACACTTAAAATAAACTGCACACAAACACGCACACACACCTTCACAAATGACACTAACACCCTGCCTTTTCCTCAAAAATTACTACATTTATGTTTGCTGTCTGTCTCTACTTTTCTGTCACTTTTGCGCTCTTTTTCATACTTTTCCCTCGTTTCAAAAGTCACCGAACGCACTTTACCGTAATATATGCAACATATAGCACACTGTTGGAAAGCACGGGTTCTTGGCTTGCTGTCAGTGTTGAAATTTTTCAGAGTGAGGGCTTACATGAGAACTTACGGTAATGAGAATCAGCGGCGCACTAGTGTGAAACTTCCGTGTTTTTCCTCTGCGTTATGACATCACAGGCTTACGTTTACCGTAATACACCATATATCATTGGAAAGCCCTTTTTTTGGCATATTAGGTTGCCACTTGCCAGATACCTACAGCTGCATTATTGATGAAGAGAATAGATTATACATCTTGGTTGCAAAAACTTTTTTTTTTTTGTTAGCTCCACAAGTATTTTTTTGTTGTTGTCTTGTTCTCTCAGGTGTAGGCCTATAGAATAGATTCGTGATTTTGGGTGCAATTTTGTTATTTAAGCTATTTGTTTGTTTGCCTACACACTTAATAATGTAAATAAAGTGTTAAATTATTCAGCATTATGTCGTCATATGTTATGTATTATGCTGTACTTGTGCGTCTAATGGTATGAGTGGGTTAGGGGGTGGTGGTGGTGGGCTGGTGGTGTTATTGTCCCTACCAAAGATGACACCAAACCTACACCCTTGGTAGGCATCATTACTTCTCAACACCCACTGAGTCCAGTTAAAGGTTATCTTGCTGTTTCAGATTTCGGGCCGGCTTCAACTTTATTTACACACTGCTGCTCCTATGTGACATCCTTCCAACCCTGTTTCAAGTCTCACAAGTGGATTATGCTGTTGTTGGATCAGCAGTCAAATCCACAACCATGGAGCAACAAAAGACCACCAGTGGCTCTGCTTTAGCAGGATATGATGACTTCCTCTGTATTCTACTTCTTTTATATATATATATATATATATATATTTATTTTTTTATTTTTTTTCTGTATTCTACTTCTAAAGGGCATTGCTACAGGACACATCCTCTACCGCTTGCCACTGCTCAGGAGCTGAAGTGGTCTCTCTCGGTTAGAACAAGTCCATAAAATATTTTCTGAGGCACAAAATGAATCATTTCAGCACTCATGACAAAATGCCACAAACCCAGTTCCACATTCTTCCATCACATATGAGGTCTGTTAGAAAAGTATCCGACCTTTTTATTTTTTTCAAAAACCATATGAATTTGAATCACGTGTGATTGCATCAGCCAAGCTTGAACCTTCGTGCGCATGCGTGAGTTTTTTCATGCCTGTCGGTTGCGTCATTCGCCTGTGAGCACGCTTTGTGTGAGCACTGGTCCACCCCACTCGTCTGATTTTTATTGCGAATAAATGTCTGAACGATTTGGAGCTTTGCTGCATCAATTTTTTCCAGAAACTGTGAGAGACCTCCAGGTGGTAACCATTTGGAAAATTCAAATGGCTTTGAGGGATGATTTTATGGGGATTACACAGATTAAGGAGTGCTCCAGCCGGTTTAAAGACCGCCCACAGCTGCTGAGAGCGCGCCGCGCTCCGAGCGCCGATCGACAGGCTCAAACCCCGCTGAAACAACCAGATCATTTCCAACGTGAAGGCTTTGTTGATCCGGGACGTCATCTGACTTACACAAAAATGGCAAGAGATGTGGACATGAGTACTTTTTCGGCACATTCCACTGTTACAGGAGTTTTTTTCATGGAAAGAAAAGCGGATGGATGCGCCACCGTGCCGCTCATGGCGCAGCACAAAACCACCTCCGTGTTGGTCTCACAGGACGGCTTTGAGATGGCTTTCAGACGGCTGTCGGTGGGTTTTCAGTCGTGTGACTAACTGAGAAATTGTGGATGAGCCTGGACATGCCAGAACATGTCCTGTGAGGCTTCATCACGGCGTTGCTTTGCGCCATGCAGCTCCACCGCGACGCGCGGAATTCCTCCGCTCCTCTTTCCTTGACAAAAACTCCTGTAACAGTGGAATGTGCCGTTCATTTCCAAACTGGACGCCGTGTTTTATCTGGGATGTCCTCTGACTAGCACAGGAATTGCGGAAGATGTGGACATCAGCACTTTTTCGGCACATTGAGACAGACATGCGGAGGAATTCCGCGCGTCGCAGTGGAGCCGCATGGCGCAAAGCAACGCCGTGATGAAGCCTCACAGGACATGTTCTGGCATGTCCAGCTCATGCACAATTTCTCGGTTAGTCACACGACTGAAAACCCACCGACAGCCGTCTGAAAGCCATCTCAAAGCCGTCCTGTGAGACCAACACGGAGGTGGTTTTGTGCTGCGGATACTTTTCTAACAGACCTCGTATATCTGCACACCAATTTTGTCAATTAGAAATGGGTGCTACATTAAAAGATGCTGTTTCGGTTGCGGGAGCAACAAGAAGAGGCTTTGGAAGCTGTATATCACGTTTTGCATGTTGAGGTAAGGAGTTGTGTTCAGAATCAGAAATCTTCAAACTTGTTGTAAACAGAGAAAACTGCTTATTGTTTACATCCGGGAAGCCTCAAAAGTAGTCTGGCAGTTTTCCCAGAAGCCCATCTTGCAGCGATAAGTGCACAGCATAACACAGTCAGAAGCTACGGACAGTGTTTTCTGACAAGCTGGAATTTCTGTCTCCTTTGGTCAAAAACTTGGAGCAAAGGTTCCAGGATGAGAACATGTTTGGAGCTTTTGCTTTGTGACAGTTTCCACTGTCACAATGTCACAACCTACTCAGACAATGGACAAGAGACAGACAGACAGACAAGTCCTACTGCAGATTGGCTGTGAGGCAAAGATCGTCTAGGATAGGGATTCGAACTAGAGGTGAATGTCATTTCAGGAAGTGGACAGATGACGTCTAACGTTCTGGCATTAATTGATTATCGCCTCCATCGATCTCAGAGAATTAGTTCTAAAGATTTATGCTGCCTGTTGTTTTGAGTTTAGTGAGCTTGTTCAAATCATGTCCATAAGTGATTTTGTTGTCTAAATTAAGAAACAACATGACACCATAAGTGAGTGGTCTGTATTCACGGTGAGTTTCAAACCCACTGATGGACCAACTCTCACATTTAAAAGCAAGTTCTTTGGGCTTCTCCCTTTTTCCATTTGGGGTCACCACAGCAGATCTAATGTGGATACACATGTTGATTTGGCACACATTTTCTGTAGGATGTTTTACCTGACACACCTCTGTTTCACATGGAGAAATGGGCAAGGGTGGGCTTGAAACACTAACAGCTTGGTTGCCCTGCTACATTTAATGTTTTTTTTAGATTTTTTAGCCCACTGATTTTGTGAGTGTCAAAGGATCTTTAAACAACACACCAAACATCTGACTGTTCACCTATGAGTTGAGCTAATAGGATTAATAAATGGAATAGTTTTGAGTGTGCTGAGTGTTTGGTCTTCAAAGTAAAGGTCAAAAAATGTTGACGTCCATTGGATTCTATGACTTGTGACATATGTTACCTGTAACATGATAACTATGCATGATACATGGTGCAAACTATTCCTTTAACTCAACTAATAATTTGCATCACTTTTTACCGAAATTAGAGCAACTTCAACTTTTGACCCCGTACAAACTGAAATTGACCTTTGTCACAATTCTTGCTGTTTTTACCCCATAACTCCATAATATTCCGTCACAGATAGTCCAAACTATACCTTTTTGGAATCTTTGTAATCAGACAAATATTGTGGTATAGTTTTTTATATGATTGGAGCATCTTTTGATTTTGACCCCGTCATTTTTCAAATGACCCCTGACCTGGCTGCCTATTGAAAATTCAAGTGGCCAATCGCTTTTGTCAAAAGAGTAATGTCTAAGCAGTATTTGTGCCAAATATGGGGCTTCTATCACCATCTGCAGGATTCCTCTGTAAATACTCTGCTGCACTAACAGTGAGGAAGCGGTGGAACACTATTCTAACTTCTTTATGTATCCATTGCCATCTAGTGGATATCAGCACCCATTGCAATCTAACACTCAGAGGAAGGTCAACAAGGGCGACTGTCAACAATACTCCCTCCTTGTTTAAAAAAAAAAAAAAAAACAAGGTTAATAAATTTACATGTGCACTCATTGTCAGTTAAATGCACTATTTGTGGTTTCATATCTCTGTCTCGTTTGTCTTTGCTAAGTGAATTAGGTCATTCCCACAAAGGCCACATATTGGCAACTGAACACGTGTGCGTATTGAGTCCATGGGTATGCCTGTATGTGAGTGAGCGTGCATATCTATAACGATCTGTGGTATCTGTATTTATAGCGGGGGGTGAAGCACAGTGGTGAGGCTGATGTGTTGTGACACAGTTACGATGAGACGACCAGGCCTTACCACCACAGATTAACCGTTGGCCACCAGTGTTACCAAGACTCTGTTTCTCTCTCAATAATATACAAACCCAAAATAGAAAAAGCTGTGATGGAATGAAAAATGCAACCCCCCCCACCAACACACACACACACACACACACACACACACACACACACACACACACACACACACACACACACACACACACACACACACACACACACACACAGAGCAATTCTTACATTTATTTTGACTTCTATTTCATTGTAGACCGTATGAACTCAAGATACTCCACGTTTTCTGGTCAATTTAATTTAATTTGTTACAATACATCCATTCCCCCCCAAAAAAGTTGGGACAGGGACAGTTTGGGGTTACTAATGTGATTGCAAAAATTTATTAGTGATGCTATTTCAAACAAATGACATCAACTGGTGAATGTTGTTATGTGTCGGACGCAGCCCGGAGAACCGACCAGCGTTTGAAGGACCCAGTATGAAATAAGCAGAGCATGGTACAAAGGATAACAGAGTTTAATAAACATAACAGTGATGTGAAAAATATAAAAGTGCGCGGTCTGGCGTGGTGGATTGCGGTGCGCTCCCAGCAGCGCTAATGGTCCGGAGCCAGAACCAGTTCGGACCCAAGGACCCCGCCGACACCCCCCAGGTGGCCGCGACAAACCGAGTCTGTGAAAGAAGAAATCATTATGTGAGTCCACACTCAACACACAGAGAGACCACTCAAAGGTGTACAAACAGCAAACACTTCCTGGCTTAATTGCAAATCAGCTTCCCACCCTGCAGGCATAGAACACCCTGTTCACAAAACTCCACTGCAGTGGAAGCTGATTTAAACGACCAACATACAGCTCAATATAATAAGGTGTGAGGGACACCACATTTACTGACTGTATAAATGTTAGTCACAAAATCTAACGTACCTCAGGAAGTGTGCTGACGAGCGTGAGACCTCACCCCCTCCTCTTTCACAGACCATGCATCAAACCTGGACGTTCTCTGCATCCACTGATGATGAGATGCCTCTTAAGACGACGATCTCACCCGTCTGGTCACTAGGTCGAGTCTCTGGCAAATACACACTGTGTACTCCAGACGTAAATGCTACCATGTTCAAATCCATGTAGATGCACCACAGCTATGAGTCCTGACGAGCTGCACGTGATCAGCCTCAGGTGATCAGGGTGAGGTCCTGATAAACTCAGCTACACAGCAACTCAGTCCCAAATGCGCACCACCTGGGAGGAAAACCAAAAGACAGAAACAAAAGACACACAAAAGCCAGCCAGGCACGCCAGCCACAACAAATGTAATCACAATTTGGTACAAAAGCATTATCCACAGTCTCTGAGGAGCAAAGATATGCAGAGGATCTCCAGTTTGTCAACAAATGTGTGAGAATATTATAGAAATGTGAAAAAAAAACAAATTACCCAAAGAAAGACTGAACAGGATTTGCATATTTCTCCCTCAACAGAGCATAATATCATTAAATGATACAAGGAATCAAGAGGAATTTTAGTGCATAAGGCCGGGAATGCAAGCCTAAGATGAACACCTGTGATCACCAGTCCCTCAGATGGCACTGCAACAAGAATCATCATTCATTAATAGCTGATATAACTACATGGGCAAAGGAAACCTTTGTACAGCACTAGAATACAGAGTTACAGGCAAAAAAGCAACTTAAAACTTTACTGTGCAACAAAGAAGGCTTCTGTTAACCTTATCCCGAAGTGGCATTGACTTCTCTGGTTTCAGAGGGATCTTATTTGGACCATCACACAGTGAAAATATGGATTCCAGGACTTTATAGGAAAAAATGTGTGTTCCAGACCAAAGACGAAGTGGACCATCCAGACTGTTTTCAACATCCAGTCCAAAAGCCAGGGTCGGTTATGGTGTGTGGTTGTGTCAGTATCCTTGGCAAGATAATTTATACTTCTATGTTGGCAGCGATAGTGCAGAACAGTACATTGCAATTTTAGAACAGCATATGCTTTAAGATGACATCTTTTCCAAGAATGTCCATACATTTTAAAACAAGATAATACAATAAGGCATGCTGCACACATTATGATGGCTGTGGAAGAAGATGTTATAGGTACTGGACCCAGTTGTGGGTACAGCTAACCAAAAAGTTAGCTAGATAACAGTTAATACACTAACTGAAAAGTTAACTTTTATAAAGCTAAACCGATAAACCGATAAATCGGGATTGGCTTTTTCCTCTTTTGTCCAGAGGACATGACGTCCATGATTTCCAAAAACAATTTGAAATGTGGACTCATCAGACCACAGCACACTTTTCCACCTTGCGTCTGTCTATTTCAAATAAGCTTGGGCCCAGAGAAGGCAGCGGTGTTTCTGGATGTTGTTGATATATGACTTTTGCTTTGCATGGTAGAGTTTTAACTTGCACTTGTAGATGTAGTGACGAACTGTGTTAACTGACAATGGTTTTCTGAAGTGTTCCTGAGCCCACACGATAAGATCCTTTACACAATGATGTCTGGTTTTAATGCAGTGCTGCCTGAGGGATCGAAGATCACAGGCATTCAATGTTGGTTTTCAGCCTTGCCACTTACTTGTAGAAAGTTCTCCAGATTCTCTGAATGTTCTGATTATATTATGGACTGTAGATGATGGAATCCCTAAATTCCTTGCAATTGAATGTTGAGAAACATTGTTCTTAAACTGTTGGACTATTTTTTCATGCAGTTGTTCACAAAGTGGTGATCCTCGCCTCATCTTTCTTTGTGAACAGTTGAGCCTTTTGGGGATGCTCTTTTTATACCCAATCATGACACTCACAATTAGTGTCCTCAGTTCCCAAAGACTTATTGAGTGTTGTTAGAAGGAAAGGTGATGTAACACAGTGGTAAACATACCACTATCCCAGCTTTTTTGAAACGTGTTGCAGGCATCCATTTCAAAATGAGCAAATATTTGCACAAAAACAATAAAGTTTATCAGTTTGAACATTAAATATCTTGTCTTTGTGGTGTATTCAATTGAGTATAGGTTGAAAATGATTTTCAAATCATTGTATTCTGTTTTTATAAACATTTCACACAATGTCCCAACTTCATTGGAATTGGAGTTCTACATGTATTTGTGTCTCAGTTACGATGTACATAGTATTTCTCTACTTTTAACTGTCTTGATTTGTCATGCCAAGGTATTTGTCTTTGTGTTCTATTTGCACATTTGACTCTGTCCTACTATTACACAATTCTGTTATTGCTGATACTGTGAAATTGCAAATTTTCCCAAACAGGACTAAGGCTGTGTTTACACGTAGGCACAATGCAGTATCAAAACGAGTATCATTTTCCTGTCATTCGTGGCACATTTGTGACATTTGTAACATGACTTAATGCCTCTGAACAGGGTTCTTATCAGCACGTGTTGGCTTGAGACATTCGTGGAGCATGTTTTTGGCCACCAAATAATCTCGCACAAATGTCACAAATCACCCTCGATTAGTGGAGTTTGCAACTGAGCGTGTTGATTCATGGTGATTCGTAATAGCATGTGACAGCATTCGTAGTGTGTTCCTGATGGTTCTTGGAACCATACTCTGTTTAAGCCACTCTTGCACTCAGATTCTTCTGAGCCTCCTGCACATGACAGCAAGACCTTCCTCTAGTCCGTCTCCTCCTCTCTGCATAACTCTTTGGCATAGAGCCCAACTCATCTTTTGCTGTGGAGCAATCTGGAGAGATGTGAATTGTTCAGCAGCTGATGGCAGATTAAATGTGGGTTGTTATATGTACCAAATTCACCAGATTCACAACAATCGTGACAGAACGTGATGATTTGCAGTGGTGCGCGCAGTGCGGGACAGTATTTGTGGCCGTGCGTAATGATTCGCCAGTGATTCGTGCCATTAATCGTAATGCGTGGAAACAGGTTGCAACATTTCGTGATGCTTCTGCCCCGAATCATCAAATTCAATTAAAATTTGTGATCCTCGGTCACAAATTTAGATTTGTGGCATTCGTGGCTTGTTGTCGTTATGTGTAAACTCAGCATAATTAAAGAATTATCTTTTTAGCTTATGTCTTGTGTATTTGAACCTTGTTGCTGCTGTGAAAATATCCTGTGTGCATGATGGATAACAAAAAATATCTTTCCAAAATCAAAAGTGAGTAGATGACAAACTGCTACTACTGCTAAACATGAGATGTAAGAAGTGTAGAAATATTATTTAATCATTTTTTCCAGTTTATTTGCAAAGTTGTGCTATACAGTTGTATACAAATAAACCCATTTCGAATATGTTCTACTCCAAATATTCAAGAATCATGCACAGACTTACAAAGTTTTGTATGCATGCCCAGACGTTTCAGCATTTCTTGTATGTCACTGAATGCTGTTAATTTAACTTTATACTGTGCATAGTGCACAGTGATTCCAGTTCAAGCTTTCCAAGGTCATTCTGTCAATTTGGTGTAAGAAAATAGACTTTTTAATCAGAGACATTTGCAGTAAGCATCACTAAGGGTCGTACCTCACTGGGCTGTGACACAGCGTGCCTGTATTTTGAGCATTTCAAAGTTGGCAAGACCACAATGGTCCTTGCCACACAGTCCCACAGACTCCTAGAGTCATGACTCGCTTCGGGAAGCCCTCTGATTGTAGTCCCCCACAACTCGTAATGTGCAATAATCATGAAAGAACTTTGTGGCTGCCAATCAAGTTCAATCCATGCGTGATGGTGCCAGCCAGAAGCTTATTGATGGTGTGGACTGCTGGACATTACATATTTCATCCTGCAGGAAATTCAACATGTGGGTGAGTGCCCTGTTCACAGTTTTCTTCCTGTTGTATTTTTCTCCTCTGTGGAGCCACGCTAGGCTTTGTTATTATTTATTTGTTTATTATTTTCTTATTATTTATAGAGCTGTTCCTTACTGTGTAGAGTCGGGGGAATTTCCACAGACTCTGTTCACATAATTGCAGGATAATACCAGCTGAACACTTTGTGCGCAAATGTGTCATCATTTCAGCCGTGAGTGGCATGAGACATCTGTTAGAGTGCCACACAGCATTTGCACGCAAATCAGCAGATCCTTGCATCTGCAAAAGCTGAGCTTTGACATTTGCGAGAATGCCATGTGGCATCTGAGAGGCCCTTGTGATATGTATGAGGACATCATCTCTGTGAATCCATGTGAAATACAGCTGACATTCAGACAACATGCGCTGACGTCTTGTTTGTACAACGTCAGTGAGACACCAACTGCAATTTTGTCATTTATTCGCATATTTGCGCGTTAATTTGCATCTCCAACTACTCCCCAACGGTTGCAGCCCAGTGACATAGGACCTTAAATTGTTTATTTTCATGATTTCACTAAGATAAATTTATGTATATCTTGGTTGTCAAATGACTGTTTTCCAGCAGTTCCAGTACTTCCAGCTCCATTCAGCAATGGCAGACAGCTCCACATGGTGGCACAGTTGTGATAAATACATAATGTAAATAAAGGTTTTTTTATATGGTTGGTGCACATGCTTCCCAACCAGAAGGTTCCCGCTTCAATACAAGTTGCGCCCATTCTCCATGTAATGTGGAGCTGCGTCAGTAAGGGCATCCAGTGTAAAACTTATGCAGATTTAACATGCAGCTCCATTTCAGGTTTACGGTGGTGACCTTGAGCTAAAAGGGGAGAAAACAAAAGCTTCAGTCAGACGGATCTAATGGTGTAACATTTATTTGTTACAGAATTCCCCGCAATTCTTTAGAACAATAAAAGTAGTTGTTCTGTACCATGCAACATAACTAGATTTCAACATGAAGTAAACTTTGTCAATTAAAAAAAACATATGAAATGGGACTGCACCTTTAACTGAATACTTTTGCGGTGTAATTTTCAGGAAATACCTACTTTTTTTCATAATCATATTATGCAAACCTGATTGATAATGAAAGCTATAACTGACATGAAACACATCAAAACACATGCCTCCATGTTTTTGCCACAGGCCAAATGGGTCTAATTTCCTGCATGTTTACTGTGAGCATAGAGTTTCTCAGAGCTTCTGTCTGCACAGAGCATGACCACTACATCACCCCATCCTCAACACAGTGGCAGAATGTGTGAAAGCCTTTTCCTTTATCACCCTACATAAGGTTTTTGTGTCATATTGTACAACATTTCACACAGCAGGTGACTATGAGGAGGTGATATCCTCTGTTCTCACTGAGGCTCAACTTCCTGAAAAAAGTGGTTTATACCTCAGATGTGAATTAAGGAGAAGGAATCAGGCCAGTAAACGCCAACCCAACTTCACACAAATGGTCTTCTGAAGAGGAGCTTATGAACAAATACCTTTTTCTCATGACATACAAAAACAACTAAAATAGGTCACATGTAAGCAGAGCAGTATTTCCAATGAAGTGGATTTGCTGAAGCACACAGGAGAGCTGCAGCTCGGTGGTGGTGTTGGTGTCAGAGTGTGTGAGGGGTGTAAGGTGATGTAACATCAAAGTTTACAGGAACAAACTGCTTCAAAGAACCCCACTGATGAGTCAACTGGTGGTGTCTGTTTTACATATGTGTAGGTACAAAGGAATTTAAAACTGTGTTTCAAGTGGTCCAGCATATGTTGTACAATATATTCAAAAGACACATCATTTGGCAAGTTGTTTTTCTGAGGGTACTGATGCTTATTATTATTGACATTGACAACATGATTAAAGCATGTTATTGACATTATCTTCTGCATGCTTTGCTGAGACAATGGACCACTGTTCAATCTCTTTCTAAAGAAATGCCATGATCAGTGGTATACTTTCTCGTGTTTTTACACCTACAGCATCTACATTTTTATGGCGTCAAGTGAGACAATTTTTGTAATGTTGCCTCTGTAACCCTCCACAATGAAGATGAAATGAAACTTTTCAGATGTGCTTGGAGTATCAACATTTGGCTTGAATTCAAGAGATTTCACAAAAATATGGTATTAACCATTCAGGGATTATGGCAATTTGTTGTATACATAGTGCCTCAATTTTCAGAACATATAAGTTATTTGAGAAACTAAGTATAATGATATTTTTTAAAACAAATGATCACTTTTACAGCCAGTTTTCTCTTGACAAGTGCAGAGATGAATACATAAATATTTCCAAATCACTGAATACATCTTGAACTTAATTTACATCAATCATTAAGAAATACAAACAGCGTGGTCCTGTTGTGGTAAATCTGTCTAGAGCAGGGAAGTCTCAAAAATGAAGTGATCTTGCAAGAAGGAGAATAGTGAGGGAAGCCACCAAGACAGACATGGGAATGTCATGTCTGGGGTTTCATGTGTTGTGATTTTGTGGTTTGGGAAGCGGTTCTTGGGCTTTGCATGGTGTTTGTCATTTTCTTATTTTGCGTGGGGTTTTGTGTCACTGCTTTCTCTTGTCTGTCACTTGGGTGTTTGGTTGTGGGTGGTTCCCTTCTGTTCTCCAAACCCCACTTTGGACCTCCCCTGTGCACCTGTTCCTCATCACCTCGTTATTACACCCTGCATTTAAGTCTCACTCTTCTGTCTTCTCCGCCAGATTGTTGTGCTCCACGCCTTCACTTCCAGTCTTGTTTTTTGTATTTTTCTGTTTGCCTCTCTGTGTTTTGATGACCACCTGCTTGTGTTGTGGGCCACGCTGCTGCTTTATGAACCTGTTGCTGATTCTGGACTGCCTTTTTGTGTACCGAATGCTGCTCGTTACTCCAGTAAACCTTTTTGAACAAATCCACTCTGTGTCTGAGCTTAGTAGTTGTGTCCAACCATTTCATGTCACAAAGCTTGATAGGCACCAGCCTTGGAGCGGCCACAGAAGAATAAAAAAAATAAACATCTAGGGTGTTTTTCAAAGCTATTGAATGAAAAAGCCATAACATTTATTTTCATGGCTTGCTTAATTTGTGTTAATGACATAATTACATATTGCTGCCAGTGCATACTGTCAAGACATTGGAAATGGTGGTATGCTGGCAGACATGCATAAATATATTTTCATATTTGATATTATCCCCATTAACACCCAAAAATACATTCTATCAAGAAGGGTATTTTCTATGTCACTAATCTGTGCATACTTGGCACGGTGCACGTGCTTATCAAGTCATCAAAAATAAATAATTGTATCGTGCGCACACACAGTAGCATTTTGACTTCTCTCTCCCTCTAAGTCTGCAGAGTGCTGCACAGCTGCAGCTCCTCCTTTGCTGCATGGATGGAGATGCACACCATGATGTGTGCAGTATTCTGTGCTCTGTGGTTCTTCTGCATTACGTTGATATTTTGCATTGTATCATCGTTTAGTGTATAGCTGGCTTCAGAAACACTACTCCATGCTACAGGCCAGAAGTCCTCCAAAGTGGAGGTTTTATTATTTAGGATAACTACAACCCCTGGCAAAAATTATGGAATCACCAGCCTCGGCGGATGTTCATTCAGTTGTTTAATTTTGTAGAAAAAAAGCAGATCACAGACATGACACAAAACTAAAGTCATTTCAAATGGCAACTTTCTGGCTTTAAGAAACACTATAAGAAATCAAGAAAAAAAGATTGTGGCAGTCAGTAACGGTTACTTTTTTAGACCAAGCAGAGGAAAAAAATATGGAATCACTCAATTCTGAGGAAAAAATTATGGAATCACCCTGTAAATTTTCATCCCCCAAATTAACACCTGCATCAAATCAGATCTGCTCATTGACATTGACCCTATGTGTCTTTTTGCAAGGAATGTTTTCGCAGTTTTTGCTCTATGGCAAGATGCATTGTCATCTTGAAAAATGATTTCATCATCCCCAAACATCCTTTCAATTGTCCAAAATATCAACATAAACTTGTGCATTTATTGATGATGTAATGACAGCCATCTCCCCAGTGCCTTTACCTGACATGCAGCCCCATATCATCAATGACTGTGGAAATTTACATGTTCTCTTCAGGCAGTCATCTTTATAAATCTCATTGGAACGGCACCAAACAAAAGTTCCAGCATCATCACCTTGCCCAATGCAGATTCGAGATTCATCACTGAATATGACTTTCATCCAGTCATCCACAGTCCACGATTGCTTTTCCTTAGCCCATTGTAACCTTGTTTTTTCTGTTTAGGTGTTAATGATGCCTTTCGTTTAGCTTTTCTGTATGTAAATCCCATTTCCTTTAGGCGGTTTCTTACAGTTCGGTCACAGACGTTGACTCCAGTTTCCTCCCATTCGTTCCTCATTGTTTTGTTGTACATTTTTCAATTTTTGAGACATATTGCTTTAAGTTTTCTGTCTTGACGCTTTGATGTCTTCCTTGGTCTACCAGTATGTTTGCCTTTAACAACCTTCCCATGTTGTTTGTATTTGGTCCAGAGTTTAGACACAGCTGACTGTGAACAACCAACATCTTTTGCAACATTGTGTGATGATTTACTCTCTTTTAAGAGTTTGATAACCGTTACTGACTGCCACAATCTTTTTTTCTTGATTTCTTATAGTGTTTCTTAAAGCCAGAAAGTTGCCATTTGAAATGACTTTAGTTTTGTGTCATGTCTGTGATCTGCTTTTTTTCTACAAAATTAAACAACTGAATGAACATCCTCCGAGGCCGGTGATTCCATAATTTTTGCCAGGGGTTGTACATAATCTGTATTAATGGCAGCCAAATTGATCCTTGTCATATGATTGATGGATTGTATGTCACGGTACATTCATTATTTGCTCCACTGTATGGCTGACATCACATACTGTGCATTTTGGTGCTATTTACTGTATATTGTTGTCTTATATTTTGCTCTATTTAAAGTCCATGATACAAAGAAGCTAAATCCAGCTGGCACTGTGTTCACTGGGACATTTTTAGCAGTCATAGAAGAGCTATCGGTTGAATACAAGTTCCTATCATGATTTTTTGTTGTTGAATTGAGGAAAGGAGACATGTCTGTCCACACACCACTGAGGAGTGGCATGGCATAACCTGTTGGAGTAAACTACTCAGGGGTAGTGAACAGCTTGGCAGACACAGAGCCGACTCTGCTCCCTGCTGTTGGCTTCCTGCCAACACACACCAAAACTGCCAAAACCAACATTTCTCAACATTGCATCCAGTGAGACAAAACTTCACACATTTTCAAGAAATATTGATTTCTGAGAATGCAAAAGATGGAGAACCACATACTTTTTCTGGGTCAGGCTCTAAACCTCTCAGTCGTCCCTCGTATATTTATTATCATTACTACTAAGGTGTCAGTTTAAGGTTCCAGTGTTCATATAATATTCTCTTTCCGTTCATATTATTGGAGATTTGCCTTCTAAATTAATATTTTGCATTTTCACAGTCCAGTATTTTGCACACTCTGGTAGACAAACCTCAGATTGCATATTAATTAAAAGGAAAATGTCTTAAATGGACACTTTATTTTGCTCATTTGAAAGATACTGTACTCAGTGTGCACCTTTAGCAAAATCAAGTGGCACAGCTGTTTGTGGATGACATGGAGTTTTCACACTTATTTATACATGCAAACCTTCAGGCTCTAAATGCGTGTAGCAATTCGAGATGACATCTAATGGGATTTGATAAAAATAAAAATAAAAGGTAAGTGCTAGATAAGAGGTCAGTTCTGGTCTGGAAACATGCGCTGGTGCCACCAGTTCATGTGTTCACCACATTACAGAACGGCCGTCTGTCCTGAATGGCAACCATCCAGGTAGACAACCAGTCCGCCCACAACACGTGGAAGCAGCCATCTGTCTGATGCAGCCAGGTGAAACCTGTGCAGCTCTTTGGCCTTCTGCAGATGCTACTGTCCTCGGCACTGAGGCACCTACATGGAGATACTGTAAGAATCTCATTTTAGGGGAGGTGATGGTCTAGTGGCTAAGGTGTTGGGCTTGAGTCCAGAAGATCATGGGTTCAAATCCCCACCTGACTGGAAAATCACTAAGGGCCCTTGGGCAAGGCCTTTAATCCCCTATTGCTCCCGGTGTGTAGTGAGCGCCTTGTATGGCAGCACCCTGACATCGGGGTGAATGTGAGGCATAATTGTAAAGCGCTTTGACCATCTGATTCAGATGGAAAAGCGCTATATAAATGCAGTCCATTTTAGGTTTTGACCAACTTGGTAACCATTTGATGGATTTCCTTCATACACGGCAAAGCACATATCTCTGCTGTGATATAAATTATGACATCAGAAGGCCCTTTGTAAAAGGGGTCACACTGCTAATTGATGGCCAAATTTATTTTGAAAATTCAAATAGTAAATTTCAAAGTGGACATTTTACTTCCTCTGTGCCTGTATGCATACACAGAGAACTCCTCTGCAACATGCAGTCAGGATGTGGGTGTTTCCACACAATGATACATGTCAGAGGTAAAACATTATGCAGCCCCCCTCACACCACAATATGTTCTGAACATGTGTATTTCAACAGTGACACTGAGTCAGGCTGCTGCTTCAGGCAGACGTATGAAGTGTTGTGCATTTATTCATTACTCTAAGCTACTTATTTTAGATGGCAACATTCATACAGTATAGTGAAGTGAAATTATAATGTTTGATACAAATCATCAGAGAAAGAGCGTGATCTGAGATAGTGTAACCTTTTTCCAAATCTTTGTACAAATTAAACCCTGAGAGTTTATCTTAACTGTTAGAACATTTCAGACTGTGGCATTTGTGGTGTAATGTGTCAGAAAGAGAGTGCCAGACAAACACAAAGTACAAGCCCCATCCTCTTCTGGACAACCCCCATGTTCAGCACACCACAAATCTTCATTGCATGCTGCAGAAGAAACTTTGTGCACAGTAGTGTGGTTTTCTCTTTTGGTGGAATTGTCTCGTGTGGTTGCAGTAATCAGATCTTCCCCACCTGAGGGAAAGTAGTGCTTCAAAAATGCTTTCACTAATGAGAACATGGCTGTGAATGGAAAATATGATGATCATGTACTGTAAGGACCTAAACCGCTGATCACAAGCTCTGAATTTCAGACAAACAGCTGTAGATTGGTCCTGTCCATAATGACATGATAGGACTAGTAAGACTCTGGTAAATGATGGTAAAAATGGTAAATAAATGGTAAATGGGCTTCATTTATATAGCGCTTTTCCATCTGCATCAGACGCTCAAAGCACTTTACAATAATGCCTCACATTCACTCCGATGTCAGGGTGCTGCCATACAAGGTGCCCACTACACACTGGGAGCAACTAGGGGATTAAGAACCTTGCCCAAGGGCCCTTAGTGATTTTCCAGTCAGGCTGGGATTTGAACCAAGGATCCTCTGGTCTCAAGCCCAACAGCTTAACCACCAGACCATCACCTCACAAGACCATCACCTCCCCTTTACATTGAAGAAATGTCGCAGGGGTGAGGTTTGAACCAGGTACTTTCTGCACTGAAACCATGCGCATTAATCACTTGTCCACCACCCCCGCACGCACTGTGGTGATGGGACTAATGAATCAAAATTTCCAAAGATTTTTCTTGAGAACAAGATATTGCGTGTGCCACCTTAAATAGCTGAGAATAAGTGCTGACCGGCTTTACCAATCAAAGCTTGGAAACAAATTTTGTTCACAATTGCCCAAAAGAAAGGATGCACCCCTGCCACATTTCTCCATGTAATGTGGAGTTGTGTCAGGAAGGGCATATATATATATATATATATATATATATATATATATATATATATATATATTGGCCATGACGGTATTTGAAACACAAAATGTGGCCATTGGTAGAATCTCTCAAGGGACACTGGGCTAATCCAATGAAATGTCTCAGCCTTCCTCGGCCCGCCCTCCCCCTCACGTTGACCTAGGTTATCAATTTCTACTATTATTGAGCTGAACGGAGTTGGAGATAGTTAAGTGAATATCTGGCTATCAAAATGGATAAACAACAGAAACACAAGGGAAGCGCAGAGAAGCTGCGAGAGAAAAGGCTCAAAAGCCTACAAGTTGATGCAGCAAAATGTGCAAAAAAATAGATATGTTTGCCAGTGCTTCAGCCGCAGCAGCGGATGCAGGGCCATCAACAAGTGCAGCGCCGTCAACATCAAAAGCAGCCCCCAGTGCACAGGCTGTCGAGGTGGCACAGAGTTCAAGTCATAGGAAAACATAGAGGAAGAAGTAGCAATCCAGGTGGATTCGGAGGTCGAGGAGATGGAGGAGGAGGAGGAGGAGGAGGAGGAGAGAGAGACAGGACCCAGGAGGAGGTCAGAATAGCTACTGAGTGACAACCCAGTAAGAAGCTAGCAAAATGTTAGCAGAATGACTGTCTTAAAGGGAGGACAGAGGGCTCTTGAATGACTGGCTAGGCTACATCTTCACTAAATCAGTATGGGCAGAATTATTATGTGCCAAAAGTGTAAATTTAGGAAATTATTACAGTACTCGTTTTATTCAGTCAGACTAAACCATGAATTAGCCTAGCCTATAGAATTTTATGCACAACTTCGTTGGTTTGAAGGTGGTCACTCGTGTGTGTGTGTGTGTGTGTGTGTGTGTGTGTGTGTGTGTGTGTGTGTGTGTGTGTGTGTGTGTGTGTGTGTGTGTGTGTGTGTGTGTGTGTGTGTGTGTGTGTGACAGAGAGAAAATATCCTTTGTTTTCGAATAATGCTATGGGTAGATTTGTTGTCCAACTTACCATATTAGATAACAGGCCTTGGCTACTTTATTTGATTTAAACCATGAACATTAATGCAGGCTGTACTGTTATAAAGTGTCATTTGATTTTTGTAGGCTAATGTAAAGTTGACACTGGTGTGCAGATATTACTAAAACTGAATGATATGTCATTAATGTTCATGACGTCTTATGTCATGTTTATGATACGCTCATGTCACTCTAATGTAAACACCTATTAGGTCTAAGTGTTCAGTGTTATTTCAACTTGTTATAAATTTGTTGTTTGCAGGTGTTATAGCTTACAGTAGTCTTACACACCTCTCTGCAGCTTCTCTCCCCCTGCCATCCCCTCATTACCCCATCCCTGTAGAGACGGTGCCTGCTCCCAGACCACCAATAACCAGTAAAAATCTATTTAAGCATAAAAATTCAAAAAGAAAAAATAATATAGCACCTTCAACTGCACCACAGACTAAAACAGTTAAATGTGGTCTATTAAACATTAGGTCTCTCTCTTCTAAGTCCCTGTTAGTAAATGATATAATAATTGATCAACATATTGATTTATTCTGCCTAACAGAAACCTGGTTACAGCAGGATGAATATGTTAGTTTAAATGAGTCAACACCCCCGAGTCACACTAACTGCCAGAACACTCGTAGCACAGGCCGAGGCGGAGGATTAGCAGCAATCTTCCATTCCAGCTTATTAATTAATCCAAAACCCAGACAGAGCTTTAATTCATTTGAAAGCTTGACTCTTAGTCTTGTCCATCCAAATTGGAAGTCCCAAAAGCCAGTTTTATTTGTTATTATCTATCGTCCACCTGGTCGTTACTGTGAGTGTCTTTGGCTGCTTTCAGTGATGCCGGTATTTGGTTAGACTCTTTCTCTCCGATTGTTCTGTCTGAGTTATTTTCATTAGTTACTTCCTCCAAACCATCAACATGTCTATTAGACCCCATTCCTACCAGGCTGCTCAAGGAAGCCCTACCATTAATTAATGCTTTGATCTTAATATGATCAATCTATCTTTACTAGTTGGCTATGTACCACAGGCTTTTAAGGTGGCAGTAATTAAACCATTACTGAAAAAGCCATCACTTGACCCAGCTATCTTAGCTAATTATAGGCCAATCTCCAACCTTCCTTTTCTCTCAAAAATTTCTTGAAAGGGTAGTTGTAAAACAGCTAACTGATCATCTGCAGAGGAATGGTCTATTTGAAGAGTTTCATTCAGGTTTTAGAATTCATCATAGTACAGAAACAGCATTAGTGAAGGTTACAAATGATCTTCTTATGGCCTCAGACAGTGGACTCATCTCTGTGCTTGTTCTGTTAGACCTTAGTGCTGCTTTTGATACTGTTGACCATAAAATTTTATTACAGAGATTAGAGCATGCAATAGGTATTAAAGGCACTGCGCTGCGGTGGTTTGAATCATATTTATCTAATAGATTACAATTTGTTCATGTAAATGGGGAATCTTCTTCACAGACTAAGGTTAATTATGGAGTTCCACAAGGTTCTGTGCTAGGACCAATTTTATTCACTTTATACATGTTTCCCTTAGGCAGTATTATTAGACAGCATTGCTTAAATTTTCATTGTTACGCAGATGATACCCAGCTTTATCTATCCATGAAGCCAGAGGACACACCAATTAGCTAAACTGCAGGATTGTCTTACAGACATAAAGACATGGATGACCTCTAATTTCCTGCTTTTAAACTCAGATAAAAACTGAAGTTATTGTACTTGGCCCCACAAATCTTAGAAACATGGTGTCTAACCAGATCCTTACTCTGGATGGCATTACCCTGACCTCTAGTAATACTGTGAAAAATCTTGGAGTCATTTTTGATCAGGATATGTCATTCAATGCACATATTAAACAAATATGTAGGACTGCTTTTTTTGCATTTGTGCAATATCTCTAAAATTAGAAAGGTCTTGTCTCAGAGTGATACTGAAAAACTAATTCATGCATTTATTTCCTCTAGGCTGGACTATTGTAATTCATTATTATCAGGTTGTCCTAAAAGTTCCCTGAAAAGCCTTCAGTTAATTCAAAATGCTGCAGCTAGAGTACTGACAGGGACTAGAAGGAGAGAGGATATCTCACCCATATTGGCCTCTCTTCATTGGCTTCCTGTTAATTCTAGAATAGAATTTAAAATTCTTCTTCTTACTTATAAGGTTTTGAATAATCAGGTCCCATCTTATCTTAGGGACCTCATAGTACCATATCACCCCAATAGAGCGCTTTGCTCTCAGACTGCAGGCTTACTTGTAGTTCCTAGGGTTTTTAAGAGTAGAATGGGAGGCAGAGCCTTCAGCTTTCAGGCTCCTCTCCTGAGGAACCAGCTCCCAATTCGGATCAGGGAGACAGACACCCTCTCTACTTTTAAGATTAGGCTTAAAACTTTCCTTTTTGCTAAAGCTTATAGTTAGGGCTGGATCAGGTGACCCTGAACCATCCCTTAGTTATGCTGCTATAGACTTAGAGTGCTGGGGGGTTCCCATGATGCACTGAGTGTTTCTTTTTCTTTTTGCTCTGTATGCACCACTCTGCATTTAATCATTAGTGATTGATCTCTGCTCCCCTCCACAGCATGTCTTTTTCCTGGTTCTCTCCCTCAGCCCCAACCAGTCCCAGCAGAAGACTGCCCCTCCCTGAGCCTGGTTCTGCTGGAGGTTTCTTCCTGTTAAAAGGGAGTTTTTCCTTCCCACTGTCGCCAAGTGCTTGCTCACAGGGGGTCGTTTTGACCGTTGGGGTTTTTCCGTAATTATTGTATGGCCTTGCCTTGCAGTATAGAGCGCCTTGGGGCAACTGTTTGTTGTGATTTGGCGCTATATAAATAAAATTGATTTGATTTGATTTACGATGAAACATTGCTTTGCTGAAATATGGATGATTATTGGTAGGTAATCAGAGAAATAACACTAGTGAAATTAACATTCCTGCCTCTTTCTGTTTCTCTGTGTTAGACTGTCGAAGGAGTGGAGGAGTCACAGGGAGATCAGGCAGTTGACTATTTTAGCCACCTTCATCCCACAAAGAGGCAGGAATTTTTAAAGATTCATCCACAACAGGATGCCACAAACCCAGTCGTCCAGAGGCTCTTTAACACAACGGAAGACATAGCATGGAAATGGCTGACGTATTGTAGTCAACATCATGCTTTATTTTGTTTTGTTTGCCTTGCTTTTAGTAAGCCCAATGATCCAATTGTTTTTATTAGAGGCATGACAGACTGGAGGCATGTGCACCAAAGAATAGAAGAGCATGAGAGAGGCATGGCACATAGACAGTGTGCTGAGGCATATTTTTTAAACTGCTCCAGAACAAGCATGGACCACCTCCTTGAGGGAAGACAGCTGACAGGACACCATGAGCAGGTTAAGAAGAGACATCAGGTGTTGGAACGTGTAGTGGAGGTTGCGAGGGTCATAAGAAAGAGAGGCTTAAGCTACAGGCAGGAGCACAATGAGGATGTGTACAACTTAGACATTGACAGCCTTGATCATGGCAGTTTTTTGGAATTTATAATATTGCTGGGGAAATATGATGTCTGCTTAAAAGAGCACCTCGGCAACATAAATGAAAAAAGTAAGAAGATCCATGCTTCAGGAACCCAAGGCAGAGGTTCTCTGATCACCCTCCTGTCAAAATGACTGTAAATGCAGTAATCGATGCTATCAAGCATTTAATTCAAGAGAGCATATCTGCAGACATCAAAAAAGCAGGGATGTTTTCTCTACAGCTTGACACAACACAAGATACCACAGGGAAAGATCAGTGTTCTGTCATCTTGAGATATGTCACAGATGCAGTGCATGAAAGATTGGTTGCAGTCGTACAATGCAGCACAACTACAGGGCAGTCGTTTGTGACTCTGGTCACTGAAGTCCTTGACCATCTCAAATTGGACATAGCATTGTGCATCGGCAACTCCACAGATGGAGCCTCCAACATGCAGGGTCAGTACAGAGGTTTCTCTGCATTAATAGCCTCCAAATACCCCACCCATCAGCATGTTTGGTGCTATGCACGTCTTAAATCTTGTGTTATCTGATATGACTCATAGTGTCATTGAAAGTGCATCACTATTTGACCTGCTGAATGACATTGCCGTATTCATATGCAAGAGTGAGTGTGTGGGAGACTGAGAGCCAGGACAAAAGGCACAAGCGCATTTCACCTGTTGGAGAGATGAGATGGTGGGCCAAACATGATGCCCTGAGGAAAGTTTTTGGAAACTTTGGCAGACTTCGTGGTGGCCTTTTTGTTGAAGTTGTGTCCACACTCTGCCATAATGGAGTTAAAGACACTTGCATCAAATGCACGAAACAAAGCCAGAAGATACCGCGACGGCTTACTCCGATATGAAACTGTGCTAACAGCTCAGTTATTCCTCCGGATATTTGAGTTCACCTCCCTACTATCAAACTACTTACATACTGGAGGAATGGACATCCTGTCGGCGCACAGAATGGTCACCACGACTCAGGACTCACTCAAAAAGATAAGATTTCTCAGCAGTCAGAGATGCAGCTGACTGTTTTGTTCAGTGGGCAAATGAAAAGCTTGAGGAGCATGATCAACTGGACTTGGAAGTGGAGGCTGCACTTCCTCAGAAGAGGGTAAAGAGGAAGAACATTTTGGCAGGGGACATGGCCCAGGATGAAAGCCTCACTGATGCAGAGAAGGCCTATGAGGTCAGTGTCCATCATCAAATTACTGACACGGCTATTGAGGCAATGCACAACAGGTTCCTAACCCATGGCACCCTCTATGCAGATCTGTCCCTTCTGCATCCAAAGAACTTTCCTCTTATCAGTACCAGTGCTCTCCCTGAGTCTGCACTTGAAGAACTGAGCAGTGCCTACTTGTTGTATGACAACAGGGTGACCATTACCAATTTGCAGATCGAACTAAGAAACTTGGCACAGCAATGGGACAGGCCGTCACAATCGCCATTGGATGAGTACGCAATGAGAGCAGTTGAAGAGGAGTCAGATGATTAAGAAGAGATGGACATAATAAGCAAAACCTGTGTCTCTTGCAAAGACGCCCCCTGTGCTGCTACAAAATCCTTCTCAGATTTAACATGTTGACTCACGCATATCCCCTACTTGGGTTGCATACAAGTTTTTGCTGACCTTGTCAATAACTCAGGTAGCCTGTGAACAGTCATTTTCAATCCTCCGCTACATCAAACACAGACTGAGGAGTTGCCTTTCTGACAGCAAACTGGAAGCCTTTATGTTGATGGCCACGGAAAAGGATGTCCTTGTGCCCTTTGATACTGACACAGTGATTGACAGAGTGACAGAGAAGTGTGAATTAATGAAGAAACTGCTTTTGTAAGGTGAGATTTAGGCTATGCAAAACAAATACATTTGTGTTAAAATGGTTAGATACATTAGATTTAGAGATTTAATTACATTTTTTGACAGAAAGTAATGTGATTTCTTGTGACTAATGTGGTACTCTCTCCTTGCTGTTTTCAGTTCATAATTATCCAGTTTTGTTGACTTGCTACGTATTTGTTCTTGAGGATTATTGGAGGGCCATTCAATATTTTCTCAACCAGTATGTATGTCAGACTGTTGTCTAGGTCTATTTCTTTCTTTTAATAATCTGTCCTGTTAAAATGCAATTGTGTGCATCACTCACTTTTTATGTCTGTCAAACCCTCTCTCTTCAAGGTTGCCCTGTCCCCAAGGGATGTTCCAGGGATGTGCTTGTCATTGGTGTTGACTTCACAGGCATTTTTCACATTAGTAAGTTTACTATACTGTATACTGTTGTTATGTGTTCTTGCTGGCATTCACCTGGATCATCATTAAGCCAACTACTTTTACAGAGTGACTATAATGAATGCATGTACAGTATCTATTATTGCATTATTTTAAAGACACCAATACTGTCAATGTATTTTATTAAAAAAAAACTCTTTCTCACTCTTTACCCACCTGACCTCTCTTTATCCCCCTTAAGGCATATTTGGAGTGAAGGTTTGCTTTTCCCTGATGTGGAGTTCACATGTTCTATTTTTCTTCCATGGTGAGTTTACTAAATACAGTAGCTCTTATTTTAACTCTAGAAGAAACAATATTAGATGACTCTAGCGCAGGGGTAGGCAACCTTTTCCAGAAAGAGCCATGAGGGTGCAGGTTTTCTTTGCAGCCACTGACTCCACCAGGTGATTTTACTGATTAATATCACTTTGAGCAGATGGAATCAGTTAATCAGTGAAATCACCTGGTGGAGTCAGTGGCTGCAAAGAAAACCTGCACCCTCATGGCTCTTTCTGGAACAGGTTGCCTACCCCTGCTCTAGCGTATCTGTCCTCATATCTGTTGGCCAAGGTCAATGTAGCCTTTTGTCTCAGCATATAAGCACCAAATAAGCTGTTATCTCTACTAAAGATTACCTATCGGTATACCTGATCCCTACTCTCTTTTCTTTGTCTACCTGTCTCTGCATCTCTCTCTCGCTTTCTGTTTTTCATACTTTAAAGTGGCACTTTGAGGAGATTGTGATTTAACATGGATGCATAATACTTTCTACTCTCCTTTGTATATACACCATATTTTAATTGAACTTTACTTAAAAGACATTTCTAGCAGTGTTTCTTTCATAACACTTTCACTTCAAGGTTGGATTTGTGGCACATTCTACTGCACTTTATTGTAATGTTTGAAATAACACAGTGTGTGAATATATCCTCTGGTATGTTTTCGTGTATCGTATAAATAATCATGGTGGGCCGCCATGGCCAAAAAAGGCCGGGCCGTTTTTTGGTCCCAGTCCAGCCCTGGTATCAGAAAGCCTACAAGCTCCTACTGGACTCATGTACGAGCAACAGCACAATATTTGGTGCTACAGCGTTGCATCCCAGCATGATATTTCTTGACCATCATACTGCTGCAGGAGAAGAATTCAGTCCAATATCAGGCCCGCTGGTGCTTGTGCTTTTCTCTGCATTCAGCAGCACGAAACGTCAAGAGTCTACACCTCCCCCTGGATGAAACGCCTGTCCGACTCTGGTTACTTACCCATAAACCACCTTGTCCAAGGACAAAGACATGTAGCATGACCGGGAACCAAGCCCAGATCTACATATTGATAGTTCAACTCCTTATCCTGCTGAGCTACCTGCTCTATGCTATCAACATGTCAATGTGATACTATAGTCAAAGTTTGGAATTAAATGTTGTTATCACAGATGTCTAAAATAGTGGATGAGTGAAACACACATTGAGCTCCCTGAGCTTTTACACGTTTGCCGGTGCTTTGTGCCAAAGGGTTGGCTTTACTGGGTTTATTAGTGTTGGGTGTTTTGTAGTCTGAATATGACACCGACTGAACAGATTGGCACCTCTCCATCCATTTTAAACTCGAGCAAGCTGTGGCATTAAGGAAGCAGGCAAAGAGTCTGATATGGAGAGGGGTCGGGCTAGAAAGTTTAGAAAGGTGTGACGAGAAGATCCTTGGTTCCATTCTCTGTTCAACAAGAAAACCACTAAGGCCCCTTGGGCAAAGTTCATAATCCCCAAATTCATCCCAGTGTACAGTTGAGTGCCTTGTGTGGCAGGATACTGACATCTGTATGTGTGTGTGATGTCACATCACTTTGAAACAGTATGAGGGTCCACAGCAGATGGAAAGGTGCTATAAAAACCTTTTTATTATTTAAATCTCCCAACACATCAGCAGGATCTAATGTTAATGTTTTGTTCTTCTACACATCCAAAACATCTCTCAGAGTTCATGTTCATGTAGTGAAATCATTTGGATCAAATTCACCTGATAAATCCAATAGAGCTGTCTAAAAATAAAATATATATTTCAGAAACTAAAACTATACCTACAGCTTTTATTTTTTGTATTATTAACAACATTTGGAGCAGCCTGTGTGCACAATTAGGTATGTTGATGTGCATTTTTACAGGCCTTAAAGTAGCAGATTCTCTGATTATTGAAATAAATTGCAAAAGCAAACACCCAGCTATCAATACAGCACAATAAATAATATCTAATTTCTGTTACTTTTTCTAGAATTATTTGGAAAACAAGATTCAATCAAGCAATCAATTTTATTTATATAGCGCCAAATCACAACAAACAGTTGCCCCAAGGCGCTTTATATTGTAAGGCAAGGCCATACAATAATTACATAAAAACCCCAACGGTCAAAACGACCCCCTGTGAGCAAGCACTTGGCAACAGTGGGAAGGAAAAACTCCCTTTTAACAGGAAGAAACCTCCAGCAGAACCAGGCTCAGGGAGGGGCAGTCTTCTGCTGGGACTGGTTGGGGCTGAGGGAGAGAACCAGGAAAAAGACATGCTGTGGAGGGGAGCAGAGATCAATCACTAATGATTAAATGCAGAGTGGTGCATACAGAGCAAAAAGAGAAAGAAACACTCAGTGCATCATGGGAACCTCCCAGCAGTCTAAGTCTATAGCAGCATAACTAAGGGATGGTTCAGGGTCACCTGATCCAGCCCTAACTATAAGCTTTAGCAAAAAGGAAAGTTTTAAGCCTAATCTTAAAAGTAGAGAGGGTGTCTGTCTCCTGATCTGAATTGGAGCTGGTTCCACAGGAGAGGAGCCTGAAAGCTGAAGGCTCTGCCTCCCATTCTACTCTTATAAACCCTAGGAACTACAAGTAAGCCTGCAGTCTGAGAGCGAAGCGCTCTATTGTGGTGATATGGTACTATGAGGTCCCTAAGGTAAGATGGGACCTGATTATTCAAAACCTTATAAGTAAGAAGAAGAATTTTAAATTCTATTCTAGAATTAACAGGAAGCCAATGAAGAGAGGCCAATATGGGTGAAATATGCTCTCTCCTTCTAGTCCCTGTCAGTACTCTAGCTGCAGCATTTTGAATTAACTGAAGGCTTTTCAGGGAACTTTTAGGACAACCTGATAATAATGAATTACAATAGTCCAGCCTAGAGGAAATAAATGCATGAATTAGTTTTTCAGCATCACTCTGAGACAAGACCTTTCTCATTTTAGAGATATTGCGTAAATGCAAAAAAGCAGTCCTACATATTTGTTTAATATGCGCATTGAATGACATATCCTGATCAAAAATGACTCCAAGATTTCTCACAGTATTACTAGAGGTCAGGGTAATGCCATCCAGAGTAAGGATCTGGTTAGACACCATGTTTCTAAGATTTGTGGGGCCAAGTACAATAACGTCAGTTTTATCTGAGTTTAAAAGCAGGAAATTAGAGGTCATCCATGTCTTTATGTCTGTAAGACAATCCTGCAGTTTAGCTAATTGGTGTGTGTCCTCTGGCTTCATGGATAGATAAAGCTGGGTATCATCTGCGTAACAATGAAAATTTAAGCAATGCCGTCTAATAATACTGCCTAAAGGAAGCATGTATAAAGTGAATAAAATTGGTCCTAGCACAGAACCTTGTGGAACTCCATAATTAACCTTAGTCTGTGAAGAAGATTCCCCATTTACATGAACAAATTGTAATCTATTAGATAAATATGATTCAAACCACTGCAGCGCAGTGCCTTTAATACCTATGGCATGCTCTAATCTCTGTAATAAAATTTTATGGTCAACAGTATCAAAAGCAGCACTGAGGTCTAACAGAACAAGCACAGAGATGAGTCCACTGTCTGAGGCCATAAGAAGATCATTTGTAACCTTCACTAATGCTGTTTCTGTACTATGATGAATTCTAAAACCTGAATGAAACTCTTCAAATAGACCATTCCTCTGCAGATGATCAGTTAGCTGTTTTACAACTACCCTTTCAAGAAATTTTTGAGAGAAAAGGAAGGTTGGAGATTGGCCTATAATTAGCTAAGATAGCTGGGTCAAGTGATGGCTTTTTCAGTAATGGTTTAATTACTGCCACCTTAAAAGCCTGTGGTACACAGCCAACTAATAAAGATAGATTGATCATATTTAAGATCGAAGCATTAAATAATGGTAGGGCTTCCTTGAGCAGCCTGGTAGGAATGGGGTCTAATAGACATGTTGATGGTTTGGATGAAGTAACTAATGAAAATAACTCAGACAGAACAATCGGAGAGAAAGAGTCTAACCAAATACCGTCATCACTGAAAGCAGCCAAAGATAACGATACGTCTTTGGGATGGTTATGAGTAATTTTTTCTCTAATAGTTAAAATTTTATTAGCAAAGAAAGTCATGAAGTCATTACTAGTTAAAGTTAAAGGAATACTCGGCTCAATAGAGCTCTGACTCTTTGTCAGCCTGGCTACAGTGCTGAAAAGAAACCTGGGGTTGTTCTTATTTTCTTCAATTAGTGATGAGTAGAAAGATGTCCTAGCTTTACGGAGGGCTTTTCTATAGAGCAACAGACTCTTTTTCCAGGCTAAGTGAAGATCTTCTAAATTAGTGAGACGCCATTTCCTCTCCAACTTACGGGTTATCTGCTTTAAGCTGCGAGTTTGTGAGTTATACCACGGAGTCAGGCACTTCTGATTTAAAGCTCTCTTTTTCAGAGGAGCTACAGCATCCAAAGTTGTCTTCAATGAGGATGTAAAACTATTGATGAGATACTCTATCTCACTTACAGAGTTTAGGTAGCTACTCTGCACTGTGTTGGTATATGGCATTAGAGAACATAAAGAAGGAATCATATCCTTAAACCTACTTACAGCGCTTTCTGAAAGACTTCTAGTGTAATGAAACTTATTCCCCACTGCTGGGTAGTCCATCAGAGTAAATGTAAATGTTATTAAGAAATGATCAGACAGAAGGGAGTTTTCAGGGAATACTGTTAAGTCTTCAATTTCCATACCATAAGTCAGAACAAGATCTAAGATATGATTAAAGTGGTGGGTGGACTCATTTACATTTTGAACAAAGCCAATTGAGTCTAATAATAGATTAAATGCAGTGTTGAGGCTGTCATTCTCAGCATCTGTGTGGATGTTAAAATCGCCCACTATAATTATCTTATCTGAGCTAAGCACTAAGTCAGACAAAAGGTCTGAAAATTCACAGAGAAACTCACACTAACGACCAGGTGGACGATAGATAATAACAAATAAAACTGGTTTTTGGGACTTCCAATTTGGATGGACAAGACTAAGAGTCAAGCTTTCAAATGAATTAAAGCTCTGTCTGGGTTTTTGATTAATTAATAAGCTGGAATGGAAGATTGCTGCTAATCCTCCGCCTCGGCCCGTGCTACGAGCATTCTGGCAGTTAGTGTGACTCGGGGGTGTTGACTCATTTAAACTAACATATTCATCCTGCTGTAACCAGGTTTCTGTAAGGCAGAATAAATCAATATGTTGATCAATTATTATATCATTTACCAACAGGGACTTAGAAGAGAGAGACCTAATGTTTAATAGACCACATTTAACTGTTTTAGTCTGTGGTGCAGTTGAAGGTGCTATATTATTTTTCTTTTTGAATTTTTATGCTTAAATAGATTTTTGCTGGTTATTGGTGGTCTGGGAGCAGGCACCTTCTCTACGGGGATGGGGTAAAGAGGGGATGGCAGGGGGAGAGAAGCTGCAGAGAGGTGTGTAAGACTACAACTCTGCTTCCTGGTCCCAACCCTGGATAGTCACGGTTTGGAGGATTTAAGAAAATTGGCCAGATTTCTAGAAATCATCATCCATCCAAAGTGGGATGGATGACGTCTCTCCTAACAAGACCAGGTTTTCCCCAGAAGCTTTGCCAATTATCTATGAAGCCCACCTCATTTTTTGGACACCACTCAGACAGCCAGCAATTCAAGGAGAACATGCGGCATTGTTTTTGTAAAGTTACACACTGATTCAATGTTAATTTTAGTGACCTCCGATTGGCGTAACCGAGTGTCATTACTGCCGACGTGAATTACAATCTTACCAAATTTACGCTTAGCCTTAGCCAGCAGTTTCAAATTTCCTTCAATGTCGCCTGCTCTGGCCCCCGGAAGACAATTGACTATGGTTGCTGGTGTCGCTAACTTCACATTTCTCAAAACAGTCGCCAATAACCAGAGTTTGATCCTCGGCGGGTGTGTCGTCGAGTGGGGAAAAACGGTTAGAGATGTGAACGGGTTGGCGGTGTACACGGGGCTTCTGTTTAGAACTACGCTTCCTCCTCACAGTCACCCAGTCGGCCTGCTTTCCCGGCTGCTCGGGATCTGCCAGAGGGAAACTAACGGCGGCTAAGCTACCTTGTCCGCACCGAGTACAGGGGCCTGGCAGCTGTAGAATTTTCCACAGTGCGGAGCCGAGTTTCCAATTTGCCCAGCCTGGCCTCCAAAGCTACGAATAAGCTACACTTATTACAAGTACCATTACTGCTAAAGGAGACCGAGGAATAACTAAACATTTCACACCCAGAGCAGAAAAGTGCAGGAGAGACAGGAGAGGCCGCCATGCTAAACCGGCTAAGAGCTAGTAGCTTCCGGAACAGGAAGTGATACAATACCGCAGGGAGAGCCAACCACCAGTAGAGGCCAAATATATATATATATATATATACACAATAGTGTTCAGAATAATAGTAGTGCTATGTGGCAAAAAAGATTAATCCAGGTTTTGAGAATATTTCCTATTGTTACATGGAAAACAAGGTATCAGTAGATTAAGTAGATTCTCACAAATCCAACAAGACCAAGCATTCATGATATGCACATTCTTAATGCTATTGCTCTATTGGTCTATTAGTAAATAAAAGTAGAAAAGAGGGTGTTCACAATAATAGTAGTGTGGCATTCAGTCAGTGAGTTCGTCAATTTTGTGGAACAAACAGGTGTGAATCAGGTGTCCCCTATTTAATAATGAAGCCAGCACCTGTTGAACATGCTTTTCTCTTTGAAAGCCTGAGGGAAATGGGACGTTCAAGACATTGTTCAAAAGAACAGCGTAGTTTGATTAAAAAGTTGATTGGAGAGGGGAAAACTTATACGCAGGTGCAAAAAATTATAGGCTGTTCATCTACAATGATATCCAATGCTTTAAAATGGACAAAAAAAAAAAAAAAAACAGAGACGCATGGAAGAAAATGGAAAACAACCAGAGAAATGGAGGAATATTTTGTGGACTGATGACAGTAAAATTGTTCTTTTTGGGTCCAAGGGCCGCAGACAGTTTGTGAGATGACCTCCAAACTCTGAATTCAAGCCACAGTTCACAGTGAAGACAGTGAAGCATGGTGGTGCAAGCATCATGATATGGGCATGTTTCTCCTACTATGGTGTTGGGCCTATATATCACATACCAGGTATCATGGATCAGTTTGGATATGCAAATACGTGAACAGGTCATGTTGCCTTATGCTGAAGAGGACATGCCCTTGACATGGGTGTTTCAACAAGACAATGACCCTAAGCACACTAGTAAACAAGCAAAATCTTGGTTCCAAGCCAACAAAATTAATGTTTTGGAGTGGCCTGCCCAATCCCCGGACCTAAATCCAATTGAGAACTTGTGGGGTGACATCAAAAAAGCTGTTTCTGAAGCAAAACCAAGAAATGTGAATGAATTGTGGAATGTTGTTAAAGAATCTTGGAGTGGAATAACAGCTGAAAGGTGCCACAAGTTGGTTGACTCCATGCCTCGCAGATGTGAAGAACTCATGAAAAACTGTGGTTATACAACTAAATACTAGTTTAGTGATTCACAGGATTGCTAAAAAAGCAGTTTGAACATACAACATATATATATATATATATATATATATATATATATATATATATATATATATATATATGGGTGATTCGTTAACTACGGGCACTATTGGCCTTGTAAATGTAATTTCCACCACACCATTGCCTTACAATATAAAGCGCCTTGGGGCAACTGTTTGTTGTGATTTGGCACTATATACATGTGCTCTGATGTCACTGTTTATCTCCATAGAAACTACCCAAACAATCTTTCATACAAACTGTTTAAAGGGACATTACAGTGTTGTGGTGAAATTACGGCCATAGTGTGGACAACTACATTTGTTTAAAAAAATCACAACATTTGTATGACATTGAATATGCCAATTATGTTTTGATATTTTACGGATATTTATTCAAAGATATTTTAAAACATTAGAAAAAACGTTTCTTTACCATTCATTTTTTATCATTGAAGATCAAAAGTCTGGGTGTGGGACAAGCACAAAACGGCAATATTGCATATAATGATGCTGAAAAAGGTGAAAAAAGTCATCATAGACTACTAGAAACAAATTTCTTAAAACACTTTCATTTTAAAGATAACTATAAAAGTGTGAAATTTCCCCCTTTTTTTCTGTTTTTCATACAATATGATCAAAGGACATAATAAGTGCCCGTTATTCTAAGAATCACCCATATATATATATATATATATTATATATGGTGTGTGTATATATTGACACATTTTTGGCAGAGAAGTTGAAAAAGTCATGCTCATTCATTTCATATCAGCTTGGGACCTCCAGCAAGGAGTCCCTCCTTTCTGTTCTCTATCTGTGCTCCAACCTTCAAAGTCCCAGCTTCAGACTGAATTCTTCAAATTAAGATTTGGAATTAACCATGGAATTGATCAGCAGGTCTCTCAACGCTACTGACACCATTTTGTCGAAAAGGAAATCAGGCTGGGGGACCCTGTGTGCCCTGATGGAACCTACCCAGTGGGCTATGCTCTCAATGCCTGAGAAAAATGGAGCATGGCTATGCTCGGCTCCACTCTCTGTGGAAGACGTTGAGGATTTATTTCTATTCACTTTCATGGTGGGAAGTTGGCACTGATTGGCAGTGCGGTTGGCGTGTGCACTGCCCTGACCTACAGGAATATTAGCAAGACGGCTCCTACCAAAATCTCGTCCCCTCATCTGTCCATCATGATTAATGAGTTGGGCAAGGCAACAATCTCAGACTGCGTGAACTCTTGAACTCAAACACAAAATGGATACCATCTTGGAGCATATCACTGCATTGTAAAGGAATGTGCTGCTGAGGACCGAAGAATATTCTTCATAAGTTTGGACTCTAGACAGTTAGAAGTCCAGTAAATGGAATTCTGTATCTCCCCACCTAACATCAACATGGCAGCCTTATCAGCTCCTGAAGTTCAAATGCCCTGCTCTTTCCCCAGCAGGATCTACGGCCTTGGTGAAGGAATTCAGCTCCCCCTTCTTATCTATCTACACCCCCCCCCCCCCCCCCCCACCCCCGGAGCCTGCTGTGGCCTAGCAACATCAGACTTTACGCACACATGGACAGAAACTGACAAACTTAACTCATCTCCATCCCTATTACCCCCCGTATCTCTCCACTCCCCTCACCCTGGCTTCCTCCCTGCCACCTCGAAGGCACTACAGTTTTTACTGCTGCAGCCTTCAGCTCCCCAAGCAGGGCAGCACAGGCCCCTCCTGCTATGGCCTTCACCCACTTTGCCTCAATTTGGATGACGGACTGCTTCAATTTTAGTGCACATAAACAATGTCAAATGATGTGTGCCATTATTACGTTCAACTAGTAATAATTGTGGATTAATTGCTGTATTTTGTCTGAGGTAATTGGAATGTAAATGTAATTTCATTGTTGTTGCACTCGTGTAATGACAATAACAATGAAGCTCATCTCATCTCATTTTAATCATGTTACCTCAGTGAAATAAAATCATCCATCCATTTTCTATAACTGCTTATTCCAATAAGGGTTACAGGGTGGGGACAGCCATAGGCAGGGTACACCCTGGACAGGACACCAGTCTGTCTCAAGGAAATTGTTTTTTAAATGAGCTGATTTTATTTTAGGCACTAGTAAGTCCCTTCGGCTGCTCCCTTGTTTGCACTCGGGGTCGCCACAGCAAATCCAAGGTGGATCTGCATGTTGAATTGGCACAGGTTTTACGCCGGATGCCCTTCCTGACGCAACTCCACATTACATGGAGAAATGTGGTAGGGGTGGGATTTGAACCCGCAGCCTTCTGAACTGAAACCAAGCGCATTAACCACTTGGCCACCACCCCTGCCACATTTTATTTTAGGCACTACCACCTGATAAATGATAAATTGTTGTTTCAGCAAATGGCTCATGACTCATTACAGCATTCTTTTTTGAATGAGTAGTGTCTAATTTTAAATGTGCCCCTTCACATTATATAGTTTTACCAAAAAACAATACGTATCTTCAAGAGTTTATCTGATATGTAACTACAGCTTACTATCACTCTACAAGCAAGAGAGATGCAATGGATGTGCAGTAACTTTAAGAAGCACTTTAAGTAGGACAGTTGATCCAAAGTGACTCATTCACAGTTTCAGTTGCTTTTATTGTGGCCACACTTTTCTCTGAGTGTTTCGTTCTCCAAGTGAACAAATCTGATCACATCAAGGTAGTCTGTGTGCGTAAAGAGTGTGAGAGGTGGACACACTGGTGGCCTGCAGCCTCTTCACCAACACCAACCAGACAGACAGGTAAGAGCTGCCTTCCATGAAAAAAAAAACACACTAAAACTTTAACAGTAATATCAGTTATGTTTAGTGTCATACATGACTGTTTGTGTTGTTGAAACCCTCCATTTACATGTTTAAAAAAATATCACAAAATTAAATCAGTACAGAGGACCTAAAACCACATCTCTTTATTTTATATGGATAGTTGATTTCTGCGTGTTGATTTGGCACAAGTTTTATACTGGATGCCCTTCCTGACTCAACGCCACATGGAGAATGGGCAGAGGTGGGTTCTGAACCGGGAACCTTCTGCAGTGGAAACAAGGGTAGGCATGTGAACATTTGGCCACCACCTTTGCCTATGGATGACTGACTTCAATATTTTAGATTTCATCTTAAAAATATATATATACACGAGTATATCCAAAATTAACTTGGAAACCCTCCGTCTTCCCCCTAACTTTCCATAAATAGTCTCCCACAAGTAAAATGCCGGCTCCATTACAAATGCAACTCACCCCCCAAAAATGTACATGGATAAGACTGCTGAATATTGTCAATAAAATGTGGGAATGTAAACCTATTACAAATTTTAATGGAGGTAATTTGAGTTTCTTTCAGAGCCAGAAAGCATTGTAAGCTTTATGTACAGTGTCACTGGGGATGCTGTGCCTCTTTGGTGCATTTCAAAAGTAGAATGTTTTACTTAAAATAAATAATTCAGTATAAAAATTATATATTAAACAATAAAACTATGCTGTGTGGCATAGTGAAATGACATGCCATTGCACATTTATTTTCCTGAAGTGCATAGTTTTCTCTGCTCCACTATGAAGCTATAACTTCTTCTGTGTGTTGGTGGCTTTCCTCGCTCATCTCCTTGTACGGTCACTCAGTTTTTTGAGAACTGTCTATTCCGCACCACAGAGTGCCATACTGTTAGTAATTCTTTATAATTGATGTAAAGGCCAAGACATTAATTATGTCTTGGAAATGTTCATGTATCCATCCCCTGACTTGTCTGAAGAACACTGGATGCAAAAGTGAATCTCACAACAGTTCGTGATGCCGTCATAAAAACTGGGTGCTTTTCGTGTTGGAGGCACAAATTCATTTCATGAAGGGGGAACGGAATGAGGGGTGACACGGAGGGGTCGGGGGGGTATGGTTGGGGGGAGAACTAGAAACAGTACAAAAAAATCGGGTCAGGAAAATGTGAGTTATTTCGTGATGGGGCACGAAAAAAAAAGCGAGAATGAGCTGGGTTACATGTGTGCAGGTGCACTTACATCATTTTGGCTTTTACACTTTTATTTCTTTTAATTTACGATGTAGAGAGTTTACTTTCCACTCCGGGTTAAAAGGGTATAATTTTAGAAATGTTTAATACAAAAGCCTGAAATTTTTTTTTATTTTGTTTTTTGATGTCCTAAAAATGTTCAAACCTGTAAAGGCTCAAAGGGGCACAAAACTAAATCACTTCATAAACGCATCAGAAATAACTTTGGTTTGTTTTCATATAAATAAATCACACTGGGTTCTTTAGCAAACATTTAGTTTTAGGTGTTTTCAGTTACCTGCTTCTGTGAAGATGTTACCCAAGAAAGACACTTAAAAAACATGTTAAAGAGCATTTTATGTCTTAAAGTCTAGCCAACAGTAAAAGATACACACACACTTTTTTGTTTGTTTGTTTTTTTACGTACATGTATTTTATTGTCAAATAAATCATATTTGATTTTACAGTTTTTATGTCCCTCCTGCGGACCCCCGACGGTTCCGGTGCCGCTGCTCCGTACCGGCCATCGTCCATCTCCTCCTCAAGCCTGGACCCTGATCCAGATGCCGGAATCCCCGTGGCACGAACCCCTCTGCTCGTGCAGCCTCTCGTCTATCTCCCGGCCCGGAGGAGCTACACGGAACCCCGCGCACGCCGCAAACGGGAAATGACCCCCGCCGAGAAGAAAGACGCCATTTACCGGGAAAAACGGCTCAGGAACAACGAAGCGGCGAAACGGTCCCGAGAGAAGAAGAGACTGGACGACCTGCTGCGGGAGGGTCAGCTGCTGGCTCTGGCTGAGGAGAACGCACGGCTGCGCGCCCAGCTGCTCAGCCTGCAGTACCGCGGCGGTCTGCGGAGCGCGCACATCGCTGCGCCGGCACCGGCGCACAGCCACTTCGGTTGCGCAGGACCGTGGGCCGCCAGCAGGAGCAGCCCGGCCTCAGTCATGAGTTTGAAGCCAGAAGAAATTTACTGTGGAGGTTTAAGACCATTTCGAAGTGGTTTCAATCTTCCTCTTAGCGGCTTTTCCCCGGACAGCTGTGGCGCGCAGCCGGAGGACTGTTCCCTCCACATCCACGAATCCCCCCCAAGCGTCGTCTTCCATCCGATTCTGCCCACCTACACCCGATTGCCCCACCACCCCGCACCTTCATCTCAGCTGGGTGGTGCCGCTTCTCAGCTATACGGCTGTGCGCAATCATCTCCTGCATCCGTGGCACCGCGGCCTCCGTCTGCGCACGGGGAGCCAGGGCGCAGCTTTGGAGGCATCAGGAGCAGCTTCAGCTCTTCTGTCATCTGAAGGGCATTAGGATGGAGAAAGAGATGCTACAATGTTTCTGAGAAAATGCCACATTTGATTCTTTTTATTGCGAGTTCTTAAAAATAAAACCAACTTTAATTCTAATAAAATGCCCAATTTCAACGTCTTTCTGTATATTTTCTGAGTGTTTGCTTGATTACAAATGAGTTTTCAAATGAGCACAAAACTATTCACAAGTTTACATAGTTAATAACCATATTTCCACTTACAAAATAACACACACTCGGTGAATACTTTCATGCTTTAGTTGTACTCCGGCGTTTAATGCAGTTTATGTTGTAGTTTGCAAACAGTATGGTCAGACAGAAAACACTGCATTTTTTTGTTGTTGTTTTTTGCCGTTTATCTGCGGTGAAAGTGAAACTGAGCCGATTGTACTTGGCATTCCCCTGCGTGATTTCCTGCAAACTTTCAGTCGATGGAAAACCAAACGTTAAACCGTTTTATCGACGTGCAGCAGCGCCTCATCATGCATCTTATTCCACTGCTGATATTATTATTATTATTATTATTATTAAATGCGAATATTATCAATAATTGGCAGCTGGCTCTTAAAAGGCAGTGCTCACCCCCAAACCTTAATTAGGGTTAGATTTTCTTAATTGTTGGGAAATATGACAACATCTTTTACCATCACTAAAAGCCAGTTTCATTCATATTCCAAATCAGTTATAATTACATCAATCATCAAGGTCTTTTTTCAATAATACTAATTAAAAACAACACTGCAAAATCTTAATAATTATAATAATAAATTACTACAATTTCATGGAAATGAGCTAATATTTGAATCAGAAATGGTTTTTAGTTTTTGAACAAAACTGCGCTGTAAGGAACAATAAAACCTGAAACCATCGTACCTCTTCTGTCTTCTCGGATTTTGATCAAATTCCTTCAGTGCTTTTATGTATTTGATTAATATGGGATAAGAGATGGACAGTAAAAAAAAAAAGCTCATCTGCCCAAATGGGAGGATGTTGAATCTAAATGCTGCAGTGTTTTGTTATTGTGTGTATATCAGATTGAAGTATTTAATAGTGGCCTGTCATTAACCAATGAACACATTAGCAAAACATATTGTTTTCTGTAAAACAATTTTAATGTTTCAGAAGTAGCAAATTAATCAGTGTTTATATTTCCATCCTTAAGACATTTCTGGGTAAAGTGTTAAAGTTCTGTGGTAATTTAAAGCAACCTCAACACCTACAGAGAAACATGTTTAAATGGTAATGCTCACTGCCAGGGAGTAGAGGGTTGTAGGTTTGAGCCCAAGTGGCATCTTTCTGGGTGAGTGTGTGTGTTATTTGTCAAGTGTATGTGAATTTATTGTCTGAAGACACATGATTATGAAAATACTCAATATTGTACAGTGTAGATGTTAGCCAGATGACACAATGTTAAACACGTAACAGGGAAAGTGTTGAACTAGTACTGTTTAATGTCAATAAATATACACTGTGGTTTAAAAAAAATTAACACACTTAAAATGAAGCGTGACTTAAATATGTACATCAGTTGCACATAATCAGCAAGCTTCCTAATAACTTTTTTCTTTTCCAATTAGATACATAAATTATGACATTGGACACATTCTGATTTCACATACTTAAATCATGTCAGTACAGCAGAATTATTTTCAGTGCACAGACAATAAACAATTTCATGAGTGTATTTGTACTAACCAGGATTGCTTTATAACTGACTGCAAGTTATATTAATCTGTTTTGCAATTTTTTCACTCTTAAATAGATCAGAATTTTATTTTAAAAAGACTCAGCTTTCTTAAATTACTTTGATAAAATGACATAATTTAGCTGCTGAAAATATTGTGGGGTAGGCTACAGTAGCTAGCACCTAGCACGTCCTCTAGCCAACAATAAATTAACATTTAAGTGAAGATAATATATTTGTATAATGCAGTACTAAAACAAAGTGGAATTTGTACTCACTTGTATATATACTTGACAGTCTTGCATCTGAATTCTGTAAGTAAAACAGTTTAGTGAGATTATGGTCAACTAACATTAACAAACTATACTTTTTCATGGGTGCTGTTGAAAGAAAGTACTGTAATTTTCAGTTCCAATCTGTGGGACAAAGTGCCCCAAGGCTGAGCAGTTTTGTGGTTCAGTGCCTTGCTCAAGGATTGTCAACAATTTGGGTTCGAACACTGTTAATGGACAGAAGGACACGGTGAAAAACTGAAATAGTGAGGGAGCAGGGACAGGGACTGGAGCCTATCCCAGTGACCACTGAGCAAGAGGTGGGGTGGACCTGCACCATCGCAGGGCCAAGACACACAGAGACAAACTCGGCTGACTCGTTCACACTCCCACTCACAAGATATGGTCAATTTCATGTTGTCAAGTCACCAAACCTACATGTCTTTGAAAGTGTGAGCCGGAGAACCTGAAGGGAGCCCAAGCAAACACAGGAAGAACATGTAAACTCCACACAGGTTGGATTTGAAGCCAGGACAATGGTAATACTATAAATCATTAACATTCTGGTAAAATCTATAATTTTTGTTTGTGTTGCTGCATGAAAAATAATTGGGTGGTTGAGGACAACAGCTTTTTTAAGTGCACAAATGAAATGAATAATACTAAAGCACCGCGCTTGTATAGTACAAATCTCCATCAACACTAGGTTCCAATTCCACAAATTTTTACTTTTGGAAAAAATTTTCAAGGTCAAAGTCCTGTTAGAAGTGGCTTTTATAAGATAAAATATATCATTGAAGCGACGTGAAGCTCGCTCACACTCTAAGAAATAAAATGTTGAATTTAATTGAGAAAGTTAACGTAACTTTTCAATTAAGTGCAAAACAATATTGTAGTTGAAATTAATTAAATCAAATGAAACATTATTACTTAAATCCCTAAAATTAACAATTGCAAGTATATTGAAAATAATAGTATCATTACATTTTAAACCCTTGCGTTTCATTTCTTAGAGTGCATGGTACAGAGATTCCCAAATTTAAAGTCCACAGTGAAACAGGAAATAAATGTTGAACACTTCTTGGCATGGGTGTAGCTGGGTTGCACTGGACACCCCTGGTGCCACCCGGATGATTGACATGTCAAGGCACCACACATCTGGTTGAAAAGAGCCTTTTGAAATCAGTGACACATATTGACTGCTAGGTCCCTCCTGTACAGAGTCGGTGCCATGTTCCACAAAAAAAAGTTTATAATGGCACCTTAGAAGAAAAATGTTGGAGCCAGTTTTGAATTTGAACACATTGTCTGAACCACGGCAGCACGGTGACTTAGTGGTTAGAACTGTTGCCTCACAGCGAGAAGGTCGTGGGTTCAGTTCCCATGGCCTTTCTGTGTGGAGTTTGCATGTTCTCCCCGTATTTGCGTGGGTTTACTCCGGGTGCTCTGGTTTCCTCCCACATCCAAAGACATGCGGGTTAGATGGATTGGAATCTTTGAAATTGTCCGTAGGTGTGTGTGTGGGTGTGTCTGTATTTGTTTGTCTGTTTGTGGCCCTGCGACAGACTGGCATCCTGTCCTGGGTGTACCCCGCCTTGCGCCCCATGACTGCTGGAATAGGCTCCAGCCCCCCGCGACCCTTAATTGGACTAAGCGGTAGAAGATGAATGAATGTCTGAACCACAGAGTCCTAGTTATATGGCAAGTAAACACCGTTTACTAATGTCTAAAATTATCTTCATTAAACTCAAATTGATATATAATTGATATAGTATATCAAATTGATAGTATAGATAGATAAATTTAATTAAAAATATAAAATACAGCTTCCTGATGGAGTGATGAAGAGGAGGTTTTTCTTAAAAAGAAGACCTGACAGTTCAGCTAATTTGGCCACATTGTGTAGCCCGACTGTGAAGTAACTGAAACGTTAGAATCTGAATTTACATCAACATAAAAAAAATGCTTAAAGTGGCAGGGGGTTAAGAAGGGTGCAGCTGGAGGGGTTAGGGTTAGATTTTTAGCCATGCATATGCTCTTCAGAAGCATTTACTGAAAAAAAAGTTTGAAGGACCTAAAGCATGGTAAATGGACTGCATTTATATAGCACTTTTCCATCTGCATCAGACTCTCAAAGCGCTTTACAATAATGCCTCACATTCACCCCGACGTCAGGCTGCTGCCATAAAAGGCGTCCACTACACACACATGGTGAGGACTGTGTTCCAGGCATGTAAGATGCAAATAAAGGAAATGCTTAAAATGAGGGCAGAAGTTGGTGTGTGTGTGGGGGGGAAGCTCCCCAGAAGCAGAAGGTTTTCGCCATGATTATGCTCCCAGCGTATTTATTGAAAATAAAGTATGACGGACCTAATGAGATGGTGAGGACTCTTTTTCCAGGCATGTGAGAATGCAAATAAAGAAAATGCTTAAAGTGGCAGGTGGTTAAGAGGGCCATAGGTTGGAATTTTAGCCATGCTCATGCTCTCCAGAAGCATTTACCTGAAAAAAGTCTGAAGGACCTAAATGACATGGTGCAATGCTGAAGAGCTTTACTCCTTCATGTCCGACATACACATATTACATACATACACAGATACAGTCAATTCAGTTATTGTTACAATCTCCCTGTAAGTGCAGTAAGCGGTGCACTGTGCTTGCACACGTTTGCAGTCTGTACCATTTGCGGCTGGTGGTCTTGATTTTTAAGAGGCCTTCACTTCTCCAAGAAGAAGGACTTGCTACAGGCCTAAAAAACTGACAAGTGAGTGTATACTTGTAGCCAAATACAGTAACCGTTCAAACGTTCTCTCTCTCTCACACACACATACACACACACATACACATAATCACTTGTCATCAAATGACAACATCATTAGTGAATGATCACACCGTAGAAACCGCTATAAGCCATTCAGGCGGCCCGTCACAGCGGGTTTTTGTACTCTCTTAGGCTATATAGGAAGCATGTCTGATTATTTGATCCATTTAAATGCTTTAAAACTCACGTTTGATGAAGATGTTGAAGGTTTGAGGAAGTTGCTCAGCTGCATTCTGCAAACATATAGAATTCAGCCTGCAAGACTAGCTTCGGTTCAAAGCTTTGAATATTCCAGAACTCTCCGGGCTACATGAGATTTTGGAAAACAGTCTGGCCAATGTATGTTTTTCCTGGTCTGAGAGTCCTTCAGGTGCCTTTCGTCAAACTCCAGGTGGGCTGCCATGTGCCTTTTACTAAGGAGTGGCTTCTGTCTGGCCACTCTACCATACAGGCCTGATTGGTGGATTGCTGCAGAGATGGTTGTCTTTCTGGAAGGTTCTCCTCTCTCCACAGAGGAATGCTGGAGCTCTGACAGAGTGACCATCGGGTTCTTAGTCACCTCCCTGAGTCCTTCTCCCCCGATCGCTCAGAATAGACGGGCGGCCAGCTGTAGGAAAAGTCCTAGTGGATCTGAACTTCTTCCATTTACAGATGATGGAGGCCACTGTGCTCCCTGGGACCTTCAAAGCAGCAGAAATGTTTCTGTTCCCTTCCCCAGTTTTGTGCCTCGAGACAATCCTGTCTCGGAGGTCTACAGACAATTTCTTTGACTTCATAATTGGTTTGTGCTCTGACTGTCAACTGTGGGACCTTATATGTAGACAGGTGTGTCTCTTTCCAAATCATGTCCAATCAACTGAACTTGCCCCAGGTGGACTCCAATTAAGCTGTAGAAACATGTCAAGGATTGCAAATGATCTTCTTATGGCCTCGGACAGTGGACTCATCTCTGTGCTTGTTCTGTTAGATCTCAGTGCTGCTTTTGATACTGTTGACCATAAAATTTTATTACAGAGATTAGAGCATGCCATAGGTATTAAAGGCACTGCGCTGCGGTGGTTTGAATCATATTTGTCTAATAGATTACAATTTGTTCATGTAAATGGGGAATCTTCTTCACAGACTAAAGTTAATTATGGAGTTCCACAAGGTTCTGTGCTAGGACCAATTTTATTCACTTTATACATGCTTCCCTTAGGCAGTATTATTAGACGGTATTGCTTACATTTTCATTGTTACGCAGATGATACCCAGCTTTATCTATCCATGAAGCCAGAGGACACACACCAATTAGCTAAACTGCAGGATTGTCTTACAGACATAAAGACATGGATGACCTCTAATTTCCTGCTTTTAAACTCAGATAAACTGAAGTTATTGTACTTGGCCCCACAAATCTTAGAAACATGGTGTCTAACCAAGATCCTTACTCTGGATGGCATTACCCTGACCTCTAGTAATACTGTGAGAAATCTTGGAGTCATTTTTGATCAGGATATGTCATGCAAAGCGCATATTAAACAAATATGTAGGACTGCTTTTTGCATTTACGCAATATCTCTAAAATCAGAAAGGTTTTGTCTCAGAGTGATGCTGAAAAACTAATTCATGCATTTATTTCCTCTAGGCTGGACTATTGTAATTCATTATTATCAGGTTGTCCTAAAGTTCCCTAAAAAGCCTTCAGTTAATTCAAAATGCTGCAGCTAGAGTACTAACGGGGACTAGAAGGAGAGAGCATATCTCACCCATATTGGCCTCTCTTCATTGGCTTCCTGTTAATTCTAGAATAGAATTTAAAATTCTTCTTCTTACTTATAAGGTTTTGAATAATCAGGTCCCATCTTATGTTAGGGACCTCGTAGTACCATATCACCCCAATAGAGCGCTTCGCTCTCAGACTGCAGGCTTACTTGTAGTTCCTAGGGTTTGTAAGAGTAGAATGGGAGGCAGAGCCTTCAGCTTTCAGGCTCCTCTCCTGTGGAACCAGCTCCCAATTCAGATCAGGGAGACAGACACCCTCTCTACTTTTAAGATTAGGCTTAAAACTTTCCTTTTTGCTAAAGCTTATATTTAGGGGTGGATCAGGTGACCCTGAACCATCCCTTAGTTATGATGCTATAGACGTAGACTGCTGGGGGGTTCCCATGATGCATTGAGTGTTTCTTTCTCTTTTTGCTCTGTATGCACCACTCTGCATTTAATCATTAGTGATTGATCTCTGCTCCCCTCCAGGGGGTCGTTTTGACCGTTGGGGTTTTACATAATTATTGTATGGCCTTGCCTTACAATATAAAGCGCCTTGGGGCAACTGTTTGTTGTGATTTGGCGCTATATAAAAAAAATTGACTGATTGATTGATGATCAGTGGAAGCTGGAGGCACCTGAGCTCAATTTTGAACTTCATGGCAAAGGCTGTGAATACTTTTGTATATGAGATTTTATAGTTTTATATTTTTAATAAGTTTGCAAAAACCTAAAAAAAAACTTTTCACATTGTCATTATGGGGTGTTGTGTGTAGAATTTGCGGCCAGTTGAACGCTGCCTTTTGGCAGCCCAATTGCCAGAACTTCGTCGTAGAAACGGAGAACTTTAATCCCTGTACTTTTGTCTTATTTCATCTGTGTGCTCTTCCAATCATCACTCATACAACAGCAGTTGAAGAAAAAATCAGCACTAAGCTTTTTTTTTGGAATCTTAAAGCACACTTCAAAGCTTTGGATCGAAATGTTTCACCAGCTGAATTCAAAACAAGAAGCTGATTGTGTTCTATCTAAGCTACAATACAGAGTTTTCAATTGCTAATATTTAATATCAAGGTCGGATATCACATAATTCAAAGCAAAGATTGCAGCTGAATCACTCCGGAATATTCAATGCTTTGAATTGAAGCTAGTCTCACAGACTGTATTCAAAACATGCAGCCGGTGGTAAGTGTCATCAGACTTGAACAGCTTCATCAAACAGTGAGTTTTAAAGCACTGAAATGGTTCAAATGCATTAGACATGCTCCCATTTAGCCTAACAGAATAACAATAACACACTGTGAAGGGTTGCCTGAACAGCTTATAGTGGTTCTATGCCCTGATCATTCATTGATTGATATTGTCATCTGATGACAGGTGATACTGTGTGTGTGTGTGTGTGTGTGTGTGTGTGTGTGTGTGCGCGCGCATGCGCACATGCACTAATGCCTGAAATAAAGAGTCCAGAGAGAGAGCATTAACAAGGTTTTGGCTACAAATATACACTCAGTTGCCAGTTTATTAGGTACACCTGGTGAAACGTAGTGTTGTCCTGTAGCAAATCCCACTTCATAAAGACGTGAAGGTGTGTCCTCTTATAGTCAATATCACCAGCTCCCACTGTGTGTCACTGTGATGAAGGCCAGTGTGTGCTGCAACGTTTTAATGTATGTATGTGGTTTTGCTACATCCATAAAATATAAAACATGAAAAATATACAGTAGTGTTCAGAATAATAGTAGTGCTATGTGACTAAAGATTAATCCAGGTTTTGAGTATATTTCTTATTGTTACATGGGAAACAAGGTACCAGTAGATTCTCACAAATCCAACAAGACCAAGCATTCATGATATGCACACTCTTAAGGCTATGAAATTGGGCTATTATTTAAAAAAAAAATAGAAAAGGGGGTGTTCACAATAATAGTAGTGTGGCATTCAGTCAGTGAGTTCTTCAATTTTGTGGAACAAACAGGTGTGAATCAGGTGTCCCCTATTTAAGGATGAAGCCAGCACCTGTTGAACATGCTTTTCTCTTTGAAAGCCTGAGGAAAATGGGACGTTCAAGACATTGTTCAGAAGAACAGCGTAGTTTGATTAAAAAATTGATTGGAGAGGGGAAAACGTATACGCAGGTGCAAAAAAGTATAGGCTGTTCATCTACAATGATCTCCAATGCTTTAAAATGGACAAAAAAAAAACAAACATGTGGAAGAAAATGGAAAACAACCATCAAAATGGATAGAAGAATAACCAGAATGGCAAATGCTCACCCATTGATCAGCTCCAGGATGATCAAAGACAGTCTGGAGTTACCTGTAAGTGCTGTGACAGTTAGAAGACGCCTGTGTGAAGCTAATTTATTTGCAAGAATCCCCCGCAAAGTCCCTCTGTTAAATAAAAGACGTGCAGAAGAGGTTACAATTTGCCAAAGAACATCAACTGGCCTAAAGAGAAATGGAGGAATATTTTGTGGACTGATGAGAGTAAAATTGTTCTTTTTGGGTCCAAGGGCCACAGACAGTTTGTGAGATGACCCCCAAACTCTGAATTCAAGCCACAGTTCACAGTGAAGCATGGTGGTGCAAGCATCATGATATGGGCATGTTTCTCCTACTATGGTGTTGGGCCTATATATCGCATACCAGGTATCATGGATCAGTTTGGATATGTCAAAATACTTGAAGAGGTCATGTTGCCTTATGCTGAAGAGGACATGCCCTTGAAATGGGTGTTTCAACAAGACAATGACCCCAAGCACACTAGTAAACAAGCAAAATCTTGGTTCCAAGCCAACAAAATTAATGCCTCGCAGATGTGAAGAAATCATGAAAAACTATGGCTATACAACTAAATACTAGTTTAGTGATTCACAGGATTGCTAAAAAAGCAGTTTGAACATAATAGTTTTGAGTTTGTAGCATCAACAGCAGATGCTACTATTATTGTGAATACCACCTTTTCTACTTTTTTTTACTAATAGCCCAATTTCATAGCCTTAAGAGTGTGCATATCATGAATGCTTGGTCTTGTTGGATTTGTGAGAATCTACTGAATCTGACGGTACCTTGTTTCCCATGTAACAATAAGAAATATACTCAAAACCTGGATTAATCTTTTTAGTCACATAGCACTACTATTATTCTGAACACTACAGTATAATACTAACAGGTTACACACATCAGAGTTTGATTCAGAGACTGAAATGAAAACAATCTTCACCAAAAAAGCCATCACCTCCCACCTATTCTGAAATCCAAAAAACTGTTTGGGCGTAACTAAAGCTGCCTCATGAAGAGACAACTGCTATTATGTACAACTACCAGTCCCCATATGTCAAAGAATATAAAGTCCAGGCCAAAAGTCTGGACACACCTTCTCATTTTATTTTCATGACTATTTAGTATATTGTAGATTCTCACTGAAGGCATCAAAACTATGAATGAACACATGTGGAGTTACGTACTTAACAGAAAAAGGTGAAATAACTGAAAACATGTTTTATATTCTAGTTTCTTCAAAATAGCCACTCTTTGCTCTGATTATTGCTTTGCACACTCTTGGCATTCTCTCGATGAGCTTCAAGAGGTAGTCACCTGAAATGGTTTTCCAACAGTCTTGCCTTCACCCTGCGGTCCAGCTCACCCCAAACCATCTCGATTGGGTTCAGGTCCGGTGACTGTGGAGGCCAGGTCATCTGCCGCAGCACTCCATCACTCTCCTTTCATTCATAGTTTTGATGCCTTCAGTGAGAATCTACAATGTACTAAATAATCATGAAAATAAAATGAGAAGGTGTGTCCAGACTTTTGGCCTGGACTTTATATTCTTTGACATATGGGGACTGGTAGTTGTACATAACAGCAGTTGTCTCTTCATGAGGCAGCTTTAGTTACGCCCGAACAGTTTTCTGGATATATATATATATATATATATATATATATAAATCTTAGAAACATGGTGTCTAACCAGATCCTTACTCTGGATGGCATTACCCTGACCTCTAGTAATACTGTGAGAAATCTTGGAGTCATTTTTGATCAGGATATGTCATTCAAAGCGCATATTAAACAAATATGTAGGACTGCTTTTTTGCATTTACGCAATATCTCTAAAATTAGAAAGGTCTTGTCTCAGAGTGATGCTGAAAAACTAATTCATGCATTTATTTCCTCTAGGCTGGACTATTGTAATTCATTATTATCAGGTTGTCCTAAAAGTTCCCTGAAAAGCCTTCAGTTAATTCAAAATGCTGCAGCTAGAGTACTGACGGGGACTAGAAGGAGAGAGCATATCTCACCCATATTGACCTCTCTTCATTGGCTTCCTGTTAATTCTAGAATAGAATTTAAAATTCTTCTTCTTACTTATAAGGTTTTGAATAATCAGGTCCCATCTTATCTTAGGGACCTCGTAGTACCATATCACCCCAATAGAGCGCTTCGCTCTCAGACTGCAGGCTTACTTGTAGTTCCTAGGGTTTGTAAGAGTAGAATGGGAGGCAGAGCCTTCAGCTTTCAGGCTCCTCTCCTGTGGAACCAGCTCCCAATTCAGATCAGGGAGACAGACACCCTCTCTACTTTTAAGATTAGGCTTAAAACTTTCCTTTTTGCTAAAGCTTATAAAAAAATTGATTGATTGATTGATATATATATATATATATATATATATACACACACACACACACACACACACACACATGTTGTTGTTCGTCCTTCGGGGTCGAAGATGACCATGGCTCCACTAGGTGGGTAGTCAGTGACGGTGTGTCCGGAGGTGGCTGATGAGGCCAATCCGGGCTTGAAAGGTGCGCCCACATGTGGGACACACATGGGTAGGTACTGCGGTGGAGGTAGAGGTAGCTCGGGCCTTGCGTGCGGCTCGTTTTGTTTGGGCGTCCGCGATCCGCCTGGCCTCTGCTGCGCGGGCGCCACTGGTGGTCTTGCTGTGCCACTGAGGGCAGTTGTGGGCAAGCGTTTCCCAGGAGGTGAGCTCAAAGCCCAGGTTTTTCAGGGACGCTTTGAGACAGTCTTTGTAGCGTTTCTTCTGCCCCCCGACAGAGCGCTTGCCCTGGCACAATTCTCCATACAGGAGCTGCTTTGGCAGTCGAGTGTCTGGCATTCTGATTACGTGGCCAGTCCATCTGACTTGCGTCTTCTGCAGGAGGGTGTAGATGCTGGGGAAGTCGGCTCGCTCAAGGACCTCCGTGTCCGGGACTTTGTCCTGCAACCTGATGTGGAGGAGGCGACGGAGGCAGCTCATATGGAAGTGGTTGAGCTGCTTGGCATGTCTGCTGTAGACAGGCCAGGTCTCACTGGCATAGAGCAGGGTGGTTAGAACCACTGCACGGTAGACCTTCAGCTTGGTGGTAATGCTAAGTCATCTCCATTCCCAGACATTCTCACGGAGCCTTCCAAATGAGGTGCTGGCTTTTGCAACCCTGTTGTTGATTTCTGCATCGATGTTGACTGCGCGAGAAAGGGTGCTACCCAGGTATGTAAAGCTGCCTGCAGATTCTGTCCTGTCACTGTGATGTGGGGTTCTTGGTATAGTTTTCCAGGTGCTGGTTGGTACATAACTTCAGTCTTTTTGGTGCTGATGGTGAGACCGAAGTTGTCACATGCTCTTGAGAAGCAGTCCATTTCATGCTGCATCTTATGTTCTGTAGCTGCGTTGAGCGCGCAATCATCAGCAAACAATAGATCTCTGATGACGTCTCTGTCACCTTGGTGACAGCCTGGAGGCACCTGAGGTTGAAGAGCCCGCCGTCAGTCCTGTATCTGAGGTAAATGCCGTCCTGGCCGTCCTGGAAAGCGTCGGTCAGCATGGCGGAAAAGACCATGCTGAACAGTGTCGGGGCAAGAACGAAGCCCTGCTTTACGCCGTTGGTGACTGGGAAGGCCTCTGACTCGTCACCATCATCCAGAACTTTCACCATCATGCCATCATGGAACTGTCGCACCATTGTGATGAACTTGCTGGGGCAGCCAAACTTCTCCATGATTTTCCACAGGCCTTCTCTGCTGACCGTATCGAAGGCCTTCGTCAGATCGGCAAAGGTCACGAAGAGGTCGCTGTGTTGCTCCTGGCACTTTTCCTGAAGTTGGCGCGCAGCAAATATCATGTCCACAGTTCCACGTTCGGCACGGAATCCGCATTGACTTTCTGGGAGGAGGCCCTGCTCAAGGTGTTTTAGTAGGCGGTTGAGCAGGACTCGAGCCAGGATTTTCCCTACGATGGACAGAAGGGAAATGCCTCTGTGGTTGTCGCATTGCTGGCGGTTGCCTTTCCTCTTGTAGATGTGGACGATACTGGTGTCCTTCAACTGTTGGGGGATCTCGCCTGCGCTCCACAATGACTGGAAGAGTTTGGTCAGTCTTTGCAGCAATGCTGGGCTGCCTGCCTTGTACACTTCAGCAGGGATAGCATCTGATCCTGGAGCTTTGCCGCTGGAGAGCTGTTTGATGGCCTGTCTGACTTCATCTTCTGTGGGTGGAGTGTCGAGGTCTTCGTTGACCTCCACTTGAGGTAGGCGCGCAATGGCCTCTTCATTGACTACGGCAGGGCAATTGAGGACCTGGTTGAAATGTTCAGCCCATCTCTCCAATATCTGCTTCTTCTCTGTCAGCAGTTGGGTCCCATCTGCAATGAGGAGGGGGGAGGAGCCTGAGGACTGAGGTCCGTAGACAGCCTTCAGCGAGTCGTAGAAGCGCTTGGTGTTGTGACTGTCTGCATAGCCCTGGATTTCATCGGCCTTCTTGCTGAACCAGGCATCTTGCATCTCACGTATCTTCTTCTGGACCCTCTGCCTGGCGTTGGTGAAAGCATCTTTCTTCGCTTGTGAGGAGGGGTCGTCCTGGTGAACGCGGAACAGCTGGTGTTTCTCTGTCAGCAGGGACTGAATCTCTTCCTTGTTCTCGTCGAACCAGTCCTGGTTTTTACGTATGGTTGGTCCGAGGTGTTCGAGAGCCGTGGAGTAGACAGTGTCTCTGAACGCAGCCCACTGTTCCTCAATGCTGTCCTGGTCGTTCAGCGTGTCGGGCAGCCTGTCATCCAAGTCACTGGAGAGTTGGTCAGCGATCTTCTTCAGCTTTGAGACGTTGAGCCTCTTTACAGCCTTCTGACCCTGGGGTCTTCTTGCTGGTTGGATGCAAAGTTTGCACTTAGAGATGATGAGCCGGTGGTCAGTCCAGCACTCAGCGCCGCACATCGACTTGGTCACCCGCACGTCCTGCCTATCCCTCTTCCTGGTGATGACATAATCGATCAGATGCCAGTGCCTGGAACGCGGGTGCATCCAAGATGTCTTGTTGCGGATGGGGAGATGGAACAGGGTATTGGTGATGACGAGGTCGTGTGCAGCACAGGTTTTGAGAAGCAGCAGTCCGTTGCTGTTGCACTTGCCAATGCCATGTCTTCCAATGGCTCCATCCCAGGTCTGGTGGTCGACCCCTACTGTAGCATTGACGTCCCCGAGGACAAAAAGTTTCTCGGACTGTGGGACTGCTGCAATAAGGGTGTCGAGTTCTTCGTAGAACTTGTCCTTGATGTCTTCAGGATTTGTCATGGTGGGGGCATATGCACTAATCAGAGTCGCATTGTTCTTTTCCCCCAGCGGGAGCTGAAGAATCATCAGTCGTTCATTGATGCCCTCTGGAAGCTTGGCAAGTTTCCTTGCGAGATGGGACTTGATAGCAAAGCCAACTCCTGCTTCTCGCCGTTCAGCGCTGCTGCGACTGCTCCAGAAGAAAGTGTATCCGCCACCTTGCTCTGTGAGCTGGCCCTTGTCCGCAAGGCGTGTTTCGCTGAGTGCCACTATGTCCACGTTGTAGCGAGCTAGTTCCCTGGCCACTAGCGCCGTTCTTCTTTCTGGCCTGTCTGCTTTGATGTTATCCAGCAGGGTTCGCACATTCCATGTGCCAAGATTTAATACCTTCACTTTCTTTTTTGCTGAGTTATGACTGCTGAGTGGGATCCCCGCAAGCCGCGGTATGCTTAACGGGGTGAGTTTGAAGCAGGCTATGTTTGAGGCACCTTTTCTAGCCCCTTCCTCCGTGGAGGTGAGCAGAGTGATCCTAAACAGGGCTGCTCAGTCGCCCAGGGGGCTGCCGAACTCCACTGCTACTTCAGTCCAGTAGAGAGCGATCCTATGCCCTGGGCCACCTGTGTGCAGGTTTGTGACTACAGCTCCCAGTGTATCCGCACCTGCTGCTTCGCCACTACGGTGGTGGTGGGTGGAGGGTGGAGTCATGACTTGCGCGTGACTTGGATTTAAGTGAGGGAGAGTTGCGTACAGTCGTCAGCCTCACTCTCTTATCCCGGCCCATCTGTGTCCAGTGGCAAGACATAGTCAGGACGGCTGGAGATGGCTCGGGATGCAGTGGATGGCCAACAGTGTCCTTAGTGTCTCACTGTGCCCTGTTCGCGCTCCACAGCGCTTTGCTGGGGCCGCCTTTCTGCCTGTTGAACCAATCTGTTGGTTTCCTCCACACAGTCCGCCGGATCCAGTCTTCGCATGCAAGGGTAGACAAGCCCGAATTCACTGAGGGTTTTAGACCCGTCAGCTACCCTCCTATATATATCCACACATATACACACACACACACACATATATATATACACACACACACACACACACACATATATATATATATATATATACACACACATATATACACACACATATATATACACACACACACACACACACACACACACATATATATATATATATATATATATATATATATATATATATATATATATATATATATATATATATATATATATATATATATATATATATATATATATATAGTAAACAAGTGATTATCACAGATTAAATAAAACTATTGTTCCATTTGAATAAATTTGTGGTGACATCACTTTATGCATTATTTATTTTCTAACTTAATAAAATCATCTTGGTTTGGCTATCTTTATTTTGATAATAGAATTATCTTGTATAATGCATCTCTTTTGATAATTGTAAAAGGTCAAGTCAGTATAACCAGCCTTGGGTCAAACAGTGCAAAAAAAAAAAAAAAATCTTTGCATGATAACGTTTTAATCAGACAAAGCACTAAACAGAAACACCCTAAAATCAGAGGAGAGTTTTTAAAATGTTACACACGTTGCATTTTTCTGGTTATTGATTACGACTGCAATAACAATTTTGTTTGTTTCATCCCTCCACTGACATTTCGATTTAAAGTTACCAAAATGGACAGAAACAAAGACAAACAATTGAATCTAAAATTTAAATTTTAGACATCTGCAGGTTAGACTACGAAAAATCTTCCAAGGACAGAAACTGCTGTTCCATGTTTTTAATATTTAATCTGTACAACAGGTCAAAATAATGTTTTGAAGGTGGCACTTTTATTTTCAAGAAAATGAATTACATTACACACCTGATGTGTTTTACTTAATGTTACAAAAAAATGTGTCAAGCAGAGAAGATTAAAAACGATACTTCTGATTCATGGAAACAGGAGAAGTAACAAAGATTTAATAACCTTTAAAAATCATCACACCATTAGACTGACTTTATTACACATATTTAAGGGCCACTCGAAAACAGGCACTGTTAATATGGCAACTGCAGCCAACAGTAGTTAGTGCTTTTTTCCTGGAATGAGGCCTCAATTATATGTTTGAGATTTAGAATGGATCCATAGATTTAAATAAAAGATACTGATAATGCACAAGACATTACAGTCAGCTATAACATACGGAAGGACGTCGACTGAAAAACTGCATGAATACAGTACCATCATGCCATTGTCAGTTGATGACATATTCTTGAGCACACCATTTCCATTTTTAAATTGACACCATTGAAGCCAGTGGCAGCTCTGTGTGGGGACGTCAGCAGCACCATATCAATATCAAGATAAAGAAGGGGCAGAAACCGGAGGTGGACAGAGTGAGTGTCAAAGACAGGAAAACAACACACAGACCAAAAAGGAGAGGAGAGGTGAGAAACTATAAAGAGAAAAAGGCCCCTACTCCTCCTCCTAACATATGTATCAAATGCACGACGCGCTGTCAAAGGGGAGTTCTGCAAGTGTAAAAGCGCATTCACATCTGTGTGAGTTCGGTCAGTGGCTTCTTCACTGGCACTCAAAGGTAAGGCATCAAGATCTTTTTAACATTAAAAGTGGTTTGAAGTTTGTATTTTATGACCAGCTGTCACATTTTTAAGAGGAAGAAGTGGTCAAGAAGTTAATGAACAAAGTAGCTTTTCTTTTGACACATACACAATTTTTATCTGATGCTCATACAAATGTACAGGATGTGAATAAAAGGCATTGTTAATATGATCACTCCACGCCAAATATGAAATTCCCAACCCAACACAAAGCAGTACCTGAAACAAATATTGCTGCATTATTAATACCTCAGGAGCAGAGTACTGTGCGTTGCATCTTTCTTTTACAAAGTATATTTTGGAGTAACATGTTCATGTTTTAAAATGTTGCCCAAATGTGGGAACAAATACATGAACTTTTCAGTGTTTTGTATGTTTAAAGTCACAAAAATACCACAGTAAGTTGGAATTTGGAAACTCACAATATTATTTGTGTATTTGTCTGTTTGAGTGAGTGACAAAATATTATACTAAGTACAACAACGCAAAAAAACAAAACTTGTTTTACGCAATACTTCTCAAAAACTGCAGTTACAATGTACTTTGTGATTAGTCATGAAATAAGGTCGTATAAAAGCTAGTGTTCAAATGTCTTTATGTTAATTGTTATGTATAACTGATTAGAGTTAAAATAATTGCTGGTTTTAATGTTATTAGAGAGAAAATAATATATTTCTGATATCTGAGCCTCAACTGAATAACTTTCATAATCATAGTATTACTGTTAGTGTAAGTTATTGATATGTGTTTATTATTGTTTTATACTGCATAACCATGAAAAAATTGAAACCCCTCTACATACATTTTGACAAAAGAATTTTAAAAGGTTGTAAAAAAATGCATGAAAAGGCATTATTTACTTGGAATTGTTGGCATTTTTGTTTGTGAGATCATTACGAGTTACATACTTTACACTCACCTTCCAGAAAAAATAGGCAAATCTGTAGTGAAAGGCAATACATCATTTCTTCAATAAATGTTATCTTCTGCTTTTGTTCAGACTGCTATACAAATTAATTGTGAATTGAATGAATTTTATGATGCACTTTGAAGCTGTCATTTTTGGAAGTGTATGACTATATTATATTTTATTTGTATATTGAATAAACAGTATATATCATGTAAATGTGAAAAATAATTTCACAAAAAATGGTTGTTTTAAAAATGAACATAGACACAATTGTGAGCACTATTTCTGAAGAGAACCTGATACATACAGACAAACAAACAGATACAACACCGATTTAAACACATGACAGAACAAAACAGTAAAACAGTCTAATAAAAGAGCAGCACGATATTAGGGACTAACGATCATTTTTGTCAATGATTATTCTAAACATGGGCAGCACCGTGGCTTAGTGGTTATCACTAAGCCACACTGCGAGAAGATCATGGGTTCAAGTCCCACCTGTGGCCTTTCTGTGTGGAGTTTGTAAGTTCTCCTCGTGTTTGCGTGGGTTTCCTCCGGGTGCTGCGGTTTCCTCCCACATCCAAAGACATGTAGGTTAGATGGATTGGAATCTTTGAATTGTCCGTAGGTGTGCGTGTGGGTGTGACTGTTTGTTTGTCTGTTTGTGGCCCTGTGACAGACTGGCATCCTGTCCTGGGTGTACCCCGCCTTGTGCTCTATGACTGCTGGGATGAGCTCCAGCCGCCCGTGACCCTTAATTGGACTAAGTGGTTGAAGATGAGTGTGTGTGTGTTACTCGAAACATTATTTTTCAGTTTAATGTATGTGTAACTTTGTGATTAGAAGAGATATTGGGTAACTTACCAGTAAACAATGGCGATGGCATTTACCAGTAATTTTTCAATCTCATTCAAGCATTTACTCCTGAAAAATATTTATTTTACAACTACAACAACAACAATTACTTTCAATAATAAAAATCACAATACAAAAATGTTTTAAAAAATCATGAAGGAAGAAAACCTTGCAAAAAGCTTTGCCTCTTCATTTCACACAAAAAAGACAGAGAAAGATATAAAATAAAATAAAATAAAATACTATTAATCTCCAAAGTTAAGATTTACACAGTGTAAGTCTAATTAGAAAAGGTGTTTGGTGTACTCTGTTAATTGTAAATGGACTCTATTTATAGAGCACGTTCCCTCTCTGATCTGTTGAAATAGTCAAATAGTTGACAACTAATCTAGCGAATAAATTATTAATGTCAACTCAAAGCAGTGAAAATCCCAATACACTTTAATTTTTTTTTTTTTTTAATCTGAATTACAACTTGAAAGCATGGCATTAACACAGTGGATTACACGGAAACATTGTTTGTGGTTCTAGAAGATATTTATTCAAAACTCCTAAGTTGGCTGCCGGTGGACGTTGCCCAGTGTTGGTTGGGTATCCTGTATCCATTTTTGCTAGCTGTACAGGAAAAGGTTGTCGACTGTGTCTGGGTCCACACATGTCCAGTCCTTGGCAACAGAGTTACCACGAGCAGAAAATAGTATCTTTGATGGAATTGCTGTGAACGAGCAGAAAATTTTATTCTTTTTCTTTATGATTTACCCTTAAAAATTGTCAGAAAACCATTCTATCTGAATTACCCAACTCGTCACCTAGAAACAAAATTACTCAACTAGACATACTAGCTAGTTCCTACCTTATTCCAAAATATATTTCTTGAACCAGTTTAAAACAAACAAACAAACAACAACAACAAAAAAACTCATCATAGAACAAGACATAAATAAACAATGTTCTCCCTTTAACTCAGTGTAAACAATATTTACACTGTAAATTTTGGGATTATAACTGAAATAGTCCAGGTGTTATTTGCAAAAAAAACAGCAAACTCAGTGTTATATTTGTAAGATGCTTTCCAGTAATGATAGACAGTGTATGTGTGTGTGTGTGTGGGGGGGGGGGTATTGTCCATTAAGAAATTTAAGACCTTAACAGCCATAACAAATGCAGTTGTTCTTACTTTACTCCCCTGATACCCTGGAGGGGGCACACTGGGTCATACATCCGTAATGGCAGTTTGTATTTCCAACACAAACCTGCGACAGACTGGCGTCCTGTCCAGGGTGAACCTGCCTCATGCCCTGTGACTGCTGGGATAGGCTCCAGTCCCCTGTGACCCGTAACTGGAGTTAAGCAGTTGAAGATGAGTGAGTTATTGGTTGGCAGTGAGCACAGAAGAACAGATGGTTGATTATGAGAAAACATGGCTGAGTGTGAGAAAAACAGACACGTTAAAAGAAGAAGTCTGAGAGTTCCTCACAGCAGGCTGGCTATAATTAGAGATGAAGCAGCAGGTGCGACTGTGCACCAGAGGAGCGAGCGGCCTCGGCCTCCAGAGATGTTTCACTCAAACAGCCTGGGTTGTTTTTTTTTTAAGTCATCTCTCTCTCTCTCTTCCTGCTGTTGCTGTTTTTGGGGTGGCACACTTCGAGTACACAACACAATCTTCATGTGCCCGAATATAAGCGTCTACTTGCTGGGCACACATGTTTATTTTTAACCTGTGCACACACGGCCTTATCACTACACACAGGGCACACGGTCTCTAGATCTGGTTTTGATTTCCCATGGCAGCTCCTGGAGACTATGAACTCTGTAAACATGCAGATTCTTCACTCTACGTGTGGATAACACTGAAGTTAAAATGAGAACTACAGAGAGCACTTTTTTGATTTCTTTGAAAGTTTAGTTCAAGCTGCATAATGCACTAGTTCCTCTTTGTGAACTCTTGCGTGTCGCTTCACTTTGCAGCTCGTCTATAAAGGTGTCAATTATAACGCCAAAACATATAGTACGTCTGAGTAAAAACAGAATAAGACAGTAAAAACAGAATAAGACACACTTATTGCACTGAAAGCATGACAGAGTTAAGGCCATAGCCCAAAGACAAATAAGTATATTTGCAGGTTGACTTGCCTCACACGGCTTCGACACCATTTATCCTTCACTTCCCATAAAACCACCCGCTTACTTACACCAGTGACATGCAACTCATTACAAGCTGTCAGACTGGCTGCTCCAAATGTCAAGACATTTGAGTTTGCCTTTTGCAACATGTAGCATAATGCTAAAAATAAAAACACACACAAAAAAACACTGTTTTCAGTTTAAAAATAAATACACTCAACAAAATATAAACGCAACACTTTTGGTTTTGTTCCCATTTTGTATGAGATGAACTCAAAGATCTAAAACTTTTTCCACATACACAATATCACCATTTCCCTCAAATATTGTTCACAAACCAGTCTAAATCTGTGATAGTGAGCACTTCTCCTTTGCTGAGATAATCCATCCCACCTCACAGGTGTGCCATATCAAGATGCTGATTAGACACCATGATTAGTGCACAGGTGTGCCTTAGACTGTCCACAATAAAAGGCCACTCTGAAAGGTGCAGTTTTATCACAGCACAATGCCACAGATGTCGCAAGATTTGAGGGAGTGTGCAATTGGCATGCTGACAGCAGGAATGTCAACCAGAGCTGTTGCTCGTGTATTGAATGTTCATTTCTCTACCATAAGCCGTCTCCAAAGGCGTTTCAGAGAATTTGGCAGTACATCCAACCAGCCTCACAACCGCAGACCACGTGTAACCACACCAGCCCAGGACCTCCACATCCAGCATGTTCACCTCCAAGATCGTCTGAGACCAGCCACTCGGACAGCTGCTGAAACAATCGGTTTGCATAACCAAAGAATTTCTGCACAAACTGTCAGAAACCGTCTCAGGGAAGCTCATCTGCATGCTCGTCGTCCTCATCGGGGTCTCGACCTGACTCCAGTTCGTCGTCGTAACCGACTTGAGTGGGCATATGCTCACATTCGCTGGCGTTTGGCACGTTGGAGAGGTGTTCTCTTCACGGATGAATCCCGGTTCACATTGTCCAGGGCAGATGGCAGACAGTGTGTGTGGATCGAGTGGCCCATGGTGGCAGTGGGGTTATGGTATGGGCAGGTGTCTGTTATGGACGAAGAACACAGGTGCATTTTATTGATGGCATTTTGAATGCACAGAGATACCGTGATGAGATCCTGAGGCCCATTGTTGTGCCATACATCCAAGAACATCACCTCATGTTGCAGCAGGATAATGCATGGCCCCATGTTGCAAGGATCTGTACACAATTCTTGGAAGCTGAAAATGTCCCAGTTCTTGCATGGCCGGCATACTCACCAGACATGTCACCCATTGAGCATGTTTGGGATGCTCTGGACCGGCGTATACGACAGCGTGTACCAGTTCCTGCAAATATCCAGCAACTTCGCACAGCCATTGAAGAGGAGTGGACCAACATTCCACAGGCCATAATTGACAACCTGATCAACTCTATGCGAAGGAGATGTGTTGCACTGCATGAGGCAAATGGTGGTCACACCAGATACTGACTGGTATCCCCCCCCCACCCCCAATAAAACAAAACTGCACCTTTCAGAGTGGCCTTTTATTGTGGGCAGTCTAAGGCACACCTGTGCACTAATCATGGTGTCTAATCAGCATCTTGGTATGGCACACCTGTGAGGTGAGATGGATTATCTCAGCAAAGAAGTGCTCACTATCACAGATTTAGACTGGTTTGTGAACAATATTTGAGGGAAATGGTGATATTGTGTATGTGGAAAAAGTTTTAGATCTTTGAGTTCATCTCATACAAAATGGGAGCAAAACCAAAAGTGCTGCGTTTATATTTTTTTTGAGTGTAACTGGCTGGTGTGGTTGTGAGAATAATTCTTAAAAATATAGTAAAAACACAAATATATTTACAGACCAACCTGTAAATTTTATGGCATTAAGTTGTTGCAATTTACAAATACAATAAAAAACTAGAAGCACTCGGAGAGCGCAAACCTCCGCCAGAGCCATAGGGTCACTGACGTGGAATACCCTTTGGCAAAGAGACTTATTCCACATCGTTTCACGCATCCACCGTCATGTTTCAGATTCAGTGATTAAACCCTTAGCTTCAGCAAATGCATTTATAAAGAGAAACTGCGTGAACTACACAAGTTTTTTTATTTTCTAATAACAAGTTTATTCAATGAGGAGAAACAAATGCTAAAAAATTATTGTTGTGTCGTAACTTAATTTTTGTTTTGTTTTCAGCCTTTGTGACCAGTCTTCATGAAGTTAGATGCAAAAATGTTGAAATTGGCCCTATCCTGCAATGATAAAGAATCCTTAAAAAATTACTGGATCCGGATCGTGTTCCGGATCATTAACAAAAATTTAATGACTAAGTTAGGCCAAGATACAACCCCGGTAAAAATTTCATTGAAATCTGTTGAGGATTTTTTGAGTAATCCTGCTCAAACCAAACCAAACCAACCAAAGAACAAACAAATGGACGCGACCGAAAACATAACCTCCTTGGCGGAGGTAATGATTACTTTTTAAAGCAGTAACTCCAACAGCTTTTTCTAAACTAACAAGCTGTTTTTAAACTAGATTTTCAAATTCTAATAGTTTTATACTGTAAAATTTATACCCTCGTCACACAAACACCAATTGAGGCTGAATTGCGTCAGAATGACACATCCGGCCACGATCGGGAAATACCGACTTGCGGTCTGAAGACCAACAGACGGCAGTCTGTGAGCATCTACATAATTGGTCCCATTCACTCAACTGTCCTGAGTGTGTTGCACATGTTCAAAACACTGTTGGCGCTACTGAGATGGAACGTACATCTGACGGCGGACTATATGCAGGTTTTTCATCATCTGTTTGCAGTCTACATATTCTGACGGCATCAAAACAGCATCTGAAATGATTGATCACGGTTGATTGAGCTGTGAGATCGATCGGTCACAGCAAAGCCTGTCGGCATGTTGTGCCACGGATGTCCACCTCCACTGGACCCCGGCCAGGGAGGGCAAAGGAAATGTTGATATGTAATAAATAACATTATGTGGCACTCATATACAGTGAATGTGAAGTACACTATCAAACTAAAAGTATCGTGTGCCGCTGTGCCTCACAGTGGTCTCATGCTCAGTAATGTGTCACAGCACACATCAGGCATGGAGCTGAATGGATCTCACCGCTGTAACATGCATAGCATTACCTGATCATCTAAACTCTGTAGGAGGTGTGATGTGGAACTGTATCCCAGGCCATGACAACATATTAAACATGAAACGCATCTCCAGCATGGACCACGATCGCTTCACAGCGCACAGGAACCAAACCACAGCCTGTAGTGACAACCTCTCACACGGCTGATGTGTGCTGAAATAACCACAGCAAAAATTCAATCCCATGTGACAATCCAACCGACATCACGGTGCACAGAGTTAAGTTGTGCTCCTGAAGTGAGCAAAAATAAATTAAAGATCGCTGGAAAGGCTGCGTGTGACTGCTTGACCCACCGCCAGCAAACTTTCAAGTAAAGGTATCCAGTGACATGCGCGCAAATGCGCCCCGCGAGCGCTTAGTGGCTCATGCAGTGGTTATGAATATACACACACGCACACACCACCTGAGTGATAGTTTCAGCCCCACGCTCATGTGTGTGCATGGCGCACATCGGGCAGTCTTCAGCGCCTTTTATGGCCGTTGTGACAGCAGTCTGTGTCATCTAAACTGTTGTCTACAGGCGCTTTGGATGCCATCGTGCAGGTGTGGATGAGGTCATCTGGATGCATTCTGACACTGCTGACCACGCCTCTTTCCCTCCCGACTGTGTCCGATGATGGCAATTTTTACCGTTTTAGCCTGGTTCCTGCACATTCTTGCTATGTGTGACGGATTCTTTACAATATTTTCAGTCAAGGCATTTACATTTTTATTGAATTTTTTTTACATAATTATTCTGGCAATGACAGCTGCCTCATTTTTCCATAAAAAACTGAATGTTCTAATTTTTCTCTCTTTTTTAAGTGTGTAGTAGTACAAGAACTATCACTGACTTTCTTCCCCCACAATGTACATAGTAAAGTGAGAAGGTATAAAACTGTAAGGAAGAGCATGCAAGTCTTTCAAAGAGGGTAGACTAAACACATTTAAACAACGAAAACAGATACAGACTGTTAAACTAAAGTATTTCTGTAAATTGGAAATGGTTCCATGCTTCTTTGAGAAGTTTACAGTATCTAAATGAATACATCACTAACACAGTACTGTGTAAAGATTCAATGCACACTTACAGTTTTCAAAAGTGTAATGTTTGATTTTATGTCTTCATTGGTTGGTCAAACAAAGGAGGCAGTGGCCAAGTGGGTTGTCACATTTCTCCATGTAATGTGGAGTTGCATCAGGAAGGGCATCCGGGTGTAAAACTTGTGCCAAATCAACATGCAGATCTACTTGGATTAAACAAAATCAAATGTGAAATGTCCAAACATTCTTATTCAAACAAAAATTAATATGACCCCTCCCTACCCCAATATCATTAAAGAAACTAATTAGTACCTTACTTACCAGAATATCATTTATTTTTATTTGCTTATATAGGGAGGCCCTACAAATTATACTCAAGTGTGACTTATATACACCGAAAATCATGCCTTTGTTACTCTTAATAATAATTACAGCAGCTATTTATCAGAGTTTCACAGGAATCAAAGCACTAAACAAAATAAACTCCAATAATAAAAGAATAAAATGACAATTGTAAGAAGTACACTACAACAGTGCACAAAAATCCCATTGAATGAGCTGACAATACAGGAAAAATGTGCAACTTATTTATGGGGTTTTCCCTCTTCAAGAGGCCCTTTTAAAAGGGTGCAATTTATACTCTGGGGGAGGGAGGGGGTGCTTGATCCATCACAGCAAGAATACACACACATATACATATATGTATGTATAACTGTATAATTAATCTTTAAAAGTTTACTTACTTTTAATGAGGTGAACATGCACACGTTTACCTCAAAAGGGATCCTGCCTGTGCTAACGAACACTTATACTGATGTTTTTGTCTGTGTAGCAGCGGCAAGAAGCAGTTTACACTGTTTGAGAACTCGGTCCAATAACATTAATTAGACAGTTAGCCTTCAGCAGTGTTTATGTTCTAAATCAATAATACACTGATTAATTCTTCTTTTTTTTTTGTCCAAAGTGAAATGATTAGCCCAAAACATTCAAAAATAGAGCCTAGGTTGAAAAATGTTGGAGTTCTCCTTTAACACTATACAATCTTCCCTCCCACCCAGTTATCACGCAATCGGGTGGATCACTGCACTGGCTAAGTGGGAAATGTGAGTTTGATTGTTGGTGGAACCTTATTTTGTTGTGTTCATATGTTATAATTAAGGACAGCAGTGTATGTTATTGTTTATTTATTTGGATCCCCATTAGCTGAAGCAAAGCTACAGCTACTCTTCCTGGGGTCCACACAAGTCAACAAAACAAAATACAATAATCAAAAATGCCTTCACAAATAGTAAAAAAAAAAGTCAAAAACAAACAAATTCCAAATCAAATTAATCATCACATCTCATCAGTCTATATACACAAAAAAATGATCAAAAGTTAAACCCAGATTGCTCGCTATATCAGCAGATGTCGTATTAGAAGTTCCTTAAAAGAAGATTCATTTGAAGTAAGTTTGATGTATTCCGGTAATAAATTACATTCTTTCATACCTCTGAATATGACAGTGTTCTTTATGGCATTAGTCCTGGCTACAGGTAGCGTAAAGTTTCCCACCACAGCGTGTCTGGTTGTGTATCCATGATTTTCTAAACTGAAAGAAAAATTCCTAAACAAAATACAAGGTAACTTCGTGACAATAATCTTTCTGGTAAAAATGATCAGTGAATATAAAAGTCTGTCTTTAACTAACAACCAGTTTAAATTTTTATGCATAGTAATGGTGTTAGTCCTATAACTGCACTTAAGTGCTATACGAGCAGCCCTATTTTGAATAATCTGTAATTTATTTATCATTTCTCGGGAGGCATTTGACCAAACTGCTGGGCAATAATCCAGATATATTAATAATAATGCTTTAATAGCATAATTCAATGTTGTACAACTTAAAAACCTTGCATGTCTTCTCATGATCAATATGCCCCTGCCCATTTTTCCAAAAATATTATTTATATGTTTTTTTTCATGATATTTTGAGTCTACCATTACACCCAGCAGCTTAGTCTCATGTACTTGATTATTTGCATATTATTGATTTGAATGTTTAATACAGGATTTGTCATAATACGACTGGAGCCAATAATCATGCAGTTAGTCTGTACTGTATTTAACACAAGCTTATTGGATGTTACCCAGTCAATTACCTTATGCAGTTCCATAAGGTATGCGTATGGATGCCCGTGCTTACATTTTCTCTCAATCTCCTCCTCATTCTGTCGTGTATTAACTAGCAGTCAAGTGTCTGACTTCCATAATGTGAGTTTAATACATGGAGGAACCTTTTTTTTTTTTTTTACTGAGGTTTGTTTTCAAAGAGAACACACTTTTTAGGTATCCTGGTTTCCCCACTGTGAACTACCCCATTTCACAAAACATGCAAGAACCAAATTAGGTTAATGGTATGGACTACTTTATGGTTGGGATCAGGTAAAGGCCGTGGTCTCTCTTTCTCACCAAGGTTTTAAATTTCATTGTAAACATAATTAACAACCCTCCTCAAAAATATACATTCAGAGTAGTCGTGATAAAATTCCAGCAACTCATGAACAGATGTAGGAACAAAGTTAATATTTGGAAGGCAGATCAGATCCTTTCTACGTTCTGAGCTACTACACACACTTTGAATGAAGCAAAAACCGAGAAAACTAAACTGAAGTCTTTCCTGTTGGTTTCAGGTCTCTGGTTGTTCTCCATTTGTGCATCTACCATGGAGTCTCTGTCATCACCTTTTCTTGGAGAGCCAGATAGCCATGTTCTCCATGTGGAAAATGACCTGGTACGAATGGGATCCCGGCGTAAACGGGAGTTCATATCCGATGACAAGAAAGATGCACTGTACTGGGAGAAGCGGCGCAAGAACAATGAGGCGGCTAAACGGTCAAGGGACAAAAGACGGATAAATGACTACATGCTGGAGACGCAGCTGACAGCCCTGAAAGAAGAAAACACAAGACTTAATGCTGAATTATTGACCATCAAGCTCCATTTTGGCCTGTCCACCCTATAGGCTACGCCGCCCGACAAAATAACCAACATCAACACCACGTCCACAACAGCACTCAGAAAATTGCTGCTGCTTGCACCTACCACCCTCTGCAGAAAGACTGCTACTGGAGTCACAGAGACATTTCTGCAAGTCACCAACTTCCTCACCCTGTCTACCTTCCGGATATGCCATCCATGCCATGAGAGGCTATTCATATTTTCCCAGTCCCGGCACCGCTGGCTCTGGTCACCTCACCTCAGTTGTTCGTCCTCAGAGTCTTGTGCCAACACATTCATACCTTTAACGTAGCTCCCCTACGAACCCATTCCAACAAAAGCTCCCTTCGAGGAGGACAAGCAGAAGGTAGCACGTCTCCAAGCCTCAACCTGTGTTGGGCAGCCTTTCAAAGCAAGTGAAAGAACCTACACTCAGTTTATATCTGAGTGACTGCAACAGCACGAACAAGTTCAACTACTACACATCTAGTGGTAGACTGGTTGGGCAGCTGAGTCACATGTCCATAACTGTTCACATTATAGCCATGTGACAGAGATATTTTCAAAATGGTAAACTTTTGAATAGAATGCACTTGGGCTTGGACCATCAACGTTTCAAAGTAGTACAGAACATCACTGTTTATTCAAGCATATGACACCTGTAAACCCCTGTCACTCAGATGTCAAGGACAATAAGTCAGTCACTCTTGCCAAATAATCACCCAGCACAACAGTTTCAGTAATTTACTGATCAAGCTGTGTCAGCCAATAAAGAATACCATCCTACATCATGCTCTCAAATATGAAAGAAATTAGATCTTATTTGACAGTTATGAATTTTGAAAATTTGTTTAATGACAAAGACAGGGATTTTTCCCAATCTTTGCCCTATGACCTCAAAATTTAAAGGGTTCTTGCCTATCAGGATATGAATCTTCAGTAAAAATTTCAAAACTACATATGAAAAAATTGTGGGTTCCAGGCTGTTCACAAACAAACAAACAAACAAACAAACAGGGGCGAAACATAACCTCCTCAAACTTCATTGGCGAGAGCTGCAGGTCTTGAAAGGCAACATCCAACATACACTACGATGAACCCTAAGAAGAAATACCCCCAGGGACAGATAAAGTTTGATCTGGATCTGATCCAGATTACAGATTTTGTGGGCATTTAAATGTAACATTGAAAACCCCATTTAATATATACTTTACATTATATCTTTATCAAACGTGCCCCAGTCACTCATATTTGAAAGTGAGCTGCAGACTGACACTCAGTATCACCTGACAAAGTTTGATCTGGATCTAATCCAGACTGTGGATTTTGTGGACATTTTAATTTAATATTGAAAAGCCCATTTGATGTACATTTTGCATTATATCTCAATTAAAAGTGCCTCAGTCACTCAGTTGTGACAATGAGGTGCAAACTGGCGCTCTCAGTGACTAGACTAAGTTTGATCTGCATATTGCAGATTTAGTGGATATTTGATTTTAAAAGCCCTTTTGATCTATATTTTGTATTTTAGTTTATAGAAAGTCACTTCTAACAGGACTTTGACCTTGAAAATTTCTTCCAATGTAAAAATTTGTGGAATTGGAACCTAGTGTTGGCGGAGGTTTGCGCTCTATGAACGTGGTGCTCTAGTATGGGGCTGTACTCACTTCTGTTGTGTATAGGCACACACGTCTATTAGTACAGACTTTTTTTAGAGATAAAACTTTGAATGAATTATAATACCAGTACTCAAAAAAAGGAATCAAATTTTTCCCCTCTCATTCACAGAAATTTGCATTAAAGCACATCTCTGTGTACTTAGTCAACAGTGCAGAAGATAAAAAAGAAAAAACTCACTTCCCATTCAAGCAGCTTATGGCCTGAAATATGAAATGCAAACTGCATCCTGCACAAAATTAAAATCAGGTACAAGGCGAAAAAAAAAAAGAAAGAAAAAAAAACAGTTAACTTTTCTTTATTGACATCTGTCTATCTATTTCTGAGAACAAGAAAAGCCCTGTCCAGCAGATGACAGACCGTAGCTGTTTCTGTGTTACTGTAACATGACTGGTTTAGAGTCATAATAAAAAAGGCACAAAAGTCACCTTTTTTTTAAATATTAAATCTGTGTAAATGTGTCGTAACATTCATGTGTTTACTTAAGCCCCTTTCACCCCAGGGATTCTCCCGGCTGCTCCCGTTGCGCCGTGTGCATTATGAACGCCGCCGCGTGGAAGCAACTCAGTGCCGAGACGATGCAGCTCGGCGCCACAACAGCGCGAGGGCGCAAAGGAGGAAGCAAGTCGGGCGCCGAAAAATTAAACCTGTTAAATTTTTTTGGCGTCCTGTGCTCGACACAGAAAGGAAGTGGTTCCAGCGCAAGTCGGGGCAAAGAGGCGTTACCCGGCGTTACTCGAAGCCAATTTATGATTCCTGCTGTGTTCCATTGTTCCCGCAGTATAAATCACACAGGATTGTTGTTATACCGTGTAGGCAACAATGCAGTAAAAACTACATGCTGAAGAAAAAAAAATGCAGACTGATTGCCAGAAATATCCAGTAAAACGTCCGGACATCTCTAGTCCACTCATGGACGTTGGTTCACACGCGCACATGTGAACAATTAAAAGAAAAAAAGTCTGGCTGCAGGCATTAGTTCCTTGTTCTCTGCTCAAACTCTCACATCACAGTTAAAAAAAGGACAAAAAAGGACATACGAGGTCTGTCCATAAAGTATAGGTCCTTTTTATTTTTTTCAAAAACTATATGGATTTCATTCATATGTTTTTACGTCAGACATGCTTGAACCCTCGTGCGCATGCGTGAGTTTTTCCACGCCTGTCGGTGACGTCATCCGCCTGTGAGCACTCCTTGTGGGAGGAGTCGTCCAGCCCCTCGTCGGAATTCCTTTGTCTGAGAAGTTGCTGAGAGACTGGCGCTTTGTTTGATCAAAATTTTTTCTAAACCTGTGAGACACATCGAAGTGGACACGGTTCGAAAAATTAAGCTGGTTTTCGGTGAAAATTTTAACGGCTGATGAGAGATTTTGAGGTGATACTGTCGCTTTAAGGACTTCCCACGCAGCCGGCGCGGTGCGGCGGCACAGGATAAACACCTCCGTGTTGATAACCATTTGTAAAATCCAGGCGGCTTTTGATGGCTTTCAGTGGAGTGAGTATATGAGAAATTGTTTAACAGCTGGACATGTTCCAACTTGTCCTTAAGGCTTCCAACGGAGGTGTTTTTCCTGTGGCGGAGCATCGCGGCGGCTGCGAGCCGACGCTGCAATCCGTCCGCACGTCTTTCATTAAAAAAAATCTCCTTTAACAGTGGAATATCCAGATAAAATGCTGAAACCGACTTCTTCTGAAACTTCTCTGTTCTCTCACGACGTCCTGGATCAATAGAGCCTGAAATGTGGAGGTTTTCAGCTTGAAACAGGCTGACGATGGCGCCTGAGAGCGCTGCGCGACGTCTCGCACCGTGGGAAGTCCTTAAAGCAACAGTATCACCTCAAAATCTCTCATCAGCCGTTAAAATTTTCACCGAAAACCAGCTTAATTTTTCGAACCGTGTCCACTTCGATATGTCTCACAGGTTTAGAAAAAATTTTGATCAAACAAAGCGCCAGTCTCTCAGCAACTTCTCAGACAAAGGAATTCCGACAAGGAGCTGGACGACTCCTCCCACAAGGAGTGCTCACAGTCGAATGACGTCACCGACAGGCGTGGAAAAACTCACGCATGCGCACGAGGGTTTAAGCATGTCTGACGTAAAAACATATGAATGAAATCCATATAGTTTTTGAAAAAAATAAAAAGGGCCTATACTTTATTGACAGCCCTCGTAAGTCCTGAGGCAGGACATGTCAACATCAAGTAGAACTCCAGACATCTCCACATGTGCTTGACGGTTCGTGCGCGTGCATCTCGCGGTCAAAGGAGGAAAGAAAAGAAATTGTCTGCAGGCAGTTAGTTCCTTTCTTTCCAGACTATCTCATCACAGTTAAAAAAGGACATAAGTCCAGGACATGTCAACACCAAGCAGAACTCCAGACCTCCACATTTGCTTAGGACGGTTCGTGCGCGCGCGCGTGCGCATCTCGCGGTCAAGGGAGGAAAGATAAACTATAACAGAATTCAGAGAGCAGCCCTACAGCTCAGCACAACAAGTAGAAGAGAAGTCAGAGTGCACAGTTGTGCAGAGAACCTGCAGGCTGTGTTCTCACCTCCTCTCTGCCCCCTGCTGCGCGTACCTGACGCAGAAATTCCTGCGTCGTCATGACGCCACAGGGAGCAACTGGGAGCAGCCCCGGTGTATACCATAAATATTTTGTACTTTGTAGACTTGAGGTGGGTTGTGCTGATTGAGTGTGTTGCTTTTCAAAATAAAAGTATCCATCTTTTCAGTACCAGAAAATATTGAGACATAATAATATAACATTAAAAAAAGAATAATTTTCAAATCAAGAATTTTGATGTGTATGACAGTTGTAATAATAATAATAATAATAATAATAATAATAATATAATAATAATAATAATGTTTGTAATCCATAGCTTTTTCAGTTTCGAGCTTCCAGTACAGAGCTTGAGTCCAGAATCAAATCAAATCAAATCAATTTTATTTATATAGCGCCAAATCACAACAAACAGTTGCCCCAAGGCGCTCTATATTGTAAGGCAAAGCCATACAATAATTACGGAAAAACCCCAACGGTCAAAACGACCCCCTGTGAGCAAGCACTTGGCGACAGTGGGAAGGAAAAACTCCCTTTTAACAGGAAGAAACCTCCAGCAGAACCAGGCTCAGGGAGGGGCAGTCTTCTGCTGGGACTGGTTGGGGCTGAGGGAGAGAACCAGGAAAAAGACATGCTGTGGAAGAGAGCAGAGATCAATCACTAATGATTAAATGCAGAGTGGTGCATACAGAGCAAAAAGAGAAAGAAACACTCAGTGCATCATGGGAACCCCCCAGCAGTCTAAGTCTATAGCAGCATAAATAAGGAATGGTTCAGGGTCACCTGATCCAGCCCTAACTATAAGCTTTAGCAAAAAGGAAAGTTTTAAGCCTAATCTTAAAAGTAGAGAGGGTGTCTGTCTCCCTGATCCGAACTGAATGTAATTATGTAATGTAAAGAATGTAATTATCAACATCCGTTGTTCACTGTTGTCAGCTAATAAAATACACAAACATACCAAACAGAACAGAGTCTGTCATTGCACATATATACATACAACGAAACGTGTCCTCTGCATTTAACTGTCCCAATTACAGTTAGACACAATCCAACCACTAGGGGCAGTGTGCAGCCACAGTCTGGCACCCGGGGTCCAACTCCAGATGTAGACACACTGCTTTGGTCAGGGGCAGAGAAGGAGCAGACCCTAAATAAATATCAGCTCTGCTCCTCCGTGATTGAAGACACACACAACACACAACACACACACACACACACACACACACGCCAACTTAGTTTTTATATTATCGATGTTCTGACGTGTATGTAGACTTGCATCTGAGTGCCTTCGGTGATCGCATTCATGCTAGTTTGTTTTCTTTTTTACTTTTCCACCCTCGTGTGACAAGTGGTGACGCCATTTTCGTTGTTTACAACCAGCAAGTCAAATTGAAACAATTTTAAGCACACAGAGGATTCTGGGACCCTGAAACCCACTACTCAAACCTGAAATAAAGAACAGCCAGACCATGTGGCTATACATGGAGGTTGCTGCAAATTGCTTGCTTATTTATTTATGGCCAATTAAAGTGAAAGGAAAAACAAACAGGAAGAGTCTGTTAAAAAAAAAAAATAAAAAAAAAAAAAATATATATATATATATATTATATATATTACAGAGTCCTAATAACAGGAGCCATCTGTGAGTCATGTTGGTAGGGGCTCAACACCTGAATGATCAGCTTAAGAAAGTTAGTAATGAGCGGATGTTTTATTTTTCTGTGTATAAGGACCTTTTTCTTCATTTACACTGTATCACTGACCCTTCAAACCTTCCATCAGTCTGTAATAGTTTTGGTGAAACAGAAGAATAGACACTTGTCAATCTATATTCTGACATAATTCCCCCCTTTTGCTACTTAATAATGAAACTAGTGCTGATTTCATGACATGATTCATTTCACACCTCTGGCGAGTGCCGTGGAGACGCCAACACGCTCAACCAACAGACTATGTGATGATGTAATTACTTTTTATGGGTGATGAAACATCTTTCAGTGGTTCATCGTGTAAATTCCTCTTTAGAGATCAGCATCTCTGCACAGATGGTCACAGACAAACACTGAAGTACTCAAATATTAGTATCACTTTTTCTCCAGGTAAACACCCTTTTTGCTCACGTCCCAAATAAACAAAATTTTCAGGCTTATGTTTTTGTGTACAAAGCAGTCAGCTCTGGTCTTAGGTACCCCATCAAAATAAAAACGACATGTAGAACATGCAGTCAGCAAACCTCTGGTCCTTCTGCACATCAAAACACCTTTCTGGGCTCTTGAAAGTACATTCAGAAATACTTCTTAATATTTCCCAAATTATCTTTGAAGTTTGGCCTCAATACAGAATATTTCAAGAAATATGGTTAAACAGTCAGTATATAGACACAAGTTTTTTTCAACTCATACGTAAGTGTAAAAAAAAAAAGATAATGAAAAGAAACACATTTTGATCAGTTCTAATGGATGCTGCCTTTCTATTTGTATTTCCTCTGAACAACATTCTGAGCTTCACCAGTGTTTTTTTTAAACAACAAATTAATATTGATCAGTCAGAAATGAATACAATTCACTTACCTAATTATTAAAACATTGGGATTACACTTTGAAAGTTAGTGTTTTTAATTTCTTATATCAAATATGTGAAACAACACATACAAGAACCATCCACACATTTTCATTTATTTTACTACTCTTGTTGACTTCAGACATTAGGTTCAGTGTGCATTGATAACTAAAGTGATTGATAAAAAATGGTTTCTTCCTTAAATTATAAACACACACACACAGAGTGCTGATAAAATGTACTAACCCATTTCGAGTAGTTTCATTGAGGCTTCTTAAAATTATTTGAATATTATGGTCTTTAATTACAAGTTTTAATAAATTTCCCCCACTGATAACCGTGGAGGGCTTGTAAGGAAAAAATGTAGACAGGTGAGTGAGTGAGTAGAGAGTTTGTCCCAGATAGCTTGTGCCAGCAATACTGTTGTGAAAAGTGCTGGAACACGGACCCACAACAGGGGGCGCAAATGAACGGACAATGGAATAAGCCAAAATATAACAATTAAATGTTGTGAATGAGCAACAGAGCAACAGACTACACAATTGAGATCAACAGTCAATTTAGTCACAGTGATGTGTGAGCAGGCTCGAGGATAGAAGACGCCCGTCTGGAAAAGAGCCGGATCCCACACGCCTTCCACTCCACCGGATCTGAAGCAATCCTGGAGCCACCAAGCGCTGGGTCCCCAGGTGGCCACTGCCTCCGGCTGTCAGATCGGGTACTGCTGGCAGGAAGAACAGACAGGTGATGGTGGGTGCGTGAACACCCAGCAAACAGTTCAGTACAAAAGTGGAAAGCACCTCCACCTCTCAATCACAAAGTTACGTGCAGATCCTGTTGGCAAAGTACGTAGCCTCCAACCAAGGAGCGGAGTACGCCAACTCCCCACACACGACTACTCAGTACAAAATAGGAATGTCTGCAAAAAATACTTGTACTCACAGAAGTAAGGACGTCACTAATGTGATACTTTAGGCTGAGTTGTTTACCTGTTCGGTAGACAATTTCACGGCAGTGAGGTGAAGATGCTGCCCGGCTCTTATGGAGGTGTGGAAGATGATGATGAGTGACAGCTGGCGTTGTTGATGAGTGACAGCTGCCACTCCCGGTTGCTCCGGCGCCCTCTCGTGCCTGAAGCCCGCACTTCAGGCAGGGCACCCTCTGGTGGTGGGCCAGCAGTACCTCCTCTTCAGTGGCCCACACAACAGGACCCCCCCCTCAACGGGCGCCTCCTGGAGCCCAACCAGGCTTGTCAGGGTGACGGGTGTAGAAGTCGGCCAGGAGGGACGGGTCCAGGATGAAGCTCCTCTTCACCCAGGAGCGCTCTTTGGGTCCATAACCCTCCCAGTCCACCAGATACTGGAACCCCCGGCCCTTACGACGGACGTCCAGGAGCCGCCGAACTGTTCACGCGGGCTCCCCGTCGATGATCCGGGAAGGAGGCGGCGCCGGTCCGGGGGGGGTAGAGAGGGATGAGGTGTGGTGAGGCTTGATCCGGGAGACATGAAAGACGGGATGTATCCGCAGTGAAGCTGGCAGCCTCAGCTTCACCGCAGCAGGGCAGAGGACCTTGATAATGGGGAAGGGGCCGATGTACCGATCCTTCAGTTTTTGTGAGTCCACCTGTAACGGAATGTCTTTCGTCGAGAGCCAAACCTCCTGCCCGGGCTGGTATGCAGGGCCGGGGATCGCCAGCGGTCTGCATGGGCCTTGGCCCTCGTCCGGGCTTTGAGCAGGGCAGAGCGGGCAGAGCGCCACACACGACAGCACTCCTCAGATGGGCGTGGACCGAGGGCACCCCAACCTCTCCCTCCACAAGCGGAAACAATGGGGGCTGGTACCCCAAACACACCTCAAACGGGAGAAGCCGGTGGCAGACGAAACTTGACTGTTGTGTGCGTACTTGATCCAGGCCAGATGGTTGCTCCAGGCCGACGGGTGCGCCAAGGTCACCAGCGAAGGGCCTGTTCCAATTCCTGGTTGGCCCGCTCTACCTGTCCGTTGGTCTGGGGATGGTACCCGGACGAGAGGCTCACGGTGGCCCCCAGTTCTCTACAGAAACTCCTCCAGACTTACGAGGAGAACTGGGGACCACGGTCAGAGACGACATCGGATGGAATCCCATGCAGACGTACGACAGGGTGGATCAGGAGGTCTGCAGTCTCCTGGGCCGTCGGGAGCTTCGGGAGGGCCACAAAGTGGGTCGCCTTGGAGAACCGGTCCACTATCGTGAGGATGGTGGTCATGCCCTGGGATGGCGGGAGGCCCGTGACGAAGTCCAGGCCGATGTGGGACCAGGGGCGGTGGGGCACAGGTAACGGCTGGAGGAGACCCTGTGCCCGTTGGTGGTCTGCCTTTCCCCTGGCACAGACGGTGCAGGCCTGGACATACTCCCGGACGTCGGCTTCCATAGACGCCCACCAGAAGCGCTGCCTGACCACTGCCACGGTTCTTCGCACCCCTGGGTGACAGGAGAGCTTGGACCCATGACAGAAGTCCAGGACAGCAGCTCTGGCTTCCGGTGGGACGTAGAGTCTGTTCCTTGGGCTGATCCCTGGGTCCGGTTCCATGCCAGGGCCTCCCGGACGGTCTTCTCCATGTCCCAGGTGAGGCTGCCACGATAGTGGACTCGGGGATGATGGGTTCCGGTGGATCTGACAGCTCGACCTTGACCTCCTCTTCATGGACCCGGGACAGGGCGTCAGATCGCTGGTTCTTGGTCCCGGGGCGGTAGGTAATCCGGAAGTCAAAACACCCGAAGAACAGTGACCAGCGGGCTTGCCTGGGTTCAGACGCTTCACGGTCTGGATGTACTCCAGGTTCCGATGGTCCGTGAAAACCGTAAATGGTACCGCAGCTCCCTCCAACAGGTGTCTCCACTCCTCAAGAGCCTCTTTCACTGCAAGGAGTTCCCGACTGCCGACGTCATAGTTCCGCTCTGCCGGGGTCAACCTACGGGAAAATAGGCACAAGGATGGGGAACCTTATCGGCCTCCCCCCTCTGGGACAGCACGGCTCCTATCCCTGAGTCAGAGGCATCCACTTCAACAACAAACTTGCGATTGGATTGGGCTGCACCAGAACGGGTGCAGACGAGAACTGATGTTTCAACTCCCTAAACGTGGCTTCGCACCGATCCGTCCAGGTGAAGGGGACTTTAGTGGAGGTCAGGGCCGTCAGGGGGCTAACTACCTGGCTATAGCCCTTAATAAACCTCCGGTAGAAATTTGCGAAGCCGAGGAACTGTTGCAGCTTCCTACGGCTTGTCGGTTGGGGCCGATCCCCCACCGTCGCAACCTTGGCCGGATCGGGTGCGACGGAGTTGGAGGAGATGATGAACCCCAGGAAGGACAAAGAAGTGTGGTGGAACTCGCACTTCTCGCCCTTCACAAACAGCCGTTCTCCAACAACCGCTGCAGGACCTGATGTACATGCTGGACATGGGTCTCAGGATCCGGGGAGAAGATGAGGATGCCGTCCAGGTATACGAAGACGAACCGGTGCAGGAAGTCCCGCAAGACGTCATTAACCAATGCCTGGAACGTCGCGGGCGCATTGGTGAGGCCGAACGGCATGACCAGGTACTCAAAGTGACCTAACGGGTGTTAAATGCCGTCTTCCACTCGTCTCCCTTCCGGATCCGAACCAGGTAGTACGCATTTCTAAGATCCAATTTGGTGAAAATTTGGGCTCCATGCAGGGGAGTGAACACAGAATCTAACAGAGGCAGCAGGTATCGATTACGAACTGTGACTTCGTTCAGCCCTCTGTAGTCTATGCATGGACGGAGTCCGCCGTCCTTTTTGCCCACAAAAAAGAAACCTGCACCCATCGGGGAGGTGGAGTTCTGGATCAACCCGGCAGCTAAGGAGTCCCGGATGTAGGTCTCCATTGATTCGCGCTCAGGACGAGAGAGGTTGTACAGCCTGCTGGACGGGTACTCAGCGCCTGGGATCAAATCAATGGCACAATCGTACAGATGGTGCGGGGGAAGAGCAAGTGCCAGATCTTTGCTGAAGACGTCAGCAAGATCATGGTACTCCTCAGGCACCGATGACAGATTGGGGGGACTTTAACCTCCTCATTAGCTGTCACACCGGGTGGAACCGAGGATCCTAAACATTCCCGGTGGCAGGTGTCGCTCCACTGCGTCACTACCCCAGACGGCCAATCAATCCGGGGATTGTGCTTAATATCCATGGAAACCCCAAAATCACTCGGGAGGTAGAAGGTGTTATATAAAACACAATCTCCTCCCTGTGATTCCAGACACCACCACTCGAAAACAGGCATGTTAATATGGCAACTGCAGCCAACAGTAGTTAGTGCTTTTTTCCTGGAATGAGGCCTCAATTATATGTTTGAGATTTAGAATGGATCCATAGATTTAAATAAAAGATACTGATAATGCACAAGACATTACAGTCAGCTATAACATACGGAAGGACGTCGACTGAAAAACTGCATGAATACAGTACCATCATGCCATTGTCAGTTGATGACATATTCTTGAGCACACCATTTCCATTTTTAAATTGACACCATTGAAGCCAGTGGCAGCTCTGTGTGGGGACGTCAGCAGCACCATATCAATATCAAGATAAAGAAGGGGCAGAAACCGGAGGTGGACAGAGTGAGTGTCAAAGACAGGAAAACAACACACAGACCAAAAGGAGAGGAGAGGTGAGAAACTATAAAGAGAAAAAGGCCCCTACTCCTCCTCCTAACATATGTATCAAATGCACGACGCGCTGTCAAAGGGGAGTTCTGCAAGTGTAAAAGCGCATTCACATCTGTGTGAGTTCGGTCAGTGGCTTCTTCACTGGCACTCAAAGGTAAGGCATCAAGATCTTTTTAAACATTAAAAGTGGTTTGAAGTTTGTATTTATGACCAGCTGTCACATTTTAAGAGGAAGAAGTGGTCAAGAAGTTAATGACAAAGTAGCTTTTCTTTTGACACATACACAATTTTTATCTGATGCTCATACAAATGTACAGGATGTGAATAAAAGGCATTGTTAATATGATCACTCCACGCCAAATATGAAATTCCCAACCCAACACAAAGCAGTACCTGAAACAAATATTGCTGCATTATTAATACCTCAGGAGCAGAGTACTGTGCGTTGCATCTTTCTTTTACAAAGTATATTTTGGAGTAACATGTTCATGTTTTAAAATGTTGCCCAAATGTGGGAACAAATACATGAACTTTTCAGTGTTTTGTATGTTTAAAGTCACAAAAATACCACAGTAAGTTGGAATTTGGAAACTCACAATATTATTTGTGTATTTGTCTGTTTGAGTGAGTGACAAAATATTATACTAAGTACAACAACGCAAAAAAACAAAACTTGTTTTACGCAATACTTCTCAAAAACTGCAGTTACAATGTACTTTGTGATTAGTCATGAAATAAGGTCGTATAAAAGCTAGTGTTCAAATGTCTTATGTTAATTGTTATGTATAACTGATTAGAGTTAAAATAATTGCTGGTTTTAATGTTATTAGAGAGAAAATAATATATTTCTGATATCTGAGCCTCAACTGAATAACTTTCATAATCATAGTATTACTGTTAGTGTAAGTTATTGATATGTGTTTATTATTGTTTTATACTGCATAACCATGAAAAAATTGAAACCCCTCTACATACATTTTGACAAAAGAATTTTAAAAGGTTGTAAAAAAATGCATGAAAAGGCATTATTTACTTGGAATTGTTGGCATTTTTGTTTGTGAGATCATTACGAGTTACATACTTTACACTCACCTTCCAGAAAAAATAGGCAAATCTGTAGTGAAAGGCAATACATCATTTCTTCAATAAATGTTATCTTCTGCTTTTGTTCAGACTGCTATACAAATTAATTGTGAATTGAATGAATTTATGATGCACTTTGAAGCTGTCATTTTTGGAACTGTATGACTATATTATATTTTATTTGTATATTGAATAAACAGTATATATCATGTAAATGTGAAAAATAATTTCACAAAAAATGGTTGTTTTAAAAATGAACATAGACACAATTGTGAGCACTATTTCTGAAGAGAACCTGATACATACAGACAAACAAACAGATACAACACCGATTTAAACACATGACAGAACAAAACAGTAAAACAGTCTAATAAAAGAGCAGCACGATATTAGGGACTAACGATCATTTTTGTCAATGATTATTCTAAACATGGGCAGCACCGTGGCTTAGTGGTTAGCACTGTTGCCTCACTGCGAGAAGATCATGGGTTCAAGTCCCACCTGTGGCCTTTCTGTGTGGAGTTTGTAAGTTCTCCTCGTGTTTGCGTGGGTTTCCTCCGGGTGCTGCGGTTTCCTCCCACATCCAAAGACATGTAGGTTAGATGGATTGGAATCTTTGAATTGTCCGTAGGTGTGCGTGTGGGTGTGACTGTTTGTTTGTCTGTTTGTGGCCCTGTGACAGACTGGCATCCTGTCCTGGGTGTACCCCGCCTTGTGCTCTATGACTGCTGGGATGAGCTCCAGCCGCCCGTGACCCTTAATTGGACTAAGTGGTTGAAGATGAGTGTGTGTGTGTTACTCGAAACATTATTTTTCAGTTTAATGTATGTGTAACTTTGTGATTAGAAGAGATATTGGGTAACTTACCAGTAAACAATGGCGATGGCATTTACCAGTAATTTTTCAATCTCATTCAAGCATTTACTCCTGAAAAATATTTATTTTACAACTACAACAACAACAATTACTTTCAATAATAAAAATCACAATACAAAAATGTTTTAAAAAATCATGAAGGAAGAAAACCTTGCAAAAAGCTTTGCCTCTTCATTTCACACAAAAAAGACAGAGAAAGATATAAAATAAAATAAAATAAAATACTATTAATCTCCAAAGTTAAGATTTACACAGTGTAAGTCTAATTAGAAAAGGTGTTTGGTGTACTCTGTTAATTGTAAATGGACTCTATTTATAGAGCACGTTCCCTCTCTGATCTGTTGAAATAGTCAAATAGTTGACAACTAATCTAGCGAATAAATTATTAATGTCAACTCAAAGCAGTGAAAATCCCAATACACTTTAATTTTTTTTTTTTTTTTAATCTGAATTACAACTTGAAAGCATGGCATTAACACAGTGGATTACACGGAAACATTGTTTGTGGTTCTAGAAGATATTTATTCAAAAACGCCTAAGTTGGCTGCCGGTGGACGTTGCCCAGTGTTGGTTGGGTATCCTGTATCCATTTTTGCTAGCTGTACAGGAAAAGGTGTCGACTGTGTCTGGGTCCACACATGTCCAGTCCTTGGCAACAGAGTTACCACGAGCAGAAAATAGTATCTTTGATGGAATTGCTGTGAACGAGCAGAAAATTTTATTCTTTTTCTTTATGATTTACCCTTAAAAATTGTCAGAAAACCATTCTATCTGAATTACCCAACTCGTCACCTAGAAACAAAATTACTCAACTAGACATACTAGCTAGTTCCTACCTTATTCCAAAATATATTTCTTGAACCAGTTTAAAACAAACAAACAAACAACAACAACAAAAAAACTCATCATAGAACAAGACATAAATAAACAATGTTCTCCCTTTAACTCAGTGTAAACAATATTTACACTGTAAATTTTGGGATTATAACTGAAATAGTCCAGGTGTTATTTGCAAAAAAAACAGCAAACTCAGTGTTATATTTGTAAGATGCTTTCCAGTAATGATAGACAGTGTATGTGTGTGTGTGTGGGGGGGGGGGTATTGTCCATTAAGAAATTTAAGACCTTAACAGCCATAACAAATGCAGTTGTTCTTACTTTACTCCCCTGATACCCTGGAGGGGGCACACTGGGTCATACATCCGTAATGGCAGTTTGTATTTCCAACACAAACCTGCGACAGACTGGCGTCCTGTCCAGGGTGAACCTGCCTCATGCCCTGTGACTGCTGGGATAGGCTCCAGTCCCCTGTGACCCGTAACTGGAGTTAAGCAGTTGAAGATGAGTGAGTTATTGGTTGGCAGTGAGCACAGAAGAACAGATGGTTGATTATGAGAAAACATGGCTGAGTGTGAGAAAAACAGACACGTTAAAAGAAGAAGTCTGAGAGTTCCTCACAGCAGCTGGCTATAATTAGAGATGAAGCAGCAGGGGTGCGACTGTGCACCAGAGGAGCGAGCGGCCTCGGCCTCCAGAGATGTTTCACTCAAACAGCCTGGGTTGTTTTTTTTTAAGTCATCTCTCTCTCTCTCTTCCTGCTGTTGCTGTTTTTGGGGTGGCACACTTCGAGTACACAACACAATCTTCATGTGCCCGAATATAAGCGTCTACTTGCTGGCACACATGTTTATTTTTAACCTGTGCACACACGGCCTTATCACTACACACAGGGCACACGGTCTCTAGATCTGGTTTTGATTTCCCATGGCAGCTCCTGGAGACTATGAACTCTGTAAACATGCAGATTCTTCACTCTACGTGTGGATAACACTGAAGTTAAAATGAGAACTACAGAGAGCACTTTTTTGATTTCTTTGAAAGTTTAGTTCAAGCTGCATAATGCACTAGTTCCTCTTTGTGAACTCTTGCGTGTCGCTTCACTTTGCAGCTCGTCTATAAAGGTGTCAATTATAACGCCAAAACATATAGTACGTCTGAGTAAAAACAGAATAAGACAGTAAAAACAGAATAAGACACACTTATTGCACTGAAAGCATGACAGAGTTAAGGCCATAGCCCAAAGACAAATAAGTATATTTGCAGGTTGACTTGCCTCACACGGCTTCGACACCATTTATCCTTCACTTCCCATAAAACCACCCGCTTACTTACACCAGTGACATGCAACTCATTACAAGCTGTCAGACTGGCTGCTCCAAATGTCAAGACATTTGAGTTTGCCTTTTGCACATGTAGCATAATGCTAAAATAAAAACACACACAAAAAAAACACTGTTTTCAGTTAAAAATAATACACTCAACAAAATATAAACGCAACACTTTTGGTTTTGTTCCCATTTGTATGAGATGAACTCAAAGATCTAAAACTTTTTCCACATACACAATATCACCATTTCCCTCAAATATTGTTCACAAACCAGTCTAAATCTGTGATAGTGAGCACTTCTCCTTTGCTGAGATAATCCATCCCACCTCACAGGTGTGCCATATCAAGATGCTGATTAGACACCATGATTAGTGCACAGGTGTGCCTTAGACTGTCCACAATAAAAGGCCACTCTGAAAGGTGCAGTTTTATCACAGCACAATGCCACAGATGTCGCAAGATTTGAGGGAGTGTGCAATTGGCATGCTGACAGCAGGAATGTCAACCAGAGCTGTTGCTCGTGTATTGAATGTTCATTTCTCTACCATAAGCCGTCTCCAAAGGCGTTTCAGAGAATTTGGCAGTACATCCAACCAGCCTCACAACCGCAGACCACGTGTAACCACACCAGCCCAGGACCTCCACATCCAGCATGTTCACCTCCAAGATCGTCTGAGACCAGCCACTCGGACAGCTGCTGAAACAATCGGTTTGCATAACCAAAGAATTTCTGCACAAACTGTCAGAAACCGTCTCAGGGAAGCTCATCTGCATGCTCGTCGTCCTCATCGGGGTCTCGACCTGACTCCAGTTCGTCGTCGTAACCGACTTGAGTGGGCATATGCTCACATTCGCTGGCGTTGGCACGTGGAGAGGTGTTCTCTTCACGGATGAATCCCGGTTCACATTGTCCAGGGCAGATGGCAGACAGTGTGTGTGGATCGAGTGGCCCATGGTGGCAGTGGGGTTATGGTATGGGCAGGTGTCTGTTATGGACGAAGAACACAGGTGCATTTATTGATGGCATTTTGAATGCACAGAGATACCGTGATGAGATCCTGAGGCCCATTGTTGTGCCATACATCCAAGAACATCACCTCAGGTTGCAGCAGGATAATGCATGGCCCCATGTTGCAAGGATCTGTACACAATTCTTGGAAGCTGAAAATGTCCCAGTTCTTGCATGGCCGGCATACTCACCAGACATGTCACCCATTGAGCAGGTTTGGGATGCTCTGGACCGGCGTATACGACAGCGTGTACCAGTTCCTGCAAATATCCAGCAACTTCGCACAGCCATTGAAGAGGAGTGGACCAACATTCCACAGGCCATAATGTGACAACCTGATCAACTCTATGCGAAGGAGATGTGTTGCACTGCATGAGGCAAATGTGGTCACACCAGATACTGACTGGTATCCCCCCCCCACCCCCAATAAAACAAAACTGCACCTTTCAGAGTGGCCTTTTATTGTGGGCAGTCTAAGGCACACCTGTGCACTAATCATGGTGTCTAATCAGCATCTTGATATGGCACACCTGTGAGGTGAGATGGATTATCTCAGCAAAGAAGTGCTCACTATCACAGATTTAGACTGGTTTGTGAACAATATTTGAGGGAAATGGTGATATTGTGTATGTGGAAAAAGTTTAGATCTTTGAGTTCATCTCATACAAAATGGGAGCAAAACCAAAAGTGCTGCGTTATATTTTTTTGAGTGTAACTGGCTGGTGTGGTTGTGAGAATAATTCTTAAAAATATAGTAAAAACACAAATATATTTACAGACCAACCTGTAAATTTTATGGCATTAAGTTGTTGCAATTACAAATACAATAAAAACTAGAAGCACTCGGAGAGCGCAACCTCCGCCAGAGCCATAGGGTCACTGACGTGGAATACCCTTTGGCAAAGAGACTTATTCCACATCGTTTCACGCATCCACCGTCATGTTTCAGATTCAGTGATTAAACCCTTAGCTTCAGCAAATGCATTTATAAAGAGAAACTGCGTGAACTACACAAGTTTTTTTATTTTCTAATAACAAGTTTATTCAATGAGGAGAAACAAATGCTAAAAAATTATTGTTGTGTCGTAACTTAATTTTTGTTTTGTTTTCAGCCTTTGTGACCAGTCTTCATGAAGTTAGATGCAAAAATGTTGAAATTGGCCCTATCCTGCAATGATAAAGAATCCTTAAAAAATTACTGGATCCGGATCGTGTTCCGGATCATTAACAAAAATTTAATGACTAAGTTAGGCCAAGATACAACCCCGGTAAAAATTTCATTGAAATCTGTTGAGGATTTTTTGAGTAATCCTGCTCAAACCAAACCAAACCAACCAAAGAACAAACAAATGGACGCGACCGAAAACATAACCTCCTTGGCGGAGGTAATGATTACTTTTTAAAGCAGTAACTCCAACAGCTTTTTCTAAACTAACAAGCTGTTTTTAAACTAGATTTTCAAATTCTAATAGTTTTATACTGTAAAATTTATACCCTCGTCACACAAACACCAATTGAGGCTGAATTGCGTCAGAATGACACATCCGGCCACGATCGGGAAATACCGACTTGCGGTCTGAAGACCAACAGACGGCAGTCTGTGAGCATCTACATAATTGGTCCCATTCACTCAACTGTCCTGAGTGTGTTGCACATGTTCAAAACACTGTTGGCGCTACTGAGATGGAACGTACATCTGACGGCGGACTATATGCAGGTTTTTCATCATCTGTTTGCAGTCTACATATTCTGACGGCATCAAAACAGCATCTGAAATGATTTGATCACGGTTGATTGAGCTGTGAGATCGATCGGTCACAGCAAAGCCTGTCGGCATGTTGTGCCACGGATGTCCACCTCCACTGGACCCCGGCCAGGGAGGGCAAAGGAAATGTTGATATGTAATAAATAACATTATGTGGCACTCATATACAGTGAATGTGAAGTACACTATCAAACTAAAAGTATCGTGTGCCGCTGTGCCTCACAGTGGTCTCATGCTCAGTAATGTGTCACAGCACACATCAGGCATGGAGCTGAATGGATCTCACCGCTGTAACATGCATAGCATTACCTGATCATCTAAACTCTGTAGGAGGTGTGATGTGGAACTGTATCCCAGGCCATGACAACATTATTAAACATGAAACGCATCTCCAGCATGGACCCACGATCGCTTCACAGCGCACAGGAACCAAACCACAGCCTGTAGTGACAACCTCTCACACGGCTGGTGTGTGCTGAAATAACCACAGCAAAAATTCAATCCCATGTGACAATCCAACCGACATCACGGTGCACAGAGTTAAGTTGTGCTCCTGAAGTGAGCAAAAATAAATTAAAGATCGCTGGAAAGGCTGCGTGTGACTGCTTGACCCACCGCCAGCAAACTTTCAAGTAAAGGTATCCAGTGACATGCGCGCAAATGCGCCCCGCGAGCGCTTAGTGGCTCATGCAGTGGTTATGAATATACACACACGCACACACCACCTGAGTGATAGTTTCAGCCCCACGCTCATGTGTGTGCATGGCGCACATCGGGCAGTCTTCAGCGCCTTTTATGGCCGTGTGACAGCAGTCTGTGTCATCTAAACTGTTGTCTACAGGCGCTTTGGATGCCATCGTGCAGGTGTGGATGAGGTCATCTGGATGCATTCTGACACTGCTGACCACGCCTCTTTCCCTCCCGACTGTGTCCGATGATGGCAATTTTTACCGTTTTAGCCTGGTTCCTGCACATTCTTGCTATGTGTGACGGATTCTTTACAATATTTTCAGTCAAGGCATTTACATTTTTATTGAATTTTTTTTACATAATTATTCTGGCAATGACAGCTGCCTCATTTTTTCCATAAAAAACTGAATGTTCTAATTTTTCTCTCTTTTTTAAGTGTGTAGTAGTACAAGAACTATCACTGACTTTCTTCCACCACAATGTACATAGTAAAGTGAGAAAGGTGATAAAACTGTAAGGAAGAGCATGCAAGTCTTTCAAAGAGGGTAGACTAAACACATTTAAACAACGAAAACAGATACAGACTGTTAAACTAAAGTATTTCTGTAAATTGGAAATGGTTCCATGCTTCTTTGAGAAGTTTACAGTATCTAAATGAATACATCACTAACACAGTACTGTGTAAAGATTCAATGCACACTTACAGTTTTCAAAAGTGTAATGTTTGATTTTATGTCTTCATTGGTTGGTCAAACAAAGGAGGCAGTGGCCAAGTGGGTTGTCACATTTCTCCATGTAATGTGGAGTTGCATCAGGAAGGGCATCCGGTGTAAAACTTGTGCCAAATCAACATGCAGATCTACCTTGGATTAAACAAAAATCAAATGTGAAATGTCCAAACATTCTTATTCAAACAAAAATTAAATATGACCCCTCCCTACCCCAATATCATTAAAGAAACTAATTAGTACCTTACTTACCAGAATATCATTTATTTTTATTTGCTTATATAGGGAGGCCCTACAAATTATACTCAAGTGTGACTTATATACACCGAAAATCATGCCTTTGTTACTCTTAATAATAATTACAGCAGCTATTTATCAGAGTTTCACAGGAATCAAAGCACTAAACAAAATAAACTCCAATAATAAAAGAATAAAATGACAATTGTAAGAAGTACACTACAACAGTGCACAAAAATCCCATTGAATGAGCTGACAATACAGGAAAAATGTGCAACTTATTTATGGGGTTTTCCCTCTTCAAGAGGCCCTTTTTAAAAGGGTGCAATTTATACTCTGGGGGAGGGAGGGGGTGCTTGATCCATCACAGCAAGAATACACACACATATACATATATGTATGTATAACTGTATAATTAATCTTTAAAAGTTTACTTACTTTTAATGAGGTGAACATGCACACGTTTACCTCAAAAGGGATCCTGCCTGTGCTAACGAACACTTATACTGATGTTTTTGTCTGTGTAGCAGCGGCAAGAAGCAGTTTACACTGTTTGAGAACTCGGTCCAATAACATTAATTAGACAGTTAGCCTTCAGCAGTGTTTATGTTCTAAATCAATAATACACTGATTAATTCTTCTTTTTTTTTTGTCCAAAGTGAAATGATTAGCCCAAAACATTCAAAAATAGAGCCTAGGTTGAAAAATGTTGGAGTTCTCCTTTAACACTATACAATCTTCCCTCCCACCCAGTTATCACGCAATCGGGTGGATCACTGCACTGGCTAAGTGGGAAATGTGAGTTTGATTGTTGGTGGAACCTTATTTGTTGTGTTCATATGTTATAATTAAGGACAGCAGTGTATGTTATTGTTTATTTATTTGGATCCCATTAGCTGAAGCAAAGCTACAGCTACTCTTCCTGGGGTCCACACAAGTCAACAAAACAAAATACAATAATCAAAAATGCCTTCACAAATAGTAAAAAAAAAAGTCAAAAACAAACAAATTCCAAATCAAATTAATCATCACATCTCATCAGTCTATATACACAAAAAAATGATCAAAAGTTAAACCCAGATTGCTCGCTATATCAGCAGATGTCGTATTAGAAGTTCCTTAAAAGAAGATTCATTTGAAGTAAGTTTGATGTATTCCGGTAATAAATTACATTCTTTCATACCTCTGAATATGACAGTGTTCTTTATGGCATTAGTCCTGGCTACAGGTAGCGTAAAGTTTCCCACCACAGCGTGTCTGGTTGTGTATCCATGATTTTCTAAACTGAAAGAAAAATTCCTAAACAAAATACAAGGTAACTTCGTGACAATAATCTTTCTGGTAAAAATGATCAGTGAATATAAAAGTCTGTCTTTAACTAACAACCAGTTTAAATTTTTATGCATAGTAATGGTGTTAGTCCTATAACTGCACTTAAGTGCTATACGAGCAGCCCTATTTTGAATAATCTGTAATTTATTTATCATTTCTCGGGAGGCATTTGACCAAACTGCTGGGCAATAATCCAGATATATTAATAATAATGCTTTAATAGCATAATTCAATGTTGTACAACTTAAAAACCTTGCATGTCTTCTCATGATCAATATGCCCCTGCCCATTTTTCCAAAAATATTATTTATATGTTTTTTTTCATGATAATTTTGAGTCTACCATTACACCCAGCAGCTTAGTCTCATGTACTTGATTTATTTGCATATTATTGATTTGAATGTTTAATACAGGATTTGTCATAATACGACTGGAGCCAATAATCATGCAGTTAGTCTGTACTGTATTTAACACAAGCTTATTGGATGTTACCCAGTCAATTACCTTATGCAGTTCCATAAGGTATGCGTATGGATGCCCGTGCTTACATTTTCTCTCAATCTCCTCCTCATTCTGTCGTGTATTAACTAGCAGTCAAGTGTCTGACTTCCATAATGTGAGTTTAATACATGGAGGAACCTTTTTTTTTTTTTTTTACTGAGGTTTGTTTTCAAAGAGAACACACTTTTTAGGTATCCTGGTTTCCCCACTGTGAACTACCCCATTTCACAAAACATGCAAGAACCAAATTAGGTTAATGGTATGGACTACTTTATGGTTGGGATCAGGTAAAGGCCGTGGTCTCTCTTTCTCACCAAGGTTTTAAATTTCATTGTAAACATAATTAACAACCCTCCTCAAAAATATACATTTCAGAGTAGTCGTGATAAAATTCCAGCAACTCAATGAACAGATGTAGGAACAAAGTTAATATTTGGAAGCAGATCAGATCCTTTCTACGTTCTGAGCTACTACACACACTTTGAATGAAGCAAAAACCGAGAAAACTAAACTGAAGTCTTTCCTGTTGGTTTCAGGTCTCTGGTTGTTCTCCATTTGTGCATCTACCATGGAGTCTCTGTCATCACCTTTTCTTGGAGAGCCAGATAGCCATGTTCTCCATGTGGAAAATGACCTGGTACGAATGGGATCCCGGCGTAAACGGGAGTTCATATCCGATGACAAGAAAGATGCACTGTACTGGGAGAAGCGGCGCAAGAACAATGAGGCGGCTAAACGGTCAAGGGACAAAAGACGGATAAATGACTACATGCTGGAGACGCAGCTGACAGCCCTGAAAGAAGAAAACACAAGACTTAATGCTGAATTATTGACCATCAAGCTCCATTTTGGCCTGGTCCACCCTATAGGCTACGCCGCCCGACAAAATAACCAACATCAACACCACGTCCACAACAGCACTCAGAAAATTGCTGCTGCTTGCACCTACCACCCTCTGCAGAAAGACTGCTACTGGAGTCACAGAGACATTTCTGCAAGTCACCAACTTCCTCACCCTGTCTACCTTCCTGGATATGCCATCCATGCCATGAGAGGCTATTCATATTTTCCCAGTCCCGGCACCGCTGGCTCTGGTCACCTCACCTCAGTTGTTCGTCCTCAGAGTCTTGTGCCAACACATTCATCCTTTAACGTAGCTCCCCTACTGAAACCCATTCCAACAAAAGCTCCCTTCGAGGAGGACAAGCAGAAGGTAGCACGTCTCCAAGCCTCAACCTGTGTTGGGCAGCCTTTCAAAGCAAGTGAAAGAACCTACACTCAGTTTATATCTGAGTGACTGCAACAGCACGAACAAGTTCAACTACTACACATCTAGTGGTAGACTGGTTGGGCAGCTGAGTCACATGTCCATAACTGTTCACATTATAGCCATGTGACAGAGATATTTTGCAAAATGGTAAACTTTTGAATAGAATGCACTTGGGCTTGGACCATCAACGTTTCAAAGTAGTACAGAACATCACTGTTTATTCAAGCATATGACACCTGTAAACCCCTGTCACTCAGATGTCAAGGACAATAAGTCAGTCACTCTTGCCAAATAAATCACCCAGCACAACAGTTTCAGTAATTTACTGATCAAGCTGTGTCAGCCAATAAAGAATACCATCCTACATCATGCTCTCAAATATGAAAGAAATTAGATCTTATTTGACAGTTATGAATTTTTGAAAATTTGTTTAATGACAAAGACAGGGATTTTTCCCAATCTTTGCCCTATGACCTCAAAATTTAAAGGGTTCTTGCCTATCAGGATATGAATCTTCAGTAAAAATTTCAAAACTACATATGAAAAATTGTGGGTTCCAGGCTGTTCACAAACAAACAAACAAACAAACAAACAGGGGCGAAAACATAACCTCCTCAAACTTCATTGGCGAGAGCTGCAGGTCTTGAAAGGCAACATCCAACATACACTACGATGAACCCTAAGAAGAAATACCCCCAGGGACAGATAAAGTTTGATCTGGATCTGATCCAGATTACAGATTTTGTGGGCATTTAAATGTAACATTGAAAACCCCATTTAATATATACTTTACATTATATCTTTATCAAACGTGCCCCAGTCACTCATATTTGAAAGTGAGCTGCAGACTGACACTCAGTATCACCTGACAAAGTTTGATCTGGATCTAATCCAGACTGTGGATTTTGTGGACATTTTAATTTAATATTGAAAAGCCCATTTGATGTACATTTTGCATTATATCTCAATTAAAAGTGCCTCAGTCACTCAGTTGTGACAATGAGGTGCAAACTGGCGCTCTCAGTGACTAGACTAAGTTTGATCTGCATATTGCAGATTTAGTGGATATTTGATTTTAAAAGCCCTTTTGATCTATATTTTGTATTTTAGTTTATAGAAAGTCACTTCTAACAGGACTTTGACCTTGAAAATTTCTTCCAATGTAAAAATTTGTGGAATTGGAACCTAGTGTTGGCGGAGGTTTGCGCTCTATGAACGTGGTGCTCTAGTATGGGGCTGTACTCACTTCTGTTGTGTATAGGCACACACGTCTATTAGTACAGACTTTTTTTAGAGATAAAACTTTGAATGAATTATAATACCAGTACTCAAAAAAAGGAATCAAATTTTTCCCCTCTCATTCACAGAAATTTGCATTAAAGCACATCTCTGTGTACTTAGTCAACAGTGCAGAAGATAAAAAAGAAAAAACTCACTTCCCATTCAAGCAGCTTATGGCCTGAAATATGAAATGCAAACTGCATCCTGCACAAAATTAAAATCAAGGTACAAGGCGAAAAAAAAAAGAAAAGAAAAAAAACAGTTAACTTTTCTTTATTGACATCTGTCTATCTATTTCTGAGACAAGAAAAGCCTGTCAGCAGATGACAGACCGTAGCTGTTTCTGTGTTACTGTAACATGACTGGTTTAGAGTCAATAATAAAAAAGGCACAAAAGTCACCTTTTTTTTTAAATATTAAATCTGTGTAAATGTGTCGTAACAGTCATGTGTTTACTTAAGCCCCTTTCACACCAGGAGTGCTCCCGGCTGCTCCCGGTTGCGCCGTGTGTCATTATGACGCCGCCGCGTGGAAGCAACTCAGTGCCGAGACGATGCAGCTCGGCGCCACAACAGCGCGAGGGCGCAAAGGAGGAAGCAAGTCGGGCGCCGAAAAATTAAACCTGTTAAATTTTTTTGGCGTCCTGTGCTCGACACAGAAAGGAAGTGGTTCCAGCGCAAGTCGGGGCAAAGAGGCGTTACCCGGCGTTACTCGAAGCCAATTTATGATTCCTGCTGTGTTCCATTGTTCCCGCAGTATAAATCACACAGGATTGTTGTTATACCGTGTAGGCAACAATGCAGTAAAAACTACATGCTGAAGAAAAAAAAATGCAGACTGATTGCCAGAAATATCCAGTAAAACGTCCGGACATCTCTAGTCCACTCATGGACGTTGGTTCACACGCGCACATGTGAACAATTAAAAGAAAAAAAGTCTGGCTGCAGGCATTAGTTCCTTGTTCTCTGCTCAAACTCTCACATCACAGTTAAAAAAAGGACAAAAAAGGACATACGAGGTCTGTCCATAAAGTATAGGTCCTTTTTATTTTTTTCAAAAACTATATGGATTTCATTCATATGTTTTTACGTCAGACATGCTTGAACCCTCGTGCGCATGCGTGAGTTTTTCCACGCCTGTCGGTGACGTCATCCGCCTGTGAGCACTCCTTGTGGGAGGAGTCGTCCAGCCCCTCGTCGGAATTCCTTTGTCTGAGAAGTTGCTGAGAGACTGGCGCTTTGTTTGATCAAAATTTTTTCTAAACCTGTGAGACACATCGAAGTGGACACGGTTCGAAAAATTAAGCTGGTTTTCGGTGAAAATTTTAACGGCTGATGAGAGATTTTGAGGTGATACTGTCGCTTTAAGGACTTCCCACGCAGCCGGCGCGGTGCGGCGGCACAGGATAAACACCTCCGTGTTGATAACCATTTGTAAAATCCAGGCGGCTTTTGATGGCTTTCAGTGGAGTGAGTATATGAGAAATTGTTTAACAGCTGGACATGTTCCAACTTGTCCTTAAGGCTTCCAACGGAGGTGTTTTTCCTGTGGCGGAGCATCGCGGCGGCTGCGAGCCGACGCTGCAATCCGTCCGCACGTCTTTCATTAAAAAAAATCTCCTTTAACAGTGGAATATCCAGATAAAATGCTGAAACCGACTTCTTCTGAAACTTCTCTGTTCTCTCACGACGTCCTGGATCAATAGAGCCTGAAATGTGGAGGTTTTCAGCTTGAAACAGGCTGACGATGGCGCCTGAGAGCGCTGCGCGACGTCTCGCACCGTGGGAAGTCCTTAAAGCAACAGTATCACCTCAAAATCTCTCATCAGCCGTTAAAATTTTCACCGAAAACCAGCTTAATTTTTCGAACCGTGTCCACTTCGATATGTCTCACAGGTTTAGAAAAAATTTGATCAAACAAAGCGCCAGTCTCTCAGCAACTTCTCAGACAAAGGAATTCCGACAAGGAGCTGGACGACTCCTCCCACAAGGAGTGCTCACAGTCGAATGACGTCACCGACAGGCGTGGAAAAACTCACGCATGCGCACGAGGGTTTAAGCATGTCTGACGTAAAAACATATGAATGAAATCCATATAGTTTTTGAAAAAAATAAAAAGGGCCTATACTTTATTGACAGCCCTCGTAAGTCCTGAGGCAGGACATGTCAACATCAAGTAGAACTCCAGACATCTCCACATGTGCTTGACGGTTCGTGCGCGTGCATCTCGCGGTCAAAGGAGGAAAGAAAAGAAATTGTCTGCAGGCAGTTAGTTCCTTTCTTTCCAGACTATCTCATCACAGTTAAAAAAGGACATAAGTCCAGGACATGTCAACACCAAGCAGAACTCCAGACCTCCACATTTGCTTAGGACGGTTCGTGCGCGCGCGCGTGCGCATCTCGCGGTCAAGGGAGGAAAGATAAACTATAACAGAATTCAGAGAGCAGCCCTACAGCTCAGCACAACAAGTAGAAGAGAAGTCAGAGTGCACAGTTGTGCAGAGAACCTGCAGGCTGTGTTCTCACCTCCTCTCTGCCCCCTGCTGCGCGTACCTGACGCAGAAATTCCTGCGTCGTCATGACGCCACAGGGAGCAACTGGGAGCAGCCCCGGTGTATACCATAAATATTTTGTACTTTGTAGACTTGAGGTGGGTTGTGCTGATTGAGTGTGTTGCTTTTCAAAATAAAAGTATCCATCTTTTCAGTACCAGAAAATATTGAGACATAATAATATAACATTAAAAAAAGAATAATTTTCAAATCAAGAATTTTGATGTGTATGACAGTTGTAATAATAATAATAATAATAATAATAATAATAATATAATAATAATAATAATGTTTGTAATCCATAGCTTTTTCAGTTTCGAGCTTCCAGTACAGAGCTTGAGTCCAGAATCAAATCAAATCAAATCAATTTTATTTATATAGCGCCAAATCACAACAAACAGTTGCCCCAAGGCGCTCTATATTGTAAGGCAAAGCCATACAATAATTACGGAAAAACCCCAACGGTCAAAACGACCCCCTGTGAGCAAGCACTTGGCGACAGTGGGAAGGAAAAACTCCCTTTTAACAGGAAGAAACCTCCAGCAGAACCAGGCTCAGGGAGGGGCAGTCTTCTGCTGGGACTGGTTGGGGCTGAGGGAGAGAACCAGGAAAAAGACATGCTGTGGAAGAGAGCAGAGATCAATCACTAATGATTAAATGCAGAGTGGTGCATACAGAGCAAAAAGAGAAAGAAACACTCAGTGCATCATGGGAACCCCCCAGCAGTCTAAGTCTATAGCAGCATAAATAAGGAATGGTTCAGGGTCACCTGATCCAGCCCTAACTATAAGCTTTAGCAAAAAGGAAAGTTTTAAGCCTAATCTTAAAAGTAGAGAGGGTGTCTGTCTCCCTGATCCGAACTGAATGTAATTATGTAATGTAAAGAATGTAATTATCAACATCCGTTGTTCACTGTTGTCAGCTAATAAAATACACAAACATACCAAACAGAACAGAGTCTGTCATTGCACATATATACATACAACGAAACGTGTCCTCTGCATTTAACTGTCCCAATTACAGTTAGACACAATCCAACCACTAGGGGCAGTGTGCAGCCACAGTCTGGCACCCGGGGGTCCAACTCCAGATGTAGACACACTGCTTTGGTCAGGGGCAGAGAAAGGAGCAGACCCTAAATAAATATCAGCTCTGCTCCTCCGTGATTGAAGACACACACACACACACACACACACACACACACACACACACACACACACGCCACTTAGTTTTTATATTATCGATGTTCTGACGTGTATGTAGACTTGCATCTGAGTGCCTTCGGTGATCGCATTTCATGCTAGTTTGTTTTTCTTTTTTACTTTTCACCCTCGTGTGACAAGTGGTGACGCCATTTTCGTTGTTTACAACCAGCAAGTCAAATTGAAACAATTTTAAGCACACAGAGGATTCTGGGACCCTGAAACCCACTACTCAAACCTGAAATAAAGAACAGCCAGACCATGTGGCTATACATGGAGGTTGCTGCAAATTGCTTGCTTATTTATTTATGGCCAATTAAAGTGAAAGGAAAAACAAACAGGAAGAGTCTGTTAAAAAAAAAAAATAAAAAAAAAAAAATATATATATATATATATATATATATATATTACAGAGTCCTAATAACAGGAGCCATCTGTGAGTCATGTTGGTAGGGGCTCAACACCTGAAATGATCAGCTTAATAAAGTTAGTAATGAGCGGATGTGTTTATTTTTCTGTGTATAAGGACCTTTTTCTTCATTACACTGTATCACTGACCCTTCAAACCTTCCATCAGTCTGTAATAGTTTTGGTGAAACAGAAGAATAGACACTTGTCAATCTATATTTCTGACATAATTCCCCCCTTTTGCTACTTAATAATGAAACTAGTGCTGATTTCATGACATGATTCATTTCACACCTCTGGCGAGTGCCGTGGAGACGCCAACACGCTCAACCAACATGACTATGTGATGATGTAATTACTTTTTATGGGTGATGAAACATCTTTCAGTGGTTCATCGTGTAAATTCCTCTTTAGAGATCAGCATCTCTGCACAGATGGTCACAGACAAACACTGAAGTACTCAAATATTAGTATCACTTTTTCTCCAGTAAACACCCTTTTTGCTCACGTCCCAAATAAACAAAATTTTCAGGCTTATGTTTTTGTGTACAAAGCAGTCAGCTCTGGTCTTAGGTACCCCATCAAAATAAAAACGACATGTAGAACATGCAGTCAGCAAACCTCTGGTCCTTCTGCACATCAAAACACCTTTCTGGGCTCTTGAAAGTACATTCAGAAATACTTCTTAATATTTCACAAATTATCTTTGAAGTTTGGCCTCAATACAGAATATTTCAAGAAATATGGTTAAACAGTCAGTATATAGACACAAGTTTTTTTCAACTCATACGTAAGTGTAAAAAAAAAAAAAGATAATGAAAAGAAACACATTTTGATCAGTTCTAATGGATGCTGCCTTTCTATTTGTATTTCCTCTGAACAACATTCTGAGCTTCACCAGTGTTTTTTTTAAACAACAAATTAATATTGATCAGTCAGAAATGAATACAAATTCACTTACCTAATTATTAAAACATTGGGATTACACTTTGAAAGTTAGTGTTTTTAATTTCTTATATCAAATATGTGAAACAACACATACAAGAACCATCCACACATTTTCATTTATTTTACTACTCTTGTTGACTTCAGACATTAGGTTCAGTGTGCATTGATAACTAAAGTGATTGATAAAAAATGGTTTCTTCCTTAAATTATAAACACACACACACAGAGTGCTGATAAAATGTACTAACCCATTTCGAGTAGTTTCATTGAGGCTTCTTAAAATTATTTGAATATTATGGTCTTTAATTACAACGTTTTAATAAATTTCCCCCACTGATAACCGTGGAGGGCTTGTAAGGAAAAAATGTAGACAGGTGAGTGAGTGAGTAGAGAGTTTGTCCCAGATAGCTTGTGCCAGCAATACTGTTGTGAAAAGTGCTGGAACACGGACCCACAACAGGGGGCGCAAATGAACGGACAATGGAATAAGCCAAAATATAACAATTAAATGTTGTGAATGAGCACAACAGAGCAACAGACTACACAATTGAGATCAACAGTCAATTTAGTCACAGTGATGTGTGAGCAGGCTCGAGGATAGAAGACGCCCGTCTGGAAAAGAGCCGGATCCCACACGCCTTCCACTCCACCGGATCTGAAGCAATCCTGGAGCCACCAAGCGCTGGGTCCCCAGGTGGCCACTGCCTCCGGCTGTCAGATCGGGTACTGCTGGCAGGAAGAACAGACAGGTGATGGTGGGTGCGTGAACACCCAGCAAACAGTTCAGTACAAAAGTGGAAAGCACCTCCACCTCTCAATCACAAAGTTACGTGCAGATCCTGTTGGCAAAGTACGTAGCCTCCAACCAAGGAGCGGAGTACGCCAACTCCCCACACACGACTACTCAGTACAAAATAGGAATGTCTGCAAAAAATACTTGTACTCACAGAAGTAAGGACGTCACTAATGTGATACTTTAGGCTGAGTTGTTTACCTGTTCGGTAGACAATTTCACGGCAGTGAGGTGAAGATGCTGCCCGGCTCTTATGGAGGTGTGGAAGATGATGATGAGTGACAGCTGGCGTTGTTGATGAGTGACAGCTGCCACTCCCGGTTGCTCCGGCGCCCTCTCGTGCCTGAAGCCCGCACTTCAGGCAGGGCACCCTCTGGTGGTGGGCCAGCAGTACCTCCTCTTCAGTGGCCCACACAACAGGACCCCCCCCTCAACGGGCGCCTCCTGGAGCCCAACCAGGCTTGTCAGGGTGACGGGTGTAGAAGTCGGCCAGGAGGGACGGGTCCAGGATGAAGCTCCTCTTCACCCAGGAGCGCTCTTTGGGTCCATAACCCTCCCAGTCCACCAGATACTGGAACCCCCGGCCCTTACGACGGACGTCCAGGAGCCGCCGAACTGTTCACGCGGGCTCCCCGTCGATGATCCGGGAAGGAGGCGGCGCCGGTCCGGGGGTAGAGAGGGATGAGGTGTGGTGAGGCTTGATCCGGGAGACATGAAAGACGGGATGTATCCGCAGTGAAGCTGGCAGCCTCAGCTTCACCGCAGCAGGGCAGAGGACCTTGATAATGGGGAAGGGGCCGATGTACCGATCCTTCAGTTTTTGTGAGTCCACCTGTAACGGAATGTCTTTCGTCGAGAGCCAAACCTCCTGCCCGGGCTGGTATGCAGGGGCCGGGGATCGCCAGCGGTCTGCATGGGCCTTGGCCCTCGTCCGGGCTTTGAGCAGGGCAGAGCGGGCAGAGCGCCACACACGACAGCACCTCCTCAGATGGGCGTGGACCGAGGGCACCCCAACCTCTCCCTCCACAAGCGGAAACAATGGGGGCTGGTACCCCAAACACACCTCAAACGGGGAGAAGCCGGTGGCAGACGAAACTTGACTGTTGTGTGCGTACTTGATCCAGGCCAGATGGTTGCTCCAGGCCGACGGGTGCGCCAAGGTCACACAGCGAAGGGCCTGTTCCAATTCCTGGTTGGCCCGCTCTACCTGTCCGTTGGTCTGGGGATGGTACCCGGACGAGAGGCTCACGGTGGCCCCCAGTTCTCTACAGAAACTCCTCCAGACTTACGAGGAGAACTGGGGACCACGGTCAGAGACGACATCGGATGGAATCCCATGCAGACGTACGACAGGGTGGATCAGGAGGTCTGCAGTCTCCTGGGCCGTCGGGAGCTTCGGGAGGGCCACAAAGTGGGTCGCCTTGGAGAACCGGTCCACTATCGTGAGGATGGTGGTCATGCCCTGGGATGGCGGGAGGCCCGTGACGAAGTCCAGGCCGATGTGGGACCAGGGGCGGTGGGGCACAGGTAACGGCTGGAGGAGACCCTGTGCCCGTTGGTGGTCTGCCTTTCCCCTGGCACAGACGGTGCAGGCCTGGACATACTCCCGGACGTCGGCTTCCATAGACGCCCACCAGAAGCGCTGCCTGACCACTGCCACGGTTCTTCGCACCCCTGGGTGACAGGAGAGCTTGGACCCATGACAGAAGTCCAGGACAGCAGCTCTGGCTTCCGGTGGGACGTAGAGTCTGTTCCTTGGGCTGATCCCTGGGTCCGGGTTCCATGCCAGGGCCTCCCGGACGGTCTTCTCCATGTCCCAGGTGAGGGCTGCCACGATAGTGGACTCGGGGATGATGGGTTCCGGTGGATCTGACAGCTCGACCTTGACCTCCTCTTCATGGACCCGGGACAGGGCGTCAGATCGCTGGTTCTTGGTCCCGGGGCGGTAGGTAATCCGGAAGTCAAAACACCCGAAGAACAGTGACCAGCGGGCTTGCCTGGGGTTCAGACGCTTCACGGTCTGGATGTACTCCAGGTTCCGATGGTCCGTGAAAACCGTAAATGGTACCGCAGCTCCCTCCAACAGGTGTCTCCACTCCTCAAGAGCCTCTTTCACTGCAAGGAGTTCCCGACTGCCGACGTCATAGTTCCGCTCTGCCGGGGTCAACCTACGGGAAAAATAGGCACAAGGATGGGGAACCTTATCGGCCTCCCCCCTCTGGGACAGCACGGCTCCTATCCCTGAGTCAGAGGCATCCACTTCAACAACAAACTTGCGATTGGGATTGGGCTGCACCAGAACGGGTGCAGACGAGAACTGATGTTTCAACTCCCTAAATGTGGCTTCGCACCGATCCGTCCAGGTGAAGGGGACTTTAGTGGAGGTCAGGGCCGTCAGGGGGCTAACTACCTGGCTATAGCCCTTAATAAACCTCCGGTAGAAATTTGCGAAGCCGAGGAACTGTTGCAGCTTCCTACGGCTTGTCGGTTGGGGCCGATCCCCCACCGTCGCAACCTTGGCCGGATCGGGTGCGACGGAGTTGGAGGAGATGATGAACCCCAGGAAGGACAAAGAAGTGTGGTGGAACTCGCACTTCTCGCCCTTCACAAACAGCCGGTTCTCCAACAACCGCTGCAGGACCTGATGTACATGCTGGACATGGGTCTCAGGATCCGGGGAGAAGATGAGGATGCCGTCCAGGTATACGAAGACGAACCGGTGCAGGAAGTCCCGCAAGACGTCATTAACCAATGCCTGGAACGTCGCGGGCGCATTGGTGAGGCCGAACGGCATGACCAGGTACTCAAAGTGACCTAACGGGGTGTTAAATGCCGTCTTCCACTCGTCTCCCTTCCGGATCCGAACCAGGTAGTACGCATTTCTAAGATCCAATTTGGTGAAAATTTGGGCTCCATGCAGGGGAGTGAACACAGAATCTAACAGAGGCAGCAGGTATCGATTACGAACTGTGACTTCGTTCAGCCCTCTGTAGTCTATGCATGGACGGAGTCCGCCGTCCTTTTTGCCCACAAAAAAGAAACCTGCACCCATCGGGGAGGTGGAGTTCTGGATCAACCCGGCAGCTAAGGAGTCCCGGATGTAGGTCTCCATTGATTCGCGCTCAGGACGAGAGAGGTTGTACAGCCTGCTGGACGGGTACTCAGCGCCTGGGATCAAATCAATGGCACAATCGTACAGATGGTGCGGGGGAAGAGCAAGTGCCAGATCTTTGCTGAAGACGTCAGCAAGATCATGGTACTCCTCAGGCACCGATGACAGATTGGGGGGGACTTTAACCTCCTCATTAGCTGTCACACCGGGTGGAACCGAGGATCCTAAACATTCCCGGTGGCAGGTGTCGCTCCACTGCGTCACTACCCCAGACGGCCAATCAATCCGGGGATTGTGCTTTAATATCCATGGAAACCCCAAAATCACTCGGGAGGTAGAAGGTGTTATATAAAACACAATCTCCTCCCTGTGATTTCCAGACACCACCAATGTCACTGGTTGTGTCTGGTGTGTGATTAATGGGAGAAGGGTGCCATCTAGTGCCCGTACCTTCAATGGGGAAGGTAGTGCCACTAGAGGGAGCCCTTCCTCCCTGGCCCATCTGCTGTCCAGCAGATTCCCTTCAGACCCCGTGTCCACCAGTGCTGGAGCGTGAAGGGTAAGATCCCCACAAAGGATTGTCACTGGGATGCGTGCTGATCTACGGGCTTTCCCCGTGTGGATGTTATGGCCCACCCTTAACCCAGTCTCTAAGGGCGGGCGTTGAAGTTTAACCGTTTGGGGCAGTTTCTTTGTATGTGTTCATCAGAGCCACAGAAAAAACACTCCCCGCGAGCCAGCCTCTGTTGTCTGTCATGTGATTTTACTTTGGCCCTGCTCGTGTCCATAGCTTCGTCAGCAGGGGGAGCTGTGGCTCCACGGAGCTCTCTGACTGTGGAGCATGGGGACGGCGGCACCCTTTCGGACCCGGAAGGAAGAGGGACGGCTCATGCCCGGCCACACCCTTCGCCCCGCTCCCGACGGTGTTCTTCTAACCGGTTGTCCAACCGTATAACCAGGTCGACAAGCCCGTCAAAATCCTGCGGCTCATCCTTAGCCAGCAGGTGCTCCTTCAGGACGGGAGATGGGAGATTTATGAAGGCGGCGCGGAGTGCAACGTTATTCCAGCCGGACCTCGCAGCCGCGATGCGGAAGTCGACTGCGTACTCGGCTGCACTCCGACATCCCTGTCTCATAGACAGCAGCACGGTTGAAGCGGTCTCGCCTCTATTGGGATGATCAAACATTTGTTTAAACTTCCTCACAAACCCAGTATATGTCGTTAGGAGCCGTGAAATTTGCTCCCAGAGCGCCGTAGCCCAGGCGCGTGCCTCTCCTCGAAGCAAATTAATGACATAAGCCACCCGGCTAGCATCTGACGCGTACATGACGGGACGTTGTGCAAAGACGAGCGAACACTGCATTAAGAAGTCTGCGCACGTCTCGACACAACCTCCGTACGGTTCCGGTGGGCTTATGTATGCTTCAGGGGATGGGGGGTTGTGGAATCACCACTGGAATGTCTGTATTTTGTGCTTGGTCGGCTGGAGGAGGTGCTGCAGCAGCGCCCGGAGTGCGCGCTTCCACCTGGGCGGTGAGAGCCTCCATCCTCCGATTGAATATGACGTTCTGCTCGGTTACTAAATCCAACCGAGCAGTGAAGGCGGTTAAGATTTGCTGCAGCTCTCCTAACACGCCTCTTGCCGACGCCTGTGCACCCTGTGTTTCCATTGGCGGTTCAAGCGATGGTTGACGCCCCTCGGGATCCATGACGCTGGCCGAGAAATCCTGTTGTGAAAAGTGTAGGAACACGGACCCACAACAGGGGGCGCAAATGAACGGACAATGGAATAAGCCAAAATATAGCAATTTAATGTTGTGAATGAGCACAACAGAGCAACAGACAACACAATTGAGATCAACAGTCAAATTAGTCACAGTGATGTGTGAGCAGGCTCGAGGATAGAAGACGCCCGTCCGGAAAAGAGTCGGATCCCACACGCCTTCCACTCCACCGGATCTGAAGCAATCCTGGAGCCACCAAGCACTGGGTCCCCAGGTGGCCACTGCCTCCGACTGTCAGATCGGGTACTGCTGGCAGGAAGAACAGACAGGTGATGGTGGGTGCGTGAACACCCAGCAAACAGTTCAGTACAAAAGTGGAAAGCACCTCCACCTCTCAATCACAAAGTTACGTGCAGATCCTGTTGGCAAAGTACGTAGCCTCCAACCGAGGAGCTGAGTACGCCAACTCCCTACACACGACTACTCTGTACAAAACAGGAACGTCTGGAAAAAATACTTGTACTCACAGAAGTAAGGACGTCACTAATGTGATACTTTAGGCTAAGTTGTTTACCTGTTCGGTAGACGATTTCTCGGCAGTGAGGTGAAGATGCTGCCCGGCTCTTATGGAGGTGTGGAAGATGATGATGAGTGACAGCTGGCGTTGTTGATGAGTGACAGCTGCCACTCCCGGTTGCTCCGGCGCCGCGCCCTCTGGTGGTGGATCAGCAGTACCTCCTCTTCAGCGGCCCACACAACAAATACCTCAAAAACAGTTTTCATCATCATCTTTTAACACACCAAATTAAAAGAGCACTTATTACTGCCCTTATGAGGTTCTTCATTTACAAATACAGAATTGTCAAATTAATAATTTTGTCAAATGCATAATTTAAAGATGGATGGCCTTTCAAATTTCACAAAATGACAAAATTTAGCTTCTACTGAAATCCAAGCATTATAATTTTTTTTTTTTTACATGTTGCAAAATTGCAACTCATCTTAATGAAGAGAACATGCACAATCATAGGCCACTTTATTAGGTACACCTATTCTATGACTTCTCAACACAAATATTTAATCAGCCAATCACATGGCAGCAACAGTGCATTTAGGCATCTAGACGTGATGAAGGTAACCTGCTGAAGTTCAAACTGAGCATCAGAATGGGAAGAAAAGGGGATTTAAGTGACTTTGAACATGGCATGGCTGTTGGTGCCAGACGGGCTGGTCTGAGTATTTCAGAAACTGCAGACCGACTGGGATTTGCCTGCACAACCATTTTTTAGAGTTTACAGAGAAAGGTCCGAAAAAGCGCAGATATCCAGTGAGCGGCAGTTGTGTGGATGAAAATGCCTTGTTGGTGTCAGAGGTCAGAGGTGAATGGACAGACTGGTTGACTGGGCGACTGCATGATGGCATCATGTCAGTGTGGACCAACATCTCTGAGGAATGTTTCCAACACCTTATTGAATCTATGCCATAAAGAATTAAGGCAGTTCTGAAAGCAAAAGTGGTTCTAGTTTGGTATTAGCAAGGTGTATCTAATAAAATGGCCGTTGAGTGTATTTTGCTGGAAGAAATTCAATGGCAAATATTGTCTTTTCCGTTTAACGCCATCATGCAGATGAACTGCAGTAGGAAGTGCGTCTGCACATGCGTAGAGTTTTGATCCGTGACCTGACCCACTTGCTTGGTGCATGTCCCTGGGGCGTGCACGCTAACATATGTAAAACATCTTGTAATTCACATCAGAGGTTTAATCTGGTTACAAAAACAGTTTTTACATTTAGACGTATTTATTTCTTGCTAACCTTAACAAACTATATGAGAAAGATATTAGATTTATGCAGAGCTGTTTCGGACTGTTTTCCACCATCTTGGTTTACTTTGTTCGAGTGAGCAGCCAGCTGACGTCACACTGTCTTTATTTACTCTGACAGACTGTTGTCACGTTTTTCCCAGCATCTCCGCACAGCTCGGGGAAAACCTCCATATGCTCTATGACGTCGCTACCGATATGTGATGGCATCTAATCGCTTGAATTTCGACCCATCAGGGGCTGAAATTCTAAATTGTTTCCAGACAGCACGACTTTTGATCATATTGACAATATAACGTTATGAATCCCTTATTTAAATGCTAAGGAATAAAATTATAATGTTGCTAAAGAAAATTATTTTTATGGACTTAAATCTTAAAGAACCCAAGGTTGAACTCCTTAAAAATGAATAATTTGTTTCAAAAGGATTATAAAAAAAAAAAATCCTGGCTGATGATAAAAATAAAACCATATAAATGCCAGCGACTGTGTGTAGTGCACTCTTTGTATTGTAGCACCCTCACACATCAGGACTGACTGAAGCTAACAGTTGACATTTGATGGCCAGACATGTGGCCAACTGGATATTATTCAACAGTATTTGGTTGTTTGAAGACCAGCAGAGTTTAGAGAATTTGGAGGCTGCAATAAAGACCATAGTGGTGTTACAGCGGTTACTTGGGGTCTGACCCATCTAAATTAAAAACGTCTGGGGGGAAAAACAAAAAAGAGCAAAACAGCTTGGGTCATTCTGAACTTTTGCACATCTTTCTTACCAGTTATTGTCATGATTCCAGTCTTCTTTTGGCTTCTTCCTGTTTGGTCAGGGTTGCCACAGCAAATCTGACATTTGCGCCGTCACAAATATTACTATACGTTACCTACATTCATGCCTAGAACTATATTGTAGTATAATTTCAAACACTTAAACTGGACCTTACCATTTCTTATCCTAGTTGAACCTACTTGTTTGACTCCCATCATCGCGGCTCATGTCGGTCTCTGGACCAGAGCCGGCCGCGAGCCAAATGATGCTGCAGAAGGTTAACGTCAGTCAACATTTTGCTTATTTAATACACTTTACAAATTAGACTGGGTCAACTGTCCACACATGAATGCCAACTTTAGCTAGTTTAGAATGTTTTGCCTCCATGTTTACTTTAACTAACTACCATTAACTAGCTAAGGCTAACATTAGCCGTACCTGAAATTAGCCAAGTAATGTCGCTGTATAATTCACACTACAAACATGAGACAAGACTCCGTCATCGCATTTAAAATGACATGCTTTATAAACACTGTGCTTCATTTTAGAAAATACTACAGTAAAAACAGCTGAGCACGATCTGGTTTTCTTAAATTACAAGATGGAGTCAACAACGGACAACGAAAGCTGCCGCCAGTAACCGTTCACATGTTGACAGTGTGAAGCAGAAACAGATGTCCAACAGTCTATTCACATATTCACAGTGTGACGTGTGAAATCTGCTGCGCATGTAGAGGGAGGACCAAAACAAAAACAACAATAAAAACACAAGGCAACATCAGCAACTCATTTCTTTCTTTCACTCCTTTCATTTTTTATCTCTAAGCCGTCGCTCCAGGTCTCACAAATTAATACTCTCTTTAAAACTAGGACACATGTCACATTTACCTGAGACAGACCGTTTGCAGCGTGCAGCACAGTGACTTAGTGGTTAGCACTGTTGCCTCACAGCAAGGAGGTTGTGGGATCTATTCTCTTTCTGTGTGGAGTTTGCATGTTCTCCCCATGTTTGTGTGGGTTCCATCCAGGTTCCTCCACATCCAAAGACATGCGTGTTAGGTGGACTGGAAACTTTAAATTGTCCATGTTTGTCTGTGTGTGACCCTGCGACAGACTGGCATCCTGTCCAGGGTGAACTCACCTCTCGCCCTCTGACTGCTGGGATAGGCTCCAGCCCCCTGTGACCCTTCACTGGAGTAGGCGGTTGAAGATTCATTCATTCATTCATTCATTCATTTTCTACCGCTTAGTCCATTTAAGGGTCGCGGGGGGCTGGCGTCCTGTCCTGGATGTACCCCGCCTCACGTTCTATGGCTGCTGGGATAGGCTCCAGCCCCCCGCGGTTGAAGATGAGATTGTTTAAAAGGTCAAATCCCCACCAACTCCCAGAAATAATATATAAATTCTAACCAGCAGGGGGCAGCAAAAGACCAGTTGCAGACTCCAGACATGAAACGATGCATTCAAACAAACGATGGTTCAAACATCCAAACCCACATACTTCAAGTAATGAACATGTTGAACCGTTTCTGTTTTTTCATTCTCTCTCCTTACATCTTCCTACAGTTGAGGTGGATTTTATTCTGTCACTTACAAATGATTGATGATTTTGGCGTTTTGTTAAAAATACAGCCTAATGTAAAAATCACAATCAAATTCTCAGCTGCCTCAACTGTTCGCACTGTAGTTTATGCCCCCCACCCCCCCAAAAAACAAAAACACTTGAGAGCAAAAAACAATGATAATCTCTTTAGTACTGTAACATGCAAATTATTTTTGATCCCAAATTATGTGCTGATACCGTAAAGCTGAAGATGCCGAGTTGCTGTGTGAACTTGGGCTGCATGATATATACATACACACACACACACACACACACACACACACACACACACACAGATGTGCTCAAAAGTTTACATACCCTGGCAGATTTTTTTTTTTTTTTTTTTTGGCCATTTTTAAGAGAATAAGAATGACAACACAAAACCTTTTTTTTAAACTCATGGTTAGTGGTTGGGTGAAGCCATTTATTGTCAAACAACTGTTTCCTCTTTTTAAATCAAAATGACAAGAGAACTACCCAAATGAACCTGATCAAAGTTTACACCCCCCTGTTCTTAATACTGTGTATTGCCCCTTTAACATCGATGACAGCTTGGAGTCTTTTGTCGTCGTTGTGGACGAGGCTCTCTGATGGTAAAGCTGCCACTGAATATGTTTCGGACTTTATTTACATTAATTACAAAGAAATACAAACAATATGGCTCTCTATGGTAAATCTGCATGGAGTAGACAGTTCTCAAAAACTGAGTGACTGTGCAAGAAGTAGAAGAGTGAGGAAAGCCACCAAGACACCCAGAAGAAGTTACATGGCTTACGTGGCTGTGATTGGAGAAATTATGCACAGTGCAAGCTTTGCATTTTGTATCACCAGTTATCCATCTTCATGATGAAGTGGTATAGAGGAGGATTTTCTTGAAAAGAAGACCTGAAAATTTAGCTACAAATTGCCAGAAGGTACATCTGAGATGCCTGGATTTGATCTGTTTGGTGAAAGAAAATCCTTCTCTGCTCTACTCCACTATGAAGCTAAGAGTAGTGATTGAGATCATTGGAGTGAAGTTTTGAACGAGTGTTCCTTTGATCTGATGGCTCTGACAATTCAGAAGGTGACGAATAACCTTGTCAGAGTCCGTAATGACATTATGGACATTAAACATGAAATCAATAGAGAATGTGCTGACTCTTCCGAGGCTCAGCGACTCCTAGAGTGTGAACGTCTGAAGCAAGATCTACTTGAGGAAATTACGACGTTCAAAAAGAAGAAATTTGAGAGGGATGCTGCGGACTACGCCGGTGGGAAAATCTACCCGAGAAATCCTCATCAAAGGAGCAGACGCAGACCTGTGGTGGCACGCAGTGACCAGGGAGGTCATGCCGTAATACATAACTTTTCTGATGATTCAACAACTGATTTTGACTCTGCATCCAGCACCTTTTCTCAGAACATCAGTAATTTTTTAGACGATCGACCAGTCGACAACTACGGGAGCGGGTACGAGGACGAAGAAATGCAGGAGGGGGAAGAGGACACGCCGAGAAGGAACCTTATCCCACACGTCACAGACTACAAAGTACACAACGTAGTTAATGTATCGAACAGAACATTATCAGAAACCTGTGTGGTCGCTTTGAGTAGAGGACTATCATTTGTACCCACCACGTACTGTAGGGAGTTTGATGTTATAGTTGATTTTCATGAATTTTTTTGTAATTTATGTCTTAATGAGTTTTTTAGTACTGCTGATTTATTGGTAAAATTCTGCTGTCTCCACTATTCAAGATACTAAATCCAGAACTGAGACACAATTACTGGAGCAATCTGGTGGGCACGATGACGAATTATCTGATGGTACACAAAAATCATTTTTTAAAGGCAAAAGTACTTTCATACCTCCACATAAGAGAAATGCATCTATTGATACTTATTGTAGATTGGTGGAGTTTGATGCTTCCCAACTCCTTATTTCTAAAAAACAATGTAAAGTGGTGGATAATTTAACTAAGGCACAAAGGATGGAACTTTGAGGCACTCAAAAAAGATAACTCCATAGTCATCAAAAATGCTGATAAAGGGGGAGTGATCGTCATTATGGACCATGATAGGTATGTACAGGAAATACACAGACAGCTTAGTAATCATGCTTTTTATGAAAAACTTCAGTCTAATCCTACAGCTGAATTTAAAGAGAAAATTCAAAACTCCCTGAACCATCTGTTAGAAACTCACCAGATTAATAAATTTGAACATTCGTTTATGATGGTGAGCTGTCCAGTAACCCATGTTTTGTATATTCTTCCTAAGATTCATAAGCAATACATAGATATGCCACCTGGATGGCCAACTGTATCGGCTTTTGGCTCTTTAACATAAAAGATTTCGGCATTTGTGGACCATTTTCTTCAGCCTTTAGTTTTTTCTCTTCCATCTTTTATTAAAGATTCGATTGAGTTTTTGAAATTACTACATACCATTACTGTCTCAGATCAAAACTGATCTGAGACAGTTTTGGTGACTATGGATATCGAATCCCTGTATACTAATCTCCCCATTGAGGGAGGATTACAAGCCCTGAAATTTTTTCTTGATCAGAGGACTGATTGTACACAAAGCACTAAGAGCATTGTTGATCTTGCAGGTATTGTATTGACTTCTAATTTTTTATGTTTGAAACTGAGTATTACCTGCAAATCTCAGGGATCAGTATGGGGTCAAAGATGGCCCCTAGTTTTGCCTCATTGTTCTGTGGCCTTTTTGAACATGATTTTATTTTTTCGGATCAAAATCCTCATTTACATTGTATTTCACATTGGAAAAGGTATATTGATGATATTTTCTTTGTTTGGCATGGTGCGGAGACGTCTCTTTTAGAATTTCATAAGTTCATTAATGATAATTGCAATTTGAAATTCACTATAGCATATGATGCACATAAAATAAACTTTTTAGATATTCTGGTCTATAGACAAGATAACAGATTGAGCTCCACCTTGTACAGAAAGAGCACTGATCGGAATTCTATTTTGCATGGCAAATCATTTCATCTAGCGTCTCTGAAGAGAAGTGTACCTATTTCACAATTTAATCGTATACATCTTATTTGCAGTTCAGATTCTGATTATTTAGTACAAGTGAATGATCTTGTACACTGGTTCCAACAGAGAGAATATAATCCTTTGTGGATCAGTGAAGCTCATAATAGATTTGATACCGTTACCCAAACTGAATGTTTGCATTATAAACAAAATAAAACTTTGATTACTGGTTTGAACTCTATCACACAATATTCACCGTTGAGTAGGGAATTCAATAAAGTAAAAAAAAAACATTGGCACATCACTGAAACTGATCCACATTTGAAGAATTTAAAAGCGTTCTCTACACCACCTAGGATTGTACATAGGAGGCCACGTAATTTGAATAGTATGTTGGTATGCTCCAATTTGCTGCCTCTCACGGATTCTTGCTCTTTTCCCAAGATATCAGACGGTAATTATAGATGTGGTCATTGCAGTCAGTGTAATTTCACACATCAGACAGAAACTTTTCAACATCTCAGGACAGGTAAGCTATTTAAAATCAAGGGAGTTATCACATGTGAGACATCCAATGTTATTTGTTATTTGTATATGTTGAAGTGTCCGTGTGGACTAGCCTACAATGGAAAAACCACAAGGCCTTTAAAAACAAGCATTTCGGAGCGTAAATCCAAAATTCGTAATCATGATAACAAAAGTCCTGTGGCTGTGCACTTTTCTGTGAAAAATCATAATGTGAGTTCACTCAGATACTTGGGTATAGAACATGTACAACTTAATAATCGTGGTTGAGATGTCAATAATTTGCTTCTGAAAAGAGAAGCCTTTTGTAGTGTGGGCCGCTGAAGAGGAGGTACTGCTGGCCCACCACCACCAGAGGGCACCCTGCCTGGAGTGTGGGCTCCAGGCACCAGAGGGCGCTGCCGCCTCACAGGAGCAGCCGGGGTGACAGCTGACACTCATCACCTGTGACAGCTGTCACCACTCATCTGATCTGCATCAGTATATCAGCAAGACGTCATCTCCACCTCTTTGCCGAGATATCGTTCTACCTGAAAGGTAATATCCTCAGCCTGACTGCTTGATAGAAAGCCCTTTTTGTGATTTTTGTGAGTGATAACAGACTTTTTCTCCAACGAGAGGTGGAGGTAGCTTCCCTGCCGTGCAGATTGCTGGGTGCAGACGCACCCACGTTTAATTGTGTTTTTGTTCCTCGCCAGCAGTACCAGGTCCGACACGCGGAGGCAGTGGCCACCTGGGAGTTCGGGACTTGGCGGCTCCAGTATTCCCGGGGTCTGGTGGCGGAGGAAATCGTGTGGTTCCGGTTCTGCTTTGGACAGGCGTCTCCTATCTTCGAGCCTGCCCACACGACACCTTGTAATTTGACCTCTGATCTATTGTGTAATCTGTTGTGTTTGTTGTGCACATTCGCACAGTAAAGTGTTGTTATTTGACCTATTCCATTGTCCGTTCATTTGCGCCCCCTGTTGTGGGTCCGTGTACTTACACTTTCCCAACAGGATATCTCGGCCAACGTCATGGATCCTGAGGGGCGTCAACCGGCTGCTGAACGGCCAATGGAAGAACAGGGTGCACAGGCGCCCGCAGGAGGAATGATCGGTGAGTTGCAGCGGATCCTCACCGTTTTCACGGCTCGGTTGGATTTAATAACCGAGCAGAACGTCCTCCTTAACCGCAGGGTGGAGGCTCTCGCCGCGCAGGTGGAGGCGCGCCCTCAGGGCGCTGCTGCGGCTCTCCCTCCTGTCGATCCTGTGCGTAACAGTGACGTTCCACTGGTCGTTCAACGACCCCTCCCACCTTCCCCGGAAGCATACATAAGCCCTCCAGAGCCGTACGGAGGTTGTGTGGAGACGTGCGCGGACTTCCTTATGCAGTGTTCGCTCGTCTTCGCACAACGTCCCGTCATGTACGCGACTGATTCTAGCAAGATAGCTTATGTAATTAATCTGCTTCGCGGCAAGGCACGCGCTTGGGCTACAGCGCTTTGGGAGCAAAATTCACGGCTTCTTCTGACATATGATGGGTTTGTGAGGGAGTTCAGAACAGTGTTCGATCACCCAAATAGAGGAGAGACCGCTTCAACCGTGCTGCTGTCAATGAGACAGGGGCGCCGGAGCGCAGCTGCTTATGCAGTCGACTTCCGCATCGCGGCTGCGAGGTCCGGCTGGAATAACACTGCCCTCCGCGCCGCCTTCGTAAACGGACTGTCGTTGGTCCTAAAGGAGCTCCTGGTGGCTAAGGACGAACCGCGGGATTTAGACGGGCTTATTGATCTCGTTATACGATTAGACAATCGGTTAGAGGAACGCCGTCGGGAGCGAGGCGAAGGACGTGACCGGATACGCGCCGCCCCTCTCCCTTCTGGGTTCGAAAAGGGGCCGTCCTCCCCACGCTCCACAGCCGCAGCGCTTTGTGGGGCAACAGCTCCCCCTGTTGACGTTGTTAGGGAGACGCACAGGGCCAAAATGGGAAGGCTGATCCGTGGAGAGTGTTTTCTCTGCAGCTCAACAGAGCACACACAGAGAGACTGCCCCAAACGGCCAAAACGTCAACACTCGCCCTTAGAGACTGGGCTAAGGGGGGGTCAAGACATTCAAGTGAGACACACACAAATTGCCACACGACTCCCAGTCACAATCCTGAGCGGGGATTTAACCCTTCAAGCCCGAGCACTGGTGGACACGGGGTCAGAAGGGAATCTGCTAGACAGCAGATGGGCAAAGGAGGTAGGGCTCCCTCTGGTGGCGCTTCCTACGCCATTGCAGGTGCGGGCACTAGATGGCACCCTCCTCCCTTTACTCACACACAAGACACCACCAGTAACTCTGGTGGTGTCTGGAAACCACCGGGAGGAGATTGAGTTTTTTGTAACTCCTGCCACCTCCCGCGTGATTTTGGGCATCCCATGGATGTTAAAGCACAATCCCCGGATCGATTGGCCGTCTGGGGTGGTGGTTCAGTGGAGCGAAACCTGCCATCGGGTGTGTTTAGGATCCTCGGTTCCTCCCGGTTCCCAGGCTAAGGAGGAGGTTAAAGTCCCGCCCAATCTGACGGCAGTGCCGGTTGAGTACCACGATCTTGCTGACGTCTTCAGCAAGGATCTGGCACTCACCCTTCCCCCGCACCATCCGTACGATTGTGCCATTGATTTGGTTCCAGGCGCTGAGTTCCCGTCCAGCAGGCTGTACAACCTCTCACGACCTGAGCGCGAATCAATGGAGACCTACATCCGGGACTTATTAGCTGCCGGGCTGATCCGGAACTCCACCTCCCCGATGGGGGCAGGTTTCTTTTTTGTGGGCAAGAAAGATGGCGGACTTCGTCCATGTATTGATTACAGGGGGCTGAATGAGATTACGGTTCGCAACCGATACCCGTTGCCATTATTAGATTCCGTGTTCACCCCCCTGCATGGAGCCAAAATCTTTACTAAACTGGATCTTAGAAATGCGTATCACCTGGTTCGGATCCGGAAGGGAGACGAATGGAAGACGGCATTCAACACCCCATTAGGTCACTTTGAGTACCTGGTCATGCCGTTCGGCCTCACAAACGCCCCCGCGACGTTCCAAGCATTAGTTAATGATGTCTTGCGGGATTTCCTGCACTGATTCGTCTTCGTATATCTAGACGATATACTCATCTTTTCTCCGGATCCTGAGACTCATGTCCGGCATGTACGTCAGGTCCTGCAGCGGTTGTTGGAGAACCGGCTGTTTGTGAAGGGCGAGAAGTGTGAGTTCCACCGCACCTCTTTGTCCTTCCTGGGGTTTATCATCTCCCCCAACTCTGTCGCTCCTGATCCGGCCAAGGTTGCGGCGGTGAGAGACTGGCCCCAACCCACTAGCCGTAGGAAGCTGCAACAGTTCCTTGGCTTTGCTAATTTCTACAGGAGGTTCATTAAGGGCTACAGTCAGGTAGTTAGCCCCCTGACAGCCCTGACCTCACCAAAAGTTCCCTTCACCTGGTCGGATCGTTGCGATGCCGCGTTCAAGGAGTTGAAACGGCGCTTCTCGTCTGCACCCGTTCTGGTGCAGCCCGATCCTAGTCGCCAGTTAGTGGTTGAAGTGGACGCCTCGGACTCAGGGATAGGAGCTGTGCTTTCCCAGAGCGGGAAGCCCGATAAGGTCCTTCACCCGTGTGCCTATTTTTCCCGCAGGTTGACCCCGGCCGAACGGAACTATGACGTCGGCAATCAAGAACTCCTTGCGGTGAAAGAGGCTCTTGAAGAGTGGAGACATCTGTTGGAGGGAACGTCCGTGCCATTCACGGTTTTCACTGACCACCGGAACCTGGAGTATATCAGGACCGCCAAGCGGCTGAATCCCAGGCAAGCCCGCTGGTCACTGTTCTTCGGCCGTTTTGACTTCCGGATCACCTACCGTCCCGGGACCAAGAACCAGAGATCGGATGCCTTGTCCCGGGTACATGAAGATGAAGTCAAAACGGAGTTGTCGGATCCACCGGAACCCATCATCCCGGAGTCCACTATCGTGGCCACCCTCACCTGGGACGTAGAGAGAACCGTCCGGGAGGCCCTGGCACGAAGCCCGGACCCCGGAACTGGGCCGAAGAACATACTTTACGTCCCACCAGAAGCTAGGGCTGCAGTCCTGGACTTCTGTCACGGCTCTAAGCTCTCCTGTCATCCAGGGGTGCGAAGAACCATGGCAGTTGTCCGGCAGCGCTTCTGGTGGGCGTCCCTAGAGGCCGACGTCCGGGATTATATCCAGGCCTGCACCACCTGCGCCAGGGGCAAGGCTGACCATCGTAGGGCTTCGGGTCTGCTCCAGCCGCTGCCCGTGCCCCATCGCCCCTGGTCCCACATCGGCCTGGATTTTGTCACGGGTCTCCCGCCGTCCCAGGGCAACACCACCATCTTCACGATAGTGGACCGATTCTCCAAGGCGGCCCACTTCGTGGCCCTCCCGAAGCTCCCGACGGCCCAGGAGACAGCGGACCTCCTGGTTCACCACGTCGTCCGGCTGCATGGGATCCCAACAGACATTGTCTCAGATCGCGGTGAGTCTCTCATCCGGGTACCATCCCCAGACCAACGGGCAAGCAGAACGGGCCAATCAGGAGATGGAGCAGGCCCTGCGTTGCGTGACAGCCGCGCACCCGGCGGCCTGGAGTACCCATCTGGCCTGGATCGAGTATGCCCATAACAGCCAGGTGTCGTCAGCCACCGGCCTCTCCCCTTTCGAGGTATGTCTGGGGTACCAACCGCCTTTGTTTCCAGTGGTTGAGGGAGAGGTCGGTGTGCCCTCGGTCCAGGCCCACCTACGGAAGTGCCGTCGGGTGTGGCGTGCCGCCCGTTCTGCCTTGCTGAGGGCCCGGATGAGGTCAAAGGCCCATGCAGACCGTCGGCGGACCCCGGCCCCTGCGTATCGGCCAGGGCAGGAGGTGTGGTTGTCGACAAAGGACATCCCCCTCAAAGTGGACTCCCCCAAGTTACAGGACCGTTACATCGGTCCCTTCAAAATCCAGAAGGTCATCAGTCCAGCCGCAGTGAGGCTTCAGCTGCCGGCCTCACTGCGGATCCATCCTGTATTTCACGTGTCCCGAATCAAACCACATCACACCTCACCCCTCTGTACTCCAGGTCCGGCACCGCCTCCTGCCCGGATCATCGATGGCGAGCCGGCTTGGACTGTGCGCCGGCTTTTGGATGTCCGTAGGATGGGCCGGGGCTTCCAGTATTTGGTGGACTGGGAGGGGTATGGACCTGAAGAACGCTCCTGGGTGAAGAGGAGCTTCATTCTGGACCCGGCCCTCCTGGCCGATTTCTACCGCCGCCACCCGGACAAGCCTGGTCGGGCGCCAGGAGGCGCCCGTTGAGGGGGGGGTCCTGTTGTGTGGGCCGCTGAAGAGGAGGTACTGCTGGCCCACCACCACCAGAGGGCACCCTGCCTGGAGTGTGGGCTCCAGGCACCAGAGGGCGCTGCCGCCTCACAGGAGCAGCCGGGGTGACAGCTGACACTCATCACCTGTGACAGCTGTCACCACTCATCTGATCTGCATCGGTATATCAGCAAGACGTCATCTCCACCTCTTTGCCGAGATATCGTTCTACCTGAAAGGTAATATCCTCAGCCTGACTGCTTGATAGAAATCCCTTTTTGTGATTTTTGTGAGTGATAACAGACTTTTTCTCCAACGAGAGGTGGAGGTAGCTTCCCTGCCGTGCAGATTGCTGGGTGCAGACGCACCCACGTTTAATTGTGTTTTTGTTCCTCGCCAGCAGTACCAGGTCCGACACGCGGAGGCAGTGGCCACCTGGGAGTTCGGGACTTGGCGGCTCCAGTATTCCCGGGGTCTGGTGGCGGAGGAAATCGTGTGGTTCCGGTTCTGCTTTGGACAGGCGTCTCCTATCTTCGAGCCTGCCCACACGACACCTTGTAATTTGACCTATGATCTATTGTGTAATCTGTTGTGTTTGTTGTGCACGTTCGCAACAGTAAAGTGTTGTTATTTGACCTATTCCATTGTCCGTTCATTTGCGCCCCCTGTTGTGGGTCCGTGTACTTACACTTTCCCAACACCTTTTGGATTTATGCTCTCAGTACACTTTCCCCGAAGGGTTTAAATGAGGATTTCGATCTGAGACTGTTTTTGTAAACTTTTTTTTTTTAACCACCAAGTAGTTTTATCATGTATTGATTGTCTGGTTTGTACTTTTGCCATTATTTTAGTTATCTTGTATTGTTCTGTATTTTATTTAATCAATATGTGCTTTGCATTAGTGTCTTTGTTTTCTTTGTCAGCTTTGGCGTTTATTTATCTGATTGCTCTTATTAATTTGTGAGGATGTCTGCATCAGATAATTGGATCAGATGTTTTTAATTTGTTTGATTGGTCTTCAGCTGGGAGCAATCAATAATTATGTCAATATTTAGACAGGTGTGTAACATGGAACATGCTGTCTGACAAAGGGCGCTTGCCCAAAACGTTATTTATTTTTTGTTAAATAAAAATTTTTCTGTCTGGGAGCACTGTGGCTGTGCGGATCATTTGGTTTTTCACCCAACCACTAACCCTGAGTGAAAAAAAACATTTTTGTGTTGTCATTCATATGTCATATCATTCCTCTGAAGAATGGCCAAAAAAGGCAAAAATTCTGCCAGGGTATGTAAACTTTTGAGCACAACTGTGTATATACAGTATACGAGGTCTATTAGAAAAGTAGCCGACCTTATTATTTTTTCAAAAACCATATGGATTTGAATCACGTGTGATTACATCAGACATGCTTGAACCCTCGTGGGCATGCGAGTTTTTTCACGCCTGTCGGTTATGTCATTCGCCTGTGGGCAGTCTTTGAGTGAGGAGTCGCCCACCCTCTCGTCGATTTTTTCATTGTTTAGGAATGGCTCAGAGACTGCTGCTTTGTTTGATCAAACTTTTTTCAAAACTGTAAGGCACAACTGAGTGGACACCATTCGATAAATTCAGCTGGTTTTCGGTAAAAATTTTAACGGCTGATGAGAGATTTTGGTCTGGTAGTGTCGCCGTAAGGATGGCCCACGGCGCCTGGCGGCGATCTGCGCTTCGAGGCGGCAGCGTCTCGCCGTTTCAAGTTGAAAACTTCCACATTTGAGGCTCTGTTGACCCAGGAAGTCGTCAGAGAACAGAGAACTTTCAGAGGAAGTCGGCATGAGGAGTTTATTCGGACATTCCATTGTTAACGGACATTTTGTAATGAAAGAACGTGCGGGCAGAGTCGCATGTCGGGCCGGACCCGACCGCGGGGGGTTGCGACAGGAAAAACACCTCCGTTGGAAACCTTAACGGGCAAGTTGGAACATGCCCAAGCTGTTAAACAATTTCTCAGTTACTCACTTGTTGAAAGCCATCAAAAGCCACCTGAATTTTACAAATGGTTTTCAACACGGAGGTGTTTTTCCTGTCGCGGCGCACACAGATTTGCCGAGTCATCACGGAAACGACTCGGCGAATTTGCGCGCACGTCTTTCATTAAAAATGTCCTTAAACAGTGGAATGTCCACATAAAGTCCTCATGCCGGCCTCTTCTGAATCTTCTCTGTTCTCTCACGACGTCCTGGGTGAATTAAGCCTTAAATTAGGATGTTTTCAGATCGAAACAGGTCGACGACGGCGCCTGGAAGCGCTGCAGGACGTCCCGCTCCGTGGGAAGTCCTTACAGCGACAGAAACAACCCATAATCTCTCATCAGCCGTTAAACTTTTCACCGAAAACCAGCTTAATTTCTCGAATAGTGTCCACTCGGATATTCCTCACAGGTCCAGAAAAAATTCTGATAAAGCAACGCGCACCGTCTCGAGCAGCGTGTGAAACAAAGGAATTCAGCCGAGAGGGTGGGACCACATCTCACTCAAGGCCTGCCCACAGGGAAATGACGTCACCGACACACGTGAAAAAACTCACGCATGCGCACGAGGGTTCAAGCATGATTGGTGCAATCGCACGTCATTCAAATCCATATAGTTAAAAAAAAAATAAAAGGGTCGGTTTATTATCTAAGAGACCTCGTATATAAATAAATAAAGGACATTGGATGAAGCAATAAATCAGTTGGGCATGCAACATTAAAGCACTGACTGTAAATCATCATGTAAATCATGAGTTCTATTTGTTTACTGTAATATTAAAAATGTTTGGAATGCATTACTCACTATTTTAGAAGTTTAGTTGGAACTTCAGCGGACACAGTCACCACTGAAATATCACTAAATGACACATGGAACATCAACATTCAGGTCAGCATTATTTGCACCACTGAATTATATTTGCAGAATTTATATGTTAAAAAATGAATGCAAATGAGTTTTATGCCATCAGAACATTTAATTAAATATCCAAAAGTTAATGAATAACAAAAATGCTTTCACAGAGTGAAAACAATACAGAGATAATGGCAACCTTTAATTAATTTAGAGCCAGTTTCTTTGGGAAAATCATTGGATGAATAAATGAACATTTTCAAGTCACAGAACATGTTTTGGACTTCGTTTGCATCAGTACCATGTGATCTGTTAACATGAAAATGTTAACATAAAAGCTTTTCAACCTACCATCCCTGGTTCCCAAGACCAGGCACCTAAGTGGCTCTACTCTTCTATTCTACTTTTTTTTTTTTTTTTTTAAGATATACCTTAGTATACACTAGTAGAGTTCTAGCTTAGAATTGGAATGTATTATAGAAAACATACCTTACTGAATTTTCATGATCACTGAAAGTTTGTGTCATTCCTTATGATGAAGGTCAAACACTTGGTGTGATCTTTGATCCTGCATTTCCTTTGACTTGTATGTATAAAAGAATACAACAAAGATTTGGCCTATTTTTCTGTTACTGACATATTAAATTGGAGCCTATCCCAGCAATCACAGGGCGTGAGGCGGGTTCACCCTGGACAGGATGCCAGTCTGTCACAGAGTCACATACAGACAATCAAACACATTCACACCTGCAGACAATTTAAAGTTTCCAGTCCATCGAACATACATGTCTCTGGATGTGGGAGGAAGCTGGAGCACCCAGAGGGAACCCACACAAACACGGGGAGGACATGCAAACTCCACACAGAAAGACCACAGGTGGGCATCGATCCCATGACCTTCTCACTGAGGTACCAGTGCTAACCACTAACCCACTGTGCCACCCCAAGACATATTCAATGACATCAAAATGTTCACATATACATGTCCAGATTTATCAAAAATTGTTATGAAAGTGATGATTTACCAGTAACTGTTTTTATTTCAATATTCCACTGATTTGTTGTTGTTGTTCAAGAGCTTCAGACATTTTATTTACTATTCTGTTTATATAAAGTTGGTGATTTGTTTGTATTTAAAATCTGTACAAAAGTCAGCGGTGCCAAAAATCTGAAAAGAATTTAAATGTAAACAGTATAAACAACAATTTGAAACGCTTGTTGTTCGGGTTCTGGTCGACCTTCTCCATTACAGGACTGGTTCAGTTCAACACTTGATGATAATTCCGACACTCCAGCTGCTGCTACAGGTTCATTCATGTGCCGTTGACTTGCTGTGTGCTTCATCGATATCATGACTGTGTCTGTGTTTTGCTTTAAGAGTTTCATTAATATCTGAATTAATTTCATTATTTAGCCTTTATCGTAACAATGACATATCACAATAACAAAAATATTACCTTAATGTTTTCTAAGTCACTTCCGTGTGAGAAACTGCTGTGAAATGCTGAACACTTGTTTAAAGAGTCAGTGTTGTTGCAGGCTGCTGCTGTATCGCTCAGCTCTCTATAACTACTCAAACCTGTCGTATCCCTGCCCAGGTTCCCTTTAACCTTGATTCCAGCAGCCAAGGTCTTTTCATTAGAACGTTTTCCCTGCAGGTGTCCAATACATCAATGCCCTGATTTAAACACACAAAACCCTTGCATTTTGCTGATCAGCCAACCTCCCTGCCATTATTTACAGAAGTCGGCAATTGATGGAAACCCTATGGAAATGTCCTTCATGAGTTCCTATGAAAGCTCAGGGAGCAGCCGCCACACAATATGTCCTCAGTTACACTGTCAAGTGAGACGCTGAAAGCTGTATCACTGCAAATCACTCACTTGAAAAGTAAAATCTGACATCACTCATTAGTAACATAAAAAACCCTCACAATGTGTTCAGTGTCAGTAATTACAAAGTAATATGCAATGGTCGGTACAATTCAGCTGATTAGCAAATTTTTTCGTTAGCGGATTAGCTTATCAGCTAAATCTCAAAACCAGAGGTCCAGTAAGCTTCCACTCAACTTTAAAGCTGTGTATATTTTTCAACTAAAGTTTAACAGTCAAAAACATTTGTAAACCCTAAAATCATCCATTTGTTCCCATTGGAGTTTATACACTCATTCAATAAGCTAAACTGACAAATCGTGCAAAAGCAATAACAGTCACCTTGAGGAGATAAAACCAGAGTAAATTCATCAATGAGATGATAAAAATGATTTTCAATGTGAATTTTTATTTCTGAATAATCCTTGTTCATTCCTTTCGTACTGTGAAAAAAAAAATTGTTGAATGAAAACAGTTCAGTTTTATTTGTTCATTTAGCTTCATGATGTGGTCTTAGCATGCTAAACCTGTTTACAACATTAAAATCTCAGGTCTTTTGGGTTGTTATTCAAAGTTTTGGAGACATAAAATGCCAAGCCAAAATCTATATTTGTGGAATAAAAAGGTAGTAACTAGCTGTTATCAGTAACTTTAGCTGAATGTTTTAGTGGTTTAGCATGATCACAGCTAATTTTTCAGTTAGTATATTAACAGCTATCAAAGCTAACTTTTAGGATAGCTGTGTCCAACACTGGGAATATGTTGTATTGTATGTATGTCCTACAATACATGTACTGCATAAACTCAATCCAGCAAAATTAACAAATATTACAAGTTACTCAGAATATGAAGCTAATTCTGTACATCAAATTTTACAACACAGCAGTATTTGAATAACCTGATTAAACAAGCGTGAAAAATGTAAAAAGCAAATGTTCACATGTTGTCACAAGTGTGACTGCAAACTTTACAGCTTCAACTGTTGTCCTGTTCATCTAAAATTAACTAAGTTGCGTACTGTGATAACTAATTTATGGCTCATTTCTAGTAACAGTGTAATTACATGGTGCTTTGTGGTCAGCTTGGCAGTGTTTTGCAAGAATAGTTAAACGTGTAGCTTTGAGATGTCTAATGTGTTGTGTCCAAACCCACCTTCAGAAAAAAAAAGGTCTACAGGTTACATCTATCATGCTCCAACGTCCTGACTGTTGGTGAGTCAAACATGCATTGGCAAGTTCTTGGCATTCAAGAAGCACCACCCAGTTGTTATGCATTTGTGGATTTAGAAAGTTCCTTGACACACTTCAGATGTGGCAGAGAAGAGAAGTGCTTTTAAAATGAGGGCAGGAGAGTTCCTTATTCGGAAGGAAGTCTGTGTTGACAGAGTTTAGAGGCCGAAGCGGTCTGAGTGCTTTTCTTTCTTCGTCTTTTAAACAGCCCAAGACATCAAGACATCTTTAAACTACAACTCAGATTTCCTTTGTACAACAATACGAAATACAACAGAAACGTGCCAAATCATTACTGACTGACTTTGTCGCACACATACAGCAAGTTTGAGTTACAAAATTCTTAACAGATCTCTTATAAATATATTTAATGTTCTGCCCCCCCAAAAAATGTCTCAATGCTTGTGAGCTGAATTTTGGATTGAATACTAGTCTACAATCCCCAAAAATCAAATCATCTTCATGTTAAACTTGCGTGCGCCACCCTGGCCCACACTGGCAGCGGGTCCATCTACCTTTCTAAAGGAATACTCCACTGAGAAATTGTTCTTGTGCTGTCCTCTTCCACGACTCCACACAAACAGCAGAATGAAACAGAAAAGGACTACACCCAGGAACATTATACAACCCATAGCTGTAGATATAAGGATGGTCTTAAGATCCAGAGTGAACTTCAGGTACACTCTGGTATCATTTAAATTTGTATCATTGAGGTCCCCAGCATAGTAGGTGCGGTTGGCCATGAGGGCTGCATCTAATGGCAGCCCACTAACTGTAAGTGTAGCAAAGTAGGTGTCATTTCCACCAGCATTGCTGGCAATACAGATGTAAGTTCCACTATCTGTGACTTGGGCGTACCGGATTTCTAGTGTGCCCTCTGGTAATACCGTTAGGCGGCCACTGCTCTTGGTGGTGATGCGGCGGCGCTGTGGAGAGATCCAGAATATCACTGGTGTTGGCTCACCTTCTGCTCTGCAAATGAAAGAGACTACCTGACCCTCACGTGCTGATACCTGCTGAAGTTTCCTGTTACGAATTTTGGGCTTTTGACAGGTAAAGTGGTCAAAAACAGCAGCATCAGAGAAAGCATTAAGTGCTCTTCCTTGCACTTCAACAGGTGTTGCACACACTGGGGAGGCACGATCAAAATTGAGTGTCTTCCTGCGCTGAAGAATCCAGAGTAGGCGGCAGTCACACGCCAGAGGGTTACCGTCCAAACGTAGGACCTCTAATGTGTATACAGATTGAAAGGCTCCCTCTTCCAGTGTTACCAGGCTGTTAGCAGACAGGTTAAGAAGGCGGATTTGCTTTAGACCTCCAAGAGCGTATGGCTGTATTGTCACCAGGTTAGTGTTGACCAGATACAAGTCCTTGAGTCTGACCATGTCTCGCAGTGCCCAGGACTCCAACACAGAAATGGGGTTGTACGAAAGGTTGAGGCTGGTAAGATGAGTCAAACTGCGAAGTGCCGAGGTGGGCACAGAGGTGATGTTGGTGTGTGTAATGGACAGCCAAGATAAGTTAAGTCCCTGCAAGCTGTGCGGGGCAATGTACTCTAAAAATGACCAATGGTCAATCTCCAGTCCCCTCAGGTTTCCCAGACTGCGAAAGTTGTGGTCCTCTAAGGTGGAGATGCTGAGGTAGCGAAGCCTTAAAACCACCAGATTATGTAGGTAAGACAAAGACTGGCTGGAGACAGAAGTTAGGTTGCACCTCTCAATGGTCAACTCCCTGAGCCCCAGCAGACCCAGGAAGGCTTTGTTGGAGATATAGACTAGATCATTGTCTCCAACTTCCAGGTTCCTTAGATTTTTCAGATCTTGGAAAGTAAAATCCAAAAGAATTACAATCTTATTCCCACTAAGGTCCAGTGAGGTTAGGTTGGAGAGGTGTGAGAAAGCCCCCATAGGAACTAGTTTCAGTTGGTTCCCCCTCAGTGACAGTGACTGCAAACTCTGGAGATTAGAAAAAGCATTAGGTTGCAGAACACTAATCATGTTGTCACTCAGGTCCAGCTTTTCAAGACGTGTATATGGAAGTAGGTCACCATGTTCTAGCCAGCGAAGTTTATTGTCACTTAGATTGAGGATCTTGGTGTCCAGTGGAATGCCATCTGGCAGTGCATTTAGGCGTTTACCTTGGCAGAACACAGTTTTTAGCTTAGTGAAGCACTCGCAGCGCTGGGGACACCCTAGGCTCTGTACTGAAGATACCATGATACTTGTAAGCAAGAATAGAAAAGGCAGGATCCAGCCTAGAATGTGGCCTGGGCACAGCCGCATGGCGCTCTCTTCTGCTGCTTTGTCCGGCTCCTGCCTGTGGTTGGATCACTGGGCAAGATACCTGAGAAATAAGGTGAGAGAAGACAGAATTGTGTAAAGAAAGGGGGAGAAAGAGTGGGCAGAAGAGACAAAGAGACTAATTAATTCAACTTTGCTTCCCTTCAGCAGCAGCAATCAGACACTCTAAATGAGTGGATTTACAATTACACCGTCTAATTGACCTCACATTGCAGTGAAATTAAACCTGGAAGTCCAAGATAATCCTGAAAAGACAGGGCTGGTATGTAGTCGAAACAGTTTGGTTTTGCTGTAGTTAACTCTACTCAGCAGTCGACAACAAATCCTCTAATACCTAGAAAAGAGTATTAGAAGAGTTTTATTTTTTGTAGACTCTTCTGAGTACTTTCATGCACTGGAAATTAAAATATGGAAATCTACTGAGGCCAATATCTTTGCTAAAACAGCTTAAAGCTGTATGAAGAAAGAACACTATTTTCAAATTGTAAATGCACTCAAACTTTTCATTTATGCAGCACAGAAAGAAAATTATGAAATAGAATAGTTAGTCAGTGGATGACCATACCAGCATGTAACCAGTGAAACCAAGTGAAAGGAAACAATTCAACTGAAAGATGTATAATGTTAGATTCAGCCAGCAGTGTCTCTGCATGAATGCGGACATTTGATGTCGTATGGGGCCACGGCAAGGTCACCGACTGCAGCACGAGGCTGCGAGTGAGTGCATCACAATAAGTCAGCACATCATCTGCATAAGTCTGTAAAGCATGAGGCTTATGATCAGAGGATCCAGCCCAGCCTGATGTTAAGGATTTTATATATATATATATATATATATATGTTATCACTGTTAAACATTTGTAGCTTTGTCTTCTTTCTCATGAGAACGGTGTTGTGCTGTTTTGCACTTCACCCTGAGAACGTACGTGTTATTCAACCTTGTTTTAGCTTTGTCTTCTTTCTCATGAGAACGGAGATGTGCTGTTTTGCACCTGTCTTAATGCAATCCTGAGAATTCAATTTTGTTTTAGCACTCTGGGGTCAATCTGAACTGGGAATGAAGGACTGGATGTACTTATTGTTATAACATAACTTTGTTTTCGTAGCCGCTAACGACTGGGAGTAAAAGAACTGAAGGTTGAATTTTGACTGATTGTGATGCTTAGTGTTCCAGGCAGATGCAAAACAGCTGATAACTGCAACAGACGAACGAGATGTGCTGACCTGAAGTGTTCTTCCTTACAGCTGCACTTGACGTATGCGTTTATGTTATGGGAAGAAACTTATCTTGCGTCATTACCCCCACCCTTAGGACAAGTTTCTTGTTTATGTGATGAGGGCGTCTCTTAATAAAAAGAGCGGAAAAGCAGGCCAGACTTTAGTGTAGCCTTGGTGTACAGCCTGGCCGCACTCCGCGCGTAATATTTGACTTTCTGTCTCACTGGTGTTTCTTGACTCTGTTTGTCTTGTTAAAGGTTTAAAAATGTTTGGAGGAGAAAATACCCAACATTGACTGGGGGCTCGTCCGGGATCTCAACAATACCGGAGGTGTCCAGCGGAGGTCGTCAAGTCCAGACGTAAATCCTTGGCCAAGGTCCGATCGATTGATCGTGTCTGCAATTGTCGACCACCGTTGGCATCGTCTGGTTGACGAGATTTTCCCGAAGAAGACAGACAGGAAGTCGAGTCAGTGAGTAGAATTTCTTTGTAAATAGTACTGAGTGAGTGGTGATCAGATCACATAAACAGTTAAATTCCGCAAGCGATGATACAGAATCGTCTGTTAATGCAAAGCAGTTAAACTCTGTAAGGAGGGTGCGGACTCCTCTGTTTATATACGCGTACCGGTAGGGGATAAAAGTGATCACATAAAACAGTTAAACTCCGTAAGCGATGATACAGAATCGTCTGTTAATGCAAAGCAGTTAAACTCTGTAAGGAGGGCGGACTCCTCTACGGTTGCGAGGGACGCAAGTAGTTAAATTCCGGAAGGAGGATACGGACTCCTCTGTTTTAATACGTAAAGGAAATCCCGGGTAGAAATACGTGCACTGTAAAAAGTAGTTAAATTTGGCAGGGACGGCGGAGTCCCCTAATGCAGGACATTAGTTAAATTTCACAGGAGGGTGAGCTCCCCTGGCATAAGAATACGCGTACGATTATTAGGAGTGTTTCTATGTGTAAATAGTGTTTTGCGCAAGTGTAAATAACTGTGTGAAAACTGTGTGTGTGTAATACTTTGGACAACGTTAGTGACAACCGTGCGTGTGGAAGCAGCAGGCAAGTGATTCCGCTTCCTACGGGGAGGTGAAAGGAATCAACCACACGACGGCAAATTAATTGTCACGTCCAAAGAAAGTGTGAAAACTTCAGATTTAGAACACCCTAGGTGTGCCCCCGTCTGAAGTCCAAATTATAACAAGGGATAATAAAAATGGGGGGTAAGACGTCTATAAATAAGGGAAATTTATCAACTGACGACTGGAAATTTATGGAAGCAAAAAATCCAAAAACAACAAAAAATTGGAGACCTGGATTAATAAACATGACTTTGACGGACGACTGAACCTGATCAGTATACAGAAGCTAAAGAAGGAGTTAGAACAGCAACATAAAGGTGATGAGAAAAAGATGCAGAAAGTAGGGGCAGATTTAGTGGCATTTTGGGAGGAAGAAGCAGAGAACAGACAGAAGGGAGCAGAGAAGCGACGATTAGAGAAAGCAAGAAAAAAGAAAGCTGTAGGTAAGGCAGAAGAAGATGTGATAATTCAGCACAGAGAACCAGAACAGCCTCAACAACCACTGCCGGCTGGACCGTCGGTGGCAAAGAGACCTTTATCTCCTCTACCAGAGGATGACGATGTATTGCCACCACAGTATGATTTGGCAGTAAAACCTAAGGTAAAAAGAGAAAAACCAGAAAAACCACAAACACGCAGTCAAGCAAAAGTGCCTACAGCCCCTCCCATGGTGGAACATAGTGATCAGGGAGGTGCCTATCCTATGATATAAGTACCAAATCCTCGTGCAGAAACAGCAGGACAGCTACCAACCATGCTCGTTTATCGGACATGGAATGCTGATGATATCAAAGCAGCAGTCGACATGATACCATCGCCACATGTCGACATTGAGGGATTTATGCAGGATATAGAAAACATTAGAACATCTTACCACCTTAATGGACCTGAAGTCCAACAGGTGTGGATGAAAGCATGTGGCCCTAAATGGAGTCAGGTACGTGGAGACTGGAATCCTGCAGATCAACAAGGCGTACCACTGACACATGATGATCTAGTCTTGAAAACAAGAGTGGAAGCTACGATTACACGTGCAAAAGGAGTGTTAGGACCAAAGATAAATTATACTGAAATTACCAGGACAACTCAGAAAGAAGGAGAACCATGGATAGAGTTTAGATGCAGATTTGAGAGTGTATTTAGAGTCCATAGTGGCATATTGCCAGGAACACCAGTGTATGAAAACAAATTGAAAAATATTTCACCTGTGAAGCTGATAATGACCGATTTGATTCATGATGGCAACTCAACAGCTGTCATAACAGTAACAGGTGCCACTGAAGATGTTTTAAAATTGAGATTCACAGGTATGCCATTACATGTGTCACTTTGTAAACCATATTTGACAGAATGGCAAGAATTGGGACTGACAGTCATAACAGCTTTGTCAGCCACTGATTGGAGCAGAGTTGGACCACGAACGGAGTTCAGTCCATCAACTAAATTGTATAAAGTGCCAGTTAATGTCTCATTGGTGCTGACAGCTGGAACACAGATTGATGTGTCCACTTCACAATCCTGAGTGTTTCAGTTGAGTCCTGAAGAGGACGATCTTCTCTCTTCTGTACCATCAGGATTGTGGACAACAGGTCCTTCAGACGTAGGACTGATAAAAAATGCACAACCTGTAGTTATAAGACCAAAAACAGAATACAGACCATGTGTAAGACAGTATCCATTGAAACCTGATGCAATTGAAGGAATCAGGCCAGTAATAGAGAATTTATTAACAGCAGGAGTAATAGTGCCATGTCCAGATTCACCATGTAACACACCCATATTTCCTGTAAAAAAAGGCTCCGCCCTCAGTGGGATGGAGAATGATTCAAGATCTGCAGGCAGTAAATGCTGCTGTAGTAAAAAGAGCTCCATGTGTACCAGATCCGCACACACTGTTAAGCTCATTGAGATTAAATTCTAGTTGTTTTTCTGTAATAGATATCAGTAATGCATTTTTTTTTTTTTTTCCGTACCAGTACACCCAGATAGTCAATTCTGGTTTGCTTTTACCTTTAAAGGACAACGATATACATTCACCAGATTACCGCAGGGTTACGCAGAGAGCCCAACTATTTATTCTCAAGTCATGTCAGCATGTTTAGCTAATTTCGTTCCACCGGCAGATAGCCAACTATTAGTGTATGTTGATGACATTTGATTGCCTCTGACACACGAGAAAACTGCATAACTGACACAGTAGCATTATTATGTTTCTTATTTGATAATGGCCACAAAGTGAGTAAAAACAAAGTTCAGTTGTGTAGGGATAAAGTAAAATATTTAGGACATGAATTATCAGCCACAGGGCGCACAATCCTGTCTGACAGGAAGGAAGCAATTTTGCACGCTCCAAAACCACAAACCAAAAAGCAGATGATGTCATTTTTTGGACTGACTAATTACTGCAGGGCATGGATTCCCTGCTATGCAGAATTGACTAGTCCACTTTCTGATTTGATGTACAAGGATGATATTTCAATGTCAACCGTGTTGGAATGGAACAAAGATGCTGAGGAAGCTTTTGTAAAAGTAAAACAAACAGTGTCATCCACAGTTTTGGCACTACCAGATTATAGTAAACCATTCATTCAAACAGTTGATTGTAAGAATAAGTTCATGACTAGTGTTTTGGTTCAAGTGTATGGCTCAAAATTGAGGCCAGTTGCCTACTACTCATCTAAATTGGATGCAGTAGCAAGTGCTCTACCACCATGTGTACAGGCTGTTGTTGCAGCCTCTATGGCTGTTCAAAGTAGCAGTAATGTTGTTCTATTCCATCAGTTGACACTGAAAGTTCCACATGCAGTCTCTGCACTTCTGTTGCAGACAAACATGAGCCTTTTGTCCCCAGCAAGACATCTTTCGTGTATGTCCTTGCTATTATCACAACCACATCTTACGGTAGAGCGATGTACAACATTGAATCCATCCACATTGATACCCTTACCTGAGGATGGTGAGCCGCACAATTGTCTTGATGTAGCTACGGTCTGTACGAAAGCACGTCCAGACCTCCAGGACACACCCATCCCAAACAGTACAATTGTGTATGTGGATGGTTCTTCCACTAAAAACGCTTATGGACAAACACAATCTGGATATGCTGTTGTCACAAATTCAGAAGTATTGGATTCTGCTTCATTGCCATCCTCATTTTCAGCACAAGCAGCTGAATTAGTTGCTTTAACTGCAGCTTGCTATCTGTTTAAAGGTACGGCTGTATCAATTTATACAGACAGCCAGTACGCTTTCAGTACGCTGTGAAATTGCCTAACCAAATTGCTATATGCAAATGTGCGGCTCACACCAAAGGCTCTGACAGTGTTTCAAAAGGAAATGACGTTGCTGACAAAACCGCAAAGGCGGCAACAGCTCTTTCTATTTTTCTCCTATATGACACCCCTCCGGATATGACCACAAAAGAAACCCATATTGCCAAAAAAAAATATGTTTAAATGGGCAGCTATTATGAGCCATGGCGTGACGCATGTCTCATCAGGGGGTATGATATCGCAATTGCAATCTATTTTTTGTCTTTATGGGTTCGATGCATATGCAAAACAGCATTGTAGAGCATGCATGACATGTGCAAAACACAACTCACAAGGCAATTTGAGACCCCAAAGAGGTAAATTTCCAACACCACAATATCCCTTTCAAGTGATTCATATGGATTATATACAGCTGAGTAAACATGAAGGGAAGGAATTTTGTTTAGTCATAATTGATGCCTTCTCAAAATGGGTAGAATTGTTCCCTACAAACATGCAGATGCACTTACAGTGGCTAAGGCATTGTGCAAAGACATCATTCCATGATTTGGAATACCAGAAACAGTCTATTCAGATAATGGAGCGCATTTTGTTAATACAATAGTGCAATACGTAGGAGAAGCGCTACAGGTCAATCTCAAAACTCATTGCGCTTATCATCCACACAGTGCCGGATTAGTGGAAAGGACAAAGGGCACAATAAAAATAAGATTAAGGAAATGTATAGAAGAGACAAAACGAACCTGGATTGAATGTTGGACCTAGTAAAATTGTATATGAGAATAACACCAACACCATCAGGGTTAACACCATTTGAGATACTTTATGGACGACCATATCGTCTACCAATTTTGACATGGATACTAAAACAGCAGATGAGGAACAAACATTAGCAAATTTTATGAAAAAGACATTAACACAGAAAGAGATAACTTAAACACATTTACTGCCGAATAATTTTGATCTTCCACAGGACGGCCTTCCAGTAGTCTAGCCAGGAGACTGGGTGTTCATCAGAGTGATTAAGAGGAAGAACTGGTCCAGTCCTCGTTGGGAAGGTCTATACCGAGTGCTGTTAACAACACCAACTGCAGTAAAGATAGCGGAGAGATCAACGTGGATACATCACTGTAAGATACAGCGTGTGTTGGCGGCCTCCACAGTGTAAGGGGAAGTCTGGCTACAAAGGGAGTCTATTTAATTAGCAACAGATTGTCTCAATGCCAGTGAAGCAGGGAGATCCTTGCACTATTAGGTGAGGTGGTTAACAACACTGTATCCTAGCAATCATGACTGAACTACAGCAGACCCCGGAGCGGCGTGCTCAGCGCCGCCGCTGCCGGACTGTTGGTAGGGCAGCCGGTTGTGTTGTGATCTTAGTGTGTTTCGTGCTCCTCGGATTCCTGGCCTGGTGGTTGACCCAAGAATTGCAGCTCACTGTGGACCGAGCCAGAGAACAACGCAAGCAACATCAGAAGAGGTTTATTCATAATGTGAACGAGACAGATGGACACCCTCATATATACCATACTAATATGTGGTACAGATATGTTCATTTATTGGCTATGGAATTACGTTACTAATTATTATGTTTGTTCGCAAATACCTATATCCTCAACACACCCAGCTCTGACGGCTAAACCGTACCCTGCTAGGGTGACAGAATGTCTTATCATACGGATGCATAATCAAACTGTATTTCGGGGGCAGCAGTTCTCAGCAAATCTGATAAGATGTAACACCACTTGCCTCAGTGCAACCACTTATATGATAGGGATTTCAACAGAGGACGTACAAGCGTGCCCAAGTGCTGCTCCATTGACTAGACTGAAGGGAAACGCAAAAATATCATCACGTTAAATTGTCATCACAACGGCCATTCCCAATTTGCTTTTACGGGACAGGGAATAAAAATGTAGGTAAAATTAAGAAACGTCTGTGTACCCAAACGTATGTTTTATCAAATAATTTAAGCCTAACCAAAACATAATATGTGGATGGTACTTATCTTCATCACATTGGACGGGGATGTAATTATACAGGCTCCTGTCCATGGGGAACGGATGAATCATGTGCTTATGTTAGTAAGTTTTGCTACCACCTGTAAATGGTACTCCGGTGTATGATGACATCTATTGGCTTTATGGTTCCAGACTGTACATGAGTCTCCCACCAAATTGGGGTGGTGTGTGTGCACCTACCCAGGTGACTGACCATACATATGTGGTAAGACCTCCACAGAGAAGAATGGCAGCACCAGACGGAGGAGATTGATATACCCAGATGTGTTACCACATAATCACATGTGGGGCTCGGATGTACTAAAGGACCAAAAAATTGTGGTCTGTAGGAGATAAAATAGCACATTCATTGTTCCCCTGGATAGGAGTGGGAAAAAATTCATTAATGATTGAAACTCTGAATTATTGATTGGGTCTGTTCATGAATGTAACAAAAAAAATAGTAGCAGCTCAAACACTGAAATAGATGCTTTACGTACCATGGTGATGCAAAATCGCATGGTTTTAGACTTGCTTACTGGTTCACAGGGAGGAGTTTGTGTTCTGCTGAACACAACATGCTGTACTTTCATCCCAGACTCCATTCATTCAGTGGATATGCAGGACGCATTGGAGGAGCTGAATGAACTTCGTGATGCAATGCATAAAGACACCCTAGCCGTGAACCGGTGGAATCCCTGGTCCTGGTTGACTTCAGGACCATGTTGGCAGTTACTATTGAAAATGGTGTCAAATACATTTGTACAGCGTAATCTGGCCTTCCAACAAACTATGCCAAAATATCAAGCATTGAAACAGTCAGACCTTAGTGGAGAAAACTGTAATGACTGTACTGAGAATTATGATGATATTGAAAAGCTCACAACTCCAGTTCAAGCTTGAACTGTTGACGTGATGAGTTAACACACTCTTAGCCTATGAAGCTTTAGCTGAAAAAGTAATAAGACAAGTGGTGTAGTCGAATAATACAGAAAAACGGTTCATTTATACCAGTCGGTAGGAGTGATGTATGGTGGTGGTGTGGTGATAACAGAATCTTTGATAGACTGCCACGAAATGTGTCAGGTTATTGTGCATTAATATCATTATTGTTACCCATGACCCCTGAAGACGTTACGACATATGCAGCCTCTTATTCCTGAGGATTGGCAGAAAGGCATAGCCAGACATAGAGTAAAAAGAGATTGGAAAGGAGTAGGAAATCCAACATATATTGACGCAATAGGAGTCCCCAGAGGAGTGCCTGACGAGTATAAACTGGTTGATCAAATAGCAGCTGGATTCAAATCTTCCATCTGTTGGTGGTGTTCAATTAATAAAAACGTGGACAGAATAAACTAAGTTAATAAACTAACTAACTAAGCTGGGTGATGCCTGCTATACGTTTAACAGGTGATAAACAGGTGGGAAATGTTAAGGATTTTATATATATATATATATATATATGTTATCACTGTTAAACATTTGTAGCTTTGTCTTCTTTCTCATGAGAACGGTGTTGTGCTGTTTTGCACTTCACCCTGAGAACGTACGTGTTATTCAACCTTGTTTTAGCTTTGTCTTCTTTCTCATGAGAACGGAGATGTGCTGTTTTGCACCTGTCTTAATGCAATCCTGAGAATTCAATTTTGTTTTAGCACTCTGGGGTCAATCTGAACTGGGAATGAAGGACTGGATGTACTTATTGTTATAACATAACTTTGTTTTCGTAGCCGCTAACGACTGGGAGTAAAAGAACTGAAGGTTGAATTTTGACTGATTGTGATGCTTAGTGTTCCAGGCAGATGCAAAACAGCTGATAACTGCAACAGACGAACGAGATGTGCTGACCTGAAGTGTTCTTCCTTACAGCTGCACTTGACGTATGCGTTTATGTTATGGGAAGAAACTTATCTTGCGTCATTACCCCCACCCTTAGGACAAGTTTCTTGTTTATGTGATGAGGGCGTCTCTTAATAAAAAGAGCGGAAAAGCAGGCCAGACTTTAGTGTAGCCTTGGTGTACAGCCTGGCCGCACTCCGCGCGTAATATTTGACTTTCTGTCTCACTGGTGTTTCTTGACTCTGTTTGTCTTGTTAAAGGTTTAAAAATGTTTGGAGGAGAAAATACCCAACACCTGACCTGCCGCTGGGTTTCATATAACACACACACACACACACACACACACACACACACACACACACACACACACACACACACACACACACACACACACACACACGTTCTCTCTTCCTTCCCTTTTGCTTGACGGTGGATGTTTGCAGCACTGTAGGCCCTTTTTAGAGCCATCACAAAAAGACCGACAAGTGTGACGAAAAGAAACAGAAAACAATGACTGAATGATGATGTGACAGTATGGGGAATAAAATGCAGTCTTTTCTGAAGTCTACGACTACATGCACCTCAAACTATTCAGCCACCTGACAAATATGCACTGTGCTGTGCCATAAAGTGCTTCAATAATCTGCAGTGTTCTGGGGTTGACGCCATCATTTTCCACATTGACATCACTCCAGCAGCTGTTCAGCTAAATAAGAGGATAGGATTATTGTTACTAATTTGTCTTTCAAAATGTATCAGACAAAAAAATAATAATAATAATAATCAGCTATGATAGCAGATTGAACAGACAGTTGGTTCTTTGCTCAGTTGAATACATTATAAACTAGTCATTAGCCAATTATTGTTGTCACTGGAACATCTCGAGGAGCGCCCCCACTGAAAATACTGAAACTGCTGGGAAGAAAGTGTTTCTACAAACACTCACTCTGTGCATTTCCTCCACATACGAGGTCTGTCCATAAAGTATCGTACCTTTTTTTTTTTAAACTATATGGATTTGATTCATATGTTTTCACGTCAGATAAGCTTGAACCCTTGTGCGCATGCGTGAGTTTTTCCACACCTGTCGGTGACATCATTCGCCCGTGAGCACGCCTTGATGAAGGAGTGGTCCCGCCCCGTCGTCAGATTTTCATTGTCTGGAAATGGCGGAATGATTTGGGGTTTTTTCCATCAGAATTTTTTCAGAAGCTGTTAGAGACTGGCACCTGGAAACTATTCGAAAAATTTATCTGGCTTTCGATGAAAATTTTACCGGCTTCACAGAGAATAAGGTGTGTTACTACAGCTTTAAGGACCCCTTTAAGGACGCTCAGCACACCGCGCTCCGAGCTGCGACAACACGGCACAAGCCACCGGACCATTTCTGAGCTGACGGCTCTGTGGATACAAGACCGTTGTGTGCTCTTTCTCTTGTTATCACAAGAGCTGGACATCAGCCATTTTCCGGCCGATTTCACTTTTAACAAGAGATTTTGTCATGGAAAGCCGCGCGGAGGCTTCGCGCGTCACGACCGATTCGCTTTGGAAGTGAGACAAAGGAACACCTCCGTTTCGGCGTGTCAGAGGACAAGTTTGGACATGCCTATCTCGGCTTTCAATGCTTACCAGTCCAGTAAGTATCAGTGAAATTGTGGAGAGCTGGACATGTCCAAACTTGTCCTCTGACACGCCGAAACGGAGGTGTTCCTTTGTCTCGCTTCCAGAGTGAATCGGTCGTGACGCGCGAAGCCTCCGCGCCGCTTTCCATGACAAAATCTCTTGTTAAAAGTGAAATCTGCTGGAAAATGGCTAATGTTCAGCTCTTGTGATAACCAGAGAAAGAGCACACGACGGTCTCGTATCCACAGAACCATCAGCTTAGAAATGGTCCAGTGGCTTGTGCCGCGTTGTCGCAGCTTGGAGCGCGGCGCGCTTAGCATCCTTAAAGGGGTCCTTAAAGCTGTACTAACAGACCTTATTCTCTGTGAAGCCCGTAAAATTTTCACCGAAAGCCAGATAAATTTTTCGAATAGTTTCCAGGTGCCAGTCTCTAACAGCTTCTGAAAAAATTCTGTTGGAAAAAACCCCCAAATCATTCCGCCATTTCCAGACAATGAAAATCCGACGACGGGGCGGGACCACTCCTTCCACAAGGCTTACTCACAGGCGAATGACGTCACCGACAGGCGTGGAAAAACTCACGCATGCGCACAAGGGTTCAAGCATGTCTGACGTAAAAACATATGAATCAAATCCATATAGTTTAAAAAAAAAATAAAAAGGTACGATACTTTATGGACAGACCTCGTACACAAAAATGATATGTGGACACGGGGCCCAAAATGAAAAGTTACTGTCACTACTCCAAATAATCACAATAACTTTCTACGTGGTTTCAGTCAGATGTGATCATTGTAATGGTTTACCAATGGACCCCAGGGCAAAGAACCTTTTCTATGAGAAACAAAAGCTCAGTTCAAAGTACCTGCCAGTGACTGAGCAGCAGACAAACAGACTTGGTCACGAACAAACAGGACATGGGTGATCAGTCCAACAGGAAGGTAAAAAAAAAAGAAAAAAAAAGAACAACAACAAACACTTGAAGTAAGCATTGTAACATTAAGGTAAGGGAGCAGGAGGAACCTGTACAATCTGGCAATAAGGGAACAGTCTAAATGTAGTTAAATAGGCATGTAAACAATCAAACAGAAGTGCAGAAACATGTGAAATGGGAAATCAATCTACATGACATGAAAGGAAATGAAGCAAAGCAAAAAACACCAGAGAATATTTACAACAAGGAAGAGTAAGACAATCACCATTATCAATGTGTATGCGCCACAGCCGTGTCAAATCTTATGTTCAGAGTTCACCAACACACACTTTAGCAAACAAAGCACAGAAGCTGCATTACCAGAATGTGTGGTCTATTTTTCTTTTGCCCTTAAAAGTTCAATTAACAGCTTTAAGCAGTGTGCCAGGTACACATTGTTCCATGAATGATCTGCGTGGGATGCAAAAGTGGAAAAGGCAAGTTTGTCCAGCACAGGAGTGGAAACCACATGTCGCATTTGTGCTGAAACTTTTCCAATGGAATTGTAAGATCCTGAAGATGTGCTGAGTGGACTAAGTAAGTTTAATTACTTTTACTTTTGTCTGTTACATATCCAAATAAACCCAGACAAACATTTGATCATGTATATTTTCAGGGCCGCTGCTAAGGTTTTGGAGGCCCTAAGCATAACTGGTCAGGGAGGCCCCGCCCCCACACACACACACACACACAAAAGTTCTACTCAAACCGTTACTATTTATTAAAGCGTTTAAGTTTAGCGTTTAAAGCTACATCAAATCAGCAAAGCCAACGCAACCTAGCTTAAGCAGCACCACTGAACATTAATCAAAACAATTTAAACCTTTAACACGTACTTACCAGCAAGGGATGCACGGGCATCATCTTTTTGTTTCTTTTTCCTCCGTTTTTCAGCTCCAGACTCCTGCTGTCACTTCATTGTTTAATTGTGGCATAGTGGCAACTTGTCGTCTCGTGTCAGAATCGAATGTGGGCTAGCAGTGCTACTTCAGTTAGGCGCAGGGTTGCCAGATTGGGTGTTTTCCCATCCAATTGGTTTGTTTAGGGTAAAAATATGCCACTGGATGAGTTTTTTGTATAGAATTGCCACACACATTTTAAAAATCAGTTCAAATTGCGCAGGATTTAGTGCCTCCATGCATTTTTGAGCATTTATTGGACTGGAAATCCTCACATCTGGCAACCCTGGTTAGGCGACACAGCGAACAGAGAAAGACGCAAACAGGGCTGTACCATTTCAGGGAATCGGGGCGGGGGTGGATGGGGGCTTTATATTAGGCAAAAAAACTGTTAATTTGCCCCAATTAAGTAATGGGGTAGGGGCCTACACAATGTTTAAAGACAAAAACGATGGGCCTATTCATAAATAATTCATATTGATTTTGAAATGTAATAATCAGTGTTGCCACAGTTACTTTGATAAAGTAATCCAATTACTGATTACTGATTACTCCTGACTGGAAAATCACTAAGGGCCCTGGGGCAAGGTCCTTAATCCCTATTGCTCCCAGTGTGTAGTGAGCGCCATGTATGGCAGCATCCTGACATCGGGGTGAATGTGAGGCATAATTGTAAAGCGCTTTGAACGTCTGATGCAGATGGAAAAGCGCTATATAAATGCAGTCCATTTACTGATTACTCAATTGTAAAAGTAACTAAGTTAGATTACTAGTTATTTTTTTAGTTACTTTCCCCAGCTGTCGACAACAACCCTCTGCCACCTCAACATGACAATGATACCTGTTTTGCCAAAACTCACTTTATAGTCACCCTTTCTTGACTTCAATGAAAATAAATACTTGTTTTATAAAAAGTAAAATAATCTTTCTTGACCTCATATTTAACTGTTGACAGCACTGTAACAGTAAAACTTGCAATTTCTAACCTACATTGTTTATAAATGTAACTATTACATTCTAACATTTTTCTAACATTTAAATTCTCTATAAACATTTTACTTGTCAAAATTATTATTATTTTAAGTAGTATTAGTAGTTGTAGTAAAAAAACGGCTTCAAAACTGGACCTTTAATCTAGGGGTGTTGTGGGGGAGGGGGGCACATCCCTGCCCCACGCCCCTATTCCATCTGGATTCGCCCCTGCTTTGGCGTTTGAGCACAAAGAATGGATAACATTTATTTATGCAGAAAACATGACCAGATTTACAGGTAAGAAAGTTTTATTGTGTTTTCACATCATGTGGTCCTCAGAAAGAGAGTTTAGGTGCATTTGAGTGGAAAATAATGTTAGTTGTTGACACGTCGCGGAGGATCAGCTGTTTTTAACGACCAGATACAGAGCGGCTCAGCTCAGAATTCTAAATAAAGGAGAAAAAAAAGCATAAAAATGACTTTGTAAAGGTCAGTGCAGGTGTGCTGTTGTCACCGCGCTTTAAGAGGTGAGGACGAGTCGTAGCTGATGAAAAGCTCACAGCTCGCTTAAAGTGGGCAGTTCAGTCGAGCCCCGACCTCCTGCCCACGGACCAAGTTTAATGCTGCTGTCGACCCACAATGAAAAAATAATAGTAACGCACAGTGACATGGAGAAGTAACTTTAATCTGATTACTCATTTGGAAAGATTAACGCATTAGATTACTCGTTACGAAAAAAAAGTGGTTAGATTACCGGCATCACTGGTAATAATGTAATAATTTCAACACATTTTTCAGTCAATTGGAGGCCCTGCAAACTAGTGCAACATGGTTGGTGCCCCACGCAGGCTGCGTAGTCTGCTTATGCCGAACAGCGGCGCTGTATATTTCATGGTAAACTACCACATAGATCTGATGATTCATAACGTGTCATAGTGTGAAGTATAGCAGACTACTTACCATCATACAGTAGTGTTCAGAATAATAGTAGTGCTATATGACTAAAAAGATTACTCCAGGTTTTGAGTATATTTCTTATTGTTACATGGGAAACAAGGTACCAGTAGATTCAGTAGATTCTCACAAATCCAACAAGACCAAGCATTCATGATATGCACACTCTTAAGGCTATGAAATTGGACTATTAGTAAAAAAAAAAAAAAAAATAGAAAAGGGGGTGTTCACAATAATAGTAGTGTGGTATTCAGTCAGTGAGTTTGTCAATTTTGTGGAACAAACAGGTGTGAATCAGGTGTCCACTATTTAAGGATGAAGCCAGCACTTGTTGAACATGCTTTTCTCTTTGAAAGCCTGAGGAAAATGGGACGTTCAAGACATTGTTCAGAAGAACAGCGTAGTTTGATTAAAAAGTTGATTGGAAAAGGGAAAACTTATACGCAGGTGCAAACACTTATAGGCTGTTCATCTACAATGATCTCAATGCTTTAAAATGGACAAAAAAAAAAACAGAGACGTGTGGAAGAAAATGGAAAACAACCATTAAAATGTATAGAAGAATAACCAGAATGGCAAAGGCTCACCCATTGATCAGCTCCAGGATGATCAAAGACCATCTGGAGTTACCTGTTAAGTGCTGTGACAGTTAGAAGATGCCTCTGTGAAGCTAATTTATTTGCAAGAATCCCCTGCAAAGTCCCTCTGTTAAATAAAAGACATGTGCAGAAGAGGTTATAATTTGCCAAAGAACACATCAACTGGCCTAAAGAGAAATGGAGGAATATTTTGTGGACTGATGAGAGTAAAATTGTTCTTTTTGGGTCCAAGGGCCACAGACAGTCTGTGAGACGACCCCCAAAATCTGAATTCAAGCCACAGTTCACAGTGAAGACAGTGAAGCATGGTCGTGCAAGCATCATGATATGGGCATGATTCTCCTACTATGGTGTTGGGCCTATATATCGTATAACAGGTATCATGGATCAGTTTGGATACGTCAAAATACTTGAAGAGGTCATGTTGCCTTATGCCCTTGAAATGGGTGTTTCAACAAGACAATGACCCCAAGCACACTAGTAAATGAGCAAAATCTTGGTTCCAAACCAACAAAATTAATGCCTCACAGATGTGAAGAAATCATGAAAAACTGTGGTTACATAACTAAATACTAGTTTAGTGATTCACAGGATTGCTAAAAAGCAGTTTGAACATAATAGTTTTGAGTTTGTAGCGTCAACAGCAGATGCTACTATTATTGTGAACACCCCCTTTTGTACTTTTTTCACTAATAGCCCAATTTCATAGCCTTAAGAGTGTGCATATCATGAATGCTTGGCCTTGTTGGATTTGTGAGAATCTACTGGTAACTTGTTTCCCATGTAACAATAAGAAATATACTCAAAACCTGGATTAATCTTTTTAGTCACATAGCACTACTATTATTCTGAATACTACTGTATATACGTGCCCAAACGTGTCATGAGGGTCTGCTGGGAACGACTGGCGGAACCCTCTGTCAGCGAGGTCTTCAACTCCCACCTCCGGGAGAGCTTCTCCCAGATCCCGGGGGAGGTTGGAGACATGGAGTCCGAGTGGACCATGTTCTCCACCTCCATTGTCGATGCGGCTGCTCGTAGCTGTGGTCGCAAGGTCTCTGGTGCCTGTCGCGGCGGCAATCCCCGAACCCGGTGGTGGACACGGGAAGTAAGGGATGCCATCAAGCTGAAGAAGGAGTCCTACTTATCTTTGTTGGTAGGTGGGACCCCAGAGGCAGCTGACAGGTACCGGCAGGCCAAGCGTGCCGCAGCCCGTGCGGTCGCAGAGGCAAAAACTCGGGTCTGGGAGGAGTTCGGGGAGGCTATGGAGGAGGACTATCGGTCGGCCTCGAAGAGATTCTGGCAAACCGTCCGACGCCTCAGGAGGCGGGAGCAGCTCTCCACCCGCACTGTTTACGGTGCGGGTGGGGAGCTGTTGACCCTGACTGGGGATGTTGTCGGGCGGTGGAAGGAGTACTTCGAGGATCTCCTCAATCCCATCGTCACGTCTTCCGAAGAAGAAGCAGAGACTGGGGACTTGGAGGCGGACTCATCCATTACCCAGGCCGAAGTCACCAAGGTGGTTAGAAAGCTCCTCGGTGGAAAGGCTCCTGGGGTGGATGAAATCCGTCCTGAGTACCTTAAGTCTCTGGATGTTGTGGGGCTGTCTTGGCTGACACGCCTCTGCAACATCGCATGGCGATCGGGGACAGTGCCTCTGGATTGGCAGACCGGGGTGGTGGTCCCTCTGTTTAAGAAGGGGGACCGGAGGGTGTGTTCCAACTATAGGGGGATCACACTCCTCAGCCTATTCCAGAGTACTGGAGAGGAGAATTCGACCGATGGTCGAACCTCGGATTCAGGAGGAGCAGTGTGGTTTTCGTCCTGGTCGCAGCACACTGGACCAGCTCTACACGCTCCATCGGGTGCTCGAGGGTTCATGGGAGTTTGCCCAACCAGTCCACATGTGTTTTGTGGATCTGGAGAAGGCATTCGACCGTGTCCCTCGGCGCACCCTGTGGGGAGTGCTCCGGGAGTACGGGGTCCGGGGTCCTTTGCTAAGGGCTATCCGGTCCCTGTACAACCACAGCAGGAGTTTGGTTCGCATTGCCGGTAGTAAGTCAAACCTGTTTCCAGTGCATGTTGGCCTCCGCCAGGGCTGCCCTTTGTCACTGGTTCTGTTCATTATTTATATGGACAGAATTTCTAGGCGCAGCCAGGGTGTAGAGGGGGTCTGGTTTGGGAACCACAGAATCTCGTGTCTGCTGTTTGCGGATGATGTGGTTCTGTTGGCTTCGTCAAATCAGGACCTTCAGCGTGCACTGGGGCGGTTTGCAGCCGGGTGTGAAGCGTCCGGGATGAAAATCAGCACCTCCAAATCCGAGGCCATGGTTCTCGACCGGAAAAAGGTGCTTTGCCCTCTTCAGGTCAGTGGAGTGTCCTTGCCTCAAGTGGAGGAGTTTAAGTATCTCGGGGTCTTGTTCATGAGTGAGGGACGGATGGAGCGTGAGATCGATAGACGGACCGGTGCAGCATCTGCAGTGATGCGGTCGCTGTACCGTCGTGGTGAAGAGAGAGCTGAGTAGGGGGGCAAAGCTCTCGATTTATCGAATGATCTACGTTCCGATCCTCACCTATGGTCATGAGATTTGGCTCATGACCGAAAGAACGAGATTGCGAGTACAAGCGGCCGAGATGAGTTTCCTCCGCAGGGTGGCTGGGCGCTCCCTTAGAGATAGGGTGAGGAGCTCGGTCACTCGGGAGGAGCTCGGAGTCGAGCCGCTGCTCCTCCACGTTGAAAGGAGTCAGTTGAGGTGGCTCAGGCATCTTTTCCGGATGCCCCCTGGACGCCTCGCTGGAGAGGTGTTCCGGGCACGTCCCACTGGGAGGAGGCCCCGGGGGAGACCCAGGACACGCTGGAGGGACTACATCTCTCGGCTGGCTTGGGAACGCCTTGGGGTTCCCCCGGAGGAGCTGGAGGAGGTGTGTGTGGATCGGGAGGTCTGGGCGGCTTTGCTTGAGCTGCTGCCCCCACGACCCGACTCCAGATAAAGCGGAAGAAAATGGATGGATGGATGGATGGACTACTGTATATATAAAACAGCTGAGTGGATCCTTGCCATTTGATTGGTGCTTTGTATGTCACATGACATGGATTATTCATCCCATTCATGTTGCATTGCATTTAGAGAGCAAATTGGGTTCCATACATTTGGTACCATTGCACTCACACACACACACACACACACACACACACACACACACACACACACACACACACACACACACACACACACACACACACACACACACACACACACAAAAAAAAAAAAACAAATCCACTGCACTGCAAGCCATCTGGAGGCTGTTAGCAGGAAGTTAGAATGAAAAGCTGCAGGGCCTCGCACTTTGCCCCCCCCAATTTCTAGTTCTAAATTGCGCCCTTGCCTCAGGGAACTTTGGTGGCCACTTGTTACATGCTTTGGTACATTGGTGCAGATCCTTAACTTAATCATGGAAATCCCTCAGTTAGAAAGGAAGATGACCTCTTGGTCAATTCCTGGATGAGATCCATTAATTCAACAGCAAATCTATAACGCAGGTTGTTTGGCTTTCAGCTGCCCCATTGTGGTCAGTCACCACAGTGGATACAGCACAGGTCCACATTAAGATTTGGCTCAAATTTTACAAACAGCTTGATCTCCACGCCAAGATCCACTATTGCTTATTACCAGGCAACAGTCAAAAATACCCATCAGCATCATATCCTTCTGAAGTGTTCTTCACTGCTGACCTTCAGCTGAAGCAGATGACAGAGCTGGCAGCCTGCTGTCGGGCGCCGTGTGTCTGGACAGAAGGTTGACTGACCGCCACTTTCTCCATAGGTCATCAGATTTCATTTGGCCTTGTTTTTCGAAAGGACAAAGTGAAATTAATTCCTAGAGGTTTCAAGATAGATGTGCTGCATTAAAATAGTCCCAGACACTGTACGTGCACTACTTCCAAAGCAATGTGAACAGTACAGACAGTGCAAAACAAGTGAAACTGCTGCAATAAAGCAAATAAATTGATATATTTTTAAAAATACAGTGAATATGTCTAAATTAATAAGGTGTTGATGCCAAGCATTTCAGCTTCAACCAGGGTTCTGTGTCTGGACCAGGTGATGGTTTAAATGGGTAATTTGGGGGGTTAAGAACAGTGCCTGTGAAGGGCCACAATAATCCTAAATTAAGACACGCCAGAAAATACTTACAAATACAATGTAAGACATCAGAGGGCTGATGGATACCCTACACACAGTGTGCATACTGAAATATAAGTTTTTATTGTGAATATTTGTGCAGCAATACATGCAGTGAGCTTCAAGGGACCACACATCATAGAACAAGGTGGGTGTTTTTTCCAAACGTAAATCAGAAAAAGTTGGACCACTATGTAAAAAGCACCCCTCCCCGTCCCCAACACAAAACCAAACAACAGCACACAGTGATTTTTACATTTACTTTGACTTCTATTTAATTCCACAGTATGAACCCAAGTGAAGTGACTGGATACTGAGGGGTCACGTTTAAAAGGTTTTACTGATGGTACTGGAAAGGTTAAATACACAAGAAGGCAGGCCAAACTCAACAACAGTATCAAAAACACAAAGCAAAACAGGGTGCAAAAAGCACACAGGCAGTTCAAAAACACAGCAGACAATCAAGACAAAACTCGGGGGGGGGGGAATGGCTGGAAACAAAGGCATGAGCAAGGTGAGACTTTAAATACAGAGAGGTGATGATCAGAAGATGAGGAGCAGGTGTGAGGGGAAGATCCAGGGCGTGGGTGTGGAAAGACAAAGGGAAACATCCACCACCAAGCACCAAGTGAGGGACAAGAGAAAGCAGTGAAGCAAAACTCAATCAGAAAAAAATAACAGAAAAAACATCACACAAGTCCTGACAAGATATCTCATGTTTTGCGTGATCATTTCATTTGATAATTCACCCATTCCATCAATTACTAGCCTTAAATTGCCTATTTTTTAAGAATGTGTTGCAGGCCTGAAATTCAGGAAGTGATTTATATTTAAAAAAGGAAATGAAACTCACCACACAAAACATGAACTATCTTGGGCTCATGTCGTCTGCAATGAAGTACAAGTCACACTGAATGGAAGATATTTTTTTCTGCATTTTCTTTACCATCCCACCTTACTGATTTGGGGTTGTACAATATGTGTCTTCATATTATGGCTTCTTTGTGACTTCATTCTGCAGTGACATACCAATTTATCAAATATTTTACTGATCAATATGAGCTTTTGATCAAATCTGCAGCCTGAGTGGTAGTGAAGAAATGTAATATTCCCACAATTACACCAATCACCACAAATCTGTCCAGCATTTTTTTTTAGGTATTTTGTGCGCGCGCACACACACACACACACACACACACACACACACACACACACACACACACACACACACACACACACACATATACAGAGACATGCAAAGGATCAATTACAATACCCTGCTCACATAGCAATGCACTTGCATCAGTTCTACAACTCATTGTGCCAAAAATGTTTTGCAAATTGAGAAAATGCTTGCAAACACATATAGAGCATCCGGAACATTTTCACAGTGCTACACTTTTTCCACATTTTGTTACGCTACAGCCTTATTCCAAAATGGATTAAATTCAGTTTTTCACTCAAAATTCTACTCACAACATCCCATAATGACAACATGAAAAAAGTTTATTTTTAAATTTTTATTTATATATTTTATAATAATTTATTAATTTTTTATTTATTTATTAAAAATAAAAAAAAACTAAGAAATCAGGTGCATTAATTATTCACAGCCTTTTCTCAAATATTTTGTTGATGCACCTTTGTCAGCAATCCTTGTCCTTCATGTGCCTTTTTTCAAATCCCAGGTGGGCTGCCATGTGTCTTTTACTAAGGAGTGGCTTCTGTCTGGCCACTCTACCACACAGGCCTGATTGGTGGATTGCTGCAGAGATGGTTGTCATTCTCAAAGGTTCTCCTCTCTCCACAGAGGAATACTGGAGCTCTGGCAGAGGGGCCACCAGGTTCTTGGTCACCTCCCTAACTAAGGCCCTTCTCCCCAATTGCTCAGTTTAGACGGGCGACCAGCTCTAGGAAGAATCCTGGTGGATCTGAACTTCTTCCATTTATGGATGATGGAGGCCGCTGTGCTCTTTGGGACCTTCAAAGCAGCAAAAATGTTTCTGTACCCTTCCACAGATTTGTGCTTCCAGACAATCCTTTCTCTGAGGTCTACAGACATTTCCTTTGACTTCATGCTTGGTTTGTGCTCTGACTGTCAGCTGTGGGACCTTATATGTAGACAGGTGTGTGTCTTTCCAAATCATGTCCAATCAACTGAATTAACCCCAGGTGGACTCCAGTTAAGCTGTAGAAACATTTCAAGGATGATCAGTGGAAAAGGGAGGCACATGAGCTCAATTTGAGCTTCATGGCAAAGCCTGTGAATATTTATGCACGTGATTTATTAGTTTTTTATTTTTAATAAATTAGCAAAAATCTAAAAATAAACCACATTGTCATTATGGGGTGTTGTGTGTAGACGTATGAGGAAAAATGAATTTACTCCATTTTGGAATAAGGTTGTAACATAACAAATTGTGTAAAAAGTGCAGCGCTATGAGTATTTTCTGGATGTACTGTATTTGTGTTTTCTGTATTTGCTAGTGTTGTCTTAATTTGCAAGTGTTGTGGCATCTAGCGAACTTTAATAAAGTTCTGTTGCCGTTAATTTCATCTGCAATGTCACAAAAAATGAACCATGTTCTTCTGCCTTGCAGACAGAATCAGTAAGCAGCTCTGGCATAAACCGCAATATTCGAATTGAAATCCAAAAGACAAAAGTGTAGGTGTCTGATGTTGTCATGGTGATCCCTACATCATCTTGCCCCCTTTGAATTTTCTTCCAGACGGCCTTTCTATTTAAACCCGTGAAATGTCATTTTCCCACCTCTGCACATTGACCTCACCTGAATGTCTGTGCCGTCCACCACCTACTGACACAGCTGCTGCTGCTGCTTTTTTCATTACCTAACTTAATTTTTAATGCATTCTGCAGACACTGTTGCTGAAGAGAGGGATTCTTGCGTGCTCTTAAACCAAACCCAGGCAATATAATGCTCAACAATGGCAGTGACCAAGGCAACAAGAATATTGTTTTCTGCTTCTTTTTTCTTCTTCTTCCAACAAAATATCATGTACACATCACAACAGCTCATCTTTGCACCCATACTGATAAAACTCTGTATATTTTGTCATATTGGCATTGGGTTTTTGGGACTTGGTGTGAAGTTGGTGGATTGCTCCCGGGTGAGGCATGTTGTTAGTGCAAATGTGTCTGCACTCAGCCGTGCAGTCTGAGCACAGCGATGTCAACAACAAGATTACAGTAGCAATTGTGTACTTTAAGGTTTAGGAGGATTGTGAGCTCAGTTTCATCTTTTACAGATTTTGTACTCCCTTGTGACTTCTTACATTTACAGCTAAAGTGTGCAGCTTTAAGGGATGTTCATTGAAATAAATGGAATATAGCCTTGATAACCACATGTGCATTAGTGTATAATTTACCTCCAACAACACAGTTATGTGTTTTCATGAATTAAGAAAGATTGCTTCATGTCTGCATGGGAGCGGACCCCTCATGGAAGCTGTTGTGCTGCTACAGGAACCCAAAAGGGACATACTTTCACTGTCTTATGCATTTTGCAGCACGTATGGAAGACTGATGAAAAAGAAGAGGAATCGATGGTTGCTCCTATGTGGTCTACTCGCTGCTAGTACAGTTGAACTAGTTTGAAAACCCTTTCATGCATACTGTTTGTCACAAGAGAAGTCAAAGAAGCACGAATCTCCATCACCAAACCTAAAGGGAAACAGAATTGTGACCAGCGATGGCATGATGTAATCTGCAACATCATCACTAGATGACTCTAAATCCTACAAACTTGTAGGTGTAAGTACCTGCAGGATCTTATACTGTACACTGCATCCGGAAAGTATTCACAGTGCTTCACTTTTTCCACATTTTATATTACAGATTTATTCCAACAAGGAGTAAATTCTTTTTTTTTCTACCTCAAAATTCATCTCACAACACCCCATAATGACAACATGAAAAAAATGTTTTTTTTTTATTTATTAAAAATAAAAAACTGAGAAATCACATGACCATAAGTATTCACAGCCTTTGCTCTATACTTTGTCGATGCACTTTTGGCAGCAATTACAGCTTCAAGTCTTCTTGAATATGATGCCACAAACTTGGTGCACCTATCTTTGGGCAGTTTGGCCCATTCCTCTTTGCAGCACCTCTCAAACTCCTCCAGTTTCAGGTTTGGGCTGTGGCTGGGCGACCCACTGTAGGGATGGTGCCTGGTTTCCTCCAAACATGACACCTGGCATTCACACCAGAGTTCAATCTTTGTCTCATCAGACCAGAGATTTTTGTTTCTCCTGGTCTGAGAGCCCTTCAGGTGCCTCCAGGCGGGCTGCCATATGCCTTTTACTAAGGAGTGGCTTCCGTCTGGCCACTCTACCATACAGACCTGCTTGGTGGATTGCTGCAGAGATGGTTGTCCTTCTGGAAGGTTCTCCTCTCTCCACAGAGGAATGCTGGAGCTCTGACAGAGGCCATCAGGTTCTTGGTCACCTCCCTGACTAAGGCCCTTCTCCCCCAATCCCTCAGGTTAGACCATGACTACAGCCTCAACCAGGAGAGTTCTTGCCAGCATAAGTTCATGTTGGTATGAGGGCAATGCTGTAAGGCACCTTGACACTTGCATGAATTTGATCCCTGCACTGCTGACGTGTCCTCTTTGCCCCACTGGACACCACACTATACAAAATAATGATTTTGTAGCTGATGATGCATTTGCTCTCAGACCTTGGCTGATGAAACCATTTCTCATCGCTCCCAGAATCACAGAGAAATTATCTACAGCTGCAGGTTGTCTCGTGTGCAACATGCTGTGGAGAACGCATTTGGAATCTTGTCTCAAAGGTAAATATTTATAATATATATAGTAACTGAGTTGCATTTTCATTCCTTTTTATGAGTTAGATAATGCATCTGTAAAATTATGTTTACGTATTATAGATGTAACATCTCATCATAATCATTCAGATTCGCTGTGCACAGTAACAGACCTTTGAAGACGTTGTGCAATGTTCACAACTAGTTCACAAAATTAATGCGTGCCAGAGGTTTTGAACATTTCAAAATTTACTTTGCGGACTGGCACACAGCGGTGCACAGTTTACAAGAGTTTATGATGGGTTTACTCACTGGCACGCCAGATTGTGCACCAGTGCGGGGATCAAATTTGTACAAGTGTAAAGGTGCCTTTGATTTGTAGTGTGATCGCTATGTGTTCCTCAGTGATACGCTGCCACAGACTTTGCAGATCCATGCTTCTGAGAGGCTCTCTGCTCACCCTCCTGTCCAAAACAACTGTGAATACAGTAATCAATGCAATCAAGCATTAAATTGAAGAGAGCATCTCTGTAGACATCAAGAAAGCAGAGATGTTTTCTGTGCAGCTTGACACTACTCAAGATTTTACAGAGAAAGATCAGCGTTCTGTGATTTTGAGGAATTCCACAAACACAGCCCATAAAGGCCGGGTGCAGTCACACAATGCAGCACAACTACAGGACAGTCTTCTGTGACTCTGTTCATTAAAGTACTTGAGTGTCTGAAGTTGGACATACAGTAGTGTTAAGAATAATAGTAGTGCTATGTGACTAAAAAGATTAATCCAAGTTTTGAGTTTATTTCTTATTGTTACATGGGAAACAAGGTACTAGTAGATTCAGCAGATTCTCACAATCCAACAAGACCAGGCATTCGTGATATGCACACTCTTAAGGCTATGAAATTGGGCTATTAGTAAAAAAAAAGTAGAAAAGGTGGTGTTCACAATAATAGTAGCATCTGCTGTTGACGCTACAAACTCAAAACTATTATGTTCAAACTGCTTTTTCAGCAATCCTGTGAATCACTAAACTAGTATTTAGTTGTATAACCACAGTTTTTCATGATTTCTTCACATCTGCGAGGCATTAATTTTGTTGCTTTGGAACCAGGATTTTGCTCATTTACTAGTGTGCTTGGGGTCACTGTCTTGTTGAAACACCCATTTCAAGGGCATGTCCTCTTCAGCATAAGGCAACATGACCTCTTCAAGTTTTTTGACATATCCAAACTGATCCATGATACCTGGTATGCGATATATAGGCCCAATACCATAGTAGGAGAAATATGCCCATATCATGATGCTTGCACCACCATGCTTCACTGTCTTCACTGTGAACTGTGGCTTGAATTCAGAGTTTGGGGGTCGTCTCACAAACTGTCTGCGGCCCTTGGACCCAAAAACAACAATTTTACTCTCATCAGTCCACAAAATATTCCTCCATTTCTCTTTAGGCCAGTTGATGTGTTCTTTGGCAAATTGTAACCTCTTCTGCACGTCTTTTATTTAACAGAGGGACTTTGCGAGGGATTCTTGCAAATAAATTAGCTTCACACAGGCTTCTTCTAACTGTCACAGCACTTACAGGTAACTCCAGACTGTCTTTGATCATCATGGAGCTGATCAATGGGTGAGCCTTTGTCATTCTGGTTATTCTTCTATCCATTTTGATGGTTGTTTTCCTTTTTCTTCCACGCGTCTCTGTTTTTTTTTTTTTTTTTTTGTCCATTTTAAAGCAATGGAGGTCATTGTAGATGAACAGCCTATAATTTTTTACATCTGCGTATAAGTTTTCCCCTCTCCAATCAACTTTTTAATCAAACTACGCTGTTCTTCTGAACAATGTCTTGAACATCCCATTTTCCTCAGGCTTTCAAAGAGAAAAGCATGTTCAACAGGTGCTGGCTTCATCCTTAAATAGGGGACACCTGATTCACACCTGTTTGTTCCACAAAATTACGAACTCACTGACTGAATGCCACACTACTGTTATTGTGAACACCCCCTTTTCTACTTTTTTCACTAATAGCCCAATTTCATAGCCTTAAGAGTGTGGATATCATGAATGCTTGTTCTTGTTGGATTTGTGAGAATGTACTGAATCTACTGGTACCTTGTTTCCCATGTAACAATAAGAAATATACTCAAAACCTGGATTAATCTTTTTAGTCACATAGCACTACTATTACTCTGAACACTACTGTAGGCCTGTGCATCGGCAACTCCACAGATGGAGCCTCTAACCTGCAGCATCAATGCAGAGGTTTCTCTGCATTAGTAGCATTCAAAAACCCCGCCCATCAGCACGGGTGGTGCTATGCACATCATTAACCTTGTGTCCTTAACCTGAAAGTGGATCACTATTTGACCAGCTGAATGACACTGCTGTATTCATCAGCGAATCATCCACAAGTGCGTGTGTGTGTGTGTGTGTGTGTGTTGGGGGGGGGGGACGAGAGCCAGGACAAGAGGCACAAATGCATTTCACCAACTGGACAGAAGAGATTGTGGACCAAACATGATGCCCTGAGCAAAGTTTTCAGGAACTGCGACAAACCTCATGGAGGCCTTTTTGTTGAAATGGTGTCCACACTCTGTGTTATAATGAAGCTGAAGGCACTTGAATTAAATACATGAAACAAAGCCAGAGGATACAGAAATGGCTAATGCTGCGTTTACTCATAGGCAGGACGCGTTACGAATGTCGTGTTTGCATCATTCTTGGCACATTCCTGACATTCCTAACATGACTTAACGCATCTGAATAGGTTTCTTAATCGTGTGTGTTGGTGTGTGATATTTGTGATTTTTGTGGAGCATGTTTTTGGCTCTTGTGCTCTTTTCCGGATGCCCCATGGATGCCTCGCTGGAGAGGTGTTCCGGGCACGTCCCATTGGGAGGAGGCCCCGGGGAAGACCCAGGACACGCTGGAGGGACTACATCTCTCGGCTGGCTTGGGAACACCTTGGGGTTCCCCCGGAGGAGCTGGGGGAGGTGTGTGTGGATCGGGAGGTCTGGGCGGCTTTGCTTGAGCTGCTGCCCCCGCGACCCGACACCGGATAAAGTGGAAGAAAATGGATGGATGGATGGATGGATGGATGGATGGATGGATGGATGGATGGATGGATGGATGGATGTTTTTGGCTGTCAAAAAATCTTCCACAAATGTCACGCCCCACCCTCATTTTGCCTCATGTCGTAGAGGTCACAACTGAGCGCGTTGGTCTGTCTTGATTAGTGGTGATCCTTAATAGAGCGTGACAGCATTCTTCTCTGACGTGTGCATAATTAAACCCTGCTGCACAGCATTCAGTTTCATTGCTGCAGTATGCTGAAGAAGGACAGTGACGCCAAGTCGGCTAAAAGTCTCGTTCCAGTGCTCCTCAGCGCGCTCCTGCAGGTGTTCCACCTGCTGCATGTGCCTGATGTTTGGGAAAACGTGCGAGACGAGAGCCGCGTGGAGCCACACATCTGGCTCTCTCCATCTCCTCCAACTAAGCATGCAGTCACAAAGTTCTTCTGCTGTGGATTTTGATGAGCAAACTGATCTGAATTGTTCAGCAGCTGATGGATGAATATGGGTGTGTGTGTGGAGACAATTCACCTCATTCACAACGTGAACGCAATAGTGCGGAACAGTGCACAACAGCACAGAACATTATTCTTGACTGTGCGTAATGGTTCCCGATAATTCACCAACAACACGTGCCATTAATCGTAAAGCGTGGTAACAGGTTGCAGCAGTTCCTGAGGACAGGTGACGCCTCTGCCTCAAATCATCACATTCGTGATCAGCAGCCAAGAATGCATACTTCGTGGCATTCATGACTTGTCAACGTTATGTGTAAATGCAGCATTACTCCGATACGAAACTGTGCTAACAGCTCAGTTATTTCACCGGATATTTGAGATCACCACTATTAAAATCCCTACAGACCGGAGGAATGGACATCCTGTCAGCGAATGGTCACCACAACACAAGATTTACTGAAGGAGATAGCAAGAGATTTCCCAGCCATCAAAGATGCAGCTGACTGTTTTGTCCGTTGGGCAAAAGGAAAAGCTAGAGGTGCAGGATGAACTTTAGAAGTGGAGGCTGCACTGCACCAGAAAAGAGTGAAGAGGAAGAAAATCTTGCCAGGAAAGATGGTGCAGGATGAAAGCCTCAGTGATTCAGAAAAGGCCTATGAGATCAACGTTCACCACCATATTTTTGATACAGCTGTTGAGGCCATGCACAAAAGATTCCTCACCCATGGCACCCTGTACGCAGATTTAACCATCCTACATCCCAAAAACTTCCCCCTTACCCACACCAGTGCTCTCCCTAAATCTGCACTTGAAGGACTCAGCAAGTGCCTAGTTGTGTTTGACAGCAGGGCAGCTGTTACCAGTCTACAAATTGTACTGAGAAACATGGCACAGCAATGGGACAGACTGGTACAATCGCCCTTGCATGACTACGCAACTAGAGCAGTTGAAGAAGAATCAGATGATCAAACAGAGATGGACATGATAAGCAAAACCTGTGTCTCCTGCAGAGAGCGACCCCTGTGCTGCTACAAAATCCTTCTCAGATTTAACATGCTGACTCACGCATGCCCCCTACTTGGGTTGGCATACAAGTTTTTGCTGACCCTGTCCCTGTCTTTAACATGCGCTCAATGTTAAAGACAGGGATTTTTTCCAACTTTCCAAGATTTTTCCTGGCTTTGACCTTTGACCAATGACCTTGAAAACTGAATCAGTTCTTGCCTAGCAGGATATGAATCTTTAATAAACATTTCATAAAAGTATATGAAAAATACACTCAACAAAAATATAAACGCAACACTTTTGGTTTTGCTCCCATTTTGTATGAGATGAACTCAAAGATCTAAAACTTTTTCCACATACACAATATCACCATTTCCCTCAAATATTGTTCACAAACCAGTCTAAATCTGTGATAGTGAGCACTTCTCCTTTGCTGAGATAATCCATCCCACCTCACAGGTGTGCCATAGCAAGATGCTGATTAGACACCATGATTAGTGCACAGGTGTGCCTTAGACTGCCCACAATAAAAGGCCACTCTAAAAGGTGCAGTTTTGTTTTATTGGGGGGGGGGGGATACCAGTCAGTATCTGGTGTGACCACCATTTGCCTCATGCAGTGCAACACATCTCCTTCCCATAGAGTTGATCAGGTTGTCAATTTTGGTCTGTGGAATGTTGGTCCACTCCTCTTCAATGGCTGTGCAAAGTTGCTGGATATTGGCAGGAACTGGTACACGCTGTCGTATACGCCGGTCCAGAGCATCCCAAACATGCTCAATGGGTGACATGTCCGGTGAGTATGCCGGCCATGCAAGAACTGGGACATTTTCAGCTTCCAACAATTGTGTACAGATCCTTGCAACATGGGGCCGTGCATTATCCTGCTGCAACATGAGGTGATGTTCTTGGATGTTAGCACAACAATGGGCCTCAGGATCTCGTCACGGTATCTCTGTGCATTCAAAATGCCATCAATAAAATGCACCTGTGTTCTTTGTCCATAACAAACGCCTGCCTATACCATAACCCCACCGCCACCATGGGCCACTCAATCCACAACATTGACATCAGAAAACCGCTCACCTACACGATGCCACACACGTTGTCTGCCATCTGCCCTGAACAGTGTGAACCGGGATTCATCTGTGAAGAGAACACCTCTCCAACGTGCCAAACCCCAGCATTTGCCCACTCAAGTCGGTTACGACGACGAACTGGAGTCAGGTCGAGACCCCAATGAGGACGACGAGCATACAGATGAGCTTCCCTGTGACGGTTTCTGCAGAAATGTTTGTGCAGAAATTCTTTGGTTATGCTAACCGATTGTTTCAGCAGCTGTCCAAGTGGCTGGTCTCAGACGATCTTGGAGGTGAACATGCTGGATGTGGAGGTCCTGGGCTGGTGTGGTTACACGTGGTCTGTGGTTGTGAGGCTGGTTGGATGTACTGCCAAATTCTCTGAAACGCCTTTGGAGACGGCTTATGGTAGAGAAATGAACATTCAATACACGAGCAACAGCTCTGGTTGACATTTCTGCTGTCAGCATGCCAACTGCACGCTCCCTCAAATCTTGCGACATCTGTGGCATTGTGCTGTGTGATAAAACTGCACCTTTCAGAGTGGCCTTTTATTGTGGGCAGTCTAAGGCACACCTGTGCACTAATCATGGTGTCTAATCAGCATCTTGATATGGCACACCTGTGAGGTGGGATGGATTATCTCAGCAAAGGAGAAGTGCTCACTATCACAGATTTAGACTTGTTTGTGAACAATATTTGAGGGGAAATGGTGATATTGTGTATGTGGAAAAGGTTTTAGATCTTTCAGTTCATCTCATACGAAATGGGAGCAAAACCAAAAGTGTTGCGTTTATATTTTTGTTGAGTATATTTGGCTCCAAGGCTGTTCAGAAACAAACAAACAAACAAACAGGGGTGAAAATAGAACCTCCTCCAATAACAAGCTATTATCTCTCTGTTCACCTAAACCTGATCCCTGCTCTCTTTCTTTCCTTTGTCTGCTTCTCTCTATCATTCTCTCTCTGCTTTTCATACTTCAAGGTTCCCCTTTGATAAGGAGCTTTTTATTTTACATAGATATATGATCTTACTGTGGGCAGAATTGTGTATTTGTATCAACAGTATATTTCATTAGTGTTTCTTTGATATCCACTTTCATTTCAAGATGGGAATTGTGACACTGTGGCCGTCTCTCGCAAGGTGAAAGCCTCTGTGAGTGGAGAAAAAGCACATCATGGTATTTTTTTAATCATGATTACTCTTGTCCATTTATTTTCATTTTTGAAACAACACAATGTGCACATACATCCCTGGTCTGTTGTGTGTCTTCACATATCATATAAATAATGTTGGTGGGCTGCCATGACCAAAAAAAGCCAGGGTCATGTTTAGGTCCCAGTCCAGCCCCGACTGTAACATTAAAAAAAGTGTAAAAAGTTAAGCCCTTTGAAAACTTTCCAAATGCACTGTATTTGCACATTGGTCTTGTAGCCCGTTAGCTGCTGGAAAAAAAAGTGTGACAAATGACAGATGGCAAGTGTCGGTCACTGTCAAACTACTTGTTTCAATGTCTGTGAACATGAGTCATTTTTCTTAAGCTTACTGTCTGTCACATTATATTTCAAACAGCACATAAAAGCATCTTAAGTGCCTGAAGACTGCTGTATCAAGGTGCATCAATATTCACAGGCCATCTGTTTTCTACTTCTGCTCAGACTGTTAAGCTGTACCAACTTTACCTTTTTGATTATTTCAGTTATTTCAGACTATGAAACACATACTTGTACTTAAAACCAGCTTCATTCTAAAAAGCAACTTTGCGGTGCGGTGCAAGGGTGATATAAATTACAAGGACAAATTCAAACCCGAAACATGATCTTTGTGAATAACAACAGGCGGTTTGCACAAATGTGTGTGTGTGTGTGTGTGTGTGTGTGTGTGTGTGTGTGTGTGTGTGTGTGTGTGTGTGTGTGTGTGTGTGTGTGTGTGTGTGTGTGTGTGGGTGTGTGTGGGTGGGTGTGTAGATGACTGTACCAAGATCAAATGTTCATGTATGTCTTTGTCATGTTGGGGGTTTAGTTTTCCAGCCGTATTTCTCTTTGAGAGCTCCCTCAAAGTCTATAACCATTTTCTGTTCAACGCAATTGTAAAATCATTTAATAAATTTTCATTTATGTTACACTCAAAGAGTGTGTGAAATAAGCTGCATGTCAATCATTTGCATATAAATAAAGTTTAGCGTAGGGGAACCTGGGGCCCAATGAATCACGGGGCACAGTGAATCAGTAGCTATATCTACAACACTACATATATATTTGCAGCAGTTATGCCATATTTGTATGCATAAAGACACCCCACTTATAAATTAGTGTTTTGTTTTTGGTTACACTAAGGGTAAAACTAACTGGCAAGTGAAGTCAGTTTTTTTCCTATCAAAAGTAAATTTTGTGGATGTCAGTGTCTTTGTATTTATTTATCACAACAGAGGAAAGGCGGCCAAAAAAATTGTTATCAGTTAGAAGACTACCCGTCCAACTGATGAGCATGTGTTATGTCTTCTCCAGACTATCAGCTATTTGATAACATGACTCATGTGTGTCACATGCACCCGGGGCCCAGTGAATTAGTCTAGAAAGTAATTTACTAAGCCGCAGTGTCAAGTGGATGACAAATATTACTTGTTGAAGCTTATACATTTATTTTTCCATGAATTATTTCTATAATTTGTGTATATAAATAACTGTTTTTACATTTGAACAGAAATGATGACAGTTGTATTTATAATAGTTTCTAAAGGACTTATATCACTATATAAGACACTCACACATTACATAACTGGTTTGCTGGATTATAGTTTGTATATGCATCAGCGTATATTTAATAATTTTGAAGAAATCTTTATAATCGTGTTTTTTCATTATATTCTAAGTTGATTCACTGTGCCCTGTGAATTTGTGTCTGAGGCACAGTGAATCAAAAATTTTAAAATCCATTTTAAACACCTGTAAATTACACTTGGGGAGGCATAAATAACACAGCCTTATAAACAATAACTTGCTGTATTAAATCCACAATAGAATGACCTCAACCTATGCATAATGTGTTTATGCTGCCACAAAACAACATTTCTGATCCACTGTGCCCCGGCTTCCCCCATACAGCACTTATTTCTCCTTCCATGTGTGGTGTTGTTCAGCACTTCAGATCGACTTCATTTTGCTTGATATTCATCTCTGTATATGTTTGAGAACACTATCTTTTTTCTTGTTCTTTTTTCTAACAGCTGCCTACAGAGGTGTTGAAAACAATGAATGTGTGAGCCGTGAAAGCGAAACAAAGCATGGAAAAGCTTCGTGGGGCTGCAGAGTGGAAAGATGCTCACATTATCTCAGCACTATGAGCAACACTTTCACATCAAACATTAATGAGGCCAATTAATGCAACAAAATTAAATGGACGCCCAACATCAACCAGCAATAGGCAATGTGTCGAATGACGGGGCATACTGTGGGCGTGTCTGACCTCTATAATTAAGACTTGGACCCCCCCAAAAAAAAATTAAAAACAATTTTTATATTCTTCTTGTCTGTAACTGTATGTTTAAGCCTGTAAGAATCTTGTAATATGATTTCAGATGTCCCGGAAATGGACCGTTCTTCACTTTAGTGAAGTCGGCCCATCTCACTCCCGTCATTGCAGTGGCGCATTTAAGTCTGTGGTCTGAGCTTCAGGTAAATGGCTATTGAGTTTGTTTAATGCACTTTCTTACCTTCAGAGTTTCTGAATTATATGGACTGCATTTATTGATGTAGTGCTTTTCCATCTGAAGCAGACACTCAAAGTGTTTTTCACTGATGCCTCACATTCACACACCGATGGTCAGAATGCTGCCGTGTCGTGTGCTCAACTGCACAGCGGGAGCAGCTTTGGGATTACGGACATTGCCCAAGTAACCTCAGTGATATTCCGGTCTGATGGGGATTTGAAGCAACAGTCACCTAGTCACAAACTCATCGCTTAAACATCTCTAGATCCAATCACCTCCTAGTTGGATTGTGTCACATGCCTACAGATGAATGCTAACTTGTGCTAGTTTCTAATTTTTGCCTCAAGTTGCAGTTAACTTTATCAAGCTCAAGCAAACGTTTGCCTCACCGAACATTAATGAACTAGTTCAGTAATGTTTGTCATTGTACTATAATTCACACTGTGCATTAGGCGTTCCTGCACACGCCGTTTCTACGTGTTCTCTCTCTACAGCCGCATCCAGGCGGCATCCTGGAGACCTGAGAGACGTACAAAGACCAGATGGGTTAAATCCATGGGAATTCCACGAGCACAAACCAATTAGCATTTAAAATACTGCAGAGTGACTGAGAAAGAGAGACAGAGACAGAGAAACAGAGAGAGAGAAGTGAGGAGTGAAGCTTTTAAGCTAATAACGCCATGTGTGGGTTAGATAGCAACAGAGCCAGATTTAGCCACCGGAGTGTGCAGCGTGGGGGGCAGCGTGGGGGGCAGCATGGGGGCAGCTCAGTGACATGTTCCACCACCTATATAATCCCTTTTCTGTCCCCTTCTTCCTGCACAGCCTGACACGTCATATATTGCTACGTGATCCAGGCTCACCTCTTCATTATCTTTGTTCCTTATATTAAAAACAACATGTGTTGCAGCCTGCACATGTTTAAATATTCAGGATTAAGGATTTGATCCCACAGAGGCCACTGCCAGTGGCTGACTCATTCCTGGGCCTTTCTGTGTGCAGTTTGCGTGTTCTCCCCGTGTTTGTGTGGGTTCCCTCCAGGTGCTCCGGCTTCCCCCCACATCCACAGACATGCAGATTAGATGGACTGGAAACTTTAAAGTGTCCGTAGGTGTGAATGTGTCTGTCTGTACATGGCCCTGTGACAGAGTGGCATCCTGCCCAGGGTGAACCCACCTCACACCCTGTGATTACTAGGTTAGGCTCCAGCAGTCACTCTTGATTGGAGTAAGCGGGTAGAGAAAATAAACATTTACTTTCACTTGTATTTCATTGCAGACTGTATGAACCCTTAACTATCATGTTATTATATTTTGAGTGGTAAACTTGCTGGAACAAACCATTTAACTCGGCTTTGCCTCGTTGAATGGTTTGTTCCAGCTTTCACCTCATAAAATATTCATACCATTGACCTCATAAACATTCATTATTTGTATATTATTATATGTCTTGGATGCGCTCTGATTGGCTGATTTCTGGTCTGATACATTCCCATATCAGACCGTTACCATGACAATCGGTCCAGATCACGTGTCAGATTTGTGACTTTGTTTACAATTTTCACAGTGCGAAATAAAACAATACAAAACAAACAAGCAAAGAAGGAAAATGGAGGAATTAACAAAATGAAGACCAACAAGATGAAAACACAGTCAAGAAGAGATTGAAAACTTTGTTCCAAACCAGAAAGCTAAAAACACGATTAGAAAAACAAGTCCAAAACCAAGAAAAAACAACCCTGTATTGCTGCGCACCTTCTGAAATATTTACAGGAAGAACGGGTGTTTTTAAAACGGTCACAACTTTTTCTGATTTGGGATTGTACACATTGTGCACATACAGGGTCGGACTGGGAACAAATTTCGGCCCTGGCATTTTTACTCTGGACCAGCCCACTATTGGCCCGATGAATCCACCCCCAAACACGCACACCCACCCGTCCATACCAAACCCCCAATGAACAAATACTATACACCTAAACACCATGAACACACACCTAAACACACACTTTCACTGTCATTTCACCATGATCATAGTACAAAATGGAAGCAAAAGCACACAGGTGGAAAAAAGCTTTTGTGTCTCCAAAGTGTGTGTGTGTGTGTGTGTGTGTGTGTGTGTGTGTGTGTGTGTGTGTGTGTGTGTGTGTGTGTGTGTGTGTGTGTGTGTGAGAGAGAGAGAGAGAGAGAGAGAGAGAAAATTAAGGTAATATTTTGCATGAACATTACTGAGTGGAATGGAGGCAAAAAAAGAAGCTTGAAAAACTTAAATAACTTAACTAATAACACCAAAACCTTTAAATTAAATTGGTTAAAATTAATTAACAGTGTAGAGGACAAAGCAAATTAAGTATACAAAACCACTTAATTAAATGCGTTGCTAAACTTGGGTTTGTCTGACTATAAGTGTCTTGTGTGTACTCAGTGGCTGAGTTAGAATTTCTTTAAAAAACATGCAAATTGCTATTTTAGGGTTTTGTTTTGTTTTTAAACTGAGCAAATAATTTGTTTTAGAGTGTGGAATACTCCAAAGAGTATTTCACTTCTCTGAACTGATTTTCATAACGTGTACAGTGAAATCAAAATGCCAGCATGGCTGCAGCTTTGAACACTGTTACAAACAGCCCCGGCCTCCCCTATTACCATTATAAATGGTCTGCTGTCCCAATAAAGATTACAGCTTTGACCCCCTAAAATAAACAAAAAACATCACTCATTTGTTTTAGCTTAAATTTTCACCCTCGTTTCCACACCAGGAGCAACATTCGGGAATAAATCCGAGCAGCAGGGAGAGTGAGAAGCGCAGATTAGTCCAGGCGCCGAGGACTCAGTCCATTCACAGGGGCGCAGTGTTGCCAGATATGAAATATGAAACTATCGTACCAAAACCTCAAAATTATCGTATTTTGGGAGAAATGATCGTACACAAACAAAACGCATAAAACATAGCTATTTTAGCGTTTTTTTTAATTTCCAAAGAATTTTATGTCACATTTTTAAACAGTAATTATAGTAATGGGGAAACTAGAACGCACTACTAGAAAGATTTTTTTTTTCTGTGAAGGGACACAAACGTGTTAATTACCAGACTAGAAAGAGTTGAATTCAACCTCGAGGTCGCTGTCGTCATCCGAAGCCATGGCCATTTGTGCAGATTTTGTTGAACACAGAAAAAAATGTTGACACCTCCATAAGGAACTTGAACTTTTTTTATTTTTCTTGTATATCTCTTTGCTCTTGTGTTTTGTTCGTTTGTTATTGCATTTGTTGAAATCTTCTTCTTCTTCTTCTTTGTCTTTCGGCTGTTCCCGTTAGGGGTCGCCACAGCAGATCAGTCATTTCCATCTCACCCTGTCCTCTGTATCTTCCTCTGTAACACCAACCACCTGCATGTCCTCCCTCAGCACATCCATGAACCTCCTCGTTGGTCTCCCTCTTCTCCTCCTGCCTGGTGGCTCCATCCTCAGCATCCTTCTCCCTATATACCCTGGGTCCGTCCTCTGCACATGTCCAAACCATCTCAATCTCGCCTCTCTGACTTTGTCTCCAAACCGTCCCACCTGAGCTGTCCCTCTGATATGTTCATTCCTAATCTTGTCCATTCTTGTCACTCCCAAAGAGAATCTCAACATCTTCAGCTCTGCCACCTCCAGCTCTGCCTCCTGTCTTTTTGTTAGTGCCACTGTCTCTAAACCATACAACATAGCTGGTCTCACTACTGTTTTGTAAACTTTCCCCTTCACCCTTGCTGATATTCTTCGGTCACAAATCACTCCTGCCACCTTTCTCCACCCACTCCACCCTGCCTGCACTCTCTTCTTCACCTCTCTACCACACTCTCCATTACTTTGAACAGTTGACCCCAAATATTTAAACTCATCTACTTTCACCACTTCTACTCCTTGTAACTGCACTATTCCACTGGGCTCCCTCTCATTCACACACATGTACTCAGTCTTGCTTCTACTGACTTTCATTCCCCTTCTCTCCAAAGCATATCTCCACTTCTCCAGACTAGACTAAACTTGCTCTCTACTCTCACTACAGATCACAATGTCATCTGCAAACATCATAGTCCATGGGGACTCCTGTCTGATCTCATCCGTCAACCTGTCCATCACCACTGCAAACAGGACAGGACTCAGAGCTGATCCTTGGTGTAATCCCACCTCCACCTTGAATGAGTCTGTCATTCCGACTGTGCATCTCACCGCTGTCACACTATTCTTGTACATGTCCTGCACTACCCTAACATACTTCTCTGCCACTCCAGACTTCCTCATACAATACCACAACCCTTCTCTTGGCACCCTATCATAAGCTTTTTCTAAGTCCACAAACACACAATGTAACTCTTTATGTCCTTCTCTGTACTTTTCCAACAGTATTCTCAGAGCAAACATTGCATCTGTAGTGCTCTTTCTTGGCATGAAACCATATTGCTGCTCACAGATCTTCACCTGTTTTCTAAGCCTAGCTTCTACTACTCTTTCCCATAACTTCATGCTGTGGCTGATCAGCTTTATGCCTCTGTAGTTACTGCAGCTCTGCACATCACCCTTGTTCTTGAAAATAGGAACCAGCACACTTCGTCTCCACTCCTCAGGCATGGTCTCACTTTCCAAGATTTTATTAAACAATCTGGTTATAAACTCTACTGCCATCTCTCCTAGACATTTCCATGCCTCCACTGGAATGTCATCTGGACCGACTGCCTTTCCACTCTTCATCCTCTTCATAGCAGCCCTCACTTCTTCCTTGGTAATCTCTTGTACTTCCTGATTTACTCTCACCACATCATCTAGCCTTTTCTCTCGCTCATTTTCTTTATTCATCAACTCTGCAAAATATTCCCTCCACCTTCTCAGCACACACTCCTCACTTGTCAGCACATTACCATGTGCATCTTTTACCACCCTAACCTGCTGCACATCCTTTCCAGCTCTGTCCCTTTGTCTGGCCAATCGGTACAAGTCCTTTTCTCCTTCCTTACTATTCAACTTCTTGTACAGCTCGCAATATGCCTTTTCCTTTGCTTTTGCCACTTCTCTTTTCGCCTTACGCCGCATCTCCTTGTACTCCTGTCTACTTTCTTCATCTCGCCGACTATCCCAAAACTTTTTCGCCAACCTCTTTCTCCTTATGCTTTCCTGGACCTCTTCATTCCACCACCAAGTCTCCTTGTCTTCCTTCCACTGTCCAGATGTCATACCCAGTACTGTCCTAGCTGTCTCCCTCACCACATCTGCAGTACTTTTCCAGTTGTCCAAAATTGCTTCCCCTCCAACCAGTGCTTCTCTCACCTGCTCGCTAAATTTCACACAACAGTCTTCCTCCTTCAGCTTCCACCATCTGATCCTTTGTTGAGCTCTCACTCTCTTCTTCTTCTTTACCTCTAAAGTCATCCTACAAACAACCATCCTGTGCTGTCTAGTGACACTCTCTCCTGCTACCACCTTACAGTCTGTGATTTCTTTTAGCTTGCATCTCCTATAAAGAATGTAGTCCACCTGTGTGCACCTTCCTCCACTCTTATATGTTACCCTGTGCTCCTCCCTTTTCTTAAAGTAGGTATTCACCACAGCCATTTCAATTCAATTCAATCAATTCAATCAATTTTTTTATATAGCGCCAAATCACAACAAACAGTTGCCCCAAGGCGCTTTATATTGTAAGGCAAGGCCATACAATAATTATGTAAAACCCCAACGGTCAAAACGACCCCCTGTGAGCAAGCACTTGGCTACAGTGGGAAGGAAAAACTCCCTTTTAACAGGAAGAAACCTCCAGCAGAACCAGGCTCAGGGAGGGGCAGTCTTCTGCTGGGACTGGTTTCCATCCTTTTTGCAAAATCAACCACCATCTGTCCTTCCCCATTCCTATCCTTGATACCATATCTACCCATTACTTCCTCATCACCTCTGTTCCCTTCACCAACATGCCCATTGAAGTCTGCTCCTATCACCACTCTTTCATGCTTGGGCACACTCTCCACCACCTCATCTAACACACTCCAGAAATCTTCTTTCTCCTTCATCTCACAACCAACCTGTGGGCCATATGCACTGATGATATTCATCATCACCCCTTCAATTTCCAACTTCACACTCATCACCCTGTCAGACACTCGCTTAACCTCCAACACACTTTTACCATACTCTTCCTTTAAAATGACCCCAACACCATTTCTCTTCCTGTCCTCACCATGGTACAACAACTTGTACCCACCGCCGATGCTCCTGCTCTTACTTCCCTTCCACTTGGTCTCTTGCACACACAGTATGTCTACCTTTCTCCTCTCCATCATATCAGCCAGCTCTCTCCCTTTACCAGTCATACTACCAACATTCAAAGTCCCCACTCTCATTTCCACCCTTCTAGTTTTCTTCTTCTCCCGCTGTTCGTGGCAACGTTTTCCTCCTCTTCTTCGTCGTCTTCGCCCAGCAGTAGCCCAATTTCCACCGGCACCCTGTTGGGCAATAGCACTGGTGACGGACGTTGTTAACCCGGGCTGCGACCAATCCGGTATGGGAATTTGATTCTGAGTCTGCATAGTTCGGTTGGCTTGTTTTACGCCAGATGCCCTTCCTGACGCAACCCTCCTCATTTATCCGGGCTTGGGACCGGCACTCAGAATGTACTGGCTGCACACCCCATGTGGCTGAGTTGCATTTGTTGAAATAAAGTTTTTTAAAAAAAAGGTGTTGGTTGGGGAATCTTCCTGTCACGGCAGAGATTGGATGGGAACTCATTACTTTGTATGAGAGGGGGCGGGCTTTCAAATGACGTTGTCCCGGGAGGCAAAAGCCAGCAGCAGCCCTGTGTGTGGTGTGTCTTTGATGCCGCCTGAGTGCAACGCCTGCAAAATGATTCTTGGGTGTCAGAGAGAGATGCGTGTTTGGGCAACCAACTGAAATTATCGTACATTTTGGATTTTTTTCCCATTACTGATCGTACATCGTACAGAGGGTAAAACTATCGTACAAATACTATAATTATCGTACATCTGGCAACACTGCAGGGGCGGGAGCGGCCGCCTGCTCTTCCTGCAATCTGATTGGCCACCTTGTATGCTTCTCCAATTGTCATTGGCTGTTGGTCATGTCAATCATTGTGCTCGATGTAAGTCACCGTTGTGTGATCAAACGGAAACAAAACTGAAACCTAGAATAAGACTGCGCCGTGTATGAAACACTACAGAACTTTTATTTTGACACAAATTCAGGAAGTGGTTCAGCAGCTGCGCCGATTAAATGCTGTAGCTTCACCGATCACGGACTTTCCTCGTGTTGACAGCAGCGCGCGGTTCGAGAACACTGTATTTCCATAATCTCTATAAATATGAGCGGGCCGGCCCACGCACGTGAAAACGTGCAGCGGCCCACCAGGCAAATGCCCAAAATCACAGATTATCAATCTGAGAAAGTGCACGTACCAGACGCATTAACATAGAAATAAAGTTTGTGGAATGAGACGAGAAACATTTTATGTTTGGGTGAAAAAAAAAAAGCATTTAAATGCAGCCTGAGTGGAAAGTGCACGCACTCGCACACATACACACACACGAAAAGAGACAATTACTTAAGAATTCACTGTGATGTACAGTATTGTTCCAGCTCTCTTTATGCTTGTGTGGTTCTTTATCACCTGCAAGAAAATACTTTCAACATAAATCATTTCACACGTCTGGACAGTAACGTCTGCAGAAGGAAATAAAAGCCGTTAGATGTTTATGCAGACATTAAATGCAGCAAAGAACCTGGATGATTCACTTCCACCTGAAAAGAAGGTCAGAGTTCACGTCAGTAATCCCAGTGCCGCTGCAGGACGCAGCAGACAAACTGACATGAAGCATGTTTGAGGATGTGGAGGTGCAGTCGAGCACTCGCCATGCAAAACAAAGAATAACAGCTACAAAAGCTCTTCAAATGGCTTGTACTGATATATTTTTCTCTTTTTTAAAAAATCTGCCTACTCATTGTGCTTTATATAATCACAAACTCTGTGTCTGCTGAAGAGTTCTTCGGGGGGAAAACACAGTTCTCAGTTACACCGAGGGACGCCATCGTCGGTGTCCATCGATCCATGTAGGGACCCCGAAGGCCCTCACATTGCACGGTCCACAAAACACACACACACACACACCCCTGATGAGGGAAAAAGGCAATGCACAAAAACAAAGGAACTATTTGTTCTCTTCTGCGTCACTGCGACTCCCACCTTGGAGTCAGGAGATGAATCATTAGGGGCTGTGCCACCCGTCACAGGCAGGGACACCTGGGAGAGCACAGAGCTGAGACTCTGAAGTTTAAAAACGGTCTGTCAGTGTGCACGGAGACCGGGAAGAGGAAAAAGCTGACAGTATGTATGCGTACGTATTGCTTACATAAGCTTCTTGTAGCAGCAGTGCACATTATGTTGACAGGAGAAGTGGAGCTGAGATGAATGAGGGGGATTGTGTGCAAACAGTCCACTTATTTAATCTGGTTTTATCCTCGAGGGTCCACTGCTGCTAACTGATCAGATATGTTGAATAGTTCCATTATAAGTCAGCACGGTCTGCAGAGGAATATGAAAAGCTAATGTAGAGGTGACAAATGGGATTTTCATTACAATAATGGATTACAGCGGGATTCTTAAATTGCACTCCGGAAAGATGTCTCTCAAAGCGGGAACAGTAAAATGAAAAGACACAAAGGAGTGATTAAAAATGTGACATGCCATGTGCCATGAATCTTTAATAAGAGCGAACTATTACACGGCTTTATGGACCTAAAGGCTGCGATGAACAAGAGCTAAATAATTGAAGATATTATGCCACGTGGTCATGACCCACCAATAATGAAAGTCTGATCTTACCTGCAAATGGACATGCTACTTCTCCAAAGATGAAAAGGACCACATCAATTGTTAAATAGCCAACACCAGCCCTAGAACAATGACAAGGGTGATATGTAACCTAAACCTCACATTTGTGCAAGGTCTTTGCAAGTTCTATGTTTTTGATATGCAATGTTCTGTCAAATATTGCGTACACATCGACCACATGGACACACAAAAACACACTGAAGTGCACACAGATGTTCATGCGGAGGCCTGTTTGTCCTTCAGCTACACACATACAACATGTGTGTACACTTGTATGCCAAGCACGCCCCACTGGTGTACCATGGCATTCACATGCTTTAATGTTGGTATGATCACTTTGGTAGATAAATTAGTAGATATTTACTAAAGTACGTCTTTTATGTTCTGATGCTGGAATTTGAAATAAAAACAACCAGCTGTGTTTCTGATCTAAGTGCACTACTGCATTGGGATTTGGGTCAAAAGAATATTGGCAGAACTGCTTTCAAAATTTATAGTGAGAAGGCTTATAGTTTATATACATCAAATATGGACGTGCATGTGTGTGTGTGTGTGTGCGTGCGTGGCTAATTTGTTATGTGGGGGTTTGAAAGAGAGTCATGTAAAACCTGATCATGGCTGAGATACTGTCATTTGGATTGTCCACTTAAATTTGAGTGAAAATCCAAACATTTTTGTTCAAGTTATCGTGGGCATTAAAATCAATCCTATGTTCAGTAAAGTGGGAGGTCCTTAGAGAGGGTCTTGGTTAAAACCAGTAATGTTCAAATAGAAACTCATCAAGATTTGGGCAGTCCAATTCAAATTTGGTGAAAATCTGACCAATGTTGATGGAGCACATCTCCACATGCATCGTCTGGCCTCACATCCAGAGGAGGATAATAAAGTCTGCAAAGTGTTTCCTGAAGAAAATTGTGCTGTTGCTTTTAAGATGAATTGCACAGCTTAAAACACTGCTGCTCTCCTGAACTAATAACCAGAACACTGACAGCAGAACTCCCAAAGATTATGAGAAGAAAAGATTTGAAAAAGAGGAAAACGTCAAGGAAGCAAGATGCAGCAGAAGGGGGTGATGAGGAGAAAGAAAGAAAGAACGAACGAAAGAAAGAAAGAAGCCTGATTGAAGACTCAACAGTCTTATTAAAAGAGAACAACATTTTATTGGACGTGTCCCAGATAACCAACTCTCCAAAAGCTACATAAAGTGTTGAAATTATTAAACTCATATGTAATGTCTAGAGGTGGGTGATACTGGGAATTTTGGCATTGATCCGATACCAAGTAAATACAGGCAAGTTCTAAATTGCACGGGCAATCCAAAGTTTTGTGCGTTGGAGTGTCGACAGTGTTGCAGATGACTTTAACCACCTGAACACTTGCATGAATTTGAAACTTGCACCCGTGTAAACTGTGCAAGGCCCTTCCTGCGCACAGTGACAGGCACTGACATGCAGTGTTTGTGAATAGGTTGTGTTCACAACTAGTTCACGCAAGTGTCACAAACGTTATTTGCGCCAGAGGTTTTGAACATTTTTTTTTCAATATTTATTTCATTCATTTAAAAGAAAAACAGAAAAGCAGAAATGAATATATTACAAGACATTGAATGAAAAGGAGCAGAGGGAAGAACAAGTCTTATATTTTCTGCCCCTTTTTACAATACAATCTTTCAATTTTAAGCATCATTATTCAACATTATTTAACAGATTACATTTTTTGACTTTGTCACATACCACTGACTTATTTCATAATTTTAGCCATTATTTAAAAGATTACATTTTTAACAGGTTACATTTTAGACTTAAAACATTTTAGACATTATTAACAGATTACATTTTAGAATTTGTCACAACCCACTGACTTATTTCATAGTTTCATACTTACTTAATACATCTAGTTTAATATGTTTTTTAAATAATTTAAGCGACCTTGATTCTTTGATTTCTTTGTTGAGGTTGTTCCATAATTTTACACCATTCACTGCAATACTCCGTTCCTTTACTTTGGTTCTGAATCTTGGTTTTTTAAAGACTTCTATTCCTTTCAAATTATAACTACTTACTCACTTACTCACTACTTTCTAACATATTTTGAATGTTTATTGGTAAGGTATTTTTATTAGCTTGGTGCATTGTTTGTAATATTTTCAAATCAACTCAATCATGAAATTTAAGTACCCTATACTTAATGAATAATGGATTAGATGGATCTCTAAAACAACTATTGCTAATCATTTTTAAAGCTCTTTTCTGCAGAATAAATAATGGTTGTGTATAAGTTTTACATGTTGATCCACAGATTTCTACACAGTAAGTTAAATATTGGACAATCAATGAATTGTACAATGTTAATAAACCATAACTATTTAACGAAAATTTTACTTTATGCAAAATAGGAATGGCTTTCGCTATTTTTCCTTTTGTGTAATTTATGTGTGATTTCCATGTAAGATCTTCATCAATCATGATTCCTAGAAATTTCGTTTCTTTTACCCTTTTTATGTCCATTCCATCTATTTTTAACGACACATCATTTTTTCCCACTCTGTCATTAAACAATTTAGTGACAATCTGTTTATATCAAACCAATGTTTAACTTTTTCCAACTCTGTATTTATCACTTGTACTACTTCCTGTATATCTGATCCAGAGTAAAATAATGTTGTATCATCAGCAAATAATATGCTGCCAAGTACTTTAGATACATTCACAAAGTCATTGATATACAAAATAAACTGTTTGGGTCCAAGTACCGACCCTTGTGGTACTCCATAAATAATGTTACACAATTCTGATTTAGTATTATTTATCTGAACAAACTGTTTTCTATTTTCTAAGTAGCTTTTTACCCACTGATGTGCAATACCTCTACTTCCATATTGTTGTAACTTCTGAAGCAATCTTGAGTTGTCGATAACATCAAAAGCTTTTTTCAGGTCGATAAAAATACTTACAAAATAATCCTTATTATCTATTGTTGTTGATATTTTCTCTGTTCATTCCATAATTGCCATAGCTGTCGAATGTTTTGTTCTGAATCCATACTGAGCATTATTTAAAATATGATGTTTCTCAATTAATTTGTCCAACCTTGTCACAAAACCTTTTTCCATAATTTTAGAAAGCAATGACACTGGCCTGTAATTTGAAAAATTATGTTTGTCTCCATTTTTATATAATGGGACTACCTTGACAATTTTCATTTCGTCTGGCAAAATTCCTGTTGACAGAGACAGATTACAAATGTAAGTGAATGGTTCAATAACAGTTTCTACTATACCTTTTACAGTCATCATGTCTAAATCTTCATAGTCAGTTGATGTTTTGCTTACAGTTTTTTACAATATTTCTTATTTCTTTTTCCACATTGTCAAGGAAAATACTGCTGACTGTATTTACAAGTGTATTTATCTTCTACTATTAGTTTATTTCCCACCAGACTTTATCCCACATTTGAAAAATAATCATTAAACTCATTTGCAACTTCTTTTATGTCATATATCTCTTTATTTTCCTTTGCAAAGTAATTTGGAAAAGTTGATTTCGCTCCATCACTTTCAATCACACTATTTATAATTCCCCATTATCTTTACTCTTATTTAATTGTTCACTATAATAATCTTTTTTTTTGTTTCCTAATTATTGTCAATAGTTTATTTTTATATTTTTTGTATCTGTGTTCTGTTTCCTTTGTTTGCATTTTTAAAAAGCACCTATATAAATAGTTTTTCTTTACACAAGCATTTTTTTATTCCCTTAGTCAGCCATGGTTTATTTACTCTTTTCTTACTAATTTTTATTAATTTAGTTTTTATTATGATTTCATCAGTATTTTCATAAATTAATTATATGCTACATTAACATCGCCGACATAAACCTCTTCCCAATTTTAATTTTTAAGGTCATAATTTAATGCCTCTAAGGCTTTTACTGACTTATCTCTTAAAATTTATAACAGTTTTCTTGTACCAATTTTTATATTTAAACATTGAAAAAACTGGTAAATGATCACTAAGATCTGTCATCAAGATCCCATTCTTAATAATTTCATCTGTTCTATTTGTGAATATATTGTCAATTACAGTTGCACTACAGTTTACAGCTTTCTATATTAATGTTAAAGTCTCCACACATAAAAAGCGTTTTGTTTTGATGGAATAATTCTATTATTTTATCTGTAAATTTCACAACGCAAGAGTCTGGTGCTCTGTATACACAACTGATTAGAATATTCTTAGATGTTTCATGTACAATTTCCATTGTTACAATTTCTATGACATCTGTAATTGTCATTTCTTCTACAATTGTACATGTCAGATCTGTTTTTGTGTACAAAGCAATACCTCCACCTTTTTTTATCTCTTCTGTTTACAAAATACAGCTCATATCCCTCCATTTGAACATCAGCCATGAGGTCATCTTTAAGCCAAGATTCTGTGATTGCAATAATGCTGAATCTATTTTTAAACTGATTTAAATAATCTTTTATTTTTGACATTTTACAATACAAGCTTCAGCTGTATATGTATGAGTGACAGGGTATCTTCTGTAATTTTTTCACTATTTAGCTGTTCTTCCATATAATACAACCAATTGTTTTTAAGTCAAATATACTTTCATCAATGTTGGTGTCTATGTCATATATTTTATGATTTTTGTTGGTCAAATTACCAACTGGCGTCATACTTGTCTATTCAGGACTGTATTTTGTAAGGTCATCCATGTCTTTGATTTGTATACCGTTTGTTCCTTCTTTCACTCTAATCCACACCCTACAGTTCCAGACCCATGTAGTAACAATGTGTTTGTTTTTTTAGTAGTCCCCACCTGGAAACTGAATATTCTTTGAATGTTCATTGAACGCTTGCATGAGAACGTTTGCAAACATGGCATGAACATCATATGAACAAAGAATGAGGACAGGTAATGTCAGCATTCGAACATTCAATGAACATTATACAAACGTTCACAAACATCATGTGAACATTTGAACCAGAACATTAAATGAACATCTGTAGAATGTTCGAATGCTAACATTACCTGTCCTCATTCTTTGGTCATATGATGTTCGTGCAATGTTCCTGCTCAATATATCTACAATTTTTTTGTGATTTTTCCTATTGAGAACTAAAAATGACGTAAAACAAACTTTATAAATGTTTTAAAATTCAACAGGTTTCATTCAAATAGTAACCTGCAATGTATTCATGGAATTCACATATAAAATCAATAATGCAGAAACTTTTGAAATCACTTACAGATTTAATGATGGAATTCATCTTTACAGAATTAAACATCATGCTCAAAAATAAAAAAGCACATAAAATGAAAAATTTTCAACTTTACAAAAGATTTCTTACATGACATACCACCGACACTACTCCAAAAGATGTTCACACAAAAGAATAAATCTTCGACAAATAATAATGAAACCTAAAAAACATTCATCTATTGATCTACAACCAACTACACATTTTAGGAGCAAAAATAAATTCAGCTTACATCTACATACAGTTAATAATACTTTATATTTAAGAGCAAAACTGTGGAGTTTTAAAACAAACATTACTCTCAAATTCCCTGAGAAAATTCCTATGAAAAAATATTAATATAAAGTTTTTAATCAGATTTGAAGACTCAGTATGACAGTCAGATACGACAATGCAACTTGCTGATCACACATTTTTAAGAGCGAAATTGAACAGTTTAACACAAACACATTACAATCAATAAATTTCCTGAGGAAATTCACATGACAAAACACTAAGTTTTTATCACATGTATCTCTAATATATTCGCCTCTGTATGTTTATATTGGTGTTGTAGGATAAACTCGACATTTTAATGGCATCCAAAGGAGATCATGCGTGTGCACATGCATGAGCTTCTGAAAAATGTGGAAGTTACCATCGACTGCAGGATGTGTGCACACTGATGTCTGTGAGATGTCTTGTGTTATCAGGTTGTGAAAACAGCGTTTTCGAAGTGTTTTTCAGTAGCTTTTACATAATATGATAGACATGTTAGATTTACATGTTAGATTACATGGAAATTAATCTGTTTTGTAGCGGATTCTGCCATGTTGCATTAGCAGCCACAGAGAGACCAGACGTCACGTGCCTCTACTGTGACTGGGTGTCACCCCCCCCCCCCCCCAAAAAAGACAGATTTGCAAGATTGTTACTTTCTCAAACCTGTAATCTGCGTCAGGAAGAAGTTCAGGATGGTCCCGTCTATACTTCTTCGGATTATGGCACAATTGTAGAAATGATGATTGTGATATTTATTGCAGCCTCCGTAACAACTCTGTAAATTTGTGGCACGTCCCTGGCAAGGCTGCCTTTGACGGTTCCTGACTTGCCCTGACTGCTGAAGCACTGCCAAAGATAAACGGGAGCCGTAGCGTACAAGCAGCCCCTGACAATGCTCGTTACCGTATTCTTCCCTTGTTCCATTCCAGGGGTGTATGCAGTCAAGGCATCAATTAGGGCATTCCTCTGGTGCCTGGTTCACTTGTCCTCACCATCAAGTCTGTCATTAGCACTCTTGAGCTGCAAGTTGAACATTTCCATTGTTAGTCATAAGCAATTATATATACTTTCCTGTTCAGATACTGTATAATTTGAGCGGCATGGTCATAACTGGTATTCAACTCAACTCCTTATTGGACAAGCCCTATATTTTTAACAAGCTGTTTATTTGCTTGCAGAATTTTTCTCAGGTTAGTTATCAGCGAGGTATACCACACAGGTGAAAGCAGATCAGACAAAAATGATTAATCCTCTGTACCCAACGCTATTTGTGTAAAGGGCCTTTCACACCGCATGCTTGGAAGTGTCAGAGGCATCATAAATCGGTCTAAAAAGCATTATTTTCAATGAAACACGTAGCTTTTTACAGGCGTTAGAAGTGTCGCGTCAAAAGCTGAGCTAAACAGATGCTTCTACCAGGAGTGTGCGCATTCCTGCTTGTCAACAGAATGACATTCAAAGTTCAACCCAATCCAACTTTTGGCGCTCTGAACTGTGACAAAGCTTCGCACTGTCCAATAGAAACGTGTTGGGTCCAAACATGGAAGACTTGTGGAAGAAACCACTGATCTCTACAAAACAGAAACGTGTCACAGGACTGCTCATTTATACACAGCAGTTTTCTGAAGAAAACTCCTTGCAAATGTTTTTTAACCCAAAAATTAATTTGCTTGTGAAATCAAATTGTTATATTAAAGCTTTTTCTTGGTTCATCGACACATATACAACATGGTGATTGCTCAGCTTTCCTCTGGGGAAAAAAAAAAAAAAAAAAATCAGAGTGAAAATCTCCGCCCCCCTGCTGCATGCGTCGCGTCAGGGTGTAGGTAGGCGTTGACACAACATGACTGATGACACATTGGGAGTTGTTGCCTGATGCGTATAAAGCATGCAATGTGAAAGGCCCTTTAGTTACTAGTTTCCATAAATACAGCATGTTTATAATACACTGTTAAAAAAAAAAAAAAAAAAAGGCAAAACTTTAAAGTGAAGAGGATTTAACAAACAGAAAACACATTAACTCACTTCTTTGAGTGACTTTACTGGAAGCCCCATTACTTCCAGGCACTGCTTGTAATTGGCTCAAGCACACACTTCTGGTTTAGCTGGCCAACCTTCGGATAATCGTGTCAGCAGCGTCCACATTGTTCTCTCTCCTGGTATGTCTGGGAACCGACACTTTCAGGGATGGTCCAAGGATGTAGTGCATCAACTTTTTCATTCAGCTGTTCGATACTGTGAATGATGTCATTCTGCTTCTCCTGGAACACAAAATGTATATAGATCCACATGTTACAACCTTAATACAGAAGTTCCCACTTTTTTATTAAATCCTATGCTTCACAAATGATTAAGCCAATGCTGTTGACCTTTCATCATGAGCACGGACAAATCTGTTAATGAACTGAGTGATGAAAGTGAGCTACAGAACAAAAAAAAAAAAAAAAAAAAAAAAACTTGAACGATCTTGAAAAGGCCCTAGCAGGGTCTAGTGGTTGTCCCCCAGAAAAATGTGAAATCTCAAATGCATTCTGGTGCTTACTCAGGTCTATTCCAAAAGAATCTCAAAAAATAAATTTTTTTGTTGGCACAGGTCAGTTTTTCCACCCCAGATAAGGTGGTAAACCTCAGTAGTACAGCATAGAAGTCCTTATGTTTCAAGTGTATGGTACCATAGACCAGTGATTCTCAACTGGGGTGCCGCGGCACCCTAGGGTGCCGTGATCGATCGTCAGGGGTGCCGTGGGCAATTATCAAATATCACCATTATCGGGTGTATGTGCTGTATAGTGTGGCTGATGGTGTAATGCTCTTTTATTCCAGTAGATGGCAGCAAAGCGCGCAGTAGCGCTGAGCTGTGTGCCGACAAGGAGGCGTGATCGCCATTTTAATTCCGGGCAAGTTAGTGATTTGTGTGCATAGAAGTTCACTTAGTCTCATCAAGAAACAGGTGGAATATGCCGGAAAGCTGCGCATGTTGGCAAAGTCACAAACGGAGGAACAAGGGAGAGAATATTTCCTTCCATAAGTAAGTGGTTTTGGTTATTGTTGTCACTTTGTCCGTGATATTTGGATGATAAACAGCTGTATGTCTCCTGCCGTACCTGTGTCGCCCGATGACACGGATCATTATTTTCCACTTATGTCTAGTTGATATTTTCCACTGCTAGACCAATGTCTAGGTAAAATTCTTGTCGTTAGTGACTAAAAATTGTTGGACAAGACTGGGGAGTTTTTTTTTTTTTTTGCACCTTAAAATAATGAGATTAATGACCCGCGCTGTGCTGCCACACACACAGAGATGTGCACACACACACACACACACACCGCTGACTTCATGAATGAAACTCGGTCAATAAAGGATAATTGTGTAAAAATATAATATATATAAAAGTATTGTAATGCTTTTAGGAGCCGCGCTGCGTTGAACAGCAGCTGCAGCTCAGCCGAGCAGCGCAGCTTAACAGCACAGATCCGTGTAACTTTCAACACTAATATTTGAGAATGTGTGTGTCAGAGTAAGTTTAATACTTTCCTGACATAATTTAATGTAATTTAATTTTACTGGCTCGATATCCAGGACAAAATGGCATTTTAACACGTATTTTGCGAGCATTTTTCTGAGTGTGTTCAGTCGCGGACCTCCATTCAAAGTGCATTAACATCCGGGGACTTTGTCAATATTTTGCCCGGTTAGGAGGCGTCATGTCTCTGTCCATGAAGGGACCTTTTCGTTTAGTGTGCAGCATTGGGACTGCGCTCTCTAGTTCTTATATACAGCTCCATGACTATAGTATACTATGTTATGTCATATCTGTACCGCACGTGTTGCTAACGTGCTAACGCACCGTGTAGAGACAGTCGAGTTAGTGGTGCGTGACACATGACAGTGGTGTGCCGCAGGATTTTGTAAATATAAAAAGGGTGCCGCGGCGCAAAAAAGGTTGAAAATCACTGCCATAGACAGTATGCACATACTATGCAAATGAAACATTATGCAACGGACACAGAATTTTTTATATAAGAAATTCTGAAACTTTATATCAGCAATAAATAAATATATTTGAGTAACAGGGCCTGTAAATTATTTCTTTAAGGAAGGAAAGTTAGCATATACAACTTCATTACTGACAGATT